>NC_135984.1:14029140-14629140 GCF_053455715.1 Rhinoraja longicauda | reverse complement strand
TCACCAGGGCCCTGTACAACTGCAGAAGGACCTCTTTGCTCCTATACTCAACTCCTCTTGTTATGAAGGCCAACATTCCATTGGAAGTGGAGATTAAACCCGAGTTTCTGGAGCTATGAGGGAGCCGCTCTACCAGCTGTGACATTTTTTTGTACCTGATCCATGGTACCATTACTTACTCTTCACAGATGTAGGAAGTCATTGTGTTGATAGTTTTTCCCTGATACTAAATCAGAAATCAGCGCACCATGTCCAAACGATTGTGGAATTGTTAAGCTAATATTTCAATGAAAACTATTAGAATTTTTCACAATCTTTTGCACTTGTTTAAAAAAGATTGTACTGGGAAGCAGCCTTGTCCACAAAGGTATCCATGTTCCAAGGATGAATTTATCACCAATATGAATTTTCAAAATTGCACATCAAGGAAGCTCTAAAGCACATACACATTTTAAGTGCTTTAGAAAGCATTCTCTAAAAAAAACTATCTGTAATGAACCCAATTTTAACCCAATTTAGCCAGAAGACATCATGAATTGATGGGGGAAGATATTTAAAAGTTGACAGGTGTTGATTACTTACAGGTGACTGACAGATGCTGTGATTAAGATACCCTAACCTACAATCAGGTTGTACATTTTTGGATTTTGCACAATTCCATTTCAATAAAATATAAAAAGTAGTTAAAAATTGGGAATAGTGTGCAAGTTGCATGAAGCCTATGATTTTTCTATGGGCCAGTTGTTCTTGAGCTTCCCTGCAGCAGCAGGCTTTCATTGTGCCTATAAGTCAAGTCAAGTCAAGTCAATTTTATTTGTATAGCACATTTAAAAACAACCCACGTTGACCAAAGTGCTGTACATCAGTTCAGGTACTAAGAAACGAACATACAATGGCACACAAACATAACAGCACATACATAAACAGTTCACAGCGCCCCCTCAGAGGGCCTCAAACGCTAAGGAGTAGAAATAGGTTTTGAGCCTGGACTTAAAGGAGTCGATGGAGGGGGCAGTTCTGATGGGGAGAGGGATGCTGTTCCACAGTCTAGGAGCTGCAACTGCAAAAGTGCGGTCACCCCTGAGCTTAAGCCTAGACCGCGGGATAGTGAGTAGCCCCAAATTGGCCGACCTGAAGGACCTGGAGATAGAGTGGTGGGTTAGAAGATTTTTGATATGGGGGGGGGGGGGGGGGGAAACAAGCCCGTTTAGGGCTTTGTATGTGAATAGGAGGAGCTTGAAGTTGATTCTGTACCGTACTGGGAGCCAGTGGAGAGAGGCCAGAATCAGGGTGATGTGGTCCCTTTTACGGGTACCTGTCAGGAGTCTTGCTGCGGCGTTTTGGACCAATTGCAGGCGGGACAGGGTCATATAAAGTCATTGTCATAGGGTCGTACTGAGTGGAAATAGGCCCTTCAGCCTAACTTGCCCACACCGACCAACCTGTCCCCATCTACACTAGTCTATTTGCCCCATATCCCTCTGAACTTGTCCTATCCATGTACCTGTCTAATTGTTTCTTAAACGTTGCAATAGACCCTGCCTCAACTACCTCCACTAGCAGGTCGTTCCTACTGCTCTTTGTGTGAAAAAGTTGCCCTTCAGATTCCTATTAAATCTGTCCCCCTTCACCTTAAACATATGTCCTCCTGTGCTTCACAAACCTATGTATTTGACTTTGTAACCCAAAATGAAGGTTTCAGACTAGTGCTCGGAATTCGATTCAGCATGGTCCTGTGAAAGATCATTGGCTGGCTGGCTGATCTGGGGCGGCTGCTACTACACTCCCATTTAAGATCATGTCCTATGCGCTGACCAACACCTGTCCAGCAACCGGCTTACCCAATAATCCTTCTGTCGTGGGCTTACCAACTACCCCTCCAACCCACACCACTGATTGTACCAATTATAACTGCAACCCTTGTTTACTAAAACAAATCCACCCAAGCAAGTGAACGTAATCGATCTTAACACTCCTCCCCACCCATGATCTCTGACAGATGACCCTCTCCCCAACCACTACACCCTCGATTGACCTCTCTTCATCTACTTGCACAATTCCATTTCAATAAAATATAAAAAGTAGTCAAAAATTGGGAATAGTGTGCAAGTTGCATGAAGCCTATGATTTTTCTATGGGCAGCTGTTCTTGAGCTTCCCTGCGGCAGCAGGCTGTTTCAGCACCAACCCTGGGTATTCCTGATACTTTACGTGCTCTGCATTAACCAGAGTGTGACGGAAAATCCTCTCATTTTACCATGCTGATAAACACACAGTACATGGGGCCCTGCACTGTTCAAAGTCCCAACATGAACAATTCAATGTGTAGGAAGGAACTGCAGATGCTGGTTTAAACTGAAGATAGACACAAAAATTCTGGAGTAACTCAGCGGGCAGGCAGCATCGCTGGAGAGAAGGAATGGGTGACGTTTCAGGTCTGAAGAAGGGTCTCGACTCGAAACATCACCCATTCCTTCTCTCCAGAGATGCTGCCTGTCCTGCTGAGTTACTCCATCTTTTTGTATCTATGAACAATTCAATTGCTGGCTTGCTGCAATTCATCCAACTCCTGCACCTTCAGAGGCTCCATGAGGTTTTTTGAGTATTTCTTTTTGTGGTCAATCCATTTATAGTTGCATGAACAAAAGTTAGTAATTAATGTTGCCACTCTTAAATATATCAAGATAATTTACAGAAATTTGTGTTTAAAAAAAGCTGATATTTAAAATGATTGTGCTGGTTTACAGCAGATTTTGCAATCAGTTGGAAAGAAAATAAATAATCTCAAAACACCTACGCAATACAAGTAGGAAATGCTGGTAACACATCTTCTGTTTTTATTACAATATCTGCAGTTTAGTTTTGGACTTTCAAAGGTAGTCATGGACAGAGATTGCTGATCAAGCCACAGTGAAAGATTCATCCAATCCTATTTACCTGCTGACCTGGGTGACGTTTTGGGTCGAGCCCTTCTTCAGACTGAAGAAGGGTCTCGACCCGAAACGTCACCCATTCCTTCTCTCCCGAGATGCTGCCTGACCTGCTGAGTTACTCCAGCATTTTGTAAATAAATCGATTTGTACCAGCATCTGCAGTTATTTTCTTATACTACCTGCTGACCTGAATCCGCTCTCCCACAATTCAGGGCTGCATAGAAGGATGTTGCAGTGTCCAAGGATGTTGCAGAGGGTCAGCCAGTTTGATTGCTGTTTGCTGAAGTAGGTTCCCCAAATACATTATGAATCCTCTCTCTAGTTTTAGAGATGCAGCACTGAAACAGGCCCTTCGGCCCACCAAGTCCATGCCAGACAGCGATCCCTGCACATCAATGCCATCCTACACACACTAGGGACAATATACACTTATACCAAGCCAATTAACCTACAAACCTGTACGTCTTTGGAGTGTGTGAGGAAACCGAAGATCTCAGAGAAAACCCTCATGGTCACGGGGAGAACGCACAAACTCCGTACGGACAACACCCACAGTCAGGATCAAACTCGGGTCTCTGGTGCTGCAAGCTGCAAGGCAGCAACTCTACCGTTGCTCGAAGTTGCCACAATACAGTTCTCGGTTGGAGAAAAGACCCTTTGTGCCCTTTGTTTCCAGTTTAAATACGTTTCTGCCACTGATACTGAGAGTGAAATGGCTGATGGCTGATACACCCTCCGAAGCTTTGGTGTATATTTTAATTTTCACTGTCTAAAGCTTATAATCATAAGCCAGAGCTGGAGATTTACCTTGGGGATTTTTGGTGTTTAATGATGTTTGCAATTCTTCTTTCTCTCTACAATCTTATCTCATTTCTACTTATCTTTAAATGAGTTCCATAACCTTTTATGTCGGGACTGTTAAGGGAGTTCTTCGAGTTTAATTTTTGTAATCCCTAACGATTGAAAATGTATGTTAATAAAAAAAACATTGGTCCCATGTTTGAATAAAAAGAAACATTTTTTTCTATTAAAGTAACAGATTCTTTTTTCTCCAATCCAATTTCCGTACACAATAATTAGAATATTTTCATCGCAAATAGTCTTCAGTTTATCAATAAGGTTTCAGTGTAAGTTGCCTTGCCCTCCTTAAAAACTAATTATTTGAGATCTGTCACTATAGAAAATCACAGTTTCTTACTCAGTGTCAGGGGGGGAGGGGGGGGGGAGGGGGGGGGGGGAGGAGGGGGGGGAGGGGGGGAGGGGGGAGGGGGGATGTCATTGTTGGCAATGAACTCTGAGAAGCTTCACTGAAGATTAGAGTAATCTTTCCTTATGCTTCTGTCTTTCGCATCGATTGTAGAGAATTTGATGGTATTAAGATGGAAACTCTTTAAATAGGTCAGGCAATGATGGAGCCTTCTTCCCTTTTGCATCATTTTTGAAATTCTCCCATTTACATTTTTCCACCTCCCAATCTCTATAAACTCCTCCAGGTTTAGTTTAGTTTAGAGATACAGTGCGGAAACAGGCCCATCCGCCCACCGTGTCCGCGCCAACCAGCAATCACCCCGCACACTAGCACTATCCTACACACACACACACTACGGACAGTTTACAATTTTTTTACCAAGCCAATTAACCTACAAACCTGTACGGCTTTTGGAGTTTTGGGAGTAAACTGGAGCTCCTGAAGAAAACCCATGCAGGTCACAGGGAAAACTCCGCACAGACAGCACCCGCAGTTAGGATTGGACCCAGGTTTCTGACGCTGTAAGGCAGCAACTCTACCGCTATGCCACTTTTACCTTCTATTTATGCTCTTCCAATTCTGGACTCCAGAACATCTCTAAGCTTAATTGTGCCAGTATTAGTAAAGGTGCAAGGCTCCTTATTCTGGAAAGTCCTCCCAGAACTTTTTCTCTGCCTGATACTTTAATCATGTGCTCTAATATATGGTCTCGTGCCAATTTCTTTGTTTGATAATGTTCCTGTGAAGCACCAAAGTTTATTTTTGCAAAGCTGTAGATGCCACATTAACAGAAGTGGGTGTTGATGTTGATATCCGCAAGCACACATGGTAATTAAGTTCAGACTCAAATGGCTTCAGGCTAACTCTTCAGTGCACAGTAGGGAGGGAATGCCTTTTCTATGATGCAGTGCAAAATAGTCATATAAGTTACTGAAAACTTTATTTTGAACAATTGTGGGTTGCTTCTGATAATGACAGTATCCGAAACGGTTACAACCAGGGTCAAAGCATAAAAATCAACAGAGAAACTCATGCCCACCAAATGGATCAGCTGGCCATACTCTCAAGCACGTTGCCATTGGATTGTGAACATTTTATGCGCATATCATGTAAATGCTGCCACCCTGTAAGAACGACATTGCTTGTTAAATTGGATCCAATGTTTCCTGCTAAAGTATGCATAAGTGCACATCAGACTATTACGTGTAGGATATGCACAGACATAATTCATTGCATAAGCTTGATTTGCGTGCCCACCTTTCTCTGCTTTACACATATTTCTTATGTTCAACAGTGGCTCCAGACAATTCCTCCTTCAGCTGACCTCAATGGCCACTTCCTGCCACATCGACTAAATCGCTGTTCAAGAGGCCCTCCTGAAACCATTGGCGTGGGAAATATGACTCCTGTGCTCCACTTCAATAACATGATAGGTTGAGTGATGAATCTGAGAAATGAAGACTCTACATCTACAAGAAAGCCTCCTATGCTGCCACCATGCCACTCACTAAGTTCATCCTCATGTGGACACTGTACAGGTGCAGCAGATCGAACTGCTGCCACACAGCTCCCTGATCCCAATTCAACCCTGAGAGTTGTGGACGTAACCCAGACCATCACATAACTAGCTTCCCTTCCACTGATTCCACCTACACCACGCTACCTCGGAACGACCACCAGCATTTTCAAGGACCAGTCTCACCCTGGTAACTCCCTCTTCTCCCCTCTCCAATCAGGTAGGAGGTACAGAAGTTTGAAAACACATAACTCCAGATTCAGGAACACTCTTCCCAGCAGTTATCGGTGAACTGAATAGTCCTCTCATCATCAAGAGTGCGGTCCTGACCTCCCATCCACCTCGTTGGAAACCTTTGAACTATCTTTAACCAGAATTTATCGAACTTCAATGTTATAAATTTGCACTAATCATTGTACCCTTTATCCTTTACCTGTACACGGTAGACGGCTTGATTGTATTTATGTATAGTATTTTTTTTAAACTAGATAGCATGCAAACAAAAGCTTTGTACTGTACCTTGGTACACATGACAATAATAAACTAAACTAAACTAAACTAAACAAGGATGTCAAATTATTCAATTTAAAATATATCTTTATTTTACAAAGCATGGGTTTTCTGAGTGCATTCATGGTGAAGGGCAAGTGTCAAACATCCCTTGGAACGATGTTTCTTCACCAGTTGCGGGTTTTCAACGTGCTACCTTGGAGTTTTTTGGATGCCAAAGGAAGCCAGGGTAATCAGTTTTACAGCAACAGAGAAATGCAGCACAGTTGCATTTTGAGGCACAATTTTGCAAAACAAATAATATTCTTGTGTAGGAAGGAGAAGAAGGTCTGAGGAAGGGTTCCGACCCCGAAACGTCACCCATCATTTTTCGCCAGAGATGCTGCCTGACCCGTTGAGTTACCCCAGCACTTGTGTCTAAATAATATTCTTGCTGTGTTTGGCTGATCTATATTTAATTTCAATTTGTTGGTTGGAATCTGTCCGCAGTTCAGCACTTCTGCGTTGGAAAATGCATGTGCCAAGTCATGAACTTGAAAAATTGCAGGCATTTGCAGCCAAACTGCCAGCCATCCCCATTTTGGCTCAGCACAGTGGTTGCTGAATGGAGTGGAACAGCACCATTGAGTTTCCCTGATGTGGATAAGATCACTCTAAGTATCTAGCACTGGTGATTGCAAGAGCAGATATATGAAGCTTAATGCTAAGTTCCTTCAAGCCATGCGACAAAGAAAAACTCTCAATTTTCATGGTTCAGTAGTGTCTATTTCTGAAATTCTTGTTTTTCCAGCAAATCAGACATGAAATGAGCTGTGGTGTCTGTGGAATTCTGCCAAAGCATCGCCTAACAAATTGCAGTTACCTACAACTTACTCTGGCACCGAGCAAGATAATCCACGTGGAACTCAGTGTGAAGAATATTGCAGCACTCTTTTTACAGGAGAATCAAGGACGTAGAGCAGCGAAAGTATCGAGGACTGGGCAAAAAAATAGTCATCTCCAGCAGAAAATACTGGATCAAATTGAACAAGCAACGTGGGTCTCATAGGGTGGCAATGAAGGAGCAATATAGGGGTGCTTTGCTTTCACACTTCGGTTTCATTGACTTTGGCATGCGATGAAGCGAGCAACCAAGGATGAAATTCCCCCCATTTATGGAGAGATAGAAAGACAAAGTGGTGTCATGTCAAGGTTCCAAAGAAGAGAGGTGAAGAAACTTATAAATAAGCAGTATGTTTGCATCCCTCCATGGCCGCTGCAGAATTTAAACTTGGAATGGAATGCTGGCTGAAGTATGGGTAGCCAAAAACATTACAGGACTGAGGTAAAAATCCGTGTAGATCACTAAAGAAGGAAGACTGCCAACCTTAATTAGTTTGGCCTAAATGTGTTCACTGATGTAATTCTATCATCATTGCCCAATGAAAGGCCGATAAATCATTCATTTCATGAGGCTATACATGCTGGCCAAACAATTGAATAAAATGAACTGAGCCAGATGGGGATAGAAAAGAGCCTGGTGTTTGTGAATGGTGGAGGCTGCACAGATTGCAATGAACAAGACTTCAAGAGACCTGAAATCAGGACAAAACGGTAAGCTCCTGCCTCTGCATGCATGTGTAAAATGAAATCCTGTAGAGCTCCAAGCAAATAATACAAAATTACACAAATGTCCCTATTTCCGACACAGAAAAATTCTGAAGGTAATGTTCACAAGTTCACATTATAGGAGCAGAATCAGGCCTTTCGGCCCATCGATTCTACTCCACCATTCAATCATGGCTGATTTCTGCTAATCCCATTTTCCTGCCTTCTCCCCATAACCCTTGACATCCCTTTTAATCAAGAATTTGTCTATCTCTGCCTTAAAAATATCCACCGATTTGGCCTTCGTAGCCCTCTGTGCAATGAGTTCCACAGATTAACTACCTTCTGACTAAAGAAGTTCACCCTCACCTCCTTTCTAAAAGAGCACCCTTTAATTCTGAGGCTATGACCTCTGGTCCTAGACTTTCTCACCAGTGGAAACATCCTTTCCACATCCACTTCTATCTACGCCTATGTTTAAAGGGTCCATCTTCTCAGATCAGAGAAAAGGAAGTTAAACAGGAGAATATTCTCCACCCAATTTAAACATGGATCTGCCCTGTCTCTGAACAGGGAAGATTACTCAACATTTCATATCCAGGCATGAAATGAAGAGTCATTCTCTTGGGACATTGATCCATCTTCCGAGTGACATTATTTTCTATTCCCAAATATAATTATAATATTAAGAACTGACTTTTTTTTAATTGGAAATGGCAGTACTTCTTATACACAGAGAAGGACGAAATAAATATAGTTACCAAGGTATAAAGTTATTTTTTTAAGAGATACAAGAACTAATGGATGCCATTTATTCACAAAATGCTGGAGTAACTCAGCAGGTTAGGCAGCATCTCGGGAGAGAAGGAATGGGTGACGTTTTGGGTCGAGACCCTTCCTCAGACTAATGGATGCCCCAAGATATGGTGAGAACATGGGGCTGACTACCAATTATAACATTAATATGATTTGCATTGATGCTTTTATGAAGATGAATACGAGAAAGAAAGATATTTATGGTGTGAAATGAAGTAATGTGTCAAGAGATTACTCTGCTGCCAAATTCTACAAAACTCATTATTACCATTTCAAGGTCTTTGTCTCTTAGGATATGGAGAGTCCTTAACACAGAATAACGACCCATGGTAAGACTCTTTGTTAAGTGCCCGATCCTAAGTGACTAACCCCTGTGGAGGATGTTTACATTGAAAGTATTAGTATGTGCCAATGTTAGGAGAAAATAAGATTCACTTCAAGTATATGTTCTCGTGGTCTATAATCTGCCATCGCTCACTGTGGTAGGAACAGATATCGGATCCAGCTCCTTAGAATCGTGCTTCAGAATCAGTCAATATTGGAGGGAGAAATATAATCCATCGGCAAGGATGGGCAGTTCACTTACAATGAGCAGACATATTCTACCACAGATGAATTGCACTGTGGAAAGCATGAGCCCACATGAATCCAATGGTGAAGTCTGACAGATCTCAGTGCTGGTTGAGATCAGCACAGATTCAGATTCAGATTCAGAGATACAGCGCAGAAACAGGCCCTTCGGCCCACCCGGGTCCGCGCCGCCCAGCGATCCCCGCACACTAACACTATCCTACACCCACTAGGGACAATTTTTTAAAAACATTTGCCCAGCCAATTAACCTACATACCTGTACGTCTTTGGAGTGTGGGAGGAAACCGAAGATCTCGGAGAAAACCCACGCAACGTACAAACTCCGTACAGACGGCGCCCGTAGTCAGGATCGAACCTGAGTCTCCGGCGCTGCTTTCGCTGTAAGGCAACAACTCTACCGCTGCGCCACCGTGCCGACCAAAATTTGGAAGTATTGATGTGTGAGAAAGTTGGAGCTGAAACCACGGCACTTTGACAGAATTGCTCAGTACAGACGGATGAGAGAAATAAATATACTGTGAATGATGTCAAGAATTCTTTGAAAGAGGCACAAGAATCTTCAGCAGAAGGAGGTACAATTTTTAACAGAATGGAGCACTTTTGTTTCCAACTCGCCCTGTATCAGAGACAATGATGTCATTTAGGTATGCTGGTTACAAATCAGGAAAGATAATAAATGAATTGGTTGCCATGTAGTTGTCTAAAGAAAAAAAAAGTGAATTCAAGAGAGGTGGGGATGAAATTATGAGTGCAGAATAAAGCAAGGGGTATATCCTTTGTCTGAGCCAATCTGAAATTGGGATCACTTTGTGGTTGTCTCACTAAAATGTTTGCCCGTAGGGATGCTCACACCACTTTAATTATGGGACACAGTCTCAAACCAACAACTCAAGTTTATTGGCCACAGGATATGTACATAAATCAAGTTTTATTCATAGTCTAAAGGTCCATTGTGAAGCTAAAGGAACAGAAGTAATCTTCGTAAGGGAGTTACCCTTCCACTAGCCTACTTCATTCTTTGGTTCAAACCTGGCTACATCCTTGCAAATCTTCCCTGCACTTTTTCCAGCTTAATGAGATCCTTCCTGTAGCAGGATAACCAAAACTGAACACAGTCCTCCAAGTATGGCCTGATCAACGTCTTGTACAACTGTAACATAAAGTCCCAAAATGAGTCTTCCTCATATCAATGACCATGCTTCAGTCCAACGTTACTATATAAATATCCCTCACCACTAATAAATAACTGTGTGTTCTGGGTAGTTACTTGGACATGAAAAAGGACTTAAAAAAATGAGTCAATGACAGAATGTATATAATCAATTCAGAGTCAACCACTATAGTCGTGGAGTGTATTTTAACAACAAATAATAGAGATTAAAAATACCAATTTTGGATTATCACAACATAGACACTGTCTGGGATGAGGTTACAGCATGAAAGCGATCATAATATGTGCATATATATATATACACATATGATGCACAAGTTAATTCTAGCCCAATCTCATTAGTTCCTGCCCTAATTGACTGCCCTAATTACCAGAGTCAGTGCCGCTGGGAGGTAGGACATTAACTCATTGCTCCCTCACATATCCTGACAATACACTGTAATATAATGTTACATTAAATAGTTCTCCACTGGCAGCTTTATTCAGAGGAGTTATGTTGCATTCGGTTTGATAGTGAGTGGTGAGTGGTTTTCTCAGTGTGTATTTGCAATGACTTTTTAATGGTTACAGTGCCTGCCACAACTGGTCTGACAGTACATATCAAATGCATGTAAATATTAGCAAAATCATAACCTTCATCCTGATTTTACATCGTAATGCACATATTAACCTCAGACAGAATAAACTGGTTCATTCTGATGGAACAATGGGCGGCACAGTGGTTGAGCTGCTGCCTCACAATGCCAGAGATCCAGGTTCGATCTTGACTGCGGGTGCTGCCTGTACGGAGTTTGCACGTTCTCCCTGTGACTGCATAGGTTTTCTCCGAGTGCTTCGGTTTCCTCCCACATTCCAAAGACATGCGGGTTCGTAGGTTAATTGGCTTCTGTAAATTGAACTGTGTGTGTAGGACATAGAACTACTGTATGTGTGATCGATGGTTGGTGTGGACTCAGTAGGCCGAAGGACCTGTTACCATGCTGTATCTCAAAACTAAACTCTAAACTAAACGAAATCCTTACAGCCTAGATAAGATGTAATTGTCACAGACTAAATCAACAGTTGAAGAACCATGATGCTACTTTTGTTTTGCAATAAGCTTTATTTAACTTTCCCCTTAGTTTCATCTGGAATTAATTACAAGATTGATGGTCTGCTGCTTCAAACTTCGTACAGGCCCACTGTACAACAGCCAAGAGGAAAGGTATTGGCAATGTGATAACCTTGCTTGACTTAAGCTCTGAAACCCTTTGCAAAGTTATCCATTTGGTTTAAACTTAAATTGCTAGGCATGCAAAATACAAGATAAATTTACTGGCTGGGTTGGTTTTTACATTGAAATGTCAAACATTTTTTTCATTACAAATTCCTAAATGAACAGTGTGACATTACTGGAACCAATTATATTTTGAGATTGTGTGAAACTTTGATTAGACACTTTAGTTTGATGATCTTGCACTTGTGCTTCGTAATCTCTGAACTTTCACAACCTTTTAAATTAGTCTTCACTTGGTGGACAACATAATTCTAGCCCAATCTCATTAGCTTCTGTCTTGAGTGCCCGAGTTGCCAGAGGCAATTTTGCTGGGAGGTGAGAATGTAACTTATTGGTCCTCCACAAAGCATAAGATTGTAAATTCCAAGTATTACCAACGAACTAAGAGTGGTGTAAAAGTCAATTTTGCCAGAGATGTATATTGAACCCAGATATATATTTTTCCTGATAATTACAACCAGCATTTAACAATAAATGCCAATTATATGGCACATTGCCCTGAGCAAATTATAATATTTTTATTCATAAAGACTATAATTTAATTAAGCTTTTGCATTGTTTTGGTGGATTGAGTTGCGCTACATTCAAAAGCCTGATGGCTGGTTTAAAGAACAAGGCAATGGAGATACTTTCCTTTGGAGGGATTAATTGGAAAGGGAACACTGTTTCTGCCATCAGCAATGAACTAGTCTGATGTCTCTGTGACCCCCTGTTAATTTAGTGAACGCCCCACAACCCTATGGCTCACTCAATCATGAGACCATCACACGAAGATCATTAGGACATAGGCCCAAAACTGGAAGCTACACACGAGTTCAGGGAAGACTTCTACTCTGATCCTGATAACTTCCTAGATAGGCACAAAATGCTGGAGGAACTCAGCGTGACAGGCAGCATTTCTGGAGAGAAGGAATGGGTGACGTTTCAGATCGAGACCCTTCTTCAAACTGATGTCAGGGGAGTGGGCGGTCCTTAGATAAGGAAGTGTAGGGTGTGAAAACAAGACCAAGGGAATGCAGATCAAGGAACATGTGGAATAGATCATTGTTAGTTGGGAGAAGGTAACAACAAAATGATAACTTCCTGACTGCATCCAGCAGGAGACAATCAGACTGTTCTGGGAAACTTTGTTGCCTGTTATGGGAAAGAAGCAATCTTTGCAAACAAGCTGTGACTGGCAATGAGGAAGGCTCCCTCCAACAATTTATTTCATTGGTAATGGAGCAAAGGGTGTGTGAAGTCAACTAAAGATTCCTGCTGTTGATTGCTTTCCTTCTGGGAATTTCCCAAATATGGATGCTAAATAGGGGCAGAATTAGACTAAATTGTGATGGCATCCAAGGAGGAACAGGATTCCCACACAGGGTGAGCTAGTAGACGAGCACTGAAATCTCTGGCCCTTCAGGAGCGGTGAGTTACGAAGCAACTGGCATCTGAACACAAAGGGGTGTCGTGGCTGGATCACGCTGACAATCCTGGAAGCTGCGCTGTCAGAATAATGAGAGAGAGGCAGGACAAAAAGCCCCTCTGCAGGAGCATAGAATGCCTTTATAAGCTCAGACTAGATGACGTTATGCCTTACATAAGCAATGTCATCAAATTTGATTTAATGATCAAAAGAGCATATCTGTTGGCATGGATGTGAATCCTGTGATAAGGTTAAAATGTTATTTATATTCCAGCGTTTCAGCTGAGAGGGTTTTAAGTTGCTCAATGAATATTCATCCCCTATTTCCGAACAATCAGCAGCTCTCAGTATTACACACCTGCTACACTGCCACTCGTGTCAGCTTCTTAATTAAAAGTTTAATATTATGTCATCTTATTAAAACATGATAAACTGCTTAATTTGACAAAGGCCATTCGGCTATATTTTGCAAGAAAAATTAAGAGCAAAAAAAATCTATTATTACCCAAGCATTTCAGACTGATTAAAACCAAAATCCAATGACCAAGGTTGGATAATATTTCTGGAGGTTTCTCTTGGAGTTCCAGATTGACTTTCATATTTATTTGGGGATGTTATGACATTGCTGATAATGGAGCCTGTTTTTAATTATGATTTGTATCTTGTTTTTCTCACCTATCTCGAGTTCAGATTGTGTGAAAATCAATGAGCGACCAATGTCATATCTCTGCCTTGGTAAAGTAACGTCAATTGAGCTTGTGATATTTTCTTTTCCTCATAGCCATAATTTATAAGACCATAGTTTAATTCTGATTTGTGCTGTTCTGTAGAGGAGACAGTTTCGAAATCCTTACAACCAACTGTGAAAATAGACACTCACCTTTTTAAATTTAAATAAAATGTACCATTCTGTGCAACATTTCTTACTTGCTGACCTACTGCATTTCTTCTACATCATTATTAAGGGGTTGGACACGTTAGAGGCAGGAAACATGTTCCAAATGTTGGGGGAGTCCAGAACAAGGGGCCACAGTTTAAGAATAAGGGGTAGGCCATTTAGAACTGAGATGAGGAAAAACTTTTTCAGTCAGAGAGTTGTGAATCTGTGGAATTCTCTGCCTCAGAAGGCAGTGGAGGCCAATTCTCTGAATGCATTCAATAGAGAGCTGGATAGAGCTCATAAGGATAGCGGAGTCAGGGGGTATGGGGAGAAGGCAGGGGTACTGATTGAGAATGATCAGCCATGATCACATTGAATGGCGGTGCTGGCTCGAAGGGTCGAATGGCCTCCTCCTGCACCTATTGTCTATTAGCCTTGTCTTCCATTAGTGTATATGCAAATCAGTTAGAAAAATGCCCACAGTTTAACCATGCCAATTTTAGTGTTGTCTTTTTTTACTTTTAGTTTTAGTGATACAGCATGGAAACATGCCCTCCGGTTTATGCTGACCATTAGATTGCCTGTTAAGGCTGGTTCTATGTTATCTCACGTTCACATCCACTGACAATTAACCTACAAACCCACACATCTTTGGGATGTGGGAGGAAACTCATGAGCGTTCAAGGAGAATGTGTAAACTCCATTCAGATAGCTCCCAAGGTCATGACTGAATCCGGGTCTCTAGCGCTGTGAGACAGCAGCTTTTCCAGCTGTGCCATTGTGCATCATAACAACACTCCCAATCAATAAGAACAGAGGATCATTAAAAGTAGAGGCAGAATTATATTTGGCCATTTGCAATGCTTTACCTTTCAATATCATCACAGCTAATCTTTAATCTTTGCAGTAAGGCCATATCTTTGATTCCTTTTTTCTATTGATCTTTGTCAGACGTATATTCAGCAACGGAGCCTTTGCAGCCCTGTTGGGCAGACAGTTCCAAAGATCCTCAATGTTCTGGGTAAAGATATTTATTTCCCTCTGGGAGAAGCACATAGACCACTTTGGAAAGAAAATCAGTAATTTTTTCTCCAACAAACTTTTTTTTTAAATTTGGAGAATACAGTAATCTTGACTGATATTAGTTTTGTTTAAACTTGAGAGATAGAGTGCAGAAACAGGCACTTTGGCCCACCGAGTCCGCACCAACCAGCAATCATTCCGTACACCAGCACTATCCTACACACTAGGAACCATTTACAATTTTACCGAAGCCAATTGGCCTACAAACCCGTACGTCCTTGGAGAGTGTGAAGAAACTGAAGCACCCGGAGGAAGGTCATAGTGAGAATGTACAAATTCTGTACCCACAGCACCTGTAGTCACGATCAAACCTAGATCTCTGGCACTGTAAGGCAGCATTTCGACCACTGCACCATTGTGCTGCTATTAACAGCTTTTCTTTGTGTGTTCAGAATATGTTTGCACTCAGACCATTCTGAATGTGTGTGGTTCAATATTCTAACAAAGTTCATTCACAAACAAAGTCCTCGGAAGACTTTCTTTTGATAAAATAGAGGTAACTTTGACATTGAAATGAAAATCATTCAGCATCTCTGCTAATTGGAAGACCAAAAGTATTGCACATAAAAGCAGCCAGTTTCAAGAAGTCATTCACCTCTGCAATGCAGAAATCACCAGATCAGCTTTTAAACGCGATGTGTCTGCGTGCTTTCAGATGGAGGCATTTTCCAGGTTTATAGAAAATCAATTTTATTGAGCATTCAACACGGGAATAAAACCTTTATATATGTCTAGTCAGTGTGTGGGACTGATTCTCCTCGGTTTAACCTTCAGCAAGTGTATCAAGCTGCAAAGGCAGCAGAAAATAGAACAGGCAAATCTGTGTGTCGGCACATGCAACCACAAGTACACAGTGAAATGAGTGCAGTTTAACCTTGCTATGATTTCTCCCCCCAGTAATGAGCGCAGAGATAATGAATGCGTATGAAGTCTGACTGCCTTGGCAGGTGCCTTCGTATTCATTAGGAAGGTTTTGAAGCTTAACAGCCCCACAGCAGGGGCTGAAATTTACACCAGACTAGTGACTCTTAGTTAATCAAATGTTAGTTAGCTTCCTCAGCAGTTACGAATTGGATACTTGTTGTTAGCATCTGGGCACTAATAACCGCAATAAACTAATGGCTGATCCATGCAGAAATATGACATTTCTATCCTAGGGACATTCTCATGCTGTTATGGGTTAAAATTGTGCCTCTCAGGAAGGGAAAGGAAACATCGATACTGGGAATAGGTCAATTCACCAATTATTCTGACTGCAGTGACTGCAACATCTGGTCCACAAATAGTGCTTAGAATAGCGTAGACACACAACCCTTACTGTCCCCCAGCAGTATGGTTTGGCGTGCATCTGTAAACGTGCACTCAACTACTGCATCTTTCTCACCATTTTCCATTCCAAGCACTGCTGTAGTGTCCCTACTGTGAAATAGAATGGTCCTTTTGACAGAGTGTAGAAACAAAACAAAAAATCTACAGGTGCTGGTTTATACGCAAAAGGACACAAAGTGCTGGAGTAACTCAGCAGGTCAGGCAGCAACTCTGGAGAACATGGATACGTGTCCACGGATAGACACAAAGTGTTGGAGTAACTCAGCGCATCAGGCAGTATCTCTGGAGAAAAGGAGTAGGTGATGTTTCGGGTTGAGGCGCTTCTTCAGAAAGGGGAGAGGGAAACTAGAGGTATGGATAGGTGTGCATCTATCCACCTTTTCCAATGATGCTGCCTGACCTGCTGAGCTACTCCAACATTTTATGTCCTTTGGTCCTTTTGACAGACACTGTTTGATGATAACTTTGTCAGTTTTACAAGAACAACGGTCCCCCCTTTATTATTTTCTCCTTCAACTTCATACATGCACTCAGTGCTCACAGAGATATATAGATACCTCATGCAACATCAGTGATGGACATAGCAAGAAACTGAAACAGGGAACAGGTGTAATAGGAAAACAGTTCCTGGAAAAAAAAATGTAACTGAACAACATTGAAAATTCCAAATTAAAAATAACCTCATAGCAAAATGTAGCAAATCAAGATAGATGTAAAATTCAAAAATAACCGTTTCAAACTGAGCAATCATGTAAAATGGCTGATACTACAATAGAAAGTCATTGAACATTCTCTTCAGATTAACACTTCCACTGTTTACAAAGCAACAGCCCATACAACGGACTACTATTTTGATATTAAAATTTCATGCTATTGACCAATATCAAAAGCACCTTACGGTGTTTATAAAGAACACTTACAAAAATCAACTGAAAGTGGATATTACTTTCACACTGCACAGGAGTAAAAATTACTGAGATATACGAGGGTGATCTTTGATTTTGTTCATGCAATGTTTGTTTAATTAACGATTGTAGCTGTTGAAAAATTATGCAATTTCAAATTATTTCCATTTTTTAGATTGTCCCCACCTCCGCTCTTAAAAGATTCATTAAACTAACTCTGGTGGTCTGGACAAACCTTTTAGTTACTTTTAATTTAGCCAAGTAAAGGAAGCCCTTTTTCTGCTGTGGGGAAGACTAGGAATGTGACTATGCTCATTATCCAATTCTGGAGGATTTACAGTGCATTCATAAAGTATTCAGACCCCTTCACTTTATCCACATTTTGTCACATTACAGCCTTATTTTAAAATACATTAAATTCGGTTTTTTAAAATCATTGATCAACACACAATATCCCATAATAAAAAAGTGAAAATAGGTGTTTAGAAATTTTTGCAAAATAATGAAAAAGAAATAACTAAAATATCACATTTACATTAGTATTCAGACCCTTTACTCAGCACTTTGTTGAGGCACCTTTGGCAGCAATTACAGCCTCAAGTCTTCTTGGGTATGACGCTACAAGCTTGGCACACCTCTATTTGGGTAATTTCTCCCATTCTTCTCTGCAGATCCTCTCAAGGTCTGTCAGGTTGGATGGAGAGCTTCGATGCACAGCTACTTTCAGGTCCCTCCAGAGATGTTCGATTGGGTTCAAGTCTGGGCTCTGGCTGGGCCACTCTAGGACGTTCACAGACTTGTCACGAAGCCACTCCTGCATTGTCTTGGCTGTGTGCTTAGGGTTGTTGTCCTGTTGGAAGGTGAACCTCTGCCCCAGTCTGAGGTCCAGAACGCTCTGGAGCAGGTTTTCATCAAGGAGCTCTCTGTACTTTGCTCTGTTCATCTTTCCCTCGATCCTGACTAGTCTCCCAGTTCCTGCTGCTGAAAAACATCCCCACAGCATGATGCTGCCACCACCATGCTTCACCGTAGGTATGGTATTGGCCAGGTGATGAGTGGTGCCTGGTTTCCTCCAGACGTGACGCTTGGCATTCAGGCCAAAGAGTTCAATCTTGTTTTCATTAGACCAGAGAATCTTGTTTCTCATGGTCTGAGAATCCTTTATGTGCCTTTTGGCAAACTCCAGGCAGGATGTCATGTGCCTTTTACTGAGGAGTGGCTTCCGTCTGGCCACTCTACAATAAAGGCCTGATTGGTGGAGTGCTACAGATATAGCTGTCCTTCTGGAAGGTTCTCACATCTTCACAGAGGAACTCTGGAGCTCTGTCAGAGTGACCATTGGGTTCTTGGTCATCTCCCTGACCAAGGCCCTTCTCCCCCGATTGCTCAGATTGGCCAGGCGGCCAGCTCAAAGAAGAGTCCTGGTGGTTCCAAAGTTCTTCCATTTAAGAATGACGGGGGCCACTGTGCTCTCCTGCAATGCTGCAGAAATTGTTTTATACCCTTCCCCAGATCTGTGTCTTGACACAATCCTGTCTCGGAGGTCTACGGACAATTCCTTCGTCTTCATGGCTTAGTTTTTGCTCTGACATGCACTGTCAACTGTGGGACCTTATATAGACAGGTGTGTGCCTTTCCAAATCTTGTCCAATCAATTTAATTTACCACTGGTGGACTCCAATCAAGTTGTAGAAACATCTCAAGGATAATCAATGGAAACAGGATGAACCTAAGCTCAATTTTGAGTGTCATAGCAAAGGGTCTGAATACTTATGTGAATGTGATATTTCAGTTATTTCTTTTTAATTACTTTGCAAAAATTTCTAAACACCTGTTTTCACTTCTTCATTCTGGGGTATTGTGTGTAGATTGATGATAATTTTTTTTAAATTCCATTTTAAAATAAGGCTGCAACGTAACAAAATGTGGAAAACGTGAAGGGGTCTAATACTTTCTGAATGCACTGTATCAAATGAACTGTGTTGAGTTTATGTTTGTACTCCTGGGAAATCAACTAAGGAATTAAAAAGAACAGGAAACATGGAAATCAATTACCTTTTCCTCCCCAATGCTCTATCCTGAGAAAGCTCATCTTTTTTTTTTACAAGATCTTTGAAAAGAGTTATGCCTACAAAACTGAAATGTGGTTTAATATAATAACTGAGGTCCTGATGGAGCATTCATATAACAATACTTTAAGTGGCCAGGTATAAAGTTGCAGAGATTCTATTGTAAAGCTAAAGGTAACAATTTACAGTTGTAAAGCGGAAAATTTTCTGAAGAATATTCTGCAGTAAAGATATTGGGGGTTGGTCCCATTTGTGTTAACTTAATTAGTCCAATGCTGATTGTATTAGTCAGTGTTAGGGGAAGTACATTTAACCTTAACACCCCAGTCCTGATAAAAAGGAAACTCTGCCTAAGATATATGCATCCCATTTGAAGCCAGCTTAATTTCACTCTCTTCCTCTGTAATTACGACTACAATAAAATCATAATGGAGATTAAAAATAATTCCTGTATTTTTTCTCTCCATTATTGAATGCATAGATGAATACATAGATGAATAGTACATATATGTCAAAATACAATCAGAGGCAGTGGTTTATTTACAAACAGCACATTAACCTGCATGTGTGTTGAACCCATAAGCCCCTGATACGTACATTGTGTTCCTGTCAGTGACATTGTCACAAAGTGGAAAGGTACCTCTTACTCCACCACAATAGGAGATGATTTGAACTAGTAGCCAATACCCATACAGATATTTCGCACATATTTCTCTTCAAATTTGTTGTCACGTTATGGCGAGTCCGAGACTTGTAGTTGTAGATGAAGTTTATTGCAACCGCAATACACGAATACAGAATCAAAACAACAAGTCGCAGGACAACCAATATAAACTTACTGTCTTCCTTGAAGACTCAAACGAACTAACTCAATCGGGCGCCAAACGCACCCATGACATCGCTGACCAATCAGCGATGTCCTTCCCTGGACCAATCCCCATGGTCGCGTTCCCACGTGACCTCGCTGGCCAATCCGAGGGTTCGACGACCTAGACCATTCTCCATGGTCGCTACAACGTCACAGTTACCATATTGTCACCCTTATGTCCACCTCTTCATATGTAATGAAATGCTCGTGACTTATCACTTAGCGGATGATTCATTTTACAGGGGACTCCAGCAACAAAATACAAGGTGCAGAGGGACAGTAAAACTAATGGAACTGGCCATCAATAAAGTGAGTAATAACCATAACAGCAGCAGGCAAACCCTCAAAAGTCATTGTGATGTATGGGAAAGAGCTAATGAGATTTTCATTACAGCATCAGTAACATAGCCTTCCTTTTTTGTGCACTTCTCAGAAAATGAAATTTAATTGGCTACTAGAAAATGGTGGACCCGTTGGGCCCAAACCTCTCCTGCATTGGTCTAGCACCCTCCGCTCCCCCACTACCCCCCTCCCCCCACTTCCCCTCTCCCCCCACTTCCCCCTCCCTCCCTTCCCCTCCCCCCTTCCCCCCCACTCACCTACTCACCCACTCCATCCCCCCTCATCCCTCTTATTCCCCCTCATTCCCGCTCCTCCCTTCCCCCCACTCACCCACTAATCCCCCCTCAAGGCGGCGGCGGCTTGACGGTGACTGTCCCCTCATGCAGCAGCAGCGGCAGCTCGACGGCGATGGCCATTGTTTTGAGCGGGAAGAAGTCCCGGCGGACAGACAGCGTGCTTTGAGCGGGAAGAGCCAGCGACCAATCAGAGCAGCGGCGGCACCCCTCCACGTGCGACCCGGAATGGCAGCCAATCGGGCGTCGAGCGGGAGGTCGGAGCCAATCAATCGGGAGTGACAGGAGCGAATCAGGACGTGTCAGACCCCATGGGGGGGGGGGGAGGGACGTGGTAGAGCCAATCAAATGGCGATCTCAAAACGGCAATCTCAAAATGGCGATCTCAAAATGGCAACCCCTCCCCCAATTGCACACGCGCGGATCCGGCGGCCATCTTATGTAAGTATTAGATCAACAGGCCCCAACTGCGCAGGGGCGGACCCGTTGGGTTCCCATTGTGACATCGAACATGGAGGTATTACTGCGCTGACAGGCAGGGCAAGTGGAAAAGGGATGTATTAAAGTTTAAAAAGTGATTTATTAAAGTTTAAAAAGTGATTAACTTTTAAAATGTAACAACCATTTGAACCGCAGGCCAATGGTGAGTAAGGTGGGTCTAAAATTGTTGCACTATTGTGTACCGTTTTGACTGTATTTCGGGTATGCATAATCAAACAAACAAACAAACAAGATGAGATTTTTAGTAATATATAGATTCAATAAAGCTTCATAAATTTAATGCACAACTATTCTGAGGTACTGACCAATTTGTCCCTTACTTTATGTGTAGAAATGCTGTTGAGTTAAAAAATGTAACCTTTGAACAAAGGATTAAGCACATCGTGATGGGGCTATTGATCTTCAGTGAAAGCCCCATCATTGTGTCCACCGTGCACATATTTAGAAACCCATGTAGAAACAAAATTGCCTTCTACATTGCCATGGATTGTACTTTCCTCAAACCAAGCAGATAATCTTTCTGGATTAAAAAGGTTTCCGATGTATTCTTTCACAAATCTTTGAGTCTCAAGTTATTAAGTCTTAATTCAATAATCTTCATGTTTATATCAAGCTAATGGTTTTGCCCTTTGTTACAATCAGTTGCCATCAATTGGAAAGCATAGATTTTTTAATTGATTTTCTTAAATGACAGTAATGAGGATCGGCTGTACTCTGGGCACACACTGATGTTGTACTGCATTACTTTACAACGTCAAGTAGACTTAATGGCATATTCCCCAGGTGAGTTTTGAGGTACTTGCATGACTTTTTTTTTCATTTGTGCATTCAACAGGCATAGACCCTGGTGAGGCAAACATTCATTATTACAATCATATTGCACCATACAAGGAGTGTTTTCACTGTCATATTATGTTGCAGGATTTGGAGATTCCTGGGATTATGCAGCAGTGGAATTTAATTCATTTTGCCATCTCATTAAGTTAAAGCATAATGCAGCTAGGTAATATCCAATTGCCCTCTGTGACCCTGTTCTCAGTGAGGCAAATAAGTGACCCCATGGATGGGAAGAGTGAAAATCGCCTCTATTGCAACTTCCCACTTTGACAAAAAATATCAGAACTGTACACAATAATGCAGGTGTGCAGGAAGGACCTGCAGATGCTGGTTTAAACCGAAGATAGACGCAAAATGTTGGAGTAACTCAGCGGGACAGGCAGCATCCATGGAGACAATGAATGACCCATTACTCCAGCATTTTGTGTCTATAATGCAGATGTGGTCTGAATGGGGGACTCTACACAACTTCAACAAGACTTTCTTACTGGTGTAATTAAACGTGTAGTGCAAGGGTTAAACTGACAATTTCAGCTAAAATATGAAATGGAGTTATCAGCCAACCTTTCAGCCCTACATTCGATAGCCTCACCAAAACTGGATTCAGACGCGTTATCTCCTAGGCGACCTTGCATTGTCTGGGAACGCAGCCTTTCCCAGGCTATTCTGAGGGGGAAAAGGCTGTGTTAGTGAACTAAACAAAACAGCAATAGTTGGGGAGACCACCTGCACCCCCTGCCGCTAGCAGCGCAGAAACGTTACAGACAAGGGAGGCTTATGATTGGCTCAGGGAGGGGGCAGTGGCGCGGTCTGCTCTGATATGATATGATATGATAAGAAATGCCATAAAGATTGGTGTTGGGCGCCCTTTCGGTGAGAGAATGTCAGCCTTGGACCGTGTCGCGAACGGTGCCGGGTGATCTTGAACGAAACATCTTGTGGCGTGCTCTGATGAGTTTGCGAGTGCGTACGGGTTTACGTGAGTGTATGTAGAAACACCCTGCGGCGTGCTCTGCTGTATACCCGGGGTTTGCGGGTGCGTTCGGGGATATT
Source organism: Rhinoraja longicauda (assembly GCF_053455715.1). Taxonomy (NCBI): domain Eukaryota; kingdom Metazoa; phylum Chordata; class Chondrichthyes; order Rajiformes; family Arhynchobatidae; genus Rhinoraja; species Rhinoraja longicauda. The sequence goes on along the minus strand of NC_135984.1, from coordinate 14,605,923 downwards.
CGGGGATACATGAGTGTATGTGCCTTACTCAGTAGTGTAATAAATGACTGAGTGAATCAAAAACGGTTATCTGAATCCAGTGATTTATCGAACACAATAAAACCCTCTTAACAAAGGCTAATATACCATTTTCTCTCACATGTTAGCCTTCACTGACCTGCGTCCAAGCACATAAGATCGCTTTGAACATTGGCACTACCCAATCTCCGTGGACCAGTTTCTATGCAAAATGATGCTCTGTGATTCCCTTTATCCTGTATCTGTATACTGTGGATGGCTTGATTTTAATCACGTATAGTGTTTCTGCTGACTGGCTAGCACACAGTAAAAAAGCTTTTCACTGTACTTCGGTGCACATGAATAATTGAATTAGCGGCAGTCTAACAGTACAAAAATGGTTAACTATTTGAAATAGCAAAGGACTTTCTATTCACTGTGCTATCATATCTTCTTAAACAACTCAATCAATAAATCCCACTCATGTTGTCTGTTGTTAATATTAAACTTAATTTGTTTCCATGGCTTTCATCTGCTTATTTGAATCCTGTGAACTTTCTTCCTTGAAATTTAATATTGTGAGTCTGTCTCTTTGCTAATCTGTAAACCCACTTGAAACAGAACAGAGTGGAATTACGGCCATCTCGAATTGTATTCCAATAACCTCTCCGTTAAGAACCAGATTGGCAGAGGCAAATTATCAAAACAAAATCTTTCCTGGACACTGCACCAGATGTTCTCACTGCACACACTGCCCCAGGTTCACTCTTCAGTAATCAGCTTTCTAAAATTAACACAGTCCTATCATAGAGTTCCTATGATCCCATCCCATCACATGCGCAGAAGGGATTTGCCTATTGCACACAGTGTGCTCTGAAACCTCAAAAGGTCACAGCAACTAAATAGTTCAGTTCATTGTTAATAAAGTAAATTGATGCAGTTTGTTCACAAGTTCACAAGTTATAGGAGTAGAATTAGGCCCATTGAGTCCACTCCACCATTCAATCATGGCTGATATCTGCCTCCTAATCCCATTTTTCTGCCTTCTCCCCTCAACTCTTGACCCCCATTCTAATCAATAATTTGTCTATCTTATTTGTCTATTTGTTAACTGCTTGAACCTGATTTCATCTGGAATCAGTAGAGGTTTTCAACCAGGTTATCATGGACCTGCAGAAACCACACATCTTAGTTGGTGGAGTAACTCAGCGGAACAGGCAGCATTTCTGGAGAGAAGGGCTGGATGAAGTTTTGGGTCGAGACCTTTCTTCAGGCCCTTGACCCGAAACGTCACCCATTCCTTCTCTCCAGTGATGATGCCTATCCCACTGAGATACTCCAGCATATTGTGTCTAACTTTGGTGTAAACCAGCATCTGCAGTTCCTTCCTACACACATCTTAATTGGTGGCTTAGTTATAAATAAATGGTGACGGCAAATGGTTGGCAACATCTTCCCACTAAAGATGATGGTGTAAGTGGGCTGATTGAAAGGGGGAAAGGCACCAAAGTAGAGTTTCTGTTTTTCAAAGCAACTCTATCCCATTACTATTATTAATAACCCATTTAGATGCCGTCCTATAGAGCACCAGCCTGCTCACTGGAAGGAGAATGAAAATAACAGCAAAACATGATTGTCACCAACAAGGTTGACCAAAGCTTATCTGTTACACTTGTAAGTACTTTCAAGTAGATAGGGTGATAAAGGAGGCTTTTGGTATATTGGCTTTCATCAGTCAGGGTATTGAGTATAGAAGTTGGGATGTGATGGTACTGTTGTACAAGACATTGGTGAGGCCACAGTTGGAATATTGTGTTCAGTTTTGGTCACCCTGCTCTTGGAAGGATATTGTTAAGCTGGAAACAGGTCAGAGAAGATTAACAAGGATGTTGCTAGGACTTGAGGACCTGAGCTATAGAGGTAGGTTGGGCAGGCTAGGACTTTATTCCTTGGAGCACAGGAGGATGCAAGGTGATATTATAGAGGTGTATAATATCATGAGAGGACGAGATAGGGTAAATGTACAGAGTTTTTTTACCTAGTAGGGATATCAAGAACCGGGGGTCATTGATTTAAGCTGAGAGGGGAAAGATTTAAAAGATTTAAAAGGGGTAACTTTTTCACACAGAGGGTGGTGGGTATAAGGAACGAGGTGCCAGAGGAGGTAGTTGCAGCAAGTACTATAACAACATTTAAAAGACATTTAGACAGGTACATGGAAAGGAAAGGTTTAGAGGGATGCAGGCCAAATGCAGGCAGGTGGGACAAGCGTAGATGGGGCATCTTGGTCGTCATGGGCAAGTTAGCCGAAGGGCCTGTTTCCGTGCTGTATGACTGTAACTTTAACTGCTTTCTACTGCACGCTATCTGTACCAATCGCAATGCCATCTTAGACCAACAAGAGATTAAAAAAGACATAGTAGTTGAGAAACAACGAACTCTCTGGAGCAGCTGGTATCTGCGTGAAAATTCTGAAACTTGGCATGGAGGATTTTCAGACACAAATCCACGGTCTTGCATCCCACTTCTGGGAAGAGGATATGCCAGGGTACTCCAGAGATGTTGTGATTGTCATCATCTTATGGATAGGGGACATCTGGTATAAGACTGAGCCATATAAATCAAACAGACCCCGGTTTGATGCCTGCCCTTTGCAGCATTGGAGATTGAAGAAAAGCTAAAGATTCTTGAGCCCCAGTGGTTGATGTAGGTGTGGATATTAAATAAACACAAGACAGGGCAAAGTACAGATCCCATTTCACCCCTATGACTGAGGAGAATGCTTCACACTAAAGAATGACCAATAATTCATAAGGAGCAGAATTAGGCCATTCAGCCCATCAAGTCTACTCCACCATTCAATCATGGCTGATCTATCTTTCCCTCTCATTCCCATTCTCCTGCCCTTTCCCCATAACACCTGACACCATTACCAATCAAAAATTCAGAATCAATCATCACTTTCATCCGTAGGAATCGAATATAAAGTAGGAAAACAATTTTCTCGGGAAAATTAAAAATCCTCATGACTTGCAGCTTTTTAGGATCTTTGATTCTGTTTTGCATTTGTTCCCTCGTTGTAATTACAGTGACATTCTGCATGGAGATATCAAGTTGATTATGTGTATCTGAATTAGTTTCTCATCTGGCTAATTTATCAAGATGTTCTTCGTGTCACAAAAGGTTATCCAGGCACATTATATATTCTAATTCTAGATTTAGTAGATGTTAAATATATAGGCAAATCCAGATTTCCCAGCTTCCATGATAGCATCAGAAAACTCAAACGTCCTTTGAATAATAATATAATTGAGCCTCAAGATAACAAATGGCAGTGTGTTGTTAGGAAGGTGCAATTAAAGTTTCCTACTCCCAGTGTTAGTTGGAGGCACTCTTGCGTTCAGCTTCAGTATAATTGAATATAGATGAAAGTCTTACCACACTCTCCCAAACTATGATTTTTTTTTGTTTAATCCCTTAATACATTTTCAATCTCCTGCACTACCTCTTTTTGAGCCTTTGAATGAGATGGCACATTCATTGTCACTTAGCAACATCTTACCACAAATGGGCCAATACTTTGTAATGATTGGAATGGGTCTAATCCTAGAAGGATTCCTCTCTGATAGAGTCCAGTGCATTCAACCCATTAGAATGAAGTTGATTTTGATCTGGATTCCAGTGCTAAAAAGCCAGTGTGCTCCTCCATCACCCAACAACCAGGCTTGCTTGTGTCTTTTATGTTGCCTGATTTAAGAGAACACAAAACTGGAAGAACACTCATGTCTTCAGTATTCATTCACTTAATGCCATATTTCCCAGGGTGGAGATGCCAATGACTAGAGGGTACAGCGTGAAGATGAGAGGGCCAAATTTTAAAGGAGATGTGAGGGGCACGTCTCTTGTGGCACTTACACAGTGCCACTGATACAATAATGACATTTAAGAGGCTTTTGGATAAGCACACGGATACGGAGGGATATGGATCATATGCTGGCAGAGATTTAGTTTAGCATCAAATTCGGCATGGACATGGTGGACCAAAGTGCCTGTGCTATAATGTCCTATACTCTATATTCTATATTCTATTTACTCTACAGAATGAATGTTTTATTTTCAATGTCATTTGAATCTGACTCTTGTAGTGGAGCCTTGACTCTTGTAAATCAGTTCTCTGTTCCCTTTTGCTGCTGAAATGCTGTTATAGTGTATAACCATGATGTTAATGGGGAGAGCACATCAATGGCTTATCTTCTATGATCATTATAGCTGTGGCTCAAATAATCCTGGAAAAGCACAGATGGCATGTCTACTCCAGATGTGCAGAGTGATTAACATTACAGCAGAGGAAGTTGCAGTGACATTCTGCAATTTGTAATTAATCAAAATCTTGTTTCTTCGTAGAAGAATATTTTCCAGGTACATTAAGTAATGTGCACATTAGAACTTGAGAAATAGGACCAGGCCTGGATTGGAGGCCTTTGAGTGTGCTCCGCTATTTTATAAGATGACGGTGGAAATTCTACATTAATTCCACTCTCTGGTCTCTTATCCATTGGCCCTCTTAGAGTTCAAGTGTGTACTAGGCTCAACCTTGAAAAAGCTCAACAATTGAGTATCAACAGCCCTCTGGAGCGAAGAGAAGAGTCCCGCAAAGAGTGAAGAGGTTTATCCTCATTACTGTTTCAATCTAAAGGGAAACTCCTGATACTGAGCGTAAGCACTGCGTTTAATTCACTGTTAGTCCTTACAGTTTTTCCTTTACCTGTTGCATGTTCTGTTGCCCTGGGTTACATTCTATGCCTCTAAGTTAAATACTGGAACAGTTCACAATAATTTAACAGCTTGTACGATTATTTTACAAGTGCAAACGCAAACATTGGATGCGGATGATTTGAGTTGGTTATGTCAGATCAAGAAAAAAAGTATAAGCGACATCTTTTTTTTTCCGACTGGAGAGGGTATCTGGTGGAGTTCCCCAAAAGTTAATACTGGAGCCATTGGTTTTCTTCACATGATTGAATGTAAGACTGGAGGACACAATTTCCAAATGACACTAAACTGTGAATTGTGAGAAGGTCAATTAAGGGAGATAGAATGGTCAGTGGAACGAGGCGAGAGGCACTGTGTGAAATTTAATGTTGAGAAAATGACATTCTGGTAGGAATAATGAGAAGTGGTAATATAAACTAGAGGGGACAATTCTAAAGAAGGACAAGAACAGGGAGATCTCAGAGTTTGTATGCGTAGTTTGTTAAACGTGGCAGGACAAGTTGACCATGTGGTTAAAAAAGTATTTGGGTTTTCTAACCTAGAGGCATACAGCTCAAATGTGAGAATGGCATTGTGATATATTATAAAACACTAGTTTGGTCACAAGTGGAGTATTGAGTCTAGTATTGCGTGCTTCACTTGAAGAAAGATATACTGACCTTACAGAAAATATGCAGGAGAGATTTACCAAGGATTCCAGGGATTGGAGAAGCTTCGGTTTTTCTCCTTGGAATGGAGGAAATTGCCAAGAGAGTTGATAACAGCATTTAAATTCACGACAGAGTAGATTGAGTGACACTGCTTCCATTGGCGGAGAGATCAAAAATATCATCATCATCATCATCATATATATACAGCCGGAAACAGGCCTTTTCGGCCCACCAAGTCCGTGCCGCCCAGCGATCCCCGTACATTAACACCATCCTACACCCACTAGGGACAATTTTTTTAATTTTTTTTTACATTTACCCAGCCAATTAACCTACATACCTGTACGTCTTTGGAGTGTGGGAGGAAACCGAAGATCTCGGAGAAAACCCACGCAGGTCACGGGGAGAACGTACAAACTCCTTACAGTGCAGCACCCGTAGTCAGGATCGAACCTGAGTCTCCGGCGCTGCATTCGCTGTAAAGCAGCAACTCTACCGCTGCGCTACCGTGCCGCCCTAATAAGGAGACATAGAATGAAGGTGACTGGCAAAAGAATCAGAAGTATATGATTTTGTTTTCACATATTAAGTGATCGGGTCTGGAATATAATAATGGAATGGTGCCTTGATATGATCATCAATGAGCTATTCGAGGCACCTCGGTGTATCAAAATCACCAACTTCACGATTCATGCATGCATCAAATCCTCAATTACAGGCATCAATCATTTCACCTTGCAGATTCAATCAATAGTACACATAAGCTGTACAATTGTATTTCAAGACTGATGTCTTTGCTGATCTACTTTTGTTAGTATTTCAGAATTATTGAATCTGGTTTTTTTTAATCACTTTTCGATTGACATCTTGTTCACATAGGTCTGCATTTCCTGCCAGTTTTCTGAGGCCCTGTAATGCTCCTCATGAAGGCTGTGGCTACACTGATTCAGGATAAGAGCGTTAGCAGATGGACACAAAATGCTGGAGTAACTCAGCGGGACAGGCAGCGTCTCTGGAGAGAAGAATCTCCAGAGATGCTGCCTGTCCCGCTGAGTTCCTCCAGCATTTTGTGTCGATCTTTGATTTAAACCAGCATCTGCAGGTCCTTCCTGCACATGAGAGTTAGCAGATCCATTACTGCAAAATGATGCACAGGAAGGCAGACCATCGGATGGGACAGAAGCCAGGAGTCAACGGACTCGCATCAGGAACACGCTGAAAGCTTTGCCTTATGTTGTGCCCATTCTTGGGTTTTCTCTGCCCTGTTTAATCTCCCTCATAGATCAGCAATTACTCCTTAGCAATCATCCATGAAACAACTTAATAGCTTTATTGGGGGCCACATTGGCCCAGGTTGCAGCAACGATGACACATTCAAATTAATTAAGTGCATGAAAGTAAAAGGTCAGCCATGTTTTAATGAATGGTGGAGCAGCTGCAGAAGTATGCTTCTCTTTCACTTGTTCTTATGAATTGTATCGTGAGTGCCCGAGGCATAAAAACCAGAGCAGGAATCCAAAGTCTTTCTTTCAAAGGGCAGTTGAGAAACAGATTGTATTGATACATTTTGAAAGAGGAATGAAAGAAGGAGGTTGCATGCTCTTCATTGCAAGGATTGGATCAAGACTGAGAGAGTCAAACATCAAGAATGAGACAATATGTAAAATCCACATTTAAAAATCCACGCGCACAACACCTTAGAACTTGGAGTGTTGTGGTATCAAAAGCACAAACGTGTAGGCTTAATTTGGGGATCTGAAGGACAAGTTTCTTACACAGTGTGGTTGTTATCTGCAATGTATTGCCAGAGGAGGTGGAATAATTTATTAAGAGTCATTTAGACAGACAAGTAAATAGATAAGGCACAGAAGGATATGGCCTGAATGTACACAAATGGGGTTTGAATAGATGGCCAAAAAGATCAACAAGACATGTGGGTGAAGAGCACATTTCTGTGCTGTATAGTTGTACGACTCTAAATTATGCATGAAGGAACCTTTGTGCACTTTTTCACAGGTTTGCACTGTCCCATGGTGAACTTCTAATTTGGGGAATTGGAGAAGGCACTTCTGGGCAAGATTTCTCCTTCCACAGCTGTCATTTTTGCGGAATCACTTGCATATTTGATGATATCAGTGCGTATGACGTTGATCTCTGCCTCACCAACAGAAATTGGACAAATGATGTACAACCTACACCCTTCAATTTAACTCAGTCAAATTAAGAGCAAACCAAGCAGCAAGTCATCAGGCAGATGGGAATTTAAATTGCCTGACTGGGACACTGATGCTTTGCTCTCTGCAGAGTTTTTGCCATCACTGCTCTGAGCATTGCCATCATTAGTGCAAGGTCTCATGGTGTTTAATGAAAATAAAATCTAAAGACATATACCTGCTGCGATTTCTCCAGCCTATTGAGAGTGATCAGCCATGATCGCATTGAATGGCGGTGCTGGCTCGAAGGGCTGAATGGCCTACTCCTGCACCTATTGTCTGTTGTCTATTGTCTATTGTCTATATGCTCATGTCGCGCTGTGGTATGGGCTGCAAGGCTCAACTGGTGTTGGGAGGTGGGTCTGTCCACAAACACTCATGAATTATGGCACCTCTGCCTCTCCTTATCTTCCCTTCCTTCCATGGCAGCCTGCTATTGTGTTTTAGCAAAAGGGTACAAATCTTCCGAAGACATTTCACCAACTTGGTGATTATCGCAGGACCTCTAAATAGGCACCAGGGCTAATTGCAGCGTTTATTTAGTTCACTAAAATAAGTTGAACTTCACTTTTGCAGCATTAACCTCAAAAAAACATTTGAGATATCCAGAAGTCCAAAGCGCCACTCATTGCCGAATAACCCTTCTGCGCACCAACTCCCCACCAGTATAATATAGGTCATAAGGTCGTGAGGTCATAAGGAATAGGAGTAGAATTAGGCCATTCGGCCCATCATGTCTACTCCGCCATTCAATCATGGTTGATCTATCTCTCCCTTCTAACCCCATTCTCCTGCCCTCTCCCCATAACCTCTGACACCTAGACTAATTAAATATCTATCTAACTCTGCCTTAAAAGTTTTTCACTGACGGCCTCCACAGGCTTCTGTGTCAAATAATTCCACAGATTCACCACCCTCTGACTAAAGAAATTTCTCCTCATCTCCTTCCTCTGTCCTTTAATTTTGAAGATATGACCTCTAGTCCTAGACTCTCCCACTCATGGAAACATCCACTCTATCCAAGTCTTTCACAATTCTGTATGTTTCAATGAGGTCCCCCACTCATCCTTCTAAACACCAAGGCGTACAGAGCCAGTACCAAAGAATGCTCATCATAGGTTAACCTACTCATTCCTGGGATCATTCTTGTAAACCTCCTCTGGACCCTCCCCAGAGCCAGCACATCCTCAGAAATGGTGCCCAAAATTGCTCACAATATTCCAAAATGTGGCCTTACCAGCTCCTTAAAGATACTTTAGTTCATCACCCAAAAGCATTGTATTCACTCATAGATCCATATTCTGTTCTCTATGTTAAAATTCACAAATGTTCTAAATTAACAGATATAAATTAATATAAATATTCCAAACTAAAGTAAGCTTTCCTTCATTCTCATGCATTCTGCTGCTGTTTTCATGTTCCAGCTTTGCAAGTCCACAGGTAGGCTATGCAGAGAGATGGTCCAAGGTTGCTTTAATGTCATGTGTACCTAAGTACAGTGAAATTCATTTTTTGCATACAGCTCAGTAACGACCCTACAATACATATTAATACAAGAGTGTAAGATAGTAGACCACACTGAGTCAGTACACAGGAGTCACCACGTTTTTGTCACCACCTTGTACCCTTCAAGTCTGATAATTTTAAAAGATGTTGGAGATTTAACTTGGCCATAAAAGCCCATTTGCCCCGGTGGTGGCACTGGGTCGGAGTTGCTTTATATTTGATTATGTTTGAGGGACAACTTAAACACGCACTCTTCTGTGTCTGTTCATGAGATGCAACATTTGCAGCAGGAAATGAGACCAATGGGACTGCTCTGGAATTCATGGTCCAAATGGCCTCCTTTTGTACACATGATAAGGTACAATAATCAGTACTGGCACAAATAAATGCTTTGCTTGTGATTTTTAATGAATAAAATACAATGCAAAGATAGACACAAAGCGCTGGGGTAAATCAGCGGGTCAGGCGGCATCTCTGGAGAAAAAGGATGGGTAACATTTTGGGTCGGGACCCTTCTTCAGACCGAGTTACCCGCTGAGTTACTCCAGTACTTCTTGTCTACCTTTGGTATAAACCAGCATCTCCAGTTCTTTGTGTCCACATAAACAGCAGTTGGATCAGGTAGATGGTCTGATGTATTGCAATGTGACAAAAACAGTTCCTCTCTGGCTCCCAGTCTAAGTCAATAGTTGGGCTCCACTGTATGATGGTGAGCATGTCGGAGCAATGCTGTTTATTACAAATATTGAGTGGAATTCTCTCCAAAGTCCAAATATCTTCTTTACTCCATTAATTACTTCAGCACTGCAATGGGATGTGAAAGAGGAGCTCGACTGATTAACAGCTGGAAAACCCAAGTTCAGCTGTTAATTGTGAAGAAGAGAGTGAGAAGCACAACGTGCCACAGGAATAAGGAATACCAAGAGATCTGCAACAAGAAGAAGGAAGAACAAGAAGAATCTCTTGCTGTAATGGACCAGGAACAGAAACCATACTCTGGGGTCCAGGGAACCCACAGCGTTTTGCGGTGCTCCTGAGGAGAGGTTCGGACAAGATAGATTCTTTATTAGGAAACGGTTGCATCTATGGCACAATGGAGTAAAAGGAATAAAGGTTACACAGGTATAATTTTTTGGAAACAAATATCTAATATTTACTATGTATGAGAATACACTGCAATACCTCTCCTTTCAATTGACTGGGCATTTACAAAATGATCCCATTAACAGTACCAATTAATGATGGGAAACTAGTGGGGCACTAGTGAGAAACTAATGAGAACATTTCAAAGGGGCAGTAGCAACATGAGAAGATGAAGTGTGCATCATGAGGACTGAGATGGAAAGGTGTAAGTGGATGAATAACTCATCAAGAACAGTTTGGAAGCCCAGTTTGGAATACTGGAAAGCAATGAATGTCATGAGAAAAACTGTATTTCGTGGGGAAATGGGGGTGCTAATGGCATCATAAAGATGGCGGCGCGCACGGACGCAGCGGCTCACAGCTCTCCCTTTCGGTGCGTTTTACGTGTGTTATCTGTGTTATGTCTGTTAGTCAATTTTAGTCATGCAAACCAGGAAAATCAGGCAAATCCTACCTACAACCGAAAGGACCTTCTGATCATCGGATTCCAGTGCAATCGGGACCTTGTGCGCGAATTTCCACACCCGCGAAATATACCGGAAGAGATAGCCAGGACACCGGGCGCTCCGTGGATAGTTGTCGGCGCGAACAGGCGTCGCAGGCGGAGGAGAAACAGGAAGCAAAAGCGAGGATGCCGGTCCGGTATACTTGCCAAGCTAAAGAGACAGCCACACAAACCACCGCTACCCAGCATGTTTCTCACCAACGCCAGATCCATCATCAACAAAATGGACGAACTAAAACTACAGATATCAGCAAACAAACTCGTGGAGGACTGTTGCATTCTCTTAGTAACAGAGACATGGCTTCATCCACTTATCCCAGACGGAGCCATTGAGCTAGCCGGGCGTACAGCGTTTCGTTGGGACAGAAACATCGACTCCGGTAAGAGCAAGGGGGGGGGGGGTTATGCATTTACGTGCACAACAGCTGGTGCACTAACATCCAAATCATAGATAGCCACTGTTCTCCTGATCTGGAGTCCCTAACAGTTAAATGCAGGCCTTTTTACCTTCCTCGCGAATTTACAGGGGTTATAGTAACAGCAGTCTACACCCCACCGAATGCTAACGCTAGCACAGCTTTAGGCTACCTGCTCGGTGCAATAAACTCACAACAGAGCACATATCCAGAAGCAGCCCACATCATAGCCGGGGACTTCAACCATGCAGACCTAAAGTCAGTTCTCCCGAAACTTGAACAACACATAAGATGTGCTACCAGGGGGAAAAACACACTAGACAAGGTTTACTCAAATATTAAGAAGGGTTTCAGGTCAGCACCACTACCACACCTGGGGCAGTCAGATCACCTGTCCATATTCCTAACTCCAGCATACACCCCACTCAGGAGGAAAGCTCCAGTCACCATAAAGACTGTTAAGACATGGCCTGAAGGAGCTTCCTCGCAGCTGCAGGATTGCTTCGAAAGGACCAACTGGGATATTTTTGAGGATCAGGACTTGGAGGAGTACACATCAACTGTACTTTGCTACATCCAAAACTGTGTTGACAATGTCACCGTCGACAAACGCATCCGGTTGTATCCCAATCAAAAACCCTGGATGACAAAGGATGTCAGGTCTCTCCTCAAGGACCGTAACACCGCCTTCAGGTCTAGTGATAGAGCTCTATACAGTGCTGCTAGAACCAACCTGAAGAGAGGCATCAAGGATGCCAAAGCGTCCTACAAGAGGAAGATTGAGGACCACTTTTCCAACAATGACCCACGGCGGGTATGGCAAGGCATCCAGCACATCACCAACTACAAGACCAGCAACCGCACGACTGCCGACGGCGACGCCTCGCTGGCTGAGGAACTTAACTGTTTCTTTGCTCGTTTCGAGGTGAAAGCTACAGTGGCAGATATTACACCCTCTCCAGCACCTGACAGCAACACCTTCACTGTGCAGGAGTATGATGTTAAGCGCGTGCTCAGAGCAGTGAATCCCAGGAAAGCTGCAGGCCCCGATGGTGTGACGGGCAGAGTGCTGAGGGAATGTGCAGACCAATTATCTGAGGTCTTCACAAAAATCTTCAACCTGTCCCTTTTAAAATCCACCATCCCTCCCTGCCTGAAGTCCGCCATAATCATCCCACTGCCGAAAAAGTCTGTCATCAGCGGTCTTAACGACTACCGTCCGGTAGCACTCACACCGGTCATCACAAAGTGCTTCGAGAGACTGGTCCTGCAGCACATCAAAGCCAGCCTCCCACCCACCTTCGACCCACACCAGTTTGCCTACAGAGCAAATAGGTCTACAGGGGATGCCATCGACACTGCTCTTCACACTGCACTGACCCACCTTGAACACCAGGGGAGCTATGTGAGGATGCTCTTCCTCGACTTCAGCTCTGCCTTTAACACGGTCATCCCGAGCAGACTGGTCACCAAACTTTCCGACCTTGGATTTTCCCAAACCATCTGCCAATGGATCAAGGACTTCCTGACCAACCGCCCCCAGACCGTCAAAATAGGCCCTCACCTCTCCTCCACCATTACACTGAGCACCGGCTCACCACAGGGCTGTGTGTTGAGCCCCATCCTTTACTCCCTCTACACTCACGACTGCGCCCCCACCCATCCCACCAACACCATCATCAAGTTCGCGGATGACACGACTGTGGTTGGACTCATCTCAGAAGGAGATGAGACAGCCTATAGGGATGAAATCCAAAGGCTGGCAGCATGGTGTTCAGTGAACAATCTGGTCCTGAACTCCTCCAAAACAAAGGAACTTATAATTGACTTTAGAAAAACCAGTGGAGATTACGACCCACTCTACATCAATGGGGTCTGTGTGGAAAGGGTACCAGCTTTCAGGTTCCTGGGTACGCACATCGCAGAGGATCTTACCTGGTCTACCAACACCATCACCACAGTAAAGAAGGCACAGCAGAGACTCCACTTCCTGAGGATCCTCAGGAAAACCAACCTGCAGGAGAAGCTCATGTTGTCCTTCTATCGCTGCTCCATCGAGAGTGTGCTGGCATACTGTATAACCACATGGTATGCCAGCTGCTCAGAAAAGGACAGGAAGGCCCTTCAGAGGGTCATCACGACGGCCCAGAAGATCATCGGCTGCTCACTGCCCTCCCTGGAGCACCTGTTCAGCCTACGCTGCCTCAGTAGAGCAGGCAAAATAATAAAAGATCCATCCCACCCCGGCCACCGTCTGTTTGTTCATCTGCCCTCTGGTCGACGTTTCAGGTCGATCAAATCCCGAACAAACAGACTTAAGAACAGTTTTTACCCCAGGGCCATACGAGAACTGAACACTACCTTTGCACTAGGCAACACCGTTAAAAAATCTTGTACTTAATATAATTGTATTTAATTGTATTTATGTATTTATTTGTTTTTGCATTTATTGCATATATGTTTGTACGCACCGTCAGGATTGGCTATTTTTTTTATTTCGTTGTACTCGTTGCAATGACAATAAATGAATATTATTATTATTATTATTATTATTATAAAATAGCGTCCAGTATGTTTCCAGTTATGGGAAAGTCTAGAACCAGAGGGCCTCAGAATAGCAATACATACTTTCAAAATGGAGGCAAGGAGGAATTTTTGTAGCCAAAGGGTGGTGAATCTGTGGAATATCATTGTCACAGACAGTTGTGGAGCCAAGACATTAGGAATTTTAAAGACGGAGATCAACACGTTTTTGATTAGCAAGTGCATCTAAGGATATGTGGTTATGGCTGGAGAATAGGGTTGAGAAGGACAAATAGATCAGACATGACTGGATGGTGGATTAAACTCCATAGGCTAAATTGTCTAATTCTGCTCCTCTGCCTTATGGTCTTATACCGCAGGGGTAATAAGCCTTCGATGCACCAAACTGATCCAACTTCCAGCCAGTTGCGTCTGTCTGAGTTCATCACTGTGCTTGTAAAGCAGCGCTGTAGAATCTGATGCTAATGAGGATTAAGATGAATCACATCAAATAATTTTGAAACAGGCTGTTGACATAACAGATAATACAAGACAGATAGTTCAGTGAGACTTAATTGAGCAATAACACTAAGTCACAATGTCTGAGCATAAAAGGTTATTAATATCAGTTTATCCATCCAATTTTTTATTGCTTGAATACCAAAGCACAGCAGAAGCATGCATGCATGCATGCGTGTGCACTGACTGACCTAGCAAGGATACACGGCTGTGACCTCTTTACTCTGGTATAACCTTTGATTGCTCCATGTAAGTAACCATATTTTATTCTTCCAGCTTTCTACCAACCCCCCCCCCCCCCAACAATCAGACTGAAGAAGGATCCCAACTGAAACTGCACGAGATAACCACTTATGAGGTGTTTGCGCAGAAATCAACCAGAACCAGAACCAGAACCAGAAACGTCACCTATCCATGTTCTCAAAGGATGCTGCCCTGCTGAGTTTTGTGTGTTTTTTTTTTGTAAAACAGCATCTGCAGTTCTTTGTTTCTATAATCTATTGACAATAGACAATAGACAATAGACAATAGGTGCAGGAGTAGGCCATTCGGCCCTTCGAGCCAGCACCGCCATTCAATGTGATCATGGCTGATCATTCTCAATCAGTACCCCGTTCCTGCTTTCTCCTCATACCCCCTGACTCCGCTATCCTTAAGAGCTCTATCTAGCTCTCTCTTGAATGTATGCAGAGAATTGGCCTCCATTGCCCTCTGAGGCAGAGAATTCCACAGATTCACCACTCTCTGACTAAAAAAGTTTTTCCTCATCTCTGTTCTAAATGGCCTACCCCTTATTCTTAAAATGTGGCCCCTGGTTCTGGACTCCCCCAACATTGGAAACATGTTTCCTGCCTCTAACATGTCCAACCCCTTAATAATCTTATACGTTTCGATAAGATCCCCTCTCATCCTTCTAAATTCCAGTGTATACAAATCTAGTCGCTCCAGTCTTTCAACATATGACAGTCCCGCCATTCCGGGAATTAACCTAGTAAACCTACGCTGCACGCCCTCATTAGCAAGAATATCCTTCCTCAAATATTGAGTACAGACAATAAGTAGAGCCAGGCATAGAAGTATTCAGTTTCTGAATCTGTAACAAAATGAACCACAAGACTGGTATTCAATTTAATCAGGGAACTGTTGAAATGACTTAATTTACTGTAATACAGCAAAGGCTCTCGCCAATCAATGGGCCTAACCTCTTGCCAGTTTCCCTCACTGTTACTTAGGTGCCAATAACACCCTGCTCAGAGAGAGGGACAGCTGCATCAAATAGTCAAACGCTGCCCCAGTTAACTTTGTGAAAGTGGCACCTCACCTTTGGCTTCACCATTGAAACCCATGAAACATTGAACAGTAGCCGCAGTTGTTAGATTTCCGTGGTCGGTCTGAACTAATCCTACTGCAGCAAGCTCATCCATCATTTTATGTGTATTATTCTTTTAACAAAATGAGCTACGTCAGTTACTTCCAATTAACATAGTCCTTCAAGTTTTAAATGCTGTCACAAACTCCATTTTTAGGATATAAATAGTTTTTGCCATGCACATTCACATCTCGAAAACCTTACTTTTCCTGCAATTTCATCAACGACTTACACTCATGGCAATGTGCAAAATCAATGACGCTAATAAAACTAAAAGTCAGAGCCTTTTCCCCAGGATGGAAATGTCCAACACAAAGGGCATGGCGATAATGTGAGAGGGGCAAAGTTTAATGGAGAAGTGCGGGGCAAGTTTTTGTACACAGAGGGTAGTGGGAGCCTGGTGCGCATTGCCAGGGGTGGTGGTGATTGAGGCAGATATGATAGTGGCATTTAAGAGGCTTCTAGATAGGTACATGGAAGTGCAGGGAATAGCGGGATATGGACCATGTACGGGGTAGACAAGATCAGCTTAACTAGGGATCACATTCGGCACAAACATTGTGGGCCGAAGGGTCCTTTTCCATGCTGTACTGCTCTATGTTCTATGTTCAAACTCCAAACTGAGAGCAGACACTGCTACATCTTCAGCCATGGTGACCCGCCATGGTGTTGTGCAGACGTACTGAGATAATCAGCAAAGAGCAGATGGCATGGAATTTTGTTTCTGTCACCAGATTAACAAGCACAATTTTTATTTACTGTGCAGGCTTTAATGAGCCTCGGTATAGACACATCTTATATTATGAAGCAGATGCTTTGCGAACTACTTGGTAGAACTTTCAGTACAGTGATCATCATTTTATTCTGTGGTAATTGTTCGTATTTAGCTGATGTACGTGCAGTCAGGGTATTTCAACGCCACAATCCTTCACAACCACAAACCATGCCAACCTTTTACATTTAAGCATGAAACAGTTTGTATTGCTGCCCTTCATACTGAATTATGCCATCTGACTTTGCTTCATTAGTCACATCTTTGAGGAAGTCATGTGAGACTATGGGTAAGATTACAGAGTGAAGCTTAAACTAACTGGATTCCACTGCAATGTAATCAACAGAAAATAGGGAAATCATATAAGTCTGAGGATTATAAAGTATGGCTTATATTAATAGGATTGTGGCATTTCAGATGTTGCAGAAAGCAATTTTGTCGATACAGTAAGCCAAACAGTACTGGCACTGAGTGTTTCTTACGTTGTTGCTGTTTGTTTACTGATATAGGGCTGACTGTGGTATCACAAAATGCTGGAGTAACTCAGCGGGTCAGGCAGCATCTCAGGAGAGAAGGAATGGGTGATGTTTCGGGTCGAGACCCTTCTGAAGAAACGTCACCCATTCCTTTTCTCCTGAGGTGCTGCCTGACCTGCTGAGTTACTCCAGCATTTTGTGATACCTTCGATTTGTACCAGCATCTGCAGTTATTTTCCTACTCAACTAGGGCTGACTATGAATTATTTGAGTTATAGGCAAAGAACTTATTGTTTTATGGTATTTAATTTAAGTTTTTTTTTCTTCATCCTTGATGGAGTTATCATACCTAACTGCTGAAATCTTTATTTAGCAATCTTTAAAACAACTCAAGTATCATCTTCCATGATGTAATTGCACCTAAAGTGTTAGTTATGTTTTAGCACCAGTGTGTGTGAGAGTACAATACTGGAGAACTATGAGAAAGTTTAGTGTACAATAGATTTGCATTCACTTGAGTAAAGAAGATTAATGAGTGATCTAATTGCGATGTTTAAGACGATTAAAGAGATGATAGCACAACAACAGAATTCAAAAGTACGAGCCAGACTTTTCAAGCTGCCACCAGCGAGTTGCCCTTCACATGAAGAATGAATGAACAATCACATGGCAATTTTGTACAATTATGATCCTTTTAACTAAACAAGGACATACAAAGAAAGGGAGCGCAATAAAAAATTATCAAACTGGTTTGGGGTTTCGGTGGGTGTTATTAAAGAACATCCTCTGTTCATCAGAGTTTAGAAAAATGAGAGGTGACCTTCCTGAAACAAACCAATTAAATATGGGGTGAATACAGAGAGAATAATTCCTCTGCCTGAAGATTCTCAAAGCAAGGATCACTGTTAAAATAAGGTATCAAATAAGATCAAAATAAGGAATAGACTCATCGCCCGTTTACTCTAATCCTGCATTAATCCCTTTTTTAAAATCCTCCCCACATTCTAATCCGTTCCTCCCACTGCCTTTACAACCCTCCCTCACCCCTTCAGGTCCCACTATTCACTTTCACACAAGAGCCAGTTAAGGCGCCAACCAGCTCACCTTTGGAATGTGGGAAGAGCACCCACAGAAAACCCACATGATCACAGGAAGAACGTGCAAATTCCACACTAATAGCATCCGGGGTCAGGACTGAGCATGTGTCTCTGGCGCTGTGAGGCAGCATCCGTATTTTATTTATTATTCATGTTAGTTTATTAGTTTATTATTGTCACGTGTACCGAGGTACAGTGAAAAGCTTTTTTTTTTGGCTTGTTATTCAGTCAGCAAAATGACTAAACATGATTACAATCAAGCCGCCCATTGTGTACAGATAACATTTAGTGCAAGATACAGTCCAGTAAAGGCTGTTTAAAGATAGTCCGAGGGTCTCCAATGAGGTAGATGATAGGTCAGGACTGCTCTCTAGTTGGTGCTCAGATGGTTAATTTGCCTGTATCAGCAGCTGTTTCAATTTGCTTCGAAAAGGAGCTGCATTCCTTTCCACAAAGCTCACCTGGTGGATGAACAGATCTGGTCAATTTCATGATCAGAGGCATTCATTGCAGTGTGGTGGTACTGTGCACAGTATGAAAGCACAGTGTGTCCGAACCCAATGCACTGCACTGCATCACAACACTGTTGCACAGTGTAATGTTTAGCTGTAACTGCTCAGAATTGCTTCTCGTGACATGGCGATTTCTTTTCTTCTTCTGAACTCAGCTCGTGAAATTGCCACTTGCAAGAAAAGGCTTTCTGCTCGTTGATCTGGAAGGCAAGACTGCGCAGTGAAGGAACAGATTTTAAGTAACATCTGCCCTACACAGGTCAAGCTACTCAGTGTTATAATGAAGAAAGACTCACAGCAGTTCGAGAATACCCATTTAAATTTTTCATGAACCATCATCGCTTGCTACTTCTAAAATGAGATTTTATAACCTGATTAGCATTTTCAATATCAAACAATATTTCCCCTGGACAGGTTCATCTGAAACAATTGCAATATTCTCTCTAAATGGATGGACTGAATTTCAATGAGGAAGATAGATTCTGGTCGGAATCCCATTCTTTCTCTCTAGAGATGCTGCTTGTGCCACTGAGATACTCCAGCATTTTGTGTCTAGATAGATTCTGGTGTCATTTTGTCAATATGACTGTACAGTGAAAACAGTAAACTGTGAAACAACGTGACAAATGCTTACGCCAAGATTACTGGCCATCGGCCAGGGCTTACACTTGCCACAGCAGGTGCCTAAATGAATAGAGAGAATACCAGCCATTTATATAAAATGTTAAACGATTTCCATTATAACACTTACTGCAAAATAACAGACTTGCATTTATATGCAGAACTGCCTCTAACGATCTTAGCTTATCAAAGCCCTTTTGCAGTGATGAAATACAGTCGCAGTTGTAATGCTGTGGATGCAGCAGCCATTTTATGAGATGCCACATGTGATTTGAACATTAGATGTTGGCCCGGACACCAGGAATACATCCTCATATTTTCCGCTGATAAAGTGCCTTTACTGACCCACCTGAGAGGGCAGGGGAGGCCTTAATGCATTACCCAAAAGACCCTTGCAACAACTTTGTGGAAGAATTGAACAATGAGAATCCAGGGTGCTCTGGTCAGCATTTATCCCTTTATCAATATTACGAAAAGCCTTTTATTCGGTCCCAATCACCACAAAATGAGTATGTGGGATCCTGTTGTTTATAGATTATTGGTTATTGTGTTTCTTATATTGAAACAACAATGGTATTTCAGAAGTACTATATAGGCTTTGTAATGGCCTGAGGATATGAAAAGTAAAATATAAAAGTGTTTATATAATTGTAAAGTCAATATTAAACTCAGGAAGATTCAACATTGTGCTGGTACCAATTCAAGAAGCTTTTCTCTGGGTTTCTATTGATGCAAGGCTATGGCCTACACTATTGAAGAGAGTAAGGGCGTCTCAGTAGCCTAAGGACAGGGTTAAGCATACACAGGGACCTCTGCTCCCTACTTTTGTTTCTAACAGGTGGAATATGTTTAAAAGCAGAAGCATTAACTTGTGAGATATTAAACAACTGAAAAATATGAGACAGTTCCGTAGATGCTCAATGCAATGAGCATCCTCAAAACTGTCAAGTGTTTTGCTATTATTCAATATCTTTCAACATCCAAAAAAAGGCCTGCATTTGTTTACCGTGAAATATTTCACCTTCTGCATTATTCTTCACAACTAGTCCCAATGCCAGCAGGGAGATACCTCAGAGTAATTATTCAGCATTTTGAAATATAATTTTACTTTTGCAAGAATATCAATTTGATCCAAGGGTCCAAATATCTCATAAGGTACCCAGCATTGTTAATATTTAGATTATTCCTCAGTGTAAAGGGCCTGTCGCAGTTACGTGATTTTTAAGGCGACTGCCGGCGACTGTCAAAGTCATAGCAGATCGCCAAAATTTTCTTTTACCCTACGACAATGACCACGACAATGCCGAGTCAGGTCGATACAAATTACTTTTTTTGTGAAACTAGCACCTGGCTAAGAGATTACACCATCTTCGGAAACATCGCAAAATTCCCACGCTTACCTGACTGTCAAACTGATGCCTCCAATCAACCTGTCAAATGTCCTGATGGTAAATAAATTGGTTAAACAAAAATTTCTTCTGGTATCTTCAAATGCCTTTTCTTAATTTAATATTATGTGCTTCTAAATGCATCTGCGACAACCTAGCAAACATGGGGACAGCATGCGACAGACAGCGCCCGCAATAAGCTACGATACCTGGCGACAAGCCAGCTGTTGCCAAGAAATTTCTATCTGGAAAAATTTTCAGCGACACCCCGAGATTCGCTACGATTCTTTGAAGACTCCTCACGATCATGCCCGCGACACCCCGGCGAATGTTCGGCGACAGCCTAGTTGCCAGCAGTCGCCTTAAAATCGCCTAAGTGGGACAGGCCCTTTAGTAGCACATACACTCCCATTCAACACATGGTTCCACGGGTTACAACAGCATCTGCATGGAAATGGATTCATTCTGGACATTCATGGACTGCTGTTGATTCAAACTGGATCAAAAATCAGGTTGTCCAAAACAAGCACTGATCAGATAGTTGAAGCAATGTAATCAAGCACAAGCAACATGAACCAATCCTCCTCCATGGAATTCCTCATTACATAGTTACTGGAAGTTCACTAAATCAACCAGACAATTTGAATGTGATAGAAGCAAGAAAGACATTAGAAATGAAACATGTTTAGATTTACTTACGCTTCATAATCTATCATTTCATTAATTCAGTGACATCATGTTTGTACAACAGGTTTCATGACAAATAAACTGAGACTGATGACTGAAATTCCTGAACAGAAAATTCATATCAATAGCCAGTGTTATCTTTTAAATTGTATACATGGACTGTAATTGACCGGGTGCATAAACCAGGATAACTTAAAAATATATATTTTTTAATGACAATTATTCATTCCTGCTTCTCAACCCAACTGCGGTTTCCATTGCAAAGTTTGGATGTGTGAAATATGTACGTAAAATTGAACCATATCCATGTCAAATGTGACTTACCTTCCTTTTGGTCTTGCTTAATATTATTTATCTACTGGCAAGTTATAATGGAGATCTCTTGCAGGACCTGTCATCTGTGGCATATTCTGGCAGGTATAATATTGTGGTACTTACCATTCACTGTGACGTATACCCAGCTGCCATTGTGGAATGTGTCATATTGCTGGTCCAACATAAGCACCTTACATTCATACCATCCCTGGTCCTCTGAGCGAAGCTGGTCGATTCGCAACGAAGCCTTGTCATATAGACTGGCCCGACCTACACAAACAAAACGAGAAAAGGTATACATTAACAGGGGAAATTCAGTAAATCCAGATATTTATACCAGTTAGTCCTACTTGACAGAGTCACATAGAAGTCATTCTAATTCTCAGACACAAAACCAATCTCAATGGCAATGTTGGACAATCTGAATTCAAAGACAGAGATGCAGGAACCTAACAACAAACTCGCCATTGTAACATTGACATGGATCAATTTTGTGTGAGCAGCAGCTGCTCGCTTTGAGGTTACACACAGCCGTGCTGCAATGTTGGTGACAGGCCTTCAGTGGAAGACCACACCAGGGCTCAACCTGGAATAAACAGCTTGGCAGAAAACTGGCAGTGATTTTAGGCCAAACAGAAGATTTTCTCCATTCAGAATGATTCCCAAAGCTTATTAAAAATTCAAACTACCTTCAAAATGCTTTGAAATTTTTCAGAGCACTTAAGATCAGTGGAAAATATACAACCAGACTATTGTGTAATGCGTACTTTGGTCCTTTGCAGCCATTCCTATCAACTTAAATGAAATTAAGATTCTTAAGAGAACGTACAAACTCAGTACAGCCAACACCCATAGTCAGGATCGAACCCTGGGACCCTGGTAAGGCAGCAACTCTACCACTGCGCCACCGTGCCACCCCTACTAGTAAGAGAGGATAGTTTGGTAGGCAGGACAATCAATAATAACGTGAAATGTGACACCTAGCGAGAGGGAACAGCACTGGTAGGGTCGAACAGTTTAACTAATACCAGAGCAGGACTTAACCTTGCAATTAAGACCAGCTTCAGAGTTCTCATGAGATTTTTATGGTGGGCAGAATGTTGCTCCAATTTTCCTTTGGCAATAAATAATAGTGGTGCCTGCAGGATGAGTAATTAGCAGCTTCATTATTTTTATGCACTGTTCGTAATTACAGGACCAGAGTTTTGGGGAGAAGCTGACTCGATTTAAAAGACAATCCATAATTCTTGCTCTTTGTAGTCCAACTGTTCACTCTGGCCAATAAAGAGCAGCTGCCAATTATCAACTATTTAAAAAAAAATTGCACCAAAGACAAGATCATTGCAAATAATGACAGTACGCCACTGTGCCGCTGTGCGAGACGCACTTTCAGTGCCAACCATGCCAAAGGCAGATCTTCGATGGTTCTTTCACTTATGCTAATTACACCTGGCAGCTAACTGTGCACTTCAGTTTGATAAACTACACCCCCATGCCAACAGTTTATACGTGTGCTGCCAACTTTGTGCACTTCTACCTCTGGAAGGAAAAATAATAACGCCTTTGAATCAAGACCATTTATTACTGCTGATGGGATTTCCCCAGTTCATCAGAAATTACTGCTTATAAATTCATTTCTAAATTAGACTTCAGCTGCAGTTTGGAAAAGTTAATGATGAAGTGGCCTCAACATGTACTGGAAAAGAAAAATCAAGGGAACAAAATATTCTGATGGTCTTATGAGGCCAGGAGTTGGAGTTATGAGGCTTGGTCTTATGCGGCCAGGACTGCAGCAAATTGTCAAACACCATTTCACAAGTTAATTTCCCTGCAACCTCTCGAGCTGAGAAGAGATGGAAACGAAAAGCAATGTCATTTAATTGTATTCCCTCTTCCTTCCTTCTTCATTGCTGGGCCAAAATTTGGGAACTTGGAAGGAAACACCACTGAGTGAACGCTGGCCGTACATGAACAGAAAGATTTCCAGGGAGGATCCAGCATCTCATCAGGACAACCACCAATAGATGGCAGATAGGTGGTAAAAGCTGGTAGAACTGCTGCCTCACAGGTCCAGTGGTCCAGGTTCAATCCTGACCTCCAGGGTGATGTTCTCTCTGTGATGGCGTGGGTTTCCCCTGAGTGCTCTAGATGCCACCCAATTCCTAAACAGCAATGGACTGGTAGGTTAATTGACCACTTTAAATTGCCCCTAATGTATGTAGATGGTAGAAACCGAGGGGAGTTGATGGGAATGCAGGGAGAATAAAGTGGGATTAGTGTAAATGGATGCTTCGTGATTGGCATGGAGGGCTGAAGGTCCTATTTCCATGCAAAATGATACCAGGTCGCTGTACCTCAATCAATGATAAATGTGATTTAATGAAACAACCTAAAAACTGATTTATTAACGTTTCTGTAATGTTTGTGTAGAGTATCTTCTGTGCAAGGTAATAAACTTTATTCCTTTAAAAATATATACCTCATTCATGGAAAACACATGCAGGGAATACAATCGGTGCATGTCTTTCTGTTCATTCCTGTGTCAATAAATCAGTACACGCTCCTATAATGAATCAATGTAATTCATGTTTCCTCTTTAAACAACCCACTCATGAAGTATTGTACGGGACACTTGCATCCTTAATGTCCAATGGCAGAAGGACCCCAGGCTCTTCTCCTTCCCCACAAAGCGACTCCACCAAGTTTCAGTGAGTCCCTCAGAATGGTACTTCTGCTCCTGCATTATTGATCACTGGATATTTATTTGTGTGTTTTGCTCTAATGGGCCCATAAAGCTGCAGTGGGTAAGAATTTTATTGCAGGTACAAATTACAATGAAACACTTGACTATCTTGACACCCTGACACGTGCCAATTGGCAGTATTTGATTTCAGACATGTCCTTACACTGGAAGACCAACAAGCTTCGGGCTGACCTTGGTTCATCTTTTGCACAGTGCTGATCCTCCCTCCAGCAGCAAGTGAGATTTGTCTCAGTGTATGTCCCTGGGAGCAGCCCATTGTTCTCTATTAAGTTGCTGCTCCAGGCCAAACAAGACAAGGACCCTCTTGCAGAAGGGTGTACACTCTCAATTAATGGCAGCATCAGATACAACAACGACTTGCCCCACAGTATGCTCAGATCTTAAAGATCCACACATATAAAACTAATCACGACATTAGAGTTAAGGTAATACATTATTATAAAACAGCTTTCATGGCTGTGGGTAGTTCAGAGCATGGAAGCATTTGAAAATTGATTATTTAATCCATTAACTAGGTTGCTCATTCAGGAAAGGGAACAGGAAGATGCATTCAGCTCATCCGCATATACATAAACAAGAGCAGTCACCCATCTCTTCAAACTAATAGATCAAAGAATCCTAACTAATTTACCAGTCTGAACCAGGAATACAGTAGAATAGTTGGTGCAATGTAAAATCCTGAATGGAACGTAATACAGAGGGATCAAAAGAAAAAGTGAATGAAAACTTTGGAAATTATGATGTTTAAACAATAATAATTAAAATCTGAAGGGATAAGAGTTCTTGCTGTAAAAGCCAATTTTAGGGCCAGAGATTGATTGATGGTAAGAAGGATTTTCAGGTAATTAAAAATTCACTTACATTCAGTCGACAATCTGTAACCCTTCCTGGTGTATGAGGTGGGTATTGGATAGGAAGCTCTATTGCTTCATGCCCCTGATGTGTGCTGTAGCGACCATAGGGATTGGTCCAGAGAGTCAAACCCTCGGATTGGCCAGCAAGGTCACGTGGTGGTTTGGCGCCCAAAACCAGTCAGTTGGAAGAGGACTTCGATGTGAATAGTTTAAGTTTAATGGTCGTCTGCAATCTCGATTGTTATCTTTGTAACTGAATATTGCTACCGCAATAAACTTCTTTGACAAAGTTACAAGCCTTCAGTCTCGCCATATTGGTGACCCCGACATGATCTAGCCGATCACCCACCATGCAGGAACCCGTCGTCCCTGTTCCGGTTCTAACGCCCGGCGTACCGCAGCTAAGCGCGGTCAGCATTCATCTTCCTCCGTATTGGGCGCACCAACCACACCTTTGGTTTGCGCATGCTGAAGCGCAGCTCCATCTGAGAGGCATCTCGGTGGACGAGACAAAGTATTATTACCTGGTCAGTGCTCTACCGCCTGAAACGTCCACGCGGGTGATGCAGTTCATCACCTCCCCTCCTGCAGACGGCAAGTACGAAGCGCTGAAGGTAATCATGCTTCGAACCTTCAGATTTAGTAGGCACGATCGAGCCGAGAGGCTTATGCATCTACCAAATCTCGGAGATCGGCTGCCGTCCGTCCTCATGGCCGAAATGTTGGCGCTGGCAGGCGGGCACAAGGATCGCCTCATGTTTGAGCAGGCATTCCGGGAGCAACTCCCAGAAAACATTAGGCTTATGCTCACGGATTGTTCTTTCGAGGACCCCGTGGCATACGCGGAGAAAGCCGATGCGCTCATGGCGTCGAAATCGCGAAAGTACAGTTCGATCAACAGAGTCTCGGCACCATCGGGCTGCCCGCCGCGACACCAAGATGGCGCCGCGACTCCCGCCATTTCTCCAAAACCCCGCCAAAAGGATCCGCACAAGCGCGGCTGGTGTTATTATCATCTGCGATGGGGTGGAGAAGCCCGCAACTGCCGCTCACCTTGCACTTTCTCGGGAAATGCCTCGGCCGATCGTACATAGAGGCAGTTGCGATTGGCCAAAACCGCCGCCTCTACGTCGTGGATCGATTCACAGACACAGAGTTCTCGAAGCTCGATTGGGTAAGAGAGGGCCTACCCTCATCGCGGTCAACGGTAGCACCATCCGCACATATGGTACGCGGGCAATGTCTCTGTCTTTCGGTACCCGTACTTACGAATGGTCGTTTATCATC
Organism: Rhinoraja longicauda; assembly: GCF_053455715.1. Classification (NCBI taxonomy): domain Eukaryota; kingdom Metazoa; phylum Chordata; class Chondrichthyes; order Rajiformes; family Arhynchobatidae; genus Rhinoraja; species Rhinoraja longicauda. Next base: position 14,579,536 of record NC_135984.1, on the reverse strand, counting down.
GCAGAAGTCGGTCAGGCGATCCTGGGCGCAGATTTTCTCTGGGCCTTTTCGCTAGTGGCCGATGTCCAACAGAGCTTTATTTGTCATTCGGTACCAAGGTACCGAACGAAACTACATAGCAGTCACACACAAAAAAGAACACAAGACACATGACCCCCACACAAACGTCCATCACAGTGACTCCAAACACCCCCTCACTGTGATGGAGGCAACAAAATTTCCACTCTCTTCCCCACACCCACGGACAGACAGCTCGTCCCCGACCGACCCGCACAGTCCCCGCAAGGGGATGGAAGGCCCCGCGGCCGAGTCGCACCGGGCGCTGATACGTCCCGCGGCCGAACCGGGCGGTGGAAGGCCCCGCGACAGAGCCGTGCGCAGCTAAGTCCCGCGGCCGAGCCGCACCGGGCGATGTTAGGCCCCGCGGCCGAGCCGCACCGGGCGATGTTAAGTCCAGCGGCCGAGCCGCACCGGGCGATGGAAGGCCCCGCGGCCGAGCCGCACCGGGCGATGGAAGGCCCCACGGCCAAGCCGCACCGGGCGATGTTAAGTCCAGCGGCCGAGCCGCACCGGGCGATGTTAAGTCCAGCGGCCGAGCCGCACCAGCGATGAAAAGTCCCGCGGCCGAGCCGCGACGGGCGATGTTAGGCCCCACGGCCCGGGCACTGTTAAGTCCAGCGGCCGAGCCGCACCAGTGATGTTAGGCCCCGCGGCCAAGCCGCGCCGGGCGATGGAGGGCCCCGCGGCCAAGCCGCACCGGGCACTGTTAAGTCCAGCGGCCGAGCCGCACCGGGCGATGGAAGGCCCCGAGGCCAAGCCGCACCCCGCGCCGTGAGGAAGAGACCTAAAAGAGAAAGGTTTCCCCCATCCCCCCACCCACACCACCACCCCCCACACATACACAACCAAAAAAAAAAAAAACCCATCCCAACACCGACACACAACAAAAAAAAAAGGAAAAAAGACGAACAGACTGCTAGCGAGCCGCAGCCGTTAGGCGCCGCCACTTCCGAGGTAAAGGCCTTCGATCTTCCGCTAGCAGCGATGAGCCCGCTGCTCCACCGCTGGCCACCCCGCCCAGCCCAACTGTCCAGGCCGTCGTCGCAGCCTCCGACCCGTATGCTGCGGTCCTGGCTCATTCAGCGTTTTGACGCTCAATCTGCAAAGCACGGTGTTGTCCATTATATTCCCACCGAGGGGCCCCCCTTTTTCACTCGAGCCCGGAGAATGCCGCCGGACAAACTGATGGTTGCTCGTGAAGAATTCCTGAAGATGGAACAACTGTCCGTCATTCCGACAGCCCGTGGGCCTCTCTATTGCATATGGTCTCCAAAGCATCTGGGGGGTGGAGACCATGTGGAGATTACTGGCGTCTTAACGTCGTCACCACTGCCGACCGCTACCCCATACCGCACATCCAGGACTTCTCGTCTAGTCTGGAAGGTGCTACGGTGTTTTCCAAAATTGATTTGGTGCGGGGGTACCACCAAATTCCTGTGCATCCGGAAAACGTACCAAAGACCACCACAATCACTCCGTTCGGATTGTTCGAATGGTTGCGTATGCCTTTCGGTTTGAAAAACGCAGCGCAGGTGTTCCAGAGACTTATAGACCATGTCGGTCGGGAATTGTCTTTTGTTTTTATTTATTTGGATGATATCCTGGTCGCCAGTCGCTCGGAGCAAGAACATCTGGTCCATTTACGGACTGTGTTCCAGCGGCTTCAAGATCACGGGCTAATCATTCACCCCTCAAAGTGTCAATTTGGTCTTTCCTCTATTGATTTCCTAGGTCACCGGATCACCTCAGCCGGTGCCACTCCTTTGCCGGAAAAAGTGGAGGCAGTTCGTGCCTTTCCACGGCCCACCACGGTTAAGGGGTTGCAGGAGTTTGTAGGGATGGTGAATTTCTACCACAGGTTCGTGCCTGCAGCAGCACAGATCATGCCACCGCTCTTCCAATGTCTCGCGGGCAAACCTGTCGAGTTAGAGTGGTCCCCTGCAGCCAAGACGGCCTTTGAGGCAGCTAAAATGGCTCTGGCAGACGCCACCATGCTCGTCCACCAGAGCACCTCCGCCCACACGGCCCTGACGGTCGATGCGTCCGATGTGGCGGATGGAGGGGTCTTGGAACAGCATGTTGGTGGCAGTTGGCAGCCCTTGACGTTTTTTAGCCTACAGCTTAATCAGGCTGATCTGAAATATAGCGCCTTTGACCGGGAGCTTCTGGCTCTCTATTTAGCTGTCCGCCACTTTCGGTATTTTTTGGAAGGCCGCCCGTTCGTGGCCTTTACTGATCATAAACCACTGACTTTCGCTTTTTCTAAAGTGTCTGACCCATGGTCGGCCCGCCAGCAACGGCACCTGACTTTCATCTCAGAGTTTACCACGGATGTTCGCCACGTCGCTGGCGAGCTTAATGCCTTTGCAGATGCACTGTCCAGGCCAGCCGTTTCCCCGGTTTCAGCGGTGGAGTGCGAGGTTGATTTTCAGGAGCTTGCGGAGGCACAGCGCCTGGCAGACACTGCCTTAGCATATCACTCCACCACTTCGGGGTTAAAGTTGGCCCAAGTGGCTTGTGGGCCCTCGGGTACAAAAGTCTGGTGTGATATTTCCCTCACCCGCCCCAAGCCGGTGGTGCCGGCCGCCCTTCAGCGTTGGGTGTTTGATGCCATTCATGGGCTGGCGCACCCGTCCATTCGCTCCACCTCCGCCTTAGTAGCCGCTGGATTTGTTTGGCATGGCCTGCGGAAGCAGGTAGCCGCTTGGGCCCGATCCTGTGTTCCCTGCCAGACCTCCAAAGTTCACCGGCATGTCCAACCTCCTGTACAGGAGTTTGTGGTTCCTGAGGTCCGTTTTTTCCACATTCATGTGGATTTAGTTGGTCCTTTACCTTCCTCTAGGGGCTACACTCACCTACTCACGGTGGTTGACCGGTTTACCCGTTGGCCTGAGGCCTTCCCGTTGTCCAACACCTCTGCCGCCTCTTGTGCCCGGGCCCTGGCCCTGCATTGGGTGGCCCGTTTTGGTGTTCCGTCAGTCATCACCACCGACCGGGGGGCCCAGTTCACCTCTGCCCTTTGGGCTACGCTTGCGGAGCTGTACGGTTCCAGGTTGCAGCAGACCACGGCATATCACCCACAGGCTAATGGGCTCATGGAGCGGTTTCACCGCCAACTTAAGTCAGCCCTCAGTGCGCGGCTGAACGGCCCTGATTGGGTGGATCAGCTGCCCTGGGTCCTTCTGGGCATCCGTACTGCTCCTAAGCACGATCTTGGGACCTCGTCTGCGGAGCTGGTATATGGCTCGCCACTCAAAGTGCCCGGGGGTTTCCTTCCGGAGTCCTCTGGTCAGCAGCCCTCGGTTCCGTCGGTTTTAGCATCACTCCGGGCGCGGGTGGGATCCCTAGCTCCGGTTCCTACTTCACGTCACGGGTGTTCCATGGTGCATGAACCGCCTGCCTTAAAGGAATTTGTGAATTTGTGTTTCTGCGTAGGGATGCGTAGGGATGCCCATCGTTCCCCGTTGCAGAGGGTCTATGAAGGACCGTTCCGCGTGTTGCGTAAAGGAACGGTCACTTTCACCTTAGATGTTGGGGGCAGGAGAGAGCTCGTCTCTGTGTCCAGGCCCAAACCTGCACACTTGGATCAGGACCGTCCTGTCTTGGCCGGTCAACCCCCTCGGCTGGGCCGTCCTCCTGCGATTCCCTCCGGCCCTGGACCTCCTGCCCCTCTGGTTCCTGCAGCCCCTCTCCTTATTCGTTCTGGTCGCGAAATCCGGCTTCCTGCTAGATACCGTACCTCGGGTTCTGGGGGGGGGTCATGTAGCGACCATAGGGATTGGTCCAGAGAGTCGAACCCTCGGATTGGCCAGCAAGGTCACGTGGTGGTTTTGGCGCCCAAAACCAGTCAGTTGGAAGAGGACTTTGATGTGAATAGTTTAAGTTTAATGGTCGTCTGCAATCTCGATTGTTATCTTTGTAACTGAATATTGCTACCGCAATAAACTTCTTTGACAAAGTTACAAGCCTTCAGACTCGCCATAGTGCCAAACTTCATTGTGAAGCAAAGGTTCTGAAGGATCAAGCAAGTACTACCTTCCCAGTTGCTACTTTAACATGTGTACTTTGAAATGCCAGTTTCCTCTCCTAGTTATTTTCCCGCCATTGTTAAGCAGGCCCTCAGAGTTAAGGATGACTTCCTTCTGTTCTAGGTCTGTCACAGCTGCTGATGCCTATCTGGGACCTCTAGACTCTCGCCATAGGTGGATAGGAGGCACTGATGGGCTGAGTGGTCAGTCTGTTTGGAAAACAATGTTCTCCTTTAGACTTTAGTCTAGACTTTGGAGATTCAGCAAGGAAACAGACCCTTCGGTCCACCAAGTATGTGACGACCAGCGATCCCCATACACTAACACTATCCTACACACTAGGGACAATTTACAATTTTACAGAAGCCAATTAGCCTACAAATCATTTCATCTTTGGAGTGTGGGAGGAAACCGGAGCACCCGGAGAAAACCCACGCGGTCACAGGGAGAACGTACAACCTCCGTACAGCTAGCACCTGTAGTCAGGGTCAAGCCCGGGTGTCTGGCGTTGTAAGGCAGCAACTATATATTGCTTCGGCTTCTGTGGCTACCAATGAATGGACTCAAGGTTTGCAACGTTACATGAATGGTCCTAGGCAAAGGTTTCCAGGAGCCAGAAAGGAAAGCTACACTGTGTCAAGATGATTTTTGAAAACACCTTCAGATCATTTATTCTGTGGCTTTGAAAAGTTTTGATTCTCAGAATAGAGTGCAAGCTGTGGCAGTCTGTTGCTGAGCATGTGAATGGTGTTGGCTGCCCATTAGAGCTTTCTGAATGCCTACGACCTTGATGCTGGGGACATTGCCCAGGGTAGGAAGCTGATGTTGATTTGCTTATGCTACCCACAAATTTGTCAAATTTTGCTAGCAGTATCTATGCTATTGTTACATATGTCACTAAAGTATTCAGAAGGGAGGGGATTACTGCTGCCTGTAAGATCATGACTGTTCAAAACAGAAGCAGAACATTCAGGAGATTCTATTCAATTGGGCAAAGGATGTGCTGGTGTATTGGAACCCATGGTGAGTTTCATCATTAATGTCTTCTTTTGTCAAGAGATGGCTCCTGAAACATAGGCTGCCCGTTGAAATTTGGTTTCTATTTATTTTATAACAGCCGGGAACTCAGCCAGCCCCAGTATTACAATCAACGTAGAACAAAGCCGTTATTGCAAGTACATTCTGGGATAAAATGATTTTATTTGCAGCCAGTATAGAATTCTCATCAAAATGCAGCTGATATGTAGAGGACTGGTGAAGGACATCATTGTAATGAAGAATCTCAACCAAATGATAGTTATATTGCTCAAATGTAAAACCGTGGTGAATTGTCTGTTTCTTTCAGGGCTCAAGAGCCTGAGCTGCAGGGAGAGGCTGGGCAGACTAAGACTTTATTCCTTGGAATGCAGAAGACTGACGGGTGATTTATAGAGGTGTATACGATCACGAGGGGAATAGATAGGGTAAAGGCAGAGTATTTTTCCTAGTGCAGGGGATTCAAGAACTAGAGGACATACGATTTCAAAACTGATCCTTCCTCTCTGAAAAACTGCCATTCAAGCACTGCTCTTCCATTAGCCATTTTTTGCATCCATGTTGCTACTTCTCCTTTCAATCCTTCAGCTTCTCATGTTGTGGCAAACTTATTATGTGTTAGTTCAGTTTAATTTATTGCCACATTTACCAAGGTACAGTGAAAAGCTTTTGTTGCATACAATCAACACAGAGGAAAGACAATACATGATTACAATCGAGCCATTTACAGTGTATAGCTATATGATAAGGGAGTAACGTTTAGTGCAAGCGAAATGCCAGCAAAGTCTGATCAAGGATAGTCCGAGGGTCACCACTGAGGTAGATAGTAGGTCAGGACTGCTCTCTGGTTAAGGTAGGATGATTCAGTTGCCTGATTACAGCTGGGAAGAAACTGTCCCCAAATCTGGAGGTGTGCATTTTCACACTTCCATACATTTTGCCTGATGGGAGACGGGAGAAGAGGGAGTGGCCAGGGTGCGACCCATCCTTGATTATGTTGCTGGCCTTGCCGAGGCAGCGTGAAGTATAAATGGAGTCAATGGAAGGGAGGTTGGTTTGTGTGATGGTCTGTGCTGCGTCCACAATTTGCTGCAATTTCTAGCGGTCTTGGATGGAGCTGTTCCCAAACCAAGCTGTGATCCATCCTGATAAAATGCTTTCTATGGTGCATCTGTAGAAGTTGGTGAGAGTTGTCGGGGACATGTCAAACTTCCCAGGCCTTCTCAGGAAGTATGGTGTGCTTTCTTGGACATTATTTTATCAAAAGTCGTTTGGAAGTTCACATCCATTTTATCATCTCTTAAGTTCCCATTTATCTCAACAGCAATTAATTTAACCAAGCATAATTTCCCTTCAATAAATCTGTATTAGAACTTCTTTATTGGGCTGCGCATATTTAATTGACTGTTTATGTTCTTCCTGAATAATGTACCTGAAAGCTTTCCCACCAAACTGATTGTCTAACGATAACGAGGTTTATATTTTCCTTCTTTTTTGAAGAAAGGGTTTTGTTTCTCCATCTTCTGTCACACCCATGTCCAGCTAATGTTTATCTTATCAAATCACCTAATACCCACTTCACCCTTTTCCTAAAACACTGTCCTTATCTAATGTCACAGCTGTGCTTTATATCTCCACTAAAGAACCTACAGCTTGAAACCTAATTATCCTCATCGGTCCTCAGGCAAACCTCACTATTGAAGACCTAGAGACCCTTTATCTTAGTCATTACACTGTGCCTTTGCCTTTTTTATTTCCATTTTCTCTTTTTCCTCCTCCATTCAGCCAGATGTTCTCTTATCATGCATGCATCTCTTGGACTGTGTTATCATCTCGGCAGATGATAATCACTTGCCCTCGATTATCCATTATTCTGCACTCTGTATCTTTCCCTTCATTCTGCTTGTTGTACTTGAGTTTGGCTTGGATGTATTTATGTCCAGTATCATTTGATTTGATTGGATAGGACAGCATGCAAACAAAGCATTTCACTGTACTTTGATGCACATGACAATAATAAATCTAAACCTTGATAGGAAGTATCCAGAAAGAACCCAGTCCCTTTTTAGAACCAAGCATAGCTACATGTATTTTCTGACTGTTTATCATGCACTCAAATTTACTCAAGTCAGATTTCTCCTTAATTTGCTGTAATTGCTAAATATGCTCATAAAACCCCATGTGGTACATCCTACCAGAATATCTTACAACTTGTCTCCCACATGCCACAAAAAACACTTTAACTTTTTATTTGCCAATAAAGATATTTTTTTGAAAATCATTCTGTTTCTTTTATAGATTAAATGTCAGAGTGGTGCAACGGTAGAGTTGCTGCCTTACAGCGCCAGAGACCCGGGTTCGATCCTGACTGCGGGCCCTGTCTGTACGGAGTTTATATGTTCGCCCCGTGACCACATGGGTTTTCCCTGGGTGCTCCAGTTTCCTCCCACACTCCAAAGATGTACAGGTTTGTAGGTTAATTAGTTTCGGTAAAATTGTAAATCATCCTTAGTGTGTAGGATAGTGCTGGTGTACGGGGTGATCGTTAGTCGGTGTGGATTCGGTGGGACGAAGGGCCTGTTTCCACGCTGTATCTCCAACGTAAAGTCTAAAGACCATATTAAGTCAAACAATAACTTAAATCATTGACCTTCACTGCACTTGCTATTATTAAATATCGCTCAAAATTAATATGTTGCATCGTATTATAATTGGTTTTCTTTGGAAGTCAGTTGAAAAATTGCAGGAGAGTTTTGTATAAGCCATTATTGTTACCTAATCTGTTTTCTCAACCTCAATTATTGTTTGTTGTTCATGACAGATTGTGCTATTAAATTGTAAACTGAGTAGAAGGCATTCCCTTTTGCAGAGGCAATTCCTGTTTAGGGCCCTCTAGCCATAATGTTAAATGGCTCAACACCTTTCCTCCACAAAAGACTTGAGAATTTAAAGCAACTTTTATTCCTGTCATTCAAAACAGGATAGAGAAGCAATCTGCAAACAAAAATGGGGAGCATGATAAAATGAGCTACCAGATCCCAATCAATCGTTTTGTGCTGTCACTTGTTATCAAGGCTAGATCCCAGTCTTCAGATGAACAGAGAAGATTCCCTCTCCCTTCTTTGGAGAAGAAGCTACTGTCTATTGACCCCGTTCATTTGGTGTTTAGGGATCCAACTTGTGCACTGATTGAGTGCAATGTTTACCTTAAAACGCAACAAAAGGCTAGCTCTCATTCATTGCCATTGACTTAGATTACCATGAATTATATAAGATAAAGCTTTCTTTCTCCCAATGTTCCAAAAGCTAAGAAAATGATCAGAGAGGCATGGAGTCATTCAACACAGAAATAGGCCCTACGGCCCAATTTTCCCATGCCGACCAAGATGGCCCATCTACATTAGTCACACCTGTCTGTGTTTGTACCTCTAAACCTTTTCTATCCATTAAATATGTAATAAAGCATTGGGTAATGAAAATTAAAAGTGTATCTTAGAAATATGGAATAAGATTCAGAAACACACCAAAAGAGCAAGGAAAAGCCATATCAGAGATCAATAGAATCCTTCTGATACCAATCCTGAAACCAAAAGTGAATTAAAGATGGCAGATTATGTGATGTTTTGAATGTGGGCCCAGCTGGCCAGTTTTTGCCCTCATGCTAATGTTTATTTGTTCTATTTTTGGTCAGAATGTGGAATTTGGCATTTTCTTTAAGCTTGAGAATTGCAGTACACAACGGGTTCCGAGTGCAAGACACAAAGTGCTGGAGTAACTCAGCCTGTCAGGTAGCATCTCTGGAGAACATGGATATGTGACTTTTGTACTTTGTCTGAAGAATGGTCCCGAACCAAAACATCACCTATCCATGTTCTCCACAAATGGTGCCTGATCAGACTGCTGACCAGTCTGAGGAAGGGTCTCGACCCAAAACATCATCCATTCCTTCTCTCCAGAGATGCTGCCTGTCCCGCTGAGTTACTCCAGCATTTTATGTCTATCTTCGATTTAAACCAACATCTGCAGTTCCTTCCTGCACATGCCATTGTTTCTAGGTTAAAAATGCAGCAAGACTGGTTGAGTGGAACTTGCTAAGTGTCAGCACAACATGAGATTTTGCAACTCAAATGGATATGTTTGTGCAAGCAGTGAGAATGCCTTCTTGACAACTATGTTATTTTAAAATCTTCAAAATAATTTCCATTTCTATTGAAGATATATCAGGACAGATTCTCATTACAGTCATCACTCTGTAAAGGGGGAGCAATGGAGCTAATTGAACAAGTTGTGTAGGAAAATAACTGCAGATGCAGATGTCTGAAGAAGGGTCTCGATCTGAAACGTCACCCATTCCTTCTCTCCTGAGATGCTGCCTGACCCGTTGAGTTACTCCAGCATTTTGTGATACCTTCGAGCTAATTAAATAAGAATCATGTCAAAACCACCTCACAATACCAAGCCAGCAGTCTTAATCTTATAAAACACTTAAAGTAGCTAAAGGAACAGATGATATTACTGAAGGTCAATATTTTTCATTCTCACAGGATTCTCCAATTTGATTTGAGTCTAACAGCTTCTTCTCAGACGTCTTGAAAGTGATAATGTCAACTCAGTGTCCTTTCTCTAGCAATGATGTCACTTGTAAGTAAATATGAACTCTCAATATTACAGTATTAAGTTCCATCCAGAGTTAGGGAGCACATATCTCCCTGTACAATTGTGAGATTTGCTTCCATTCACTGCCATAGCAGACAAACGCCATGATCTCAGCAATGATTATAATATCACTTTTGAACTGTGAAGCTGTCAAGACTGAGAACTGTATTCAAGCTGTAAATTGTGCTGCTGACAAAATTTGCTGCTGAAGATTTGCTGAGCCTTTGAGATGGATCAATAAATAGCCACTTGAGTCACGTTAAGTTATGTCAGATTTAGTAAGCAGACTTACATTTCATAAGTGAGAAACGTACAGTCTCTTGTCCAGTGTAGGGGAATCAAGGACCAGAGGACATAGGTTTAAGGAGAAGGGGATAGATAGGTCAACGAGACATACGTGGCAACAGGCCCTTTGGCCCAACTAGATCACACTAGCCAACATGCCCCATCTACACTAGTCAAGTCAAGTCAAGTCAAGTCAATTTTATTTGTATAGCACATTTAAAAGTGCTGTACATCAGTTCAGGTACTAAGAACGAACATACAATGGCCGACAAACATAACAGCACATACATAAACAATTCACAGCGCCCCCTCAGAGGGCCTCAAACGCTAGGGATTAGAAATAGGTTTTGAGCCTGGACTTAAAGGAGTCGATGGAGGGGGCAGTTCTGATGGGGAGAGGGATGATGTTCCACAGTCTAGGAGCTGCAACCGCAAAAGCACGGTCATCCCTGAGCTTAAGCCTAGACCGCGGGATAGTCAGTAGCCCCAAGTCGGCCTACCTGAGGGACCTGGAGATAGATTGGTGGGTTAGAAGATTTTTTATATGGGGGGGGGGGCAAGCCCGTTTAGGGCTTTGTATGTGAATAGGAGGAGCTTGAAGTTGATTCTGAACCATACTGGGAGCCAATGGAGAGAGGCCAGAATCGGGGTGATGTGGTCGCTTTTACGGGTACCCGTCAGGATTCTCGCTGCGGCGTTTTGGACCAATTGCAGGCGGGACAGGGATGATTGGCTGATCCCAGTGTATAGGGAGTTGCAGTAGTCTAGGAAATGAATGTGTGGATGATTTTTTCAATGTCGTCAAATTGGAGGAATGGTTTGATTTTAGTTATGGTACAAAGCTGGAAGAAGCTGGCTTTTACCACAGCGTTGACTTGCTTGTCAAACTTTAATGCAGAGTCAAATATCACGCCAAGGTTTTTGACATGCGGTTTGACCAGGGAGGATAGGCTTCCAAGGCTACCTGTTATCGTTTTGATGGAGTCGGGGAGACGAATAGGATGACCTCAGACTTGCTCTCATTTAGTTGAAGGAAGTTCTGTGCCATCCAACATTTTATGTCCTCAAGGCAGTGCATGAGGCTGATTAAATTTGACCGGTTGTTGGGTTTCAGGGGGAGATAAAGCTGTGTGTCATCCGCATAGCAGTGGAAAGAAATGCAGTGGAAAGAAATCCGCATAGCAGTGGAAAGAAAGACATGACGTGTTATGAATGATTTGGCCCAGGGGGAGCATGTACAGAGAGATGAGACTGGGGCCTAGGATGGAGCCTTGTGGAACCCCACAGGAGAGGCTAGCTGGGGAAGAGGAATAATTGCCTATGTTGATGGAGAAACTCCTATTTTTGAGGTAGGAAACGAACCAGCTCAGGACAGTGCCATCAACGCCAACCCCGTACCGGAGACGGTCAATAAGGATGGTGTGGTCCACTGTATCGAACGCTGTGCTGAGGTCGAGAAGGAGCAAGATTGCACAGTCGCCGGTGTCGATGGCGAGAAGCAGGTCGTTGTGTACCTTCAACAAGGCAGACTCTGTGCTGACACTAGTCTAACCTGCCTGCATTTGGCCTATATCCCTCTAAACCTGTCCTATCCATGTACCTGTCCAAAAGCTACTTTTGACTTGCCAGTGATTGTGACTTGCCAAAATTTGCAGGATAAAACGGGCTCCTTGATTTATCAGTACTGCACTAGAAAGCCCAGTAGAGGGAATGGTCAAATGCCTGAAAACTACAGGAAGACAGGAACCCTACCAAACGAAGGAGGTTTGCGGAGGTCAAGCCTCTGTACCTAGATGCAATGCTCACACAAGTGGTCGAGATCAGTGATTTATTATCAAATTCCTATACTACCAAATGCAGCTTTAAAATCAGCCCCTGCCCAATGTACCATGTCAACCAAGGTGACAATCCTTTTTGACCGCCATATCTATCCGCACTCCTAGATCCTTCTACTCTACAACACTCCCCAGGCCCCTGCCATTCAGTGTGAAGGTCCTGCACTGGTTTGACTTCCCAAAATGCAACACCCTGCACTTATCTGCATTAAACTGCATTACCCATTCCTCAACCCACTTGCCCAACTGCTCAAGATCCTGCTGTAATCTTGGATAACCATCTTCGTTATTTATGATACCACGCACCATCATAACCTGCAAGCTGAAGGTGGTATAAGTATGTGCTTCATACTCTCCACCCAGCATAGAAACATAGAAACATAGAAAATAGGTGCAGGAGTAGGCCATTCGGCCCCTCGAGCCTGCACCGTCATTCAATATGATCATGGCTGATCATCCAACTCAGTATCCCGTACCTGCCTTCTCTCCATACCCCCTGATCCCTTTAGCCACAAGGGCCACATCTAACTCCCTCTTAAATATAGCCAATGAACTGGCCTCAACTACCTTCTGTGGCAGAGAATTCCACAGATTCCCCACTCTCTGTGTGAAAAAAAACGTTCTCATCTCGGTCCTAAAAGACTTCCCCCTTATCCTTAAACTGTGACCCCTTGTTCTGGACTTCCCCAACATCGGGAACAATCTTCCTGCATCTAGCCTGTCCAACCCCTTAAGAATTTTGTACGTTTCTATAAGATCCCCCCTCAATCTTCTAAATTCCAGCGAGTACAAGCCGAGTCTATCCAGTCTTTCTTCATATGAAAGTCCTGCCATCCCAGGAATCAATCTGGTGAACCTTCTCTGTACTCCCTCTATGGCAAGAATGTCTTTCCTCAGATTAGGAGACCAAACGCATAATACTGCCCTGGTGCTTCTCTCCTTCCAGACAGCTAAGATGTCCAAGCCAGCAAAGTTTAAATAGCGAACAAGAAACAGCGTCATTTGATTTGATACTCCAAGCCACCAAATAATTCAGTCTTTCTCACTTTTCCTGCAGCATACTTGATAATGTGCAGAAAATAGCTTGGAGGAAGGATTTTTGCATGGAGAGTCACCAGATGGGTACAAGCACATCAAGCCTAAGGCAGGACAGAATGTTGCCAGTTCTCTGTAGGCAAGGTTACACACAAATGAGCATGTCGATGAGGCAGCCTATATACTAGGCTAATAATTACTCTGTGCATTGGCAACCTGCCGCATGACTCAACTTCAGTGTTAAGGAGCATACAGGAGTCCAACACCACCCTATCATAGAGGTTCAAGGCTAGCACATCCCTTGATGGGTATTGCAGATTGTGCAGTCTAAGTGGACTTCAATCAGCACTGACAAAACCCCACATGGGAGATCAAAAAGGCTTTATCTACAACCCCTAGACACTGACTGCTTTCTGCCTATACTCCAATTGAGTTAGACATATTTGTTATAAGGCATTGCATTCTGTTTACATCTCTATTGCATGCTCCCAGTGTCCGCTGGCAATGCATGGTTTGACTATAAAGCCATTTATATTAGTCAGCAATATGATTTTGATATCGAGAAAGGTCTGGTCCAGAAAACACTGTGCAATTGGTTCTCACACAAATGGCTGTTTAATTGCTTCTCATATAAATTCCTCATGGAATTTCCCAACATCTCATGGTTGAAAAGCAATTTTATAATTATCACCGACATCAACATATTTTGTCTGTCCTCATCGACACACCTGGTTATCTACTTAAAATATTCAATCCAAATCAATCAGATGGGAGGTTGGATTGCCCCTTGACAAAGTCATGCTGATAAACCTCAATTAATTTCAGCCTCTCCAAATGCAGATTGTTCCTCAGAGTGCAAGACACAAAGTGCTGGAGTAACTCAGCCTGTCAGGTAGCATCTCTGGAGAACATGGATAGGTGACGTTTGTACTTTGTCTGAAGAATGATCCCAAACCAAAACATCACCTATCCATGTTCTCCACAAATGGTGCCTGATCAGACTGCTGACCAGTCTGAGGAAGGGTCTTGACCTGAAACATCATCCATTCCTTCTCTCCAGAGATGCTGCCTGTCCCGCTGAGTTACTCCAGCATTTTATGTCTATCTTCGATTTAAACCAGCATCTGCAGTTCCTTCCTGCATATGCCATTGTTTCTAGGTTAAAAGTGCAGCAAGACTGGTTGAGTGGAACTTGCTCAATGTCAGCACAACATGAGATTTTGCAACTCAAATGGATATGTTTGTGCAAGGAGTGAGGATCTGTGCAAAGAGGTTCCAATCATGTCCTCACCACTGATGGTCGATATAAGGTTATTTGGCTAGATTCATTCAACTAGATTAGCTAAAATCTTGAGCTCTGATTTAAGCACACCGATTGCTATAAACATTTGCCTACTTGAATTACTTCTACTGATTGTTAGCAAAATTCACACAAGCCCTTTTCCAACATATACATGCAATGCTAGAATTGACCAATGGCATCTCCAGGGAACATGGATTGGTGATGTTACGGGTTGGGACCTTCCTTTCCAATATGGTGGCTGGCACAAATGCATAAACACACTTCAGTGCCCATAAAGAAGCAATTTGTCACTCATGGTATCCAAAGAGCGGACTGAAATTAATATTACAGCTATTCTGACAAATACTGCTGCAGAGAAAAATAATTCCCATTAGTCTTACTGCAACATACAAGTATAAACTAGTGATAAATAGCTTGTAAGCCACTGGTTTTTCTGTTTTATATAAAATGCAACACAATGAATATATGTGACCCAAGGCAAATGAGAGTTGATTACTGACAGATATTTCTACAATGATTGCTGATTATATTTTCAGCTGCTGTAACATGGTCATTAACATATTTTGATAGTTTCTTTGTGGTGGAGTGAATTGTTCGGCAGTGTGTGATTAATAATGTGGGGCACAGGACTAATAAATTGTAAATTAAGGTCAATGCAACGGCCAAAGATAATCTATGATAAGCATGTTTATGTATTCTCTCCTTATCACACAAAATGAATAAAATGCCGATGCAGGGCTGCATGTTAAGTGTGACACAGTTACTGTAGTAAGAAACAATTTCACATTTTTTTCGAGAACAGATCTTTTCCCCAACAACACTATCATATAACTATCTAATATACACTGGCTGATGACCGAAACCATGCACTTACCATTTGCCAGAGGAAGGAGCCAGCACAAAATGGTACAGGTACAAATGACTGTCATTACTTACTGCCATGATCTAAAGGACTATAGGAATATAGGAGGAATACAGGTACAGAAACGGGAAACAATAATTTGACTGCATCATATCTATCTGTTTTTTGTTCTCCTTATCATATCATCATATCATATCATATATATACAGCCGGAAACAGGCCTTTTCGGCCCTCCAAGTCCGTGCCGCCCAGTGATCCCCGCACATTAACACTATCCTACACCCACTAGGGACAATTTTTACATTTACCCAGCCAATTAACCTACATACCTGTACGTCTTTGGAGTGTGGGAGGAAACCGAAGATCTCGGAGAAAACCCACGCAGGTTACGGGGAGAACGTACAAACTCCTTACAGTAGTCAGGATCGAACCTGAGTCTCCGGCGCTGCATTCGCTGTAAAGCAGCAACTCTACCGCTGCGCTACCGTGCAGATTAGATTAGATTAGATTAGATTAATTGGAATAATCAAAACATACAGAGACTGTTGGAAGATTTAATTATGAATATATGCTGGATTACATGAGGAAAAAATGAATTAATAGACACTGACAGTGTTCAGACTGGTGAAGTCCTCGTGCTATGAATGGAAATGTGGTCCAACTAAACCGATTAGATGTTATAACACGATTTGATTAGAAGATCAGACACAGGCAAATAGTTAAAGAATTAAGCAACAAGAAAGTGGAAAATCCAAGCTGGAAAAACATACTGGGACAATGCAGTGTGTGTCAGAACATATCCATGAAGAGTTTACAGCAAGAATGTAGCAGAAAAACTGAAGGACAATTGGTCACAGACAGATGAATTTCCTGAAGATATCAACTAAATTTGACAACTTCTGACCTTTCCATCCAGCATTAAATAGCAATATGTTTTCTAATAATAATGTTGTTAACTGTTGACTGGTGTTTTATGATCTTAGTTATAATATTATAAAGTTGCCTCAACTGGACTGCTGTGACAATGAATCATTATTTGTTTCAGTAAAGGAAAATCTCTTAGAAGTCTCCAAATGAGGTAAAAGTTCATACGCTCAGGGGAATAAACACTGCATTATTTGTTTCATGATTATTCTCTCATAGAATACGGGCTTCACTGACTAGGTCAGCATTTATTCCTCATCCTTAGTTGCTTTTGAACTGACTGACTTTCTATGACATCTCAGAAGCCTACACAGCTGTGGGTCCTGAGTCACAAACACATCAGTTTGGGTGAACAAGGTGAATTTTCTTCCAGAAAGGATATTCATTAGTTCATATGTTATAGGAGTATCATTAGGCCATTCAGCCCATCAAGTCTATGCCATTATTCAATCGATCTATCTTTTCCTCTAAACCCCATTTTCCTGCCTTCTCCCCTTAACCCCAGATACCCATATTGAACACGAATCTGTCAATCTCCGCCTTAAAAATATCTATAACCTTCCATGGCAATGAATTCCACTGATTCACCAGCTACGCCCTTTTATTCTGAGGCTATGGTCTCTGGTTCTAGACTCTCCTACTAGGGAAAACATCCTCTCCATGTCCGCTCAATCCTGGCCTTTCATATTAGATATTAGAGATGGCTTTGTAGTCACCAACACTGACAGTACTTTTAAATTTAATTTCCATGTTATTGAATGAACCAGGTTTTTAACAAAATGCCCACCTGCCATGCCAAGTTGGACTCATATCTCCAGACGTCCAATCCCTGTCATCTAGTCACTGCACCACCATTGCCCACAGCCAAAGCAGCTGTACCAGTACACAAGGGAGTAGTGCCAGAAAAAAGGTTACTTCATGCAGAATGAGAAACATTTACTCAGAATAGAAATATAGAATTGATCGAGAATAAGCCAAACACTGATCAAATATGAACATTGACTTCTTCAACTTTAGATAGTTCCTCTGTCCCTCTCTTCCCCTCCCCCTTCCCAGTTCTCCCTCTATCTTCCTGTCTCCACCTATATCCTTCCTTTGTCCCGCCCCCCTGACATCAGTCTGAAGAAGGGTCTCGACCCGAAACGTCACCCATTCCTTCTCTCCTAAGATGCTGCCTGACCTGCTGAGTTACTCCAGCATTTTGCAAATAAATACCTGATCAAATAAGATATTAGTAGCCAGTGATGACAGGGCTACACGGAAAATAAGCTCAGAGTTACCAAGGTGGAGCTATGGTTTTTACAACTTCAATGTTCAAGGACTCCGAGTCCGAAAATGGTTTTCAGATAAATTCTAAAACAATTGGCAGAACAATCTCCTAATAAAGCTCTTTCTTCACTGACCAACGGAAGGAAATAAATTGGCCTTGTTTTTTGTCAAATTTCCGCGATTACGGTATTTGTTCCTGATGACAAAGTCTCGCTAAAACGTTTTCAGCCTCGTTAATCAGGTCCAAATATGGATCCCTGGGTCGGTCACAAGAAACAGCCCTTTCCTTAACATATACAATATGTTCTTTGTATTTCAGTGCACAGTTTTCAAAAGTTACAAAACCCGGAGGCATAGTTAACTGTGAGGTTAGTAACAGATGTCAGGGAGATAGGAAGGCTGGTGGAGTATCAAGAGCCAAGAGTGTTTAATTGTCAGATGTACTGGCAGCGCAGCAATGAAATTCGTTCTTGCTGCACATTAACAGGCCCATTAAACATAATGAAAAACTGATAAATATAGAATAATCAATAATAATAATGGTGTAAAACTAGTCTGTCGTGCAACCAAAGACACAGTCCATAGTTGCTGAGATAACAGTAAGTGTGGTGCAGTGTTCAAAGCGTCCATGAAGAAGCTGTTCTTGAACCTGCTGGTCAAGGTTTTCAGGCCCCTGTAACGTGTACCTGATGGTAGTTGTAAAATTAGACTATGGCCAGTATGGTGTGGATAGTTGAAAGGTGAGAGCTAATGCTGAGAAATGGTAAGTGCATATATTTTGTTTGGAAGAAGGGGTGGCATGGTGGTGCAGCGGTAGAGTTGCTGCCAGAGACCCGGGTTCGATCCTGTGAACCTGGGGTTTTTTTCCGGGTGTTCTGGTTTCCTCCCACATTCCAAAGACGTGCAGGTTTGTAGGTGAATTGGCATCTGTAAATTGTCCCTGGAGCGCAGAATAGAACTAGTGTACAGGGAGTGTGCACGGATGCGATGGGCAGAAGGGCCTGTTTCCGTGCTGTATCTCTAAATGAAACTAAACAAAATAAAATTGTAAGTTTTAAACTCCAGGAAACAATTCAAAAAAGGGTAAAAGGCAGAGAAACCTGGGGTACCTGTGCATGGTTTATTGAATGTAGCAGAATAGGTTGAGAACACAGTTGAGATAGCACACTGGTCCTGTACTTTAAAGAGCAAGAAAGTCACAATGAACCTTGAAAGACTGGTTTGAGCAAAATGAAGTATAGTCTCTCATTCTGAACATCATACTTTGGGAAAGATGTAACAACTTTGGAGAGGTTTCAGGAGAGTTTCATCAAATGATTCCAGCAAAGAAGAATTCTGGCTAATTGGATAGACTGGAAAAAAACTGTTTGCTCTCCATGTAAAAGAGATGTAAATATGTAGAAAAGTAGTTTCCATTGGTAAAGATTCAGAAACCTTAACCTTTACCAATGGATAGGTTGGTATTTCATTGGGAGCCAAAAGAACCAAAGGGCATGAAACAAAAGTATCAGAAGTGGTTAGAGTTTGGATTGCATAGCCATGGGTGGCAGTGGATGCATATTCCATTGTAGTGTTGTACGGGACATGTAAAAGTATCTGAAGGGAAACGATTTACAGGGATGTAGGTGAGTGTCGGAGAATGGGATGAGTTAAATTATTTTAAAGTGGTGTTAGCACAGAATAGACAGCCTGGTCCTATTCCGTGATTTCAGATCTGTGAATAACTCTTGCCTGTGACTTAAAGCACCACTAAACAGACTTACGTCAAATCCCATTACAACATCATCAGTGTGAGCTCCAGGGATACAATGGGGTCGGCCAAGTTCAATACTCAGTGTGGCATTAATCCATCGGAAATAATACAGCTGCCATTCTATTTATTTATTCACAGACTGTAGACATTGCTGGCAATGCCAGCGTTGATTGTCTATCACAAGGAATCAATTAAGAGTCACCCACCTAGGCGTGGGTTCAGAGTCATAGAGAATGGAAATGGGCTCTTCGACCCAGTTAATCGATGCTGGTCATCAAACAGCTATTAACACTATTCGTACACTAATCCAACTTTATTCTCTACAGATGCTGCCTGTCCTGCTGAGTTACTCCAGCATTTTGTGTCTATGTTCGGTGTAAACCACCATCTGCGCATTTATTCTCCACGTAATTTCCTCCCCAGAATCAATCACCTCCCTACACACTGAGAGAAATGTACATTGGCCAATGAAACTATCACCCATTTGGAACTACGTAAAGGGCAGACCAGGTAAGGCGAGCAGGTTTCCTATCCCTCATGACATCAATAAATCGATGGGGAGGCATTGGGTCAGGGGATGAGCTGGATTGTTCTTGCCGACTTGTGGTACATATATGAACTGGAAAATTTCCTCTTTCTGTGCAAGTAACCATTCTGTGATTCTTAAAGAAAATCAGGACTTTTGAAAATACTTAGAATGTGGAACGTAGAAGAGTACAGCATGGGAATGAGCCACTGACACCACAATGCTTGTGCCCAACATGATGCCAAGTTATACTTCTCATCTGCCCGTACATGATCCATATCTCTCTATTCCTTGCACTTGCATCTGCCAATCTAAAAGCCTCTTACATGCCACTATGTATCTGCCTTCCCCACTACCCCTTGCAATGTGTTCCAGGCCCTCATCATTCCATGTGTAAAAAATCCTGTCCCGTACATCTCCATTAAACTTCCCGCCTCTCACCTTATAGTTATGCCCTCTGGTATTGGGCATTTCCACCCTGGGAAAGATATTCTGATTGTCTACCCTATCTGTCCTCTCATAATTTTATATACTTCTATCGTTTTCTCTCTATGACAGACTTTCCAGAGGAAACAATCTCAGTTTATTCAACCTCTCTTTGTAGCTGAAACCCTCTAATCCAGACAGCATTCTGGTAAACCTCCTCTGCACCCTCTCCAAAGCCTCCACCTCCCTCCTGTAATGGGGAGACCAGAATTGCACGCAATACACCAATTGCGGCCTAGTCACCATGCATTTCATGCTTCTTCATCTTCTGGATCAGTCTACCATGGGGGATTTTATCAAAGTCCTTCTAAAATCCTTGTATGCAACATCCACCACTACCGTCATCAATTTTTATTTTTAAGTGTTTTATTTTTTAGATTTAGATTTTTTAAAAAGATTTAGAGATACAGCGCAGAAACAGGCCCTTCGGCCCACCAGGTCCGCGCTGCCCAGCGATCCCCGCACATTAACACTATCCTACACCCACTAGGGACAATTTTTACATTTGCCCAGCCAATTAACCTACAAATCTGCACGTCTTTGGAATGTGGGAGGAAACCGAAGATCTCGGAGAAAACCCACACAGGTCATGGGGAGAACGTACAAACTCTGTACAGTACAGCACCCGTAGTCAGGATCGAACCTCAGTCTCCGGCGCTGCATTCGTTGTAAGGCAGCAACTCTACCGCTGCGCCACCGTGCCGCCCTATTTTTATTTCTGATTCGGAATACATAGGTTTTTATGGTATAAACATGGATGATAACGATTTAGAAATTAGCAATTCTTTCTAGCCCCACCACAGTTCTGCAACTCATATCAAATTCTCAATATTCGAATGATGGCCATTGAAAGCAGCAGCAATGGAAAATATTAATGCATTTTCACAATTCCCTCCAGCTGTGAAATGGGATCAGAATATTTCCAGTTCATTTTATTACAAGGAAATTCTGAGTCAAATCTAACATTTCCTAACAAACTTGGTTTGAGTCTCTTCCCAACTCTCACATCTACAGAAGGCAACCTGCCCTATCTACAGCACTGTCATCTGGACTGGTCACAACCTCCAGTTACAAACTCTAGAAGTTTGGTCCAAGACGTTTGTCCTGTTTTAAGCTCTGTTAGTTGCTAACTGGGAGCCCAAAATGTTTTGTAACGTTACATTGCAAATGTATTGACACGATGAGAACTGCTATTCACAGTAACAGCTTGTTGGTAAAGTACAGCTCTCAGTTCAGTTTACCCTAAACAGGTTGCATCTGTAGAGAGGAAAAGTTGGTATTATTTCGTTGTAAATTTAATTTCTGTTTAATTACTGCTGCTCGTGTCATCTTTGACTCCTAATTACTTTATAATATTCATTGAGTTGACACATACAGCAGGAAGCCGTCTTTATCTTGCAGGGTGTGAGCTGCCACCACTTTCTCACTCTCTGAGCTGCTGAATAATCAAAGTACCCACTTCAAGAACAGATAATTGTCATACTATATGATTTTACACAGTTGACCAAAGTTTACTACCATCTTCCATGACGGGTTGTTATATTATCTGCACCCCCTCCCCTCCCCCCCTCCCCCCCCTCCCCCCCCCCCACCCCCCCCACACTCTAAGCCAACAAAATGGTTCCAGGTTAAATTCCCACTAAAATCCCTTGAATAAAAAATCCCTTCTAATAGTTCAGTGCAATATTTAGGAGGTGCTATACCAATGGAGATGCTATTTTTCAGGCATGTAGTCGCAATGAGCCTCCTTTAGCTCCTTCAAATTGAAGTAAAAGAGCTGCTGCCTCACAGCGCCGGAGATCCGGGTTCAATCCTGACTATGGGTGCTGTCTTTGCGGAGTTTGCACGTTCTCTCTGTGACCCCCGTGGAGTTCGGGTGCTCGGGTTTCCTCTCACATTCCGCAGACGTGCAGGTTTGCAGGCTTGTTGGCTTCTGTAAATTGCCCCACGTGTGTAGGATGGGAAAGTGGGATAACATCAAACTAGTGTACAGGTAATCAATGGTCGGCATGGACCCGGTGGACCGAAGAGTTTGTTTCCATGCTGTATCTCTAAACTAAAAGATTCCATGACACAATTCCAATCAAGCAAAAATATGTTTTCCCTTGTCTGACGAGTGTATTCTTCAACTAACATCACAAGAGTGATGATCCAAAAATCCAGCTGCTCAAGTCCTCCAGCTGAGTTACTCCAGCACTTTGTCCTTTTCCTGATCACAATAACAGGTGAGGTGGTCATTTTCATGTTGCTGTCAATTGCACTTTGGAAATCACAATAATGACTGCGTTTGGTAAGTTTTTCGAAGTGTTGTTCTTTATTTTAAAATCTTGAAGGAAAGAATTGGCACTAACTGCAACCTAATAGCTGTGCAACAATTAGCTGGTCATCGATAGAGAGACTCCATTACCTCACGTTAGATTGGATCAGATTTAGAATGTTGTGGACTGTTTTGCCAGAAAATGTATTGAAAGCACTTTAAACTTGGGGTGATTGTGTGCTGCAGGCAGAGCAGGTCGCTTTTCAAAGAGAATCTGTAGATGTGACGGTGGGGAAGAGACTGGCACTGGACTTGCTGGTAATGAATTTATCATCTGCATTAAGAAACTCTCAATGTTCATGAAAAGCATAAGAGTCAGAGTGACCCTTATATACCAGTCACCAAGCCTTGTGGCTGCAGCCTTGAGTTCTTGGATGTGCATTTAGTTATTAACGCATGGTCAGTCCCACCGCATGATCCATATCTCTTTTAATTACTCCGTAAACACTGTCCAAAACTGAAATTCATAATTTCTGCCAAATTAACAAGTGGTAGATCAGATGGCACAATCCTCTTTTCTACCAGTCTCACTCCACCCACTGCAATGGACATTTTAAATGGACCTAATTCCTGACCCAAGGAGGCCTTCAGTTTCAGGTTTTTACTTTTAATACTAGGCCTTTAACAAGCCTATTATATTTCCTGCCATTTCCTTCCCAGGGAGGAGAAATCTGAGGATATTATAATGGTGCAGTGCCATGGTTTTAATGGTTCTCAGTTGTTTTCTAGTTACGTTGTTTACCAGAAGGCCAGTTCTGAGAATTTCTGAGGATTGTCCATGTCTGGTGCTGTGAGGCTGAGTAGATTCATCTAAGGTTACAAGTCTAATACAAAACTACTTGACCTTGGTGACATCTTAAACTGTCCTTTGTTGACGGTGTTGCAATTACTGCAGCATGCTTTTTGAACTGATCCACACAACTCCTCTCAAGATCGTGGACCTAGATAATCTGTTACTGGTGCAGAATATGCATGCACGGATTGACATTCTAAAGTGTGATTCGTCACAGAGAGTGCAGAACATGACAGGCACAGGGTAACATGAAGTAGGTGTTAACTGGGGATGGATGTGAACATTTCACAAACAAGGTGAGAATGCCAGAGATCACAGAGGGAGTCTAAGAGGTGATTTTCACATTTGGGAGTAAACAGAAAACAGCAAGATGACTGAGTAATAAGAAAGGAAAATTTACTATTGGTTACAACCTTTACATCACAAATGCAATAAGGCAACTTGGCCATAATAACAAAATCTGTGGGTCTGTTTTACACATTCATTATAAGCTGCAGAGTTGCGAAGGTAAGAGTTGCATCTCGTGCTCCCTTAACTCATTCCCACAAGGAAAGATCAGGGCGGCACAGTGGAGCAGCATTAGAGTTGCTGCCTTACGGCGCCAGAGACCCGGGTTCGATCCCAACTACTAGTGCTGTCTGTATGGTGTTTGTACGTTCCCCCTGTGACCACATCGGTTTTCTCCAGGATGCTCCGGTTTCCTCACACATTCCAGAAACTTGCAGCTTTGTACATTAATTGGCTTCTGTAAATTGCCCCGAGTGTGTAGGATGTGAAACCGGTCCAACATAGAACCTATGTGTGGGGTGGATGTTGGTAGGCGGGTTAGGTCGGGACCCTTCTTCTGACTGAAAATGGCATCACAGGTAGATAGGATGGTGAAGGCCGAAGATGGGTCAGAAGAATGGTCCCGACCTGAAACATCACATGTCCTTTTTCTCCGGAGATGATGCCTGATCCGCTGAGTTATTCCAGCACTTAGTGTCTATTTATAGTTTAAAGGAGTTCGACATACATGTACACTAATATAGGAAAAATAAATAAATAAAAATACAAACAAAAATAGCTTATATTTTTAAAAAATCTAGGACAGAAAGCCAAGCAAAAATATCAGGCACTTTAAAAGCTTTCACTGCTCGAGCATTTTTGCCCCAGGCTAATTCTAAATGGAAAACAGCGCTCTGCTCAGCCACAAGCTAAATGGATCCAATTAGGTTCAGCGTCATCTAAAAGGCTAAACTGTTCTCATGGATCTTTTTCAGCAAGATTTGTTTGATCATTTATAGAATCAAATTTATTACTCATCCCTAATTTTTTTTGCGAAGATGGTGTGGGTGATCATTTAAACGACTGCTGTCAACATAAGACATACGTCTGTGCAAAAGTCTTTTAAATGCCACTATCGTATCTGCTTCAACCCCACCACTGGCAGTCTGTTGCAGGCACTCACCACTCTCTGTGTACAAAAACATGCCTCGCACATCTCCTTTAAATGTTGCCCTTCTCACCGTAATGCTATACCCTCTAGTATTTGACTTTTTCCATCTTGGGAGATTGATTCTGATTGTCTACCCATCTATGCCAGCCATAGAGTTGCTTCCTTACAGCGCCAGAGACCAAAGTTCGATCCTGACTACGGGTGCTGTCTGAATGGAATTTGTTCATTCTCCACATGACCGCGTGTGTTTTCCCTGGTTGCTCCAGTTTCCTCCCACACTCCAAAGACAGACAGGTTTGTTTGACCTGAAGCATTAACTTTGTTTCTGTTTCCACATGTGCTGTCTGACATGATGTTTCCAGCTTGTACTTTTCTTAATACAGATCCAGTTAACACTTCATCACAAAAGGTTATCGGACTGCATCAAATTGGATCCAGCCCATACTACAGACAATAGACAGATTCGGCCCACTGAGTCTGCATCGATCAGCAATCCCAACACATCAACACCCTACACACACTAGGGCCAATTTCTTAAAGCATTCATACCAAGCCAATTAACCTGCTAACTTGTACGTCTTTGGAGTATGAGAGGAAACCGAATCACTCGGAGAAAACCCACGCAGGTCATGGGGAAAATGTACAAACTCTGTACAGACAAGCGCCCGTAGTCAGGATGGAACCCGGGTTTATGGCACTGTAAGGCAGTAGCTCACTGTGCCGCCCACAGTGACATGGTACCATGCCACCCACAGTAAGAGATGCACTGAAATATTTTCGCAGCATAAAGAGATATGTTTGTCAGTGCTTTTTGTTTACCCTTTCGAGATCCCCCATTATATTCGATATGTGCCACACCCAGTTAATTTTGCCTCAATGCACCTGCTATGGCTTGACCTCTTACTGCATTAGAGCTCCAACACAAAGTGCCAATAATTGGCAGGGGTGGAACTCTGCATTAGTATGCTGCTGGAGTTAGATTAAATGGTCTTGTTTCTGCAGCAAACCCATAGAAGTATGCAGCACATTTGTTGTTGTACATATAATCAATATTCCTTTGAGATTAGAAGATTTCATTTGGACTACTTATTTGCTATTGGTATGCAAATTTATATATGGCAAACAAATATATTTGGCAATCATCTGAATGAAATTATTTAATTTGTAAACATAGTTTTGGATGTTGTCCAAGATTCAGGAAACACATTAAGAAAGAATTTTATTTATGTGATGCCTCGGGTAATCTCAGAATGCCTCTGATAGATTATGGCCACAAAGTAGTTCTCACAGTTACTGGTGGAATATAGGACATATAGCGGACAGCGTGTACATAGGAAATTCTGACAAAAAGGATCAAAATGAATGGTCAGACGTTGTTAGTTGTTAGCCAGAAAAACTAGAAAAACACTATATCCCCAATGTAAAATCACAAGGGAACCCGGACATGTATCTACCATTACAGACATCCAATGTTTTGTTCAAAAGGTTGGCCCTCTGACAGGACAGCTCTCCCTTAGTCCTGTACCAAACCCTAATGCTGTGTAGGGTTGTGGAGGTTTAGCCGCAATGCTACACTGATGCAAACATGAAGCCATCAATCCTTGATCGTTTTTCCCTTGTTAAATGAATTATGCAATGGTGCAAAACAACAGCAGAGGGTTACATCACAGTAAAAAAAAAAGATGTGTTTAGTGTCGTTCTCTCAAAAGAATAGAGTGTTAAATATATTCCATTAGCAATTTTAGATATATTCCAAAAGGACAGTGGTCATGCATTATTAAAGAGATACTAGCTAGCACAAATAGCTGGACTACGATTTATGCAGTTTAATACCACTCTGACAAGTCAGGGTGCTGTTTAAAGTTCAAATGTACATGAACATCAGTAGAGCTATGCCATTACTCAGTATGTGATAAGATTAATTAATTGGTTGACAGAAACATTTAATGCAACGGAATGACCTATTCAATCCAGAAGCCATTGCTCAGACATAACTAGAGTTGGACTGTAACATTTTAAACTATAACTCAGGCACAGTCTCTTCAGAGCTCTTCGTTTCTGGAATATTAACCTCCAATGTTTCCACTGGAACATCATTCCAATTCTCATTTGTATTTGTCAAGAACCCATGAGATAACAAGTTGCTGCTGAAGCTGTAAATTATTGCAAAAACTTGTACCATCCATCAGTCACGGTACCCATGGGGAAAATGTTATATTTCACAGAATTTGAAATGCAGTTTTATGATCAACATTATTTACAGTTGGGGATTTTTTTAAATAAGTGGTTTAAGCTCATGGTGCTGATGCTGAGAAGCAAGAAATATAGTGATGGAATAATGCCACATGCATTACTGTTTTTTTGTAGGCTGCATCTCAAAGCTCACAATGGCACACATGGGGTACAACTGGACCACTGACTCTTTGATATATACCACAAGCTACCGCCTGTGATGTTTCTGGGTCACAGCCAGCATTCTGTTGAACTCCATTTCACTGACGTACACAGGCATTTACACAGCTGATCACAGCTTGGAAAGGTGTTACTGCATGAAATAAAGTGCACACATTAGAAGCCAATGCTGGTGGGCAAAGAATAAGGCCAGACAACCATATGCCATAAACCAAGCTCTGTATACCTAGAAACCTTGGTACTTGGCCAGAATCTGTTCATCTGCAAATTTCTGCCATATAATTCTAACCTCAAAAGTCGCATTAATGTAAAATGTATATGTTAAGGCCCCTGCACCAATCCAAAAGGGGCACATCAATTATTACATTTTTCCAACCAGAAAAAAGACCAATTACTACATACTTTTTTTCCTATTAGTCAGCCAATCTTCTATCCATGCCAATAGGTTAATTACTACACCATGTGTTTTTATTCTGCACATTTGAAGTGGCACCTTATCAAATCCCCTCGGGGAACAAAGTCTAGTGCATCCACTGGTTACTCCTTTACTGTAACTTCTTCATCTGTAACTTCACCTGTACCTGCACCTGTAACTTCTTCAATGAACAATAAATTGCCAGAACATGATTTCCCTTTGACTAAACCATGTTGACTCCGCCTGGTTACCCTGAATTCTTCAAAGTGCCGTGCTGGAACATAATTAATATTAGCTTCTAGCATCTTCACTTTGACAGATGTTATCGCTGACCTACAGTTTTCTGCTTTTTGTCTCGCTCCTCTTTTTAATAAAGGAGTTACATTTTATTTATTTTTCCAACCTAATGGAACTTTCCTCAAAGCTAGGACATTTTGGAAATTTAAAAAGCAATCATACCAGCCACTTCTTTTAAGACCTGAGAATGAAATCCACAAGGACAAGAGATTTTTCAGCCTGCAACTCCAACAATCCACCCATTACCACTGCCCTGCTAGTTGTAATTTTCCATGCCCTTTCCAATTTGGAGGTGCAACGGAACTTGGGAGTGCTGGTGCAGGATTCCCAAAGGATTAATTTGCAGGTTGAGTCTGCAGTAAAGAAGGCAAATGCAATGTTAGCATTCTTTTTGAGGGGACTAGAATATAAAAGTAAGGATGTAATGCTGAGACTTTATCAGTTGCTGGTGAGGCCATATTTTGAATACTTTGAGCAGTATTGGGCTCCATATCTAGGGAAGAATGTGTTGGAGAGGGTCCAGAGGAGGTTTACAAGAATGATCCCAGGGGTGAATAGGTTAACGTATGAGGAGCATTTGAAGGCTCTGGGCCTGTACTCAATGGGGTTTAAAAGGATGAGGGGAAATTTCATAGAAAGCTACCAGGTAATGAAAGGCCTAGATAGAGTGGACCAGTAATGGGAGATGTTTCCAGTAATGGGAGAATTTAGGACCAGAGGGTACAGCCTCTGAATAAAAGAATGTACTTGGTGGAGATGATGTAGAATTTCTTTAGCCAGAGTGGTGAATCTGAGGAATTCATTGCTATAGATGGAGACCAAGGAATTGGATACTTTTAAGGCACAGATTGATCGGTTCTTGATTAGGAAGAGTGTCAAAGGCTACGGGGAGAAGGCAGGAGAATGGGATTGAGAGGGAAAAATGGATAAGCCATCATTAACACCAGGGGGTGCCGGCGATGGTTGTCTCGCCAAAGGTCTGTCTGGCTTTTCGTTCTGTTTTGTTATTTTAAGTATGTGTTAAAAGTATGTTTTAGTTTTTCTTGGTTTGTTTAGTGTGGGGGGTGGGGGGGGGGGGAGGGTTTGGAGGAAACTGTTTGATGTTAAATTTTCTTTTATGTGGTTGTGTGTCTTACTGCTTTTCAATTGGTGTGGCCCTATGGTAACTCGGATTCCACTGTACCTTATGGTACATGTGACAATAAACCCATCTTGAATCTTGAATCTCTTGAACCTGAATTGAATGGCGGAGTAGACTCGAAGAGCCGAATAACCTCATTCTGCACATATTTCTTATAATCTTAGAGCCCTCATTCTATATTTACAGCCATTTCTATGATATTACTGATACCCTCTATAATGAAGACTGATTAAAAATATTTATTTAATGGATCTGGCATCTCCTAGTTTCCCATTATTATTTTCCCACATTCTCTTCTGTTGGGAACCGCATTCATTCTATTAATTCCTTTCTTTTTTAAATATCTGCAGAAACTCTTACTGTTTTTATATTTCTGGCTAGTTCCATCTCATAGTCTATTTTTTTTCTCCTTTATTATTAATCCTTTAGTCATTCCTTGCATTTAAAAAAATATTATCCAATCTTTAAAACTGCCAACTGTAACATGCATAGTGTCAGAATTTCCAAAAATGCTTCACAGCCTGTTAATTAATTTCTGAAGTTTAATCAAACATGTTACTCAGGCAATAGCAACAGTTAATTTTTACAGAGAGGATTTCACCATCAGTTTCTGAAATTAGCAATAATGAGGTACAAACTTGTTTGTGTGTCATGTGCACCAAATGTTACACATGGCAGCGATGTTATGATGTACTCCAAGAATATAGCATGAGGCCAAATTCTCAACCCGTCTTTTTTGGAGATATTGCTTGAATAATCAACATTGATAGTTCATTGGGAGGAAGTTCCTGCTCTTCAAAAAAAAAGTATGGCTCTCTTGAATTCGCCAAGTACCACTGTGCAACATGTATTGCCAAAGATGACAACTCAGGCAATGGAGGCTTTCTTCAAGGAGCGAAGATGTTTCACCTGAGCCCCCCATATCCAGTTATCAGAAGAAAGAAAATAGGAGTTCAGCAATGGGATTGGTTCAGAAGCCCCACACTTGAGGGCAGCTATAAAATTGTAGCCACCAATTTTAGTTTGGATCAAGCAGAGATAAGAATGGGCCACATTCTAACCTAAGAAAGATGTTTCTTTCTTAATCATTCATAACTCTTTGTCTTCATTTTTGACTTTGGCTATGGTTACCTTACTGGATACGTTGTGGCTCTGTGGCACAGTTTCAAAGTTGAATATATTAGTGTTTAAACTGCACATGGATGTTACATATTTTATTGCCTAATTTTCAACATTTATGCCAAATCTGCATTTTCTGTGATGACACTATGCATACAGGTATATTCAATATCTTTCTCATCAATAATAACCACAGATTACAGTATAGTTACTTTCAATCTAATGAGGAATCTGTTAAGTCTAGTTCACGAAACAACCATCTCTCATTCCTCTCAGCCTCCTGCTGCCACGATCCTCAACCTCCTGGAGATAGACGTGTGAGGACATTTTAGAAAATTAAAAGCAATCACACCAGCCACTTCTTTTAAGACCTGAGCTTGGAATCCATAAGGACAAGAGACATTTGGACACATATGTAAGAAGGTTTTAGAGGGAGACTAGACCAAGTGGACCCTTAGGGCCCAAACCTCTCCTGCTTTGGTGCAGCACCCTCTCCTCCCCCACTCCGCGCTCCCCTCCCCCCCACGCCCTCCCCTCTCCCTCCCTCCCCATCTCCCTCCACTCCCCCCTCCCTACACTTCCATTCCTCCCTCCCCCTCCATCCCCCCTCCTCCTCCCTCCCCCCCCTCCCTTCTCCCTCCACCCCCTCCCTCCACCCCCTCCCTCTACACCCCCTCCCCCTTCTCCTCCCCTCCCCCTCCCATCCCCCTTTCCCCTTCCCCCCACTCCATCCCCACCAACCCCCCTTATCCTCCCTCCTTCCCCCCCTCCCTCCCCCTCCCTCCACCTCCTTCCTCCCCCTCCCTTCCCCTCCCCCTTCCCCCCACTCCATCCCCCTCAACCCCCCTTATCCCCCCCTCCCTCCTCTCCCTCCCCCTCTCGCCGCCCCTCCCTCCATTCCCCCCTCCCTAGGAGATAGATTTAAACTTTAAAATGTGAATAACTTAAAAAAATATAACACCAATTTCTATGAAACTTCTTCCATTAGCACCAAAGGGACGACAGTAAGGTGGGCCTAAAATTGTTGTGCTATCGTGTACCGTTTTGGCTGTAGTTCAGGAACAAACAAACAAACAAGAGTTTTAGTATACAGATGGGCGAAACACGGTTAGGTAGGACTAGCTTACATGTGACATCTTGGTTGGCATGCACAAGTTGGGCCAAAAGGGCCTGTTTCTGTGCTGTATGACTCTAAGTACAGCTGCATTCATGTGGAAATATGAAGTGTCAATGTTTACACAGGTGGGTTCTTGGAGATTAAACTTTTTTCCATGTTGATGAATAATGGTTATGCAAATGATTTGCAACAATATAACTTTGTTATAACTATATAACATATAACCTATAACAGGTTTCTGCTCAATAATGCAAATCTGAATAAAAGGTGCTTAAGGCAGAAAATGTTGGTTGCCAAGCATGTCCAAGTCACAGAAAAATCACTTGCTCTGCGTCTTGCATTCAGATTCCAAAACTTCACATCCTGCTCTACAAACCCGTGCTCAAAAATCTAGGCTATGTTGACACCTCAATACCATGTAGAGGGAATGCCAAAGATAGATACAAAATGCTGGAGTAACTCAATGGGTCAGACAGCATCTCTGGAGAAAACGCACAGGTTTCAGGACAGAACCCTTCTTCAGACTGATTGTAGTAGAGAGGGTGTGGGAAGAAACTGGAAGCAAAGAAAAAAAACAGGACAAATCTGGACCAGCAACAGATGACCTCAGGCAAGGAGGTTCCCTGATAGGCTGACTGTTGGCTTGAGACGGGTGTGAGCCCAAGAGGAATACATACTGTAGATGCAAAGTATGGAACAAGTAAACTGACTTTTAGTGAAGGAAGGGGGAGAAAGGAGAAAGGGGGGGGGGGAGCAGTGAGGGGATATTAATACAAACTGAAGGAACGGCACCTCATATTTTGCTTGAGTAGCTTAAAACCCAATGGTATGAACATTGAATTCTCCAATTTTAGGCTCAAATACCTCCCTCTCCCTTCTCCCCCCCCCCCTCCCCTCTTCTACTCCCTTCCTCCACTAAAGGTAGTTAACTAGTTCCACAGTTTGCAACTATGTATTCCTCTTGGGCTCACATCTGTGTCCAGCCAACAGAGAGTCTATCAGGGAACCTTCCTGCCCGAGCTCATCTGTTTGCCTCTTTGCTTCCAGTTTTAATCCCCACCCTCCCTCCCACAATCAGTCTGAAGAAGGGACCCGACCCGAAACGTCAGCCATCCTTTTCCTCCGCAGATGCTGCCCGACCTGTTGAGTGACTCCAGCACTCTCTGCCTATCTGTGGTATCTCCTGGCTGTCATTCTGCTCTCAGGACCACGGCTGCTTTTAATCATCCCGCACCACTGCGAGAGCACGGTTGAGAAACTCTCTCAAAAGTTTGATCCTAATTCGAGCAGACAGGAGCATATTCTCCCCCTGTTGCCTGCTGGCTATTGCCTGAATGCGGGTTTCTCCATCAACAAGCAACTGTACACGTTCCATCTGGTGCTGCATATTTTTGCTGAGCATTTTTAACCCAAGGATTGAAATCAGCCGTTGCAATGTTGACAGAAGAGGCTGCATTTCCTGAGAGTGGCGGGTCCCAATAATGTTGCACTGGTAAATCCTTTCCATGCCAATCCAGTTTCCCATCTGCCAAAACCCCCCGAATCCCTGTCTGTGTGCCACTGCAATTGCAATGTAATTATGTGACGTCACTTACACGCACTTGGTTCTTGGTTCTTGGTCCTCCAAAATATTCCAAATGGAATTTAAACTGGAGGTGGTGGAGTATGGACTTAAGCAAGAAGGACTTCTTGGAGAAGAGCTGCCTTAAATTTAGTTGCGTCTGGTTGAATAACTATAGTAGGGTGAAGACTATTCCATGCTTTAATTGTGCGAGGGAAGAATTAATTGCTATACACATCTGTCTTGATAGCTGGTATCTCAAATTGAATAGAATGCCCTCGTCTACTCCTGATACGTTTGGGCTTGGTGTAGATGTGGTAATCTATGTTTTAAAGAAGCATGCAGATCTATCTTAGGTAGGTCTAACTTAGCCACTTCTCTCCTAAAAGCCTCAAACATGTTTAATATACAACCAATTACTCTGGAACAAAGCAGTAGGCCAACAGTCAGTGGTCCAAATGCAATAGTTATTTTGTGCAAAGCAAACGGAAATAAGACGAAAGACACAAAATGCTGGAGTAACTCAGTGGGACAGGCAACATCTCTGGAGAGAAGGAATAGACAATAGACAATAGACAATAGGTGCAGGAGTAGGCCATTCAGCCCTTCGAGCCAGCACCGCCATTCAATGCGATCATGGCTGATCACTCTCAATCAGTACCCCGTTCCTGCCTTCTCCCCATACCCCCTAACTCCGCTATCCTTAAGAGCTCTATCCAGCTCTCTCTTGAAAGCATCCAACGAACTGGCCTCCACTGCCTTCTGAGGCAGAGAATTCCACACCTTCACCACCCTCTGACTGAAAAAGTTCTTCCTCATCTCCGTTCTAAATGGCCTACCCCTTATTCTTAAACTGTGGCCCCTTGTTCTGGACTCCCCCAACATTGGGAACATGTTATCTGCCTCTAATGTGTCCAATCCCCTAATTATCTTATATGTTTCAATAAGATCCCCCCTCATCCTTCTAAATTCCAGTGACGTTTCGGGTCAAGAAAATGGGTGACGTTTCGGGTCAAGAACCTTCCTCAGGTCTCTCCAAAGATGCTGAGTTACTCCAACATTTTGTGTCTATTTTCGGCGAAACCAGCATCTGCAGTTCCTTCCTGCACAAACAGAAATAAGAATGCAGGTTTGGATGTTTGTTCTCGGGGCACTGGGCTTCTCGATCTTTGCAGAGGACAATGGGACTCTGGAAGACACCTGTTTCATACACCGAGGACCAGTTTAAAATTTCATTAGAGCATTCAGTACAGTGTATTCCCTCAACACCAGAACATCAACCTCGATTACGCACCCAAATCCTCGGGTGAAGCTTGAATCTGCAGTTGGCTGACTCTGAAAACTAGAGAGGGGCCAACTGGGGAAAAGTGATTATGATGTTCTTGGGAAAACCAGTTATTCTGTCCACCTGTTTCATACAAGAGTGGATTTCCATTTGTTTAGTTTATAATACAGTTTACCTAGGCATGCTTTGGTGATATCCCCCAAGGGGAAGTGCAGACATCTGCTACTGTACCAAGTTGATTCTGGCATCCTTCCCTGCACCTGGCTACCAGTTTTGATATTTAAATGCATGTCAGGGATCAATGCAATTTGGGATACTCTCCCAGTTTGCACTGAACATTTCTGAGGGATGGAAAATACAACTAATTACATTGCGAAGGTATTTATTCACAAAATGCTGGAGTAACTCAGCAGGTCAGGCAGCATCTCAGGAGAGAAGGAATGGGTGATGTTTCGGGTCGAGACCCTTCATCAGTCTGAAGAAGGGTCTCGACCCGAAACGTCACCCATTCCTTCTTTCCTGCCATGCTGCCTGACCTGCTGGGTTACTCCAGCATTTTGTGAATAAATACCTTCGATTTGTACCAGCATCTGCAGTTATTTTCTTACATTAATTACATTGCAGTCAATAGAAATCCCCAACAGATCACTCATGCACCCCTTTCTGGAGACCTAATGCAAAATGACTAGGACGGGGTACTGATTTTGGATGATCAGTCATGATCATATTGAATGGCGGTGCTGGCTCGAAGGACTGAATGGCCTACTCCTGCACCTATTTTCTATGTTTCTATGTTAATAGAATGTATCAGCACATATTTCTATGCACAATGTGCACACCCATGAAGTAATTTGTACTGACACCCCATGTATAATTCACCATTTGTTGTCCTGTCATCAGTTGTGCACCTACATACATCATGACTTCCACAGCAAATGTTACCCACACCTCTGGGAGAAACTGGAAACTTTGAGGGAAAACTTAAGATCTTCACTCTACACTCATAAAACATAAGAGTTTCGTAATGCAGCACTCAATAACCATAGAGATTGCACCATCGCC
Source organism: Rhinoraja longicauda (assembly GCF_053455715.1). Lineage (NCBI taxonomy): Eukaryota > Metazoa > Chordata > Chondrichthyes > Rajiformes > Arhynchobatidae > Rhinoraja > Rhinoraja longicauda. Next base: position 14,544,522 of record NC_135984.1, on the reverse strand, counting down.
TGGCTATATTGGAAACACCATCTCCCAGCCTCAGTGTTCATTGATCAGGACAATGCAATGTTTGAGATTCTTGCAGTCCTGAGTCGACAAGACTCCACAATCCAAGTCTAACCTGAGCTGTTTGTTGCAATCACCTCTCCCTTGTTCAGCCCTTTGTTACAGGGGCTTGGGGGCATTCCCAGAAGGGGAGGTGGCCTGGGTAGACTATTGTACGCAGGTGCAGATACACAGGGGAGTGCCATCTCCTTCCTCCCACATTTTACTTCACCTACCTGGCCACTTTTTCTGCCTTACAATTATGCTGCCACAGAGACAGTCTCTTAAACGCTGTTTCGCTTCACAGCATTTGGCGTGGCAGTGACACAGCTGTTGGGAACTCTTCCAAGTTTTCTCCAGCTGTTCCTGTTACCTCTCGCATCCCATGAGTGTGCAGGTTGATCAGTTAATTGGCAATGTAATTTGCCCTTTGTGTGTGGACCAGTGGTCGGATTTGGAAGGGAGTTAATGGGAATGTGGGAGGGATAAAATGGGCTGGGATGGGATGTGTGTAAATGGTTGCTAGATGGACAGTGTGGACAGTGTGCCAAAGGGCCTAGATCCATGCGGTAGTTGTCTTTGATGCTATATAGACGCGATGACACTATAAAACATCATAGGTCCATTTAGTTTAGTTTAGATGCACAATGCAGAAACACCAAGGCCGCACTGACCAGCGATCCCGCACACTGACACACACTAAGAACAAGTTACATTTCTACCAAGCCAATCAACCTACAAACCTGTCCAAATCTCTATGGGGTGTGGGTGGAACCCGAATATCTCGCAGAAAACCCATGAGTCATGGAGAGAACGTACAAACTCCATACAGACAAGCACCCATAGTCGGGATCGAACACGGGTCTCTGGCGACGTAAGCGCTGTAACTCTACCGCTGCGCCGCTGTGGTTACTCAAGACTTTGTTACTCCTATCATCCTACCGATCATACTGTTGAGACAGAAAGCTCTGCACAAGGCATCTCACCCACAGGAGGCAAAATCTAAAGCCCCTTCCACAGCATGTGAAGTCGAAGGGTCACCGATGATCAAATAAATGGTGAAACAAAATTTGGTTGATCAAATCAATTAAAAGTCGTATTCAACAAATAATTTCAAGTAAACATCAATATTAATTAAAATAATATAAAAGAGAACAAATAATTTATCTTTCCTAACAATTTTAATGCAGTTTGGTGTCGGTGGATCCATTCCAATGATGCACCGGTGACAATTCACATGGGGTTGAGAGGCTAAAGATGAAATGCATTCAGCTCCTCAGCCCAGGACTTACGGAAACGAAGGAAATGAATGTGATGAGACTTGTCACCAAGTGGTGAATCCAAAGGCAAATTGAGAAGGCAATGCCTTCAAAGGGCAATAGATGCATTGCCTTCAATCTCCAGCATCTTACATCTCACTTCAGTCTGGAGAAGAGTCCTGACCCAAAACTCTACCTGCCCATTTCCCTCCACAGATGCTGTCTGACCTACTGAGTTCCTCCAGTATTTTGTGTTTTGTTCGATTCCAACATTTACCGCCTCTGGGTTTCTCTGCTTTTAAAGCATCTTCTGATAGTTCATAGAATTAACTATGTAATCTAGAATTAGCTAATAAATCATTATTGTTCTAATACCAATAATGATTTTTGTTTTGATTTTCCTTTAAAATGTTTCACAAACATAATTTGGAAGTGAATGTGGGAGAAGTATACGATTATCTCAGCTGAAGACTTGTTTTAATTAACCTTTTGCTACCTTTTGATGTGATCCAACTGCTCCTCACTGATATCTCCGTCAGGAAAATCCCATCCCATGCACGCAAAGACTGTCTGACCATCTGCCAACAGGATTTCTACTGTAGGTTAGTGCCGAGAAGGCAAACTGATCGCTTCCCTTCAACTTATTCTCCCGCCATGCCAAATGTCTTCTGACGTGAACGTCTCAACATTAAGTGATAGAATTACTTTGTCTAGCTGCATTTTATCAAGCAAACTTCACTGAGCAAGCAAGCCACTGTTTACTCCAAGCGACTGGCATACGTTCAATTTGAACAGAAATTGAGGGGGACTGGCATATTGTGGACAGATGGTGCTCTGTATTGGTATGTTGTGTGGGCACAGGTTATAACGCAGCTTGCACGTATCTTTGCATGCGGAGAGTTTAGAGGTGCCAAGAGAGGACTGGAAAAGGGCAAAGTAATCAATGCAAAACATCACAGCAACAAGTCCTGGTCCAGCCTCATAGTGTAGTAGAGTCACGAATGAATGTCACCCAGAAGCATCTAAACCGAGGTTAATGACTTAATCAACATTTAAATGATTACTTTCTGCAGCTTTTCTCTTAAATCCATCAGTAATTGAAGGGCTGGGATATAGGGTGAGGTTGGGCAGGTTAGGAATTTATTCCTTGGAATGCAAGAGGCTGAAGGGTGATCTCATGGAGGTGCATACAATAATGAGGGGAATGGATCGCGTGAATATATAGTCTTTTACCCCGGGTAGGGGAAACAAAAGCGCGAGGACATATGTTTCAGGTGAGAGTGGCATGATTTTACAACAAACCCTAGGGGTAACGTTTTAACTCAGATGGTGGTAGGTATATGGAACGAGTGCCCAGAAGAGGTAGTTGAGGCACGTACTAACCTCAAGACACTTGCCCAGGTACACGGATAGGAAAGGTTTAGAGGAATATTGGCGAAATGCGGGCAAATGGGACTAGCTTAGATGCGGCATCTTGGTTGGCAGGGACGTTAGGCCAAGGGGCCTGTTGCTGTGCTGTATATCTCCATAACTGGCAAAGCCAAGTGTTATTTATCTTAACTAATAATTCTACACAAATGTACACAATGTATTGCAGTTGCCATTCATAATTGTTTACCGTGCATATTTAGTTACACACCCTATGTATTATTAGTCATTCACAGCCAGGCACTGTCCATGAAGCCTGCTGATGAAAGGATATTCTAAAGTTTGTAACCAATTTAAAATGTTACAGGAACCTGAGGCAAATATGTTCACTGGCATGAATTCAACCCCCTCGTGATAAAAAGACAGTGAATTCAGGGATTAAGTGGCTATTCCTCATATCTCAAATAGATAAGAGTAAATCCATTGTTAAATCATCACTGACTGATTTACATTGGAAAATAAAACAATGTACATGATACTGATCAAGGGATTGGTTGCAAGTATTTGATTATCTGTTTGGTCATGTTGGTTGACAACCATATATGCTGGTAGAATGTTCCCTTCCCGTTTAGTGACTTCTATGTATGTCTGTTTCCAATGTTAATCAAACTCTGCAAATGATTTTGCTGAGCGCAGGCCATTATTGCTTGGCATTTATTTACAAGAAGGTACAACAATAGCTTAACAGAATTAGCCTGGAGTTTTCCAGTCAGCATTTGTTGTTAACCTCCAAGGAAGCCAGCCAAAAAGATTAAAAATAAAAAAAAATCATATGAGAATTCTCCTTTCTAATTAAACATGCTATTTAGGGAATCTCTGCTCCCAAGTTTCAGCAAGGTCATCATCCAGGCTGTGCAGCCAACAGGATTAGAGAATTCTCACAGGGCTTTAATACTTAACTGAAAGCAAAACAAAAAAATGTGTCATACACATGGAATTAAAAGAGAGATATCATAATTACACTCAAAAAGTTAAACGAGTAAGTTTTTTTTTAATGTGACCCTGTGGAAATGGCAAGCCAGAGATTTTCAGCTCTGGTCTACTGTTAAAATGTAACTGCATTTCACTTAACAAGGCTAAATCCGTGTCTGGTCCTTGCCATTTGCTTGGGAGTCAACACATTGGCAAGGATCAGATGGCTTTTACCCGTGTATCTAAGCAGAGGCTCAGGACTCCTGAGCACAGCGCAGCTCAATGGTGCAGCTGGTAGAGCTGCTGCCTCATAGTGCCAGAGGCTCAGACTCAATCCTGACCTCAGATGTTGAATGTGTGGAGATTGAATGTACTCCTTGTGACTGTGTAGGTTTGCCTGGGGTTCTCCAGTTTCCTCCCATATCTCAGACATGTGGATTTGATAGGTTAATTGGCCACTGTGAGTGGCCCCTTCTGTGTAGGTGTGCGGTAGAATTTGGGGGAAGTTAATGGGAATGTGTAAATGAGAGGTTGATGGTTGGCATGATGAGTTGAAGGACTTGTGTCTGTGCTGTCTATTTCTATGGATCCACGACACAGGCTGGATTACAGCATTTAACTCCAGCCAACTCCAGCTTAGGCTGAGAAACCTTTCCATTGTGCCCATGCCTGGTGTGCCCTGATACAAGTTCTGTAGCCCATTTAAATCAATGGGAAATTAGCTGTCTGCAGAACAGTAATGAGGAGTGAATTCCCTTCGGATTTGCGTTGAAAAACTAATGGATTTTTTTTTGTTTTCACAAAAAGAAATTTAAAATCTTTTAATATTTATTTGGAATGAAGGTAGACACAAAATGCTGGAGTAACTCAGCGGGTCAGGCAGCATCTCAGGAGAGAAGGAATGGGTGACGTTTCGGGTCTCGACCCGAAACGTTTACACATTCCCATTCCCTTTAATTTACACATTCCCTCTCATTTACGCATTCCCATTCCCATTAATGACCCGAAAGGTCTACCCCATTCCTTCTCTCCTGAGATGCTGCCTGACCCGCTGAGTTACTCAAGCATTTTGTACGTTTCTCCCTGTGATCGTGTGGGTTTTCTCCAGGTGCTCCAGTTTCCTCCAACATTCCAAAGATGTGCATGTTTGTAGGTTAATTGTGTCTACCTTCGATTTGAACCAGCACCTGCAGTTATTTTCCTAATATTTGTTTATATTGCCCGAGTGGTTTAGGATGTTTGTGAATGTCAAATAAACTATAAAAAACATATATTTTATACACCAAGTAGGCATTCGGTGTGCCTGGGTTAGAGCTGGCCTCAGATCATCTGCAAGCCAGAGTCCTTTAATCAGAATCGATAGCTACCAACACTGTCAATGTGCAATCATTCTTTACAATCATTGCAAACCACTGCAATTAGCTCGTATTTATTCCTGGGGTGCTTGGGATTGTCTGAACAGTTTAAATAAAACAATTTTCACTAAATCGAGTGGCACGGGGTTGCAGCGGTAGAGTTGCTGCCTTACAATGCCAGACACCCGGGTTCGATCCTGACTGGGTGGTGTTGTCTGAATAGAGTTTGTACGTTCTCCCTGTGATCGTGTGGGTTTTCTCCAGGTGCTCCAGTTTCCTCCAACATTCCAAAGATGTGTATGTTTGTAGGTTAATTGGCTTCTGTCAATTGTGCCTAGCATGTAGGGTAGGACGTATGTATGGGTGATCGGTCAGTGCAGACTCATATTTGGGCCGAAGAGCTTGTTTCCTCGCTGTATCTCTAAAACCAAAAGTAAAATTAATGTCATGTGACGTAACATGCCTGGGATGAGAGGCTACTATTAAATAGAGTCGAGGACAAGAGATTCCAGCCTTGCACTTGGTGATTCACTAGAGTGTCAATTCCACACCCAGCACTGTGTGGATGCATGGAGTGGTTACGTTTAGTGCATATATCCTGAACCACACAAATAGTAAGAAGAACCGATCAGGAAAAATATTGTTAATTGTATCAATTACTTGGAAGGTGCAAGATGGAATGTGGCAATTCTCTTTGTGCTGTCCCAGAAGATGTATTGTACTCATGTACAATATCATTTGACTGGATAGGTTGCAGAACAAGCATTTCACTGTTTCTCTGTCCACCTGACAATAAATAAACTAAAGTAAACTAAACAACTAACGTAAAGAGCAGCTCTGCTATTCTTTCCTATTCTTTATTTGAATAGCAGATCAAAGACAGGTGAGATTCCATTTCATTTCTCGTTAGATCAAAAGGGGAGTCTAAAAATGTGGGGATTGCCTGTAGGTAATATGAAACAGATGTGCAAGACTCCTATTCAATAAAAAGATGATCTACTTATCATTTAGTTGGGCAAATACCAATTTATTTATGATTCATTCTGCTGCTTCATTGACTTCCATCAAGCCACGGTTCTGGAACTTCACTAGTTTACACACTTTATGGACAGAGTGATTTATTTTCCCTTCTGTCTCTCTCCTCCTTTCTCATTTTCCAGCAATTGGATTTCTTTTACGATAGGACTGAATGTTCTTGGATTTTTAGTACCTTTTCACAGTGAAATAAGAACTCTCTGAGATACAAAGACATCAAGTCTATTGTAGAATAATATTGTAGAGATGACTCTATAGTCCCATTCCGTGGGGAGAAATCCCAAACCTGGGAAGTACCGAAGCAAGAACATCTTTGCCTTCAATCCTAGTGAACACAGGTGAGCACAACATGATAAAGTGGGACGCAGTGCATAACAAAAGCAGGAGAATAGTAACCAGGTAATAAATTGTAGGATATTGAGAAGGAGAGAAAATTAGTAGGGGAATGGGATTGCTCGGTGAGCCAGCATAACTCGATGGGCCAAATATCACCCTTTATTGTGGAAGGAGAGAAAGCTTGGACAGAACATCCATAGATCTCCATAGACAAAAGGACAAGAAGATAATATGCCAAGAAGATGTATGAGATTTTTGTTTATTAATAAAAAATACACATATACAATACAGGAATTTGTGAACTTCTGGTGCAATCAATTCAACAGCTGGACTACCAGATACAGTGCTGGTAGCCAGAAAACAGGAAAGTTGTGATTGTACTAAACTGAATAGTCAGGGGATTTATACGGTTTTGCCGGGGGTACAGGATTACAGCCACATAAAAGCTTTGGATAGTTGGGATTTGTTTTCTTTGCAACAGTGGAGGCTGAGGTGAGACTAAATTGAGGTTTACAAAGTTATTAAAGACGCAGAAAGAATAAGTGGTAAGGGCTATTTCCTAAAATACGGTCAGTAATTGGGGTTAATGGCATAGATTAAAAGTCTCTGGCAAAAGACATGAAGGAGAAATGTAGGGAGGTTTTCTTTTATCCAGAGACTGGTCGGGTTGCTAACTGACTGCTGTAGAGATGATGGAGTGAGAAATGTCTTACTTTAAAAAATCTTCATGGATCGTAACTGAACCCAAGGTGGAAAGAGCTCTTATTCAGTTAGCAAGGAACCAAATGGGCTGAAAAGCCTCTTTGTGTGCCATAAATGCTCATGATTCTGTGGTGAAATGCTACAACAGAACGCAATTAAATGAGTCAGTAATAAAAATGCCATTCCTATTACGAGAGGAGTAAAACAATGTTACAGCCAAAACAAAATAACAGGAAAAACTAGGTTTTTTAGACATGTATCTAAGTGGCACTACACCTACATCAAGGAATTTAGGTCAGGAGCACTTTCAAGTCATCTTGTACCTGTGCCAGAGTGCATCATTCAGAGTGTAATGAACTAAGTGGTCACGAGTAACCTGACTTCTAACAGAGCGCTGCATCATGAATATATAAAAAAACATAAGGTCCAAGGGTGAAGCGTGGTAGAGTGGAAATAGGAAAAGAAACATTTGCAAAGCATTTAGTCAAATACTTGTCTTAAACAGACAAGTATTCTGATTATTTCTGCAACAAGTAAAGAGTATTCCCCTTCACTGATGGACCTGCTTCAAAAGATAAATCAACCAATATATTCCTTAAGCTTGTTTTTTTTATGAACATTACTGGATACATCTTGCAGATCGAAGTTATGTTATCATCCATGCGGAAGGGTGCTTGTGTTTGTGCCTTTAGAATGTCAGTGGTGATACTAAAAGCAGGGTCAAAGCTGCCTTGCTATTATTAGATGGAGCTGATGACCTAGAATAGATTTCATTCCAATCTCTCTACCGCATGGGATTTTTGAATATAAGACATGTTGCACCTGCTATGGCATTACAGCATTGAATTCAAAAGACCAGGCACAACAACCTCTCTGTAATCAAGTAAACACAAGGAATTAGGATTATGAGTAAGAGGGATGACAGATTTCAGTTCCAAGGTTAGACTGAAGAAGCTGGTTGTGTTCTCTTTGGAGCAAGAGACAGGGGGAGAATTTGATGGAGACATACAAATTCATGATGGGAGATAGAGCCTGTTTCCATTACAAGATGACTCAAAGATCAGGGGACACCACTTTAAAGTAATATGCAAAAGGTATGGGAGACAGCGAGAATGTGATAAAAATATAATAATAAGTGATTATGATTTTGAACTCCCATAACAGCAAGCTGGGTTTTCAAGAAAGAAGTTGATAGATACTTAGAGAAAAATAGTTTTCACAACCATGGGGAAAGAATAGGTTGATGGGATAACTTGTTGCTCAGTCAGGAGCTAGTATGGAAACAATGGGCCAAATGGCCTCCTTCTTTGCTATTATGATTCAATCATTCTCTGATATGTTTGCTCGTGTCATTTTTTTTGTTCCAGAGGAAATATTCATCTACTTCCTGTCCTAGACTGAATGAATATTACTAAAGCTCTGATTACCAGGGATTCAAGTAGTATTTACACATTAATTCAGCTCCTTTACATTGTCAGTTGAGAAATCCCTGCAAACAATTCCTTCAACAAGGAACTACAGATGTTGGTTTACAAAAGAAAACACAAAGTGCTGGAGTAACTCCACAGGTCAGGCAGCATCTCTGGAGAACATGGATAAGGGGGCGTGGCTGTGTTCTGCAGCTGCGGCTCACCGGCAGTCTCTCTGTTTTTTTTTTGGTTTTTTTTGTCATTGTCGTTGTTAAATGTACGTTTTGTTTTATTTTTAATTCTGTGTATGTAGGGGGGTGGTGGGGAGGTTGGGGGAAACCTTTTTTCAAATCTCCTCCTCAACGGAGATGCGACCTTTACCGTGTCGTATCTCCGTTCGCGCTACGGCCTAACATCGTGGAGTCGGCGGCCTCCAACTGGGATCGACCTCAAAGACTCCGGTCGCAGGGCCTGGACTTACCATCTCGGAGGCTTCGGCCGTGGGCCCTGGAGACCGCAACATCGGGAGTTCGCAGGTCCCTGGCTGGCGACCGGCTTTTGGGAGCTCCAGCCGTAGCAACTTCGACCGCCCCGAAGCGTGAGGTTTGATCAACCCGCCCGCAGGCCCTTCATCGCCCTGCGTGGCTCGGCCGCAGCACTTTCCATCGCCCGGTGGGGGCTCAGGACTTTCATCGGCCTGCTCGGCTCGGCCCTGGGACTTTCCATCGCCCGGTGGGGGCTCAGGACCTTCATCGGCCTGCTCGGCTCGGCCCTGGGACTTTCCATCGCCCGGTGGGGGCTTCAAAAAGTTGGGAGCCTTGATCACCTCGTGGCACCACGGGAGAAGAACGAGGAGGAGATAAGACTTTGCCTTCCATCACAGTGAGGGTATGCCTAGAGCAATCACTGTGATGGCTGTTTTATGTAAAAAATTGTATTTGTGTGTCTTGTGCTCTTTAATGTCTACTGCCGGACCCTGACGTGAGAGGACGCTGGCGTTGTGTATTCGCCGCTTTTCCGTCAGGATAGTTTGTCTGTTTGTTTCTATGTTAATTGTTTTTGTAAAGCGCTTTGAGCATGTGATAAGGCGCTATATAAAATAAATGGATTATTATTATTATTATTATTATAAGATATAGATAATCTATCCATGTTCTCCAGAGATGCTGCCTGACCCGCGGAGTTACTTTGTGTCTTTGTTTTCCTTTAATAACATCATCGGTTGTTAATTCCAACCTTAAAATCGTCAGTAGGTCACTGCGGATACTATCCTTTACAAAGAAACAACTAATTACTTTATTTAATTACTATCGCAGCATTTAAGAAACTATCACAATGTTTAAGGGACATTTAGACAGGTACATGGACAGGACAGGTGAAGAGGGATATGGGCCAAACACAGGCAGGTGGGACTGGTATAGATGGGACATGTTGGTTGGTGTGGGGAAATTGGGCTGAAGGGCCTGTTTCCATACTGTATCACTCTATGACTCTATGACTATGGATACAGGAGACAAACGATGTAATGTACCCAGGAAAAATGGGTCTTCCATCAAGCAAAGGCTTTCCAAATCTTTGCTAGTCTTGCGATATGAGGCTTTATGGGGTAAACCTGTAATTAAGGACAACCAAACCCCAAAGCAACATCCAGCAATTGAATACCCAAGGAGACTCCCATTTTTTTCTGTTAGTTTCTAGTTGGAGAGTGAACCTGGATTTAGGAGGCAGTTCACAATAACTGCTGCAACAGTGGGAAATTCAAAATTGCTTCGCACAGATACAGCAACATTATTAAATAAATATACCCAGAGATGATATTACCTTTGACAGATTCAATTTTGATTTGGCAGCTTCACTCTTGGATTCGGTTTAAAAAATCAGATATCTACAACCATGAAGAATGTGCTGTTCCTGCAACAGTGACTTTGAGAAAACATTACCCATGTACATAAATGAACTCTTTCGAGAATTTGACAGATCTGCCTACAGCAAGTGGAGCCCAGCCAAGTAATGGGAACCTGCACTTGAATCCTATGCATGGGCAGTTGCTATTTAGTTTGTATTTTGTCAGCTTGCCAAACATAGGCGGCAGGAACTGAGGGATAAAGTCAGAAATTGGGCTTCTTTATGATACGATACGATATGATACGATAGAACTTTATTCATCCCCGGGGGGGGGAATTGGTCTGCCAACAGTCGTAGCACACAACAAGGTACATGAAAACTTGAAATTAAAATTAAATTAAAAGTGAAAAAATGAAAAAGTGAAAAAAAAATGAAAAAGAGTGTTGGCTGGCTGCCGTGTGCACTCACTCACTGCGCCTTAATCGGTTTTTGCACTCCAGCCAGCTCCTCTTCTCTATATCATAACTTTCAATCATTGAGTCAGTTACAAATGTTGAAAATTCAATGAAAATTAATAACCGGTTTAACTTAAAAACCAGCTACTCAACTGACAGGTGGAATCCATCAGTACAAACTGTGTTGAATACAGATCATAACACAATCCCTGCTTTTCAGAAACTGAGAGATTGGTTCTAGATTTTCCAGATTATTCTGCTCAACTCCAATTGTACTTGGCATGAATGATTTTGTAAGTGTATAGATAATTCTTTCCAAAACATTCCTTTAATTGCGTGGAATTACACAAGTCCAAATTCAAGTGCTAATAGCTAAGAGTTAAATCCGAGCCAATATTTCTGCTTCCACTAACATGAGTAAAATTTATTGCCGTTTTGGGGACTTGGTTGAGTGCAAATTTGATGCTATATTGCACAGCGCACAACAATGACTACAGACGAGTCTGAAAAAGTGTCTCAACCCAAAAAGTCACCTATTCCTTTTCTCCAGAGATGCTACCAGGCCCACTGAGTTACTCCAGCTTTTTGTGTCTATCCAATGACTACTAAGGAATTGATCGGATGGATCAAAGTCACAGCCAACATCCCTGGCGCGCCTCACGTGTCTCTATCTGCCAGCAGCCACTCCTAGTGTATCTTACTACATTCCTTCAAAACTTCTTTTTCACTATCAAGTTAGCTGAGCTTACCCTTGCTTTGAACTATTCCAATCAATCACTTTGTGACTGGAGAATAAATTGCAATGGTTTCATTTCCCAACAAGAACCCATTGACTTCCATTCTTGACCACTTTGTGCTTATCATTTACATAGTGGATCAGTTCCCCATTGTCAGGGGACAAATGTAACTTGATGTTAGCATAAAATAACCCATCTATAACCAAATGCGCACAATATGTTTTTTTTGCTGAGATCCTCAATAAAATGACTGACATTTAATATGCTCTGAATCTCTAACATGAAATAACATAAAATTGGAACGTAACCAAGGACTAATACCCATCTATTCAATAATTGATACAATATTCAGATGAGGTCAAGTCATTCAACTGATCTGCCTGCCTTTGATATCCCAGTCCTTCCCATGTCGTGGGTCAATCTGCTGCAGCTATTATGTGTCCCTCCAATCTGATGCTTTGTTTAAGTCCGTAATGTCACAAGCATTCAGCGTGTATAATATTTGATGCTGCTTCTCATGCAAGGAAAGGCTGCCTAGTGTCAAGGTACCCGAGTAAGCTTTGGCTAACGAGCTGCTGCATATTATGTAGGAGTGATCAAATTTACATGAAAACTGTGCTTGTCGCTTCAGAGAAATACAGGTCACCAAAGCTCAATTAGAAGATGCAAGGATGAAGGAAATGCATGTTTTTTTAAATAATAAACGTATATTTCTCATGCACAGTTGCACACATCCCACTGGCTTAAAATGTGAGGCGATTGTTTTACAATATTTGCAAATTTCATGCAAGTTATTCACATCCCTATTGATTCACCCTACAAATGCAACTCTTCTTTCTGTCTGCAGACACTGGATCCAATCCTTGTCATCAGGCTAGGTAAATTGAATCATAATTTTGAAGTATATTTAAAGTGGAAAAAGGATTTATGCTATCCCTTTTTAATGAGATCTGAAATCATATCTCATTTCCCATTATCTGTTTGTATGTGGCTGCCATCATACCAAAGGAGGATTGCTAATCTTACAAAGGCCAGGAAAGTGATCTCACTTCCAAACGTAACAAAGGTTTTGAGTTCTGGCTGTCCCTGGCAAGGGCAAGAGTTATTTATTGACCACCTCTAATTGCCCTTGAGAAGGTGGTGGTAAACTGACTTCCAAACCAGTGCAACCCTTCTGGCAAAGGTACCTCACAGTACATGGGTAATGTATTAGCACTGAGAACGAACATGAAATGAACAAAGTACAAACGTATTTGCTCTGCAACAAACTAATTCAGGAAAACCGACAAGTTCAGGACAACAAAAGCACCGTATGAGAACACGTGGTGTGACGTTCCAAGCTCATACCTTAAATAGGTATGGTACAATTCCTGTTACTTTATATTTACCTTATATCACCAGAAGTGAAGAAGTCTGGATTAGCGACACCCATTGCCATTCTTATTTTCACACAGTTAATTAAATAAAAACCACAATGTTTCATACAATCAGTGAGGTTCCTAAAGATCTGACGGTTTGACTCAGTTCTAAGTCTTCATTGTTAGATGCAGAATTAAGGGCCTGTCCCACAGGCGATTTTAAGGCGACTGCCGGCGACTAGGCTGTTGCCGAACGTTCGCCGGGGTGTCGCGGGCATGATCGTGAGGAGCCTTCAATGAATCATAGTGGATCTCGGCGCGTCGCGGAAACATTTTTCAGGTAGAAATTTCTCACCAATAGCTGGCTTGTCGCCAGGTATCGTTGGTCATTGCGGGCGCTGTCGCATGCTGTCCCCAGGTTTGCTAGGTTGTCGCAGATGCATTTAGAAGCATGTAATATTAAATTAAGAAAAGGCATTTGAAGATACCAGAAGATAGTTTTGTTTAACCAATTTATTTACCATCAGGACATTTGACAGGTAGATGGGAGGCAACAGTTTGACGGTCAGGTAAGCGTGGGAATTTTGCGATGTTTCCGAAGACGGTGTAATCTCTTAGCCAGGTGCTAGTTTCACAAAAAAAGTAACTTGTATCAACCTGACTCAGCATTGTCGTGGTCATTGTCCTGGAGTAAAAGAAAATTTTGGCGATCTGCTACGACTTTGACAGTCGCCTAAAAAATCTCCTAAGTGGGACAGGCCCTTTAACTTCACCATCTAAGGCAGCTCAGCCAGCAAAGTGATCAAATGCACTGAGCAACACATTAACTTCAGATTACTGATTTACAGCTTTTGTGGTTTCGACTGAACATATCTCCTAATTTACAAAAAACTCAACCTTTAATATAAACTCCTTTCTCAGATTTTGTTAATTTGCATATCCCCAGATGATCACAGTTTCAAATGATCCGTCTAAAAGCCTTCCCATGTTGGGTAGGATTATGGTAATTATCATAAAAGGATTATGTGTGCAGTGGTTTAGACAAATGCTTTTTACTGCATTATTTTGAAAGAATTCCTTTCTTCCACACAAAGTCTAAATTACCATGAGTGTTTCATTTGTGGGATGTTAGTTCATTGCTAAAAATAATTGTTGCAAAAAGCATTCAATCTGTTCAATCTTTTCAATTTATCAATTTCAATTAGAACACAAGCTGAAACAGTGTAAATCAGACTACTGTGTAATTCATAAATTCATAAGTTCCAGGAGCAGAATTAGGCCATTCAGCCCATCAAGTCTACTCTGCCATTCAATCGTGGCTGATCGTTTTTTCCCTCTCAACATTATTCTCCTGCCTTCGCCCCATAACCCCCGACACCCTTACTAATTAAGAGTCTGCCAATATCCGCCAGAAAAATATCCATTGACTTAGAAACATAGAAACATAGAAAATAGGTGCAGGAGTAGGCCATTCGGCCCTTCGAGCCTGCACCGCCATTCAATATGATCATGGCAGATCATCCAACTCAGTATCCCGTACCTGCCTTCTCTCCATACCCCCTGATCCCTTTAGCCACAAGGGCCACATCTAACTCCCTCTTAAATATAGCCAATGAACTGGCCTCAACTACCTTCTGTGGCAGAGAATTCCACAGATTCACCACTCTCTGTGTGAAAAAAAACGTTCTCATCTCGGTCCTAAAAGACTCCCCCCTTATCCTTAAACTGTGACCCCTTGTTCTGGACTTCCCCAACATCAGGAACAATTTTCCTGCATCTAGCCTGTCCAACCCCTTAAGAATTTTGTAAGTTTCTATAAGATTCCCCCTCAATCTTCTAAATTCCAGCGAGTACAAGCCGAGTCTATCCAGTCTTTCTTCATATGAAAGTCCTGCCATCCCAGGAATCAATCTGGTGGACCTTCTCTGTACTCCCTCTATGGCAAGAATGTCTTTCCTCAGATTAGGAGACCAAAACTGTACGCAATACTCCAGGTGTGGTCTCACCAATGCCCTATACAACTGCAGCAGAACCTCTCTGCTCCTAAACTCAAATCCCCTCGCTATGAATGCCAACATACCATTCGCTTTCTTCACTGCCTGCTGCACCTGCATGCCTACTTTCAATGACTGGTGTACCATGACACCCAGGTCTCGTTGCATCTCCCCTTCTCCTAATCGGCCACCATTCAGATAATGGTCTCCACAGCCGTCTGTGTCAATGAATTCCACAGATTCACCACCCTCTGACTAAAGAAATTCCTCCTCATCTTCCTAAATGTACGTCCTTTTATTTTGAGGCTATGGCGTCTGTTCTGAGACTCTCCCACGAGTGGAAACATCCTCTCCGCAGTCACTATCCAGGCCTTCCACTATGCAGTAAGTTTCAATGGGATCCCCCCTTATCCTTCTAAACCCCAGTGAGTACAGACCAGTGCCTTCAAACGCTCATCATATGTTAGTGTGGACTGGTGCTGATTATATTCATGGGGTTGAGTTTAACCTGAGCATGTTTTGAATGAGCAGAGGGAAAAAAAAGAGCACAAGGAAGAGCAGTAACAGTGAACCCTTTAACCCGCATGCCAGCTCCATCATTCAATCAGACCATGACATACATTCTACTTCAGTTTCACTTTCCCCACTAACTCCACATCCCCTGATTAACTTAACATATAAAAATATAAATTTTCAATAATATATTCAGATCATAATATACACAGCCCTCAACTAGAGATTTGTAAAAAAAACTCGCTATCCTCTATGCAATATTTCAGATACCGTTTCGCCAGGGCCCTATATAATTTGCATAAGGTGTTTCTTCTCGAGTAACTCAAAGCCTTTTGCAATCAGGGCCAATATGCCATTTGTTTACTGTACCTGCAACTCCTAAGGAGGTTGCTATACCTCCATGTACAGGGATACACGTCTCTCTCAACATAAACACCTTTCAATCTCTCTGCTCTTCTACATCTTTCTACCAAGTGATAGACACCTTGCATGCTTTCATATATTCCCATCTACCATGCCCATGTAAACTGTTTACCTGCTGGAAGCCTCTGACATCCAAGTCACTTATATATAACACAAAACAGCAGAGCTCCCAGCATCGATCCCTGTGGAACTCCACTAGTCATTGACCTCCAGCCTGAATATTGTCCTTCCAGCACAACCCTCAGTCTTTTATCAGTAAGCCAGTTGGGATCCATACCTGTAAGTCGCTGTTAATATCTTGCATCTTAATCTTCTGGATTAGCCTACCATGGAGGACTTTATCAAATAGAGTCATAAAGTCATCTAGTCATAAAGTGTGGAAACAGTCCCTTCGACCCAACTTGCCCACGCCGACCAACATGCCCCATTTACACTTGTCCCACCTGTCTATCTTTGACCCATATCCCTCTTAATCCATCCTATCCATAGGACCATAGGTTTCTTAACCGTTGTGATTGTACCTGCCTCAATTTCCACCTCTGGCAGTTCGTTTCATATACCCACCACTCTGTGTAAAAAAGTTCCTATTAAATCTTTCCCCCACTCATCTTAAATCTATATCCTCTGGTTCTTGATTCCCCTATTCTGGGTAAAAGACTGTGCATTTACCCTATCTATTCCTCTCATGATCTTATACACCACTATAAGATCATCCCTCCTGCGCACCAAGGAATAGAGTCCTAGCCTGATCACCATTTTCTTATTGCTCAGGCCCCCCGAGTCCTGGCAACATCCTCGTAAATCTTCTCTGCATCCTTTCCAGCTTAACAACATCTTTCCTAGCACTCCGAGATCCCTCTACTCTACTAAACACTCCCCAGAGCCCTGCCATTCGCTGTGTAGGTCCTGCCCTGGCATGACTTTCCAAAATGCAACAGCTTGCACTTCTCTGTATTAAATTCCATCAACCATTCCTCAGCCGATCAAGATCCTGCTGCAATTTTTGTCACCCATCTTCGCTATCTACAATACCACCCACTTTGGTGTCATCTGCAAACTTTCTCATGCCTTGCACATTCTCATCCAAATCATTCATATAGTTTCCAAATAGCAATGGGCCCCACATATGAACCCTGAGCTATACCATTCGTCACAGGCCTCCAGTCTGAAAAACAATCTTCCACCATCACCCTCTGCTTCCCTCCATGAAGCTAATTTTCTATCCACTTAGCTATGTCTCCTTGGATCCCACGCGATCTAACCTCCCAGAACACCCTACCATACGGAACCTTGTCAAATGCCTAGCTGAAATCATATCTACAATGTCCACAGCTCTGCCCTCATCAACCTTTTTGGTTATATCGTCGAAAAACTCAGATTCAAGAGATACGATCCCCCACATATAAAACCATGCTGACTATCCCTAATCAGCCCCTGTCCATCTAAATGCATGTGTATCTTATCCCTCAGAATACTCTCTAGTGACATTCCAACCACAAATGTTAGACTCACTGGCCTATAGTTCCCAGGCTTTTCCCTGCAGCCCTTTCAAATAGAGGCACAAAATTTGCCACCCTCCAGTCTTCCAGCACCTCACCTGTATTTAATGATGACTCATAAATCTTGGGGCCAGGCCACCAGCAATCTCCTCTCTAGCTTCCACAGTGCCCTCAAATATATCTGAACAGGCCCAGGAGATTTGTCTACTTTCATATAACCATATAACCATATAACAACTACAGCATGGAAACAGGCCTGTCCGGCCCTACCAGTCCACGCCGACCATTCTCCCTGACCTAGTCTCATCTACCTGCACTCAGACCATAACCCTCTAATCCCCTCCTATCCATATACCTATCCAATTTACTCTTAAATAATAAAATCGAGCCAGCCTCCACCACTTCCACCGGAAGCCCATTCCATACAGCCACCACCCTCTGAGTAAAGAAGTTCCCCCTCATGTTACCCCTAAACCTTTGTCCCTCAATTCTGAAGCTATGTCCCCTTGTTGGAATCTTCCCCACTCTCAAAGGGAAAAGCCTACCCACGTCAACTCTGTCCATCCCTCTCAAAATTTTAAAAACCTCTATCAAGTCCCCCCTCAACCTTCTACGCTCCAAAGAATAAAGACCCAACCTGTTCAACCTCTCTCTGTAGCCTAAGTGCTGAAACCCAGGCAACATTCTAGTAAATCTCCTCTGTACCCTCTCCATTTTGTCGACATCCTTCCTATAATTTGGCGACCAGAACTGCACACCATACTCCAGATTCGGCCTCACCAATGCCCTGTACAATTTTAACATTACATCCCAACTTCTATACTCGATGCTCTGATTTATAAAGGCAAGCATACCAAACGCCTTCTTCACCACCCTATCCACATGAGATTCCACCTTCAGGGAACAATGCACAGTTATTCCCAGATCCCTCTGTTCCACTGCATTCCTCAATTCCCTACCATTTACCCTGTACGTCCTATTTTGATTTGTCCTAACAAAATGCAGCACCTCACACTTATCAGCATTAAACTCCATCTGCCATCTTTCAGCCCACCCTTCCAAAAGGCCCAAGTCTCTCTGTAGACTTTGAAAATCTACCTCACTATCAACTACACCACCTATCTTAGTATCATCTGCATATTTACTAATCCAATTTGCCACACCATCATCCAGATCATTAATGTAAATGACAAACAACAGTGGACCCAACACAGATCCTTGGGGTACTCCACTAGACACTGGCCTCCAACCTGACATACAATTGTCAACCGTTACCCTCTGGTATCTCCCATTCAGCCATTGTTGAATCCATCTTGCAACATCACTATTAATACCCAACGATTTAACCTTCTTAATCAATCTTCCATGTGGAACCTTGTCAAATGCCTTACTGAAGTCCATATAGACAACATCCACAGCCTTGCCCTTATCAATTTCCCTGGTAACCTCTTCAAAAAATTCAAGAAGATTAGTCAAACATGACCTTCCAGGCACAAATCCATGTTGACTGTTTCTAATCAGGCCTTGATTATCCAAATAATTATATATATTGTCCCTAAGTATCCTTTCCATTAATTTTCGCACCACAGACGTCAAACTAATAGGTCTATAATTGCTAGGTTTACTTTTAGAACCTTTTTTAAACAAAGGCACAACATGCGCAATGCGCCAATCTTCCGGCACCATCCCCGTTTCTAATGACGTTTGAAATATTTCCGTCATAGCCCCTGCTATTTCTGCACTAACTTCCCTCAATGTCCTAGGGAATATCCTATCAGGACCTGGAGACTTATCCACTTTTATATTTTTCAAAAGTGTCCGTACCTCCTCTTCTTTAATCCTCCTAATTTCCATCACTACTCTACTTGTTTCGCTTACCTCACATAATTCAATATCCTTCTCCTCGGTAAATACCGAATAAAATAAATTGTTTAATATCTCCCCCATTTCTTCCGGCTCAGCACATAGCTGCCCACTCTGACTCTCTAATGGACCAATTTTATCCCTCACTATCCTTTTGCTATTGACATATCTGTAGAACTCCTTGGGGTTTACTTTTACATTACTTGCCAAAGCAGCCTCATACCTTTTTTTCGCTTTTCTAATTTCCTTCTTAAGATTCCTTTTACATTCTTTATATTCCTCAAGAACCTCATTTACTCCCTGCCGCTTATATTTATTGTATATCTCCCTCTTTTTCCGAACCAAGTGTCCAATTTCCCTGGAAAACCACGGCTCTTTCAAATTATTATTCTTTCCTTTCCACCGAACAGGGACATAAAGACTCTGTACTCTCAAAATTTCACCTTTAAATATCCTCCATTTCTCTATTATATCCTTTTCATAAAACAAAAATTTCCATTTCACTCCTTTTAAATCCTTTCTCATCTCCTCAAAATTAGCCTTTCTCCAATCCAAAATCTCAACCATTGGTCCAGATTTGACCTTCTCCATAATGATATTGAAACTAATGGCATTGTGATCACTAGACCCAAAGTGCTCCTCAACACATACCTCCGTCAGAATGTGATTCCCAGTCTATATACGGAAAATTGAAATCACCCACAATCACTACTCTGTGCTTACTACTAATATCTGCTATCTCCTTACATATTTGCTCTTCCAATTCTCGTTCCCTATTTGGCGGTCTATAATACACCCCTATAAGTGTTGCTAAACCTTTCTCATTTCTGAGTTCCACCCAAACAGCCTCTCTAATCGAGCCTTCTAGTCTGTCCTGCCAAAGCACTGCTGTGATATCCTCCCTGACAAGCAATGCAACACCCCCACCTCTTGCCCCTCCGATTCTATCACATCTGAAACAATGAAATCCTGGAATATTTAATTGCCAATCGCAACCCTCCTGCAACCATGTTTCACTGATCGCCACAACATCATACTTCCAGATGTCAATCCAGGCTCTAAGCTCATCCACCTTTCTTACAATGCTCCTAGCATTAAAATATACACATTTAAGGGACCCATCATTTCTTATTCTCAGTTTATTTCTTTTCCCTTCTTTCTCTCCTACATATTGGGTCTGAGTGTTTCCCCTTTCTCCCCTCATATGCGTTAAGACCTTCAGCACCTCCTCGGGTGTAACACTGACTGCCCTCAAGATACTTCCATTGACTGCCGCAAGTTCCCTGGTCCTCATGTCTTTCTCTGCAGTAAAAACAGAGGAGAAATACTCATTGTGGACCTTGCTCATCTCCTGTGGCTCCATCCAGACTCAACTGCTTTGATTCATGAGGGGCCTATTCTCTCTCTCTCTCCTTGTCCTTTTCCCTAATGTATTTATAAAATCTCTTGGGATTATCCTTAATATTATCTGCCAGAGCTAAATCCATATAGACCACATCCACCGTACCGCCCTCTTCAAACACTTTTGTCTCCTTCTTTCGTCTCCTCTGCCTTCTTTTCTCAATGCAACTCTGGGAAGTGTGACAATGTTGCACAGCAAAACCCTCTTCCACGGTGCATCTGAGTAACACCAAAGATGAAGGTGAGACAAAGCATCTAATGGACCGATAACAGTGTTACCTGTAATTGGCGTGGACAAGATGTTATTGAAGTGATTCACAAGAACAGTTTAAAAGGCTACATGTTGTACCCAGCATTGCATCAACCAGCTGCCATTCCTATTCCCTTTCTATGCAACACCAGGGGCTGTAATCACATTGAGAATGTAACAAGCTCTCAGAATTTTGGAACAAAGGCCCGAGTGCAGCACTCCATGCATAAAGGATTACAATGATTCCTGTCAGCCTGCTTAACCTATAAGTTTTGTTAACTAAATGGCGAGCAATTCATTTATTCACCCTTTTAAACATCCCTATTGGAGCAGAATTTACAGCCAATTAAGAAAATGGATAAAATGAGCATTAATCGTGTAATGATTACATTCCTAATGCAGCATCAGATCCATAGATGGAGAATTACAGAATAATGAACTGTATCTGTGCTGCCTTACCAAATGTAGGTGTTGATAAATCATTGAGAGATTAATTAAGAACTTGGTAAAAGAAACTTTTCCTATTCAATGATCAAACTGAATCTGACCTTATATTTCAAACTTGTTTATTCGATAATGGCTTACAAGTTTGATGTATAGGTTCCATTATAAACAGGAGATTCCTTTCATGGAGTGCTTCACTTTTTCATTTCCAGCATAGATTTCAGGTGTTTATTATCACTGGGAGAGAACATGATATGAACAGTGTACAAACGTATTTGCTCCGCCACCAATTCATTCAGGAAAAATCAACTATTGCAGGACAACAAAAGCGTTGAATGAGAATACGTGGTGTGACGTTTCAAGCTCATAACTTAAACGGGTTTTCTGCAATCTACTCCTGATACATTATATGATGCAAAGAGAGGAAGTATGATCAAAGAGGCTCATTGATCTGGAAACAAGATGGCGTCTGGTAGTGTCTGGAACAAGATGGTGCCTTTGAGGGCATGAGCAATAGGGAGAGGTTGAGCAGGCTGCGGCTCTATTCCTTGGAGCACAGGAGGATGAGGGGTGATCTTATAGAGGTATACAAAATCCTGAAAGGAATAAATTGGGTAAACGCACAGAGTCTCTTGCCCAGAGTAAGGGTAATCGAGAACCAGAGGACATAGGTTTAAGGTGAGGGGGGAAAGATTTAATAGGAACATGATGGGTAACTTTTTTGCACAAAGGTTGGTAGGCGTACAGAATGAGCTGCCGGAGGAGGTAGTTGAGGCGGCACGGTAGCGCAGCGGTAGAGTTGCTGCATTACAGCGAATGCAGCGCCGGAGACTCAGGTTCGATCCTGACTACGGGTGCTGCACTGTAAGGAGTTTGTACGTTCTCCCCGTGACCTGCGTGGGTTTTCTCCGAGATCTTCGGTTTCCTCCCACACTCCAAAGACGTACAGGTATGTAGGTTAATTGGCTGGGTAAATGTTAAAAATAAATAAAAAATTGTCCCTAGTGGGTGTAGGTTAGTGTTAATGTTACGGGGATCGCTGGGCGGCACGGATTTGGTGGGCCGAAAAGGCCTGTTTCCGGCTGTATATATATGATATGATATGATATTGCAACGTTTAAGAAACATTTAGACAGGTACATGGATAGGGTAAGTTCAGAAGGATATGGGCCAAACGAAGGCTGGTGGGACTAGTCTATGTAGAACATGTGGGTCGGTGTGGGAAAGTACGGCCTGTTTCCAAACTCTATGACACTATGACCACAAGGTGCAGGTATATGTATGCGTTAATTTCTAGAATGTTTCCCTAAACATCTGCTGAGTGACCAAAGATGCTTTAAATCTTACAACTTCCATTGTTCAAACATACAGTATATGCCTTTGTGCCTTAATTACAGTGCTGCAGCTATCATTTGGTCAATTGAATTTCACCAGAATCGAATGCATGCCACTTCTGAAAGGCAAGCAAGAAAACTGGATAACTCTATTTCTTTCCAAACTTTTTATTATCCCACTGCAAGCAGCTTTGTCTCACGGGAAACAGAGATCGCTCGCTACTTCTACATTGTGTGTGCAGATTTAAATCCAATTTAGCTGAGCAAAGAGATGTCAGTTTGTTTATTTGCTTTATCTGCAAAGTACAGATTCGTGCTTTGTTCCAGCAGAATTAGTTGGGTGAAAATTTGCTTCAGCTTTGTTTGAAATATAAAAACTGTTCATGTGAGCTAGTGGTGGGGGCAGTCAGTTGAAGGGTGAAGGGAAGCATATTTATTCTTATCAAGGTGAAACGTGTAACCAATGAGAAGTACTTAGTCATTTCAAGCACAAGTCTATCAGGCCAGAAATAAAAATCTACACAAAGAACAAATCCCCATCCGCTCCGCTACAAAAATATATATCATCCTGATATATATCACGGTAGCGCAGCGGTAGAGTTGCTGCTTTACAGCGAATGCAGCGCCGGAGACTCAGGTTCGATCCTGACTACGGGTGCTGCACTGTAAGGAGTTTGTACGTTCTCCCCGTGACCTGCGTGGGTTTTCTCCGAGATCTTCGGTTTCCTCCCACACTCCAAAGACGTACAGGTATGTAGGTTAATTGGCTGGGTAAATGTAAAAATTGTCCCTAGTGGGTGTAGGATAGTGTTAATGTACGGGGATCACTGGGCAGCACGGACTTGGAGGGCCGAAAAGGCCTGTTTCCGGCTGTATATATATGATATGATATGATATGATAATAAATGCTGCACCAGTGTAATGCTTTTGTATCCAATAAATACCATATCATCATCTGATTAAAGGAGAAGTGAACAACAAAGTACTCTGAGATTAACAAAATCAATTCCAGTTGGAGAGACCAAATCCTTTCATTTGCTACTCTGAAGAACTTGAATCTCCTTTACTGAGGTGGTGCAGCGGTAGAGTTGCTGTCTTACAACGCTTACAGCGCCAGAGACCCTGGTTCAATCCCGACCATGAGTGCTGTTCGTAGGGAGTTTGTACGTTCTCCCCGAACCAAGCTTCACGGTAACAAGGCATAAACTGGATTGACTTCCAGTTTACCAATAGCAGTATTAAGAAATTTAATTTTAAAAGTGGTTAAATGGATTTTTGTGCAGAGTGTGGGCATTCTTTGAAAATGTACAGGAGATGCATATCTGGTTTCTGGGTTGCATATCTGGGTTGGGAGCTTACTTTAAATGTAATCACTGATGGCCATAAACATCGCAAAAATTCCCACGCTTACCTGACCGTCAAACTGTTGCCTCCAATCTACCTGTCAAATGTCCAGACGGTAAATAAATTGGTTAAACACAAGTATTTTATGGTATCTTCAAATGACTTTACTTAATTTAATATTATGTGCTTCTAAACGCATCTACGAGAACCTAGCAAACCTGGGGACAGCATGCGACAGCGCACGCAATAAGCAACGATACCTGGCGACAAGCCAGCTGTCGCAGAGAAATTTCATATGGGATGATTTCTCAGCGACGCGCCGAGATCCACTATGATCATGCCTGTGACACCCAGGCGAACTGTCGGTGACAGCCTAGTCGCCGGCAGTCGCCTGGTCACGTGTGGCGGCGCCTAACGGCTGCGGCTCGCTGGCAGTCT
The DNA here is from genome assembly GCF_053455715.1 of Rhinoraja longicauda. Lineage (NCBI taxonomy): Eukaryota > Metazoa > Chordata > Chondrichthyes > Rajiformes > Arhynchobatidae > Rhinoraja > Rhinoraja longicauda. Next base: position 14,520,152 of record NC_135984.1, on the reverse strand, counting down.
GTTTGTCCTTTGTCCTTTTTTTGTTTGTGTGTTGGTGTTGGGGTGTTTTGTTTTTGGTTGTGTATGTGGGGGGGGGGTGTATGTGGGGGGGGGGGGGTTGTATGTGGGGGGGTGGTGGGGGAAATCTTTCTTTTTTTAGGTCTCTTCCTCGGGGCAAGGCTCGGCCGCGGGACTTAACAGCGCCCGGTGCGGCTTGGCCGCGGGGCCTTCCATCGCCCGGTGCGGCTTGGCCGCAGGGCCTTCCATCGCCCGGTGCGGTTCGGCCGCGGGACTGAACAGCGCCCGGTGCGGCTCGACCGCGGGACTGAACAGCGCCCGGTGCGGCTCGGCCACGGGACTGAACAGCGCCCAGTGCGGCTCGGCCGCGGGACTGAACAGCGCCTGGTGTGGCTCGGCCGTGGGACTTAACAGCGCCCGGTGCGGCTTGGCCACGGGGCCTTCCATCGCCCGGTACGGCTGCGGGACTTTCCAGCACGGCGCGGCTCGGCCGCGGGACTTTCCATCACCGGCGCGGCTCGGCCGCGGGACTTTCCATCGCCGGTGTGGCTTGGCCGCGGGACTTTCCATCGCCTGGTACGGCTCGGCCGCGGGGCCTTCCATCGCCCAGTACGGCCGCGGGACTTTCCAGCCCCCGGTGCGCTCGGCCGCGGGGACTTTCCATCTCCTTGCAGGGGCTGTGCGGGTCGGTCGCCTCGGTAGGGGTTGAGCTGTCTGTCCGTGGGAGGGGCATGGGGGAGGAGAGAGGAAGTTTTTTTTGCCTCCATCACAGTGAGGGGGTGTTTGGAGTCACTGTGATGGATGTTTGTGTTGGGGTTGTGTGTCTTGTGTTTTTTTGTTTTTTGTACTGCTGGCAAAGTAATCTCGTTCGGTAAAACGAATGACAAATAACGCTATTCTGTATTCTGTATTCTGAAATCCCCTAAGTGGGACAGGCCCTTAAAGATTGACAGTACTTATACTGTAGGACTTTTCTCAATTACTGCGAGCCACAGTTATGGAAATATGTGACCTAACTGAATACTTAGCTATTCAATTCCAAACCTACAAACAGAACAGACAGGCTGACGTCCACATTCTAATTCTCCTTCTGAGATGGCTTCCTATCTGGGACCACAAATTCATGGCATTTACCCTTGTATTTCTTTTAAAGTTCTTAAGCAGCTTTTAAAGCAGAACTGATCATCCTCAGGACCTTCTCTCCATATTGATAAGTCCAGCCATCAGTTGTTCTTTATGTTTCTACCTCCCTGAATTCTTTGTCCTTTAGAAAAAACAGTTCTGAAAATCGAAATCACAGTAGGCTTGAAAGAGACGTAAGGTTCAATAAAACGACTGAAATAAATCAAAGGAATCGGGAACATGACTGTGAATTGAGACATCAAAACAATAGCTAGCCAGGAAAGGGAAGAACAATTTTAGAGGCATCAGAACAATTTGGAAGCTTATTATTTATTTTTCAGTTCAGAAGGATGATAGCATATGAGAGTAGAGCTGGTGGAGCAGCTATCGCACAGCTCCAGTGAGCCGGCTTCAATTCTGACCACGGTTGCTGTACGTGGGGAATGTTCTTCATGTGGGATTCCCCTGGATGCTCCGACATCCTCCCACATTCCAAAGATGCGTATGTCAACAGGTTAACTGGCCACTGTAAATTATCCTGAATATTTGTCAGTGATTGAATCTGGGAAGACCAAAATGGGATTGGTACACATGGATAGAGTAGTCTATCAGTCTGTCTGAAGAAGGGTCTCGACCCGAAACGTCACCCATTCCTTCTCTCCAGAGATGCTGCCTGACCCGCTGAGTTACTCCAGCATTTTGTGAATAAATACCTTCGATTTGTACCAGCATCTGCAGTTATTTTCTTACCCTAATGGATAGAGTAGGATCAGTTCCATTGCCACTTGCTGGCCCGCTTGGACCTGCATCCATGGCTGCAGATGCCGAGTCAGCGAATGCATAACAGCTGTGCAAAATGATGGAGAGAGGAGTCACACCACTGGAGGGAAAGGCTTGTGTGGGATTAAAATGATGGAAGGAGTGATAAAGGAGGCGTGGGAACATTGCAAAGCGTTTACAAAAAATGAAGAAATAAAGTGAAGTAAGCACGCAGGCCCGGCTAGCTGGAGGTGTGGGGAAGTCCACTGTGTTCGATTAAAATAAATGGTCTTTATGGGCTGCCACTTTCAAAGTGCGAACACTCAGAACCGTAACTTAGACTGCCCGAGGTAAAACTTCAGATGAACTCCGAGAGAGCAGAGGGCAGCCCATTCATGTTGTCAGAAGCAGAAACGCTGAACCCAGGCAGGAACATAAGAGCGCTACATGGAGGCTGTGAACAGATCGTGCTGATTTATTTAGGAACATTAGATCCCTTCACTCCCAAAGTTCACATTTAACCGATATGCAATTACTGAAAGACTGCACCTTGACTTGCAACACCACAGAGAGTTCACCATTCTTGAGGAGCGGGATTCTTCTCTTCCATCACTCTGCTCAAGCAGTTAATCAATACCTCTCACTACCAGAGGCAATCAGCGCCGATGATAGTGCGTTTGCTGCAATAAACATTGGCCACACTCTTGTATACAGTTTGTTAGACATGGTACATCCATCAGAAATTACGCTGATAGCAATCTTTAATATAAACGAGAATCAGTCTTCAAAACAAAACCTACTCACAAGTAATGTGGAGGGAGGAGATGCTAGCTTATACCGAGGATAGACACAAAGTGCTGGAGTAACTCGGCGGGTCAGGCAGCATCTTTGCAGTAAAAGGATAGGTCGGCTCGGAGCCCTTCTTGTTTTGGTTTCGAACCCTTCTTGTGCCTATTCATCAATTCATCCATTGATACTTTAAGGATTTTGAGTGTGAGACATTCTGATTTTGCACCATTGTAAATTTTGCAGCCACAGCAAAAGATGAATGTTTATGTTCCTTTGCCTTCATTGAAACTACCAGGATAAGGTCAAGAAAGATATTATGTGACCATCTCCTGCACTGATGAACAGCCAAAGACATATGAACATAGAACATAGAACAGCACAGCAGAAGAACAGGCCCTTCAGCCCACAATGTCTGTGGTGTAACATGGTGCCAAAACCATCTTTTAACAACCTGCACATAATCCATATCCCTCCATTCCCTGCATATCCATGTACCTATCCAAAAGTCTCTGAAATGCCTCTATTGTATGTAACTCAACCGCCATTCCCAGCAGGTCGTTCCAGGCATTCACCACCCTTTGTGTACAAAAGTTGCGTTGCACATCTCCTTTAAACTTTGCACCACTCACCTTATAGCTCTGCCCTTTAGCATTTAGTATTTGACTTTTCCCATCCTGGCAAAATGGTTCTGACAGTTTACTCTACCTTTGCCTCTCATAATTTTATATACTTCTATCAGGTTTTCCTGCAACCCCGGCATTCCAGCGAAAAATATCCATGACTCTCTGAGCTCTCCCTGTAACTAATGCTCTCTAATTCAGGCATCATGCTGGTAAACCTCCTCTGCACCTTTTCCAAAGCCGCCACATCCTTTCTGTGATTAGACAACCAGAATTGCACGCAATACTCTAAATGCGACCTACATAAAGTTCTATAATGCTGCTTCATGACTCCCTGAAAAAAAACACATAGAAAGATAAGAAAGCATGAAACCAGAAAATAAGTATTCAGGGCATCTGGTCCCGACCAATTTGTAGATACAATCTGTTTCGTCATTGCATATAATGAATCTGATGAGAGGACCTTCTGAAATAAATAATTACCAATTACTTTATGTAATAATGGCTAATTATTTATCTCTGCTTGGACCAGCATCCATATTCCACTCCAGAGGCTAAACAAGGTATGTCAGTGACGTACATACTTTCTGCTGGAAATAACACTGAAAATGCAATCTACAGTCCACAGAAGGATCTTGATCAGCTGGGCAAGTGGACGAGGAAGGGTTAAAGGAGTTTAATTCAGATAAGTTTGAGGTGTTGCATTTTCAGAAGTTGAATCAGGGCGGGATCTTCACAGCGAACGGTAAGACCCTGGGGAGTGTTGTAGAGGAGAGGGATCTGGGATGTCACAGATATACAGAGTGGTAAAGATGACACGTTGGCCTTCATCAGTCAGGGAATCGAGTATAGAAGTTATACAAGGCATTGGTGAGGACAAACATGGACAATTGTGTTCAGTTTGGTCACCCTGCTATAAGAAAGATACAGAGATGATGTACCAGAATGTTGCTGGGAATTAAAGGCCTAAGCCATAAGGAGAGATTGGGAAGGCTAAGACCTTATTCCTTGGAGCGCAGTAAGCTGAGGGGTGATCTTAGAGAGGTATATAAAATTATGAGGGGAATAAATAGGAGAATGCCTATCAAGTTATATTTGTTAAATGTGTTTTAAGTGAAATTATATATATTCACTTAAAACAAATTTCACTTAAAACACATTTATGTATATATACAATATGTATATGTATGTATATATATATATATGCACACATACTGTATGCACACATACTGTATATATGTATATATATAAATTTCACGTAAAACACATTTAAGACATTTAACATATAACGATTTTTTAAAAAGCTTAAAATAAAGTAAAACAAGAAACAAACAAGTTACTTACATTTTCTTTTTTAATACAGGTCAGCACGTGTATACATTTGTATATATATATATATATATATATATACAGTACATAAATAAAATCCTTAGCTTTTGTATTTAAATAGCCGTCAGTTGCTTCTAAATGCCTCGGTTCAAAAAAGATAATGTGAAACTGTGTAAAGGCCTTTTGTCAGTAGGAGCTATCAGAAAGACAGCTCCTAGCTGGGGCTTTAGCTCACCAATCACTGCTCACAGCCCTCTTTGCCACGCAGAAGAATCACGACAGAAACACCAGTGGAAACCTGAGAGCTTTGCAGTCATCAAACTTTGTTGTAACTGTGGGGTGGGGACAGTGAACAAGAGTGATGTCCTGTCAAACACTAGCACACAATGAACATAATCTGCAGCGTTATCTGGAAAGCAGAGGATAGACCAAGATAGGCTGGGCTTTTCAAATTAGATAGCTTGTTGATCGGAGAAGATCACAAATTATTTAATTAGCACTCTACAAATGTTCAATGATCCTGAAGTGAAACTACTCGGAGCTTCGAGAACAGCATGAAACGCAGCTCTGCTAATTACTTGTTACTGCTTTAATGATTGTGGTAACACTTCATTTTCTAAAAGAACGTGTCATTACTGAGCAAAATGCAGCTTTTGGGACTTGAATTTCCTATGATGTTTGAAATCCATTGTGTCTGTCAGCCCAGATGCCTACCCTTGGACAAATGATAGTGTGTTCAGTGTCTCAAGCTGGTTTGGGTTTGCATTAGACTTCGAAAAACACTTTAACCCCATAGCCATTCATTACCCTTCACAATCTACACGTAGATGTTTTTTTCTCTGCTTGTTCTTGCTCCTGTGAATTAGCAGCAAGATTTGGTGAGGTGAGTTCACACTAGAGGCTTCAAGATAATGGAAGGAGATGCCGTATGATTCTGAAAATCAGGGTGCAAATGCAAGAAAACATGCAGAGGATTGAGATACAAGGCAGATGCTGGTGTACAGAAACAAGGATACAAATTGCTGGAGTAACTCAGCGGTCAGTCAGCATCTCTGGAGAGCATGGATAGGTGGCACTTTGGGTCAGGACCCTTTTTCAGACTGAAGAAGAAACAATGAACTGCAGATGCTGGTTGACAAAAGAAAAGACACAAAGTGCTGTTGTAATCCAACAGGTCAGACCGCATCCCTGCTGAACATGAATAGGTGATGTTTCAGGTTGGGACCCAGGCTAAAAACGGGTCCCGATGGAAACATCACTTATCCATGTTCTCCAGGAATGCTGCCTGACCCGCTGAGTTTCTTCAGCACTTTGTGCCTTTTTTTGCAGATGGAATGATGAGGTTTCTGGAAATAGGTGGGAAGCTGTAATTCTTCAAGGATTTTGATGGCCTCGAGGGTATCTGGAGTGCTTGTAAAATGACAACATCCTGGTTAGGTCTCTGACATTTCTGGGAACTTCAGACTGCCTCTCATTGTTCATATTAGAACAAATGTAATGGAGGCGCAACAGGAGGGAACAACATCCTCAGGCAGGAGATTCCAATGTGCTGCTTGTTTTGCACCTAGTGGTCTGCAGGGGCAACACAAAAGTGAGCTGAGCCATGCTACGATTCCAGTGGGTGAGAATATGGTCATTACCAGCGACAGGCTGCCCAAGGATCAAATCAAATTAAAGCAGCATGTAACTTTTTATATTAACTGCAAAGATTGCAGACAATTTTTGTCTCGGACATGGGCGACACAGTGGCGCAGCGATAGAGTTGCTGCCTTACAGCGCTTGCAGCGCCGGAGACCCAGGTTCGATCCTGACTCTGGGTGCTGTCCGTACGGAGTTTGTAAATTCTCCCTGTGACCGTGTGGGTTTTCTCCGAGATCTTAGGTTTCCTCCCACACTCCAAAGGCGTACAGGTTTGTACATTAATTGACTTGGTATAAGTGTAAATTGTCCCTAGTGCATGTAGGATAGTGTTAATGTACGGGGATCGCTGGTTGGTGTGGACGGTGGGCCGAAGGGCCTGTATCCCTAAACTAAACTAAACTAAACACTGGCAGTGGCTGGTCCTGGACACAGAGCTGCCGATAATAACAGGCTGCATCAGATTTTCTAGACCAACAGATCTAGACCAACCAACAGAGGTTGCTAGAGGAGCAGAATAACACCAGCCTGGGTCATGGAAATTATGTGCCTTCCTACTCACAGTGAGGGAAGGGGGAGGCCAGTAATCAACAGTGACCCAACATTTAGGACGTGCGACGAGAGGATGCCGGCTACTTGTCGACCAAGAGAGGGCAATGGCTCGAGGCCTGCAGAAGCCTGGGGCTTTGTCTGAATCAGGCATCACTCATAACAACTGGAGTGTGAACCGGACTTGGAAAATGGCGGCAAAACATGGCGCCTCTTGCATGCGGGCGGCCTAGACTATTTCTGTACAATTGCTAATCGGGGATGGTATGGTGATACTCTACTGAACTGTTTGTAAGGAAAGAATGTCACTGTGCGTTTGCACTTCGGACAGGTGACAATAAAGCACCATTCAGCCATTGATTAAGAATAAAGGGTAGGCAATTTAGGACTGAGATGAGGAAAAACGTTTTCATCCAGAGAGTTGTGAATCTGTGGAATTCTTTGCCACAGAAGGCAGTAGACGCCAATTCACTGGATGTATTCAAGAGAAAGTTGGATTTAGCTCTTAGGGCTAATGGAATCAAGGGATATGGGGAGAAAACAGGAATGGGATACTGATTCTGGATGATCAGACATGATCATATTGAATGGCAGTGCTGGCTCGAAGGGCTGAATGGCTCACTTCTGCACCTGTTTTCAATGTCTATGTTACTATGTTTGATAACCAAAGGAATATCAATTCAGCTGACTCTCCCATGAATAGTGAGGTGTGCACCTTATGGCCATGGCTAGAGTACTGCAACCACCTCTGAGCACCACAGTTCAGGGTAGGTGCAGAGGAGTTTTACCAAAATGACAATATTCATGTTTTCCAGTGAGTTTCCAGCCTGTGACTTTAAATCTGTATCCCACTTGCACGCACACCTCGGTCCCCTTAAGCTCACTCATTATTCCAGCAAAGCTCAATGTAAGTTTGAGGAACTACATCTCATCTTCCTAAAAAGCACGTCAAGACTGAGTTCAACAATGGCAGGTAACTAGCAATTCCAGCCGCATATCTCCAGGATCAGTTTTCCCCTCTCCCCTTCTAGTTTAATTCCTCCTTCAGCCAATGCTTTTGTTGTTCATTTATTCTTATTACCCTCTCTATTACTCTCTCCCAGCCAGCACCACCACCGCCTGTTTCACTCAGCATCTCTTCACTCCGTCCCAAGCCTCTCCATTAGTTTTCTCTGTAACTAAAAACTCATTACCTTTCTCACTTGTCCCTATTCATGTTGGAAGGTCGCCAAGCCGGAAGGAAAAAAGCTGTTTTCCTCTCTTCACAGATGCTGCCTGATCTATTAGGTATTCCCAACATACTGCACCTCTATTTATCATGCGTGACATATCCTTTCAAAATGACATTTCATAGAGAGATTGGAGAAATTAGATTTCTCTCCATAAAGCATGGTTGCATAAGGCTACAGAAAGCAATTAGTTTACACAATGTGTGGATTTGATTAACTAACTTATTTGAATCTGCCTCCTCCAGGTTTCAATGTAATTTTCAATAGCTGGTTAGATAGTGTTGAGGGGGAATCTGGGTTGTGGGAGTATCTTGAACAGTTTTTCCATACAGCTGAAATAGGTACAATGCACCAATATGTCTCCCTTTGTGCCATTAGATTATTTGAATCTACTGTTCACTCTATAAAGCGTCCAACTTCGTGCAAAATACTAAAAAAATGTTCCATTTTCTAGCACTCAAATCCTTACCAGATTAAGCCTTCATTTTGGAAAATCTGTCTAAAGATCAAGCACTTGGTTCGATTTTCTGTGGAATTAAACTTTACATTAACACGACAGAATGGGCCAACACACTGTCCTTTCATCTCCGGAGGGGTTTGAATACATTCCATATCGTTGGGTTGAAAGACTTCTCATTCTGCTTGCTGTAAAGATCATATGTACCATTAATTTACACACTAACAGCTCTGTTCATGGGAAATAATGGTTCACAGTTGCGAATTAGTTGGCAGTCACTCAAAGTCAATCAGGATAACAGTCATGGGAACTAGAAAATACACAATGTTATTGCTTTGTTGCTGAGACTAGAGCTAAGAGGCAGACCTGTTGGTATAGAGTCAGAGAGCGATACTACATGGAGACAGGCCTTTCGGCCCAACTCATCCATGCTGACCAAGTTGCCTAACTGAACATCCCACACCCCTGTGCTTGACCCATGTTCATCCAATCCTTTCCTATCCATGTGAATGTGTCTATGTGTACTTTAAATGCCATAATTGCCACTTGCTCCAGCAGCTCATTCCATCTACCCACTGCACCTATATGTGTGAAAAAGTTGCCCTGTAGATCCCTTTTAAATCTTTCCCCTCTCACCTTAAACCTGTGCATTCTAGTATTAGACTCCCCAACCACGGGGAAAAGATTGTGGTTGTTCAGCTTGTCTATGTCCCCAAGATAGACACAAAATGCTGGAGTAAATCAGCAGGTCAGGCAGCATCTTTGGAGAAAAGGAACAAGTGATGTTTCGGGTCAAGACCCTTCTTCAGAATCTATGTCTCTCATGATTTTATTGACCTTGATAAGGTCATAGAAGACCTCAGCCCCGTACACATCAGGAAGAAATAAAAACCAGCCGAACCAGCTTCGGAGTAGAAAATAGCTGAGTTATTATATACATGAATAGGAAATGGCTGTATTTAACAAAAAGATCTCCTTCAAAGGCAACTTACTCTTTTAGCAAATCATTATAGGCTGATAACATTCAATGGAAAGTGAAAGGCTTTGAGGATAACAGCTGGATTTAGACTATCAGTCTAAGTCATCATAGGTTGAGGAAATTGTCAGCAGTGATGCAAAGCCCTGGCATAGCTAGTTTAACATGGAAATCCCAAAGCTACTGTCAATGACTCTGCAGGCTGCTCGATTTACAGCTGTTTTCACTGCAATCAAGGGAGATCACTTGCACTGATGTGAATGCAACCTATTTATGAATGAGTCCTGCTGTAAAATGTCCAGCATTGTTACACAATGTTTAACTTAGCTTTTAATGGTGTACTCAGCCATTACTAATAAACCATCTGCCCCCAAAAACCCATCCAGAGTCTGTAATTCCTTCAATTTATTATCTCATAGTGAAAGGGCTATTTTACAAGGGTACTTTTTTTTTAATGATTCTTCAGTTTCTGCTTCAGTCTCTCGATCGTTATTTAATACTCTTTAGTATTTAAAATATTAATAAAAAATGTTGCTTTTTGTTTTCTGGTGGACTGAGCGAGAATTCTTAAATGTGATCGGCTCTTTAGCCAGTTTAATTAAATCATAGCTGCTGGGTGCCCGAGATCCCCTGGAAATGATGCTCACAGCAGTGTTCACTGGAAAAAGGAGAGCTGTCACTTCCCTTTCTTCAACTGCTTTCTTCAGTTTAAGGAGTGAGAGATTTGCTTCCTTGCAGATTATAAATTCAATGGCAACACATCGAGTCAGGTGCAGACGCAATGAACTGCAGATGCTGGTTTACAAAAAAAGACGCAACGTGCTGTTGGAGCTCAGTGGGTAAGGCAACATCTCTGGAGAACGTTTTGGGTCAGAACCCTTCTTCAGACTCGTCGTGAGGTGTCGGAGGTAAACAAATAGCTCTTCGAATAAGGAGAAAAAGGAGTGATGGGCTAACAACTAAAGGAACTGGAGAAGAGGACTGTGCATTTGTGAGATCCCATGTTGTCTCTAGCTGACCTGATACTCTGCCATCATTGACGCTCAAGAGATTGGATCATGATCCTACTGCCAGCAGATCTGATCAACATCACCAGACTTCAAGCATTTAAACTGTAGCATGTCCACCATTGCTGTTCATGCCTTGTAAACACAGATGTCCAAGACTTCATCACAAGCTTGAAGGGACAAATCTGCCAATTCATTCCATTGCTGGACTGCAGGTGACAAATCGGAGACCCCAGTGATATTGGTGGGGATTTTAGGGCAAACATTCAGAAGATAAAGAGATAAGTAAGTTACTATTTTAAAATTCAAGTCTCCCTCTTCGAAACTATCAGCATTTGTTTAAATAAATAAAAACATAAATACTATTTATTAAAAAATATTTAAAAATACTGTCAAACAGAAACATTAAAAGTGAGCAATGTAAGTAAAACAAAAACACAGAGCCTGCCTTTTTTTTCCTCATCTAGTTTGGAATTGCCATCTGAACCGATGGCAATATGGCTGAGGTGCCGGGTCTGGCTGGTGAAGCATTGCAGAAGCAGATTCTCCACCATAATCCTTGAGAATCCCAGAGTGATCGGGCTCGTCGTGTGCAGTGACAGATGACCATCTGTTGTCTGCTCATCCACAATGCCAAGTCCACGACACATTTACATGTGACCTACCAAATGTCGTAATCTCCCAATGGAACTAGCGGCCAGTCTCGTGAGGCCCATTAGTTTTAATGAGAGTTCTGGGTTAGCTTTGGTGAGAAAACATCTACAGAGATGACAACGTTTAATAGATTCAACATGATTAAACCCTGCTGAGGATTCAGTACTTTAACAAGAACACTCTCTAACAAGAAACAAACAGAAGAAAGACAACAGGGCACCTGTCAAGCCTTCAGTTTTGTGATGCACTGTTCAAGCTTTCAACTAGTCCAATATCTTCAGGCAGTGAGCATGTCATGCTGCAGAGGTTTGTCTGATGGATAACAAGGAGATGCAGGAATACGCCATTCTGCTCCTCACACTTGCTCCACCATTCAATAAGATCACGGACGATTATTTATCTTGGCAGCAATTTCCTTCATTGACCCCATAACTTGACAATTCCCTTAGTATCTAAAAATCTACCAATCTCTACATTGAATATATTCAGTGACTGAGGTGTGGCAAATGAAAATCAGAGGTTATGCAAAAATTAAAATTACTTTTGCTATTAAGATTGGTTTTTTTTTGACATCCTTGCATTGCTCCTGGATGATGTACTGCAGAGGACACAACTCTCACAATATTGCCTGGAATGGAGCGGTTTAGTTCTGTGGAGAAATTAGATAGGCTGCGTTTGTTATCCTTGGAGTGGGGAAGGCTGGGGTAAACCTGACAGGGATGTGGAAAATCTTTAGGGCCTCAAATAGGGTAGAAAAGTATTAAACCCTTCTCCATTGTGGAAGTGCATTAAAGCAGGGGACATAGACTTAACATTGAGGAGTAAGAGGTTGGGAGCTTATATACCCAGAGGGGAGCTGAAGTTTCGACTACACAACTTGAAAGAGTGGTGAGGGCAAAAAGACTCCACAACTTTAAGGTGGATTTAGACAAGTATTTGAATCATCAAAGCCTAGGAGAGTTAGACCAAGTAGATTGGATTAATACAGAAGGATACCAGGAATGAAGGAGATTACAAAAAGTGGTGAACACAGCCGGACCATCAGAGGTACTGACCTCCCCACCAGAGGCAGAGTGGGCCGAAGGGCACATCTCTGTTGTGGGATTCTATGATCCCGTCAGACATAGTGGTCGTAACAGAGCTATCCTTACATTCAGAGAATGTAATGCGTGCCCACAACCCACACAGATGGAAAGCCCTGATCCATCAGGCATGATTACGATGACAAATGTCAACCAGAAAAGCAGCGTCAGTCTCCATTCTCCATGAATGCTGGGAGCAGGGTCTAAACCTGGCTCAATGACTCAGAGGCAGGGCTGGCTTAACCGAGCCAAGGTGTTCTCTCAAGGTCATGGAGGCATATAGCTTACAAACAGGCCTTATGATCAATCTAGTCCACATGTACCATCAAGCCATGTCAATGCTCCCTCGACTGACCGGTAATGTCCCACAGGTCCTTGCGTACGTCAGATATTACGCAGGTCAGAAGCTACTGCGCATGGGTACATTTACTATTGTACTGCGTGGTGCTAGTGGGAGACCATGTGGGAGCTCCGACACAGAAAACACATGAAAGCTTCCATGAGAAAAGCAGACTTGCTTGCGGAAAAGGTTGCAAGCGCACGCGCAGCTCGAAAATAAAGCAGCCTGATTACGTAAGTGCAAGTTTATGTAAGTCGCATATGACATTAGTGCCTGTACACTAATCCTACACGTCCCATCAAACACAGTAAGGGCAATTCACAGTGACCAATTAGGCTCCCAACCAGCAGTTCCTTGAGACGTTTGAACAAACCAGACTGCCTGGAGAAAATACATGTGGCCGCAGGAAGAATGTGGAACCTCCACACACACACAGCACGGGAGGAGGTCAGGATTGAGCCTGCATCACTGGAATTGTGAGGAAGCAGCTGCGCTCGCTGTGCTACTGAGCTATCCATGGTGCTGACGAGCTCTGGTCTTCAGAGGAAACATTCACTGAAAGGAAGATCATATCACACAAACATCACAGCACAGGTTCAAAGAATCAATATCAAATTAACATTTCCTAAACTCTAGAAATTTCCCCATTGCCCTAGCACATGTGCAGGCTGCAATCAAATCCAATCCAGAGCAAATGAAATAAATATATCTAAAAAAGGATACAAAGTTTTGGAGTATCTCAACGGCTCAGGCAGCAACTCTGAAGAACATGGATAGGCGATGTTTCGGGTTGGGACGTTTTTTCAGACAGAGTCTGGAGGAGGGTCCCGACCTAAAACATCACCGATGCATGTTCTCTAGAGATGCTGCCTGACCCACAGAGTTACTCCAGCACTTTGTATCTTGTTTTTTGTAAACCAGCATCTGAAGTTCCTTGTGTCTCCAAATAAATATAGCTGCCTGCTGTCACCATAAGGATAATTAAGTGAAATGAACTCAAACCACTGAATTCAGGGTCCAGGTGGGTGTGACTGCATGGCATAACAACTATATTTTGTCACTAGGTGCAAGTCTTTTTGAACAGTTTGAGGAAATAGAAATGTCTTCCCAATGCAATCAGAAAGAAAAAGGTTGAGGAATATTCTTTGGGTACAATGAGACTCAGACAGGAATGAAACATTGAATGTTGAACCTTGGAGTTGAGACGGTGCTTGGGGCAGCAGATATTCCATGTTATACATCAGCATTCTTCATATAGTTGATCTGTAATATACTATACCAAAAAACACTCTGGAGATCCTCAATATAAAAGTTGACCTCTTCAGCTGAATACAAACTTATGGATCCCTTGGGATTTTCTACACGCTACCTTCGAGCAATTTTAAAATGAAAATTGAGATATTACGTCTTCAAAATTCCCACAGGAATGTTAAGTCCACAATTTTCCATCCTCTGGGACTCTGCTACCATCACAGCATTGGTAACAAATTCAAGCTATTGTAACACCGGCCACCTTCCAATGCTTTACATCTAAGTGACGATTACTATGAAGTTATGGACAAAGTGTACAAAATCATGAGAGGAGTAGATTGGGTGAATGCATAAAGGACATAGGTTTAAGGTGTGGGGGGAAAGATTTATTAGGAACCTGAGGGATCACTTTTACACACAAAGAGTGGTGGGTGTATGGAACGAACTGCCGGAGGAGATAGTTGAGGCAGGTTAGGAAACATTTAGACAAGTGAAATCTCGGGCAAGGTAAGTTATATTTTGTTTGAACAGTTGTATCTCAGATAAGGTTCTTAATTATTAAAATACATTTTACAATATTTTCTGTTCACTTTTTAAAAAAATTGCAATTATTGTTTTTTTGATTATTTCTGCTTTAATAGTTTCTTACTCTGAGGGACTTTCAGAAACTTTAAAAATCCCTGACAGTTTTTTTGACCTTTTGACAGAGGACAAAATGTGGGGTGATGCATTATCATAATCGAAAGCAAATTTCCAGTGTTCCGGGTTCAATCTTGATCTCAGAAGTTTCCAAGTTCTCCCTATGTGAGTTCCTTCCAGGTGCCCTTCCACATGCCAATGACATGTTTGCTCGTACGTTAATAGCCCACTGTTGGGTTATGGGAGCACCCAGACTGCAATGGACCAAAATCGTGTCTTTCATGCCATGTCTTTCATGTCATGAGAAAAATTAGGAATTTCTCTCTGCACATTGGTCGAGTGCCAAGATTTCTTCCCTGTTGGTATCTGTACTGATGAAGCAACAATCTATGTCATGCCTCTTGATTTGTGTCCTTGTTCAGGTAATCAAATATTCAATTGATCACATTCAATTAGCTGTGAAAATCAGTATCTGTCATCATGAAGTGTGGTATGACTCCTTGCTGCTGTTACTTTCTTGATGTGAAAAATCTATTCAATTACTTATAGTATCAATAAGATGAAGAATGTTATAAATCATGTTTTACTTTCCCCTTCACGGAGCATATTTGGTGGAAATGAATTGGACTTCCTATCTGCAGAACTAGTTAATGCACATTCACATTTATTCTGGTTCTGGAATGAAGTTAGAAACTTGATGACCAGGATCCACATCTGATCTGATTCAATATGTGTAGATTTGGGGTGGGCTGACTGTGATTATCAGTGGAGCCAAGGAGAGTCAAGGCTCAAGATGCAAGAGCCCGACAGAAGATATCAGGATTGATTCCTCATCTCTGCAGCCCAACCACAAACTGCACATATAGGGACAAGCAGTCAACCAAGTCTGCTCCAGGCAGTGCATGATCTATGAGGCATTAACCCAACCTCCTGAAGGTTTCCAGTAACACCTCTTTGTTTTGCACATCATAAAATAATTGATAGTCAGTTTCATCAAAATCTGGACTATACAGTATTATATCACAGCATAAAAAACTTATAAGTGCCAGCAAATATGATGAAAAAGAGAAATGTTAAAACCTGACAGGATGTCAATGAGATCCTGACAACTCATTGACAGGCCGCTGTTTGTCTCAATAACATGGAATATGAACTGATCACACCTCCAGATTCAATTGAGCGGACCTCAGCAGGTTAATCTAAATGACACTATTTCTGATTTACCTCTGATTCTTTCAGTAATAGCTTAGAAATTTAAAAAAATTAATCAGACTGTTTAATAAATAACAATTGTCCATGTAAAATATAGTTAGTTCACTGTTGCCGGGTTAAAGATGAAGATGTTCGGAACACTGATAAAAGGTGCGGCAAAGAGACGGATTTCAAGGAGCAAGGTCAAGGATGAAGGTCGAGGAATGGTGTAGGAAACTAATTCCGGATTCGATATGTATAGTGCATTGTAACATCAATGAAAGTCAATGAGTCAACAAGGAACAACTCAATTGCCATGCCTGAAAATTGGCATTGAATTTGCACTGATATTGTAAATATCTTTAATATTGTAAATAACATCAGATCACAAACTATCTGCAACAAACACCTGCATTTGTCATGTGTGATACGGAGGTCAACCAGAAAATCTGAATCCAACAAACCAAACAGTAGGTTTTAAATTGGCTTGATACTTTGGTGATGAGATTAAAAATAACATCAGATGATTAACTTTTTGTTGGATTTTCTCATTTTTTAAATCTGTCTCTCATTTACCTATCGAGTAGAGAAGAGACTTCTATCCAATGTCAATCTGTGAGAAAAGCAAATTGGCCGAAAGGACCAGCTTCACCATTCCCTGCTCCCAATTTGCTCTTCCCTCACTCCTTACAAAAGGCCTGATCCTCCTCTCAGTTAAGGTTAGAAATCACCTTGCTGGCATCAGGAATGTTTCACCTGAGTACTTAAGGACTTCATATCATATATATACAGCCGGAAACAGGCCTTTTCGGCCCTCCAAGTCCGTGCCGCCCAGCGATCCCCGTACATTAACACTATCCTACACCCACTAGGGACAATTTTTACATTTACCCAGCCAATTAACCTACATACCTGTGGACTTGTTCCCGTAACGTTATGTGCAGGGGAGTCAGGGGAGAAGGCAGGAGAATGGGGTTCGGAGGGAGAAATAGATCACCAATGATTGAATGGCGGAGTAGACTTGATGGGCTAAATGGCCTAATACTGCTCCTATCACTTATAAGCGACTGCAGGCTGGCATGGCACTGGTGGAAGAGGTGCTCCATAGAAGGCTGCAGAGAACAAAGGTTGGAATTCAAGAGCAGAACACCCACAAAAGACTTGCTGATTCAATTATCCCCCGTAAATTAACAATTAGTAGCTATTTTACTGTCCTCTCAAAACAGAAATATATAACATTCTAATGACTTCTAAATACCAAACTTAGTACCCTTGCATGCTTGCAGAATTTGTGATATTCCTTAGTTTTTATTTGTTGTTAATTGTGATGAAACACAGTTATTATTAGATCATAAATTCACAGGATCAGAATTTCATAAGTGATAGGAGCAGAATTAGGCCATTCGGCCCATCAAGTCTACACCACCATTAAATCATAGCTGATCAATCTTTCCCTCTCAATCCCAACCTCCTGCCTTCTCCCCGTGACCACTAAACCTTCTCTGAACCCTTTACAGCACCAACACACCCTTCCTCAGACATGGAACCCAAAATTGATCACCATATTTCCAATGCGGTCTGACCAGTGCCTTTTAAAGCCTCAGCATTACACCCCTGTTCCTTACATGTACTGAAAATCCAGGCTCCTTATCAATGTTACAGTAGAACAAAATTCATAGCACTGTACAACTGTGAATTGGATTGTAAAATCCTAACAAGTGCTGTGCTGCACGTCATTTCCATTCATTTACCTTAATTAGTTGTAAACCAGTGGGTTTTGGTTTTGCTTTTGGTGCTTGTGTTTCCCAGGTTTCTTGTCAGGTAATTACATGCCAGGCAGTGAAAAAAAATTGTTGGAGGCCTGGCAGGGGAGATCATGTGAATGAGTTTCTGGGATAATGAGATCCTTGTTGTTTTGTGCCATTAAACGTCTCTAATTGAAATAACTATGAGAAACAATTCATACCCACAAGCCAAGGCCTGAGCCCACTTCTATCAAGTCATTTTCACGAGGGAGCTGAAGTCCAAAATGCAAAGCTGGCCCAAAAGCCTAAAGTGGGAAACAGAAAATGGCTGATGAGGTTGAAAGTTTGTAAGAGAAAGGACGAAACTTTTTGTGGAAAAAATTTGCCCCTGGTGCTGGACGTGTGCAAAAGTGTAAGAACTGCAAGGTATGTGCACATCTGTACATTCTGTGCCACAGAGTCAATGGTGGCAATTGAGTTGGAAATGAGTCTAATCACTGGCCGCTCCTCCAGTCTGTATGGTAGAGAAGATGTTGAGTGGTTGCATCACGGCCTTTTTTGCAACACAAATGCCCTAAAAAAAAGACTATAAAGCGTGGTGGACAATTCGTGGTCCATCACAGGTACTGTATCTCTAAATCTAAATCTGACATCTCCTTCTTCAAAGGGATCTCTAGGAGGCATTGCCTTAAAATGGGAGCCAGCATCGTCATAGACCCACACCACCCTGGCTACACTCTCATTTCACACAATGTTTCAATGATACCTCGGTACAGTGGAATGCTTTGTTTTGCATACAACCCGGTAAAATCATACAGCAGAACTCACCGAGGCAGTACACAAGAGTCGCCACGTTTCTTGTGCCGACAAAGTTACAAACAGTTCATTGAACAGTTTTATCTGTCACACATGGCAGCAGGCACTCCTACCATTGGGAAGAATGTTTAGAAGTCTGTAAACCATTGACCATTAGGTTCAAGAAATACCTTTTCGTAACATCCATCAGACTCTTGAACATCACCCAGCGCTAACCTCAATTATGAACTATGGACTGTCTTTGGTTGCATGCAGGGATTTATTTTGCACTAGTCCTGAGGTTACTAATACGTTTAATTTTGTTTCTTATTTAATTCAGATCTTTTTGACCTGCTAATACTCTGACTTTAGTGTATCTTCGTCAACATGTGGTTAAGGATGAAATTACAGATTGCATCAACCTTAGCTGTGGACAAGGTACTGGAAAATTGGAGGGTTTTAGATTTTAGATTTTTTAGAGATACAGCGCAGAAACAGGCCCTTCGGCCCACCGGGTCAGCGCCGCCCAGCGATCCCCACACATTAACACTATCCTACACACACTAGGGAGATTTTTTAATTTATTTTTAACATTTTGCCCAGCCAATTAACCTACAAACCCATAGGTCTTTGGAGTGTGGGACGAAACCGGAGATCTCGGAGAAAACCCACGCAGGTCACGGGGAGAACGTACAAACTCCGTACAGTACAGCAACCGTAGTCAGGATCGAACCTGAGTCTCCGGCGCTGCATTCGCTATAAGGCAGCAACTCTACCACTGCGCCACCGTGCCGCCCTTGTTGATGTTGTGTCTTTATTTAAGAAGGTTGCCAAACATAAGCCAGGGAACTACGGCTGGTGAGCCTAACATCAGCAGTGAGAAAGTTAGTTTAGTTTAGAGATACAGTGTGGAAACAGGCCTTTCGGCCCACCAAGTCTGCGCTGACCAACAATCCTACACACTAGGGACAATTTACCAAAGCCAATTAACCTACAAACCTGCACATCTTTGGAATGTGGGAGGAAACCGGAGCACCTGGAGAGAACCCACGCAGTCACAGGGAGAACGTACAAACTCCGCACAATCAGCACCTACATGTAGTCAGGATACTGGAGTGGATTCTGAGGGACAGCATCTACCTGCCTTTGGAAAGGCAAGGACTGATCAGGGATAATCGTGTGATGTTGTGCAGGAAAATCAGAAAAACGTGGAAAAGATGTCAGATTATGAAGACAATGTGACATTCTCATTTGATGCATATATTTGCATGACTTCATGTGCAAACCAATTTAACTTAATTGTCATTTTGTTTTTGAATTTTGTTCCACTGTCACATTGTCTTTTTTATTGTCTCATAAAGAGTGTTTCAGAAGTGTAACTAAAAATAAGGCTTTTTTATTCATTTGTAGGTAGGACAGTGATATACGTCTAAATTTTATTTGGATGTAGAAAAGATGTTTCCAGTAATGGGAGAGTCTAGAACCAGAGGGCACAGTCTCAGAATAAAAGGACGCACCTTCCACCTTCAGAACAGAGATGAGGAGGAATTTCTTTAGACATAGGGTGGTGAATCTGTGGAATTCATGGCCAAAGACGGCAGTGGAGGCAAAGTTATTGGGTATTTTAAGATGAAGATTGATAGCTTCATGATTAGGAAGGATGTCAAAGGTTACAGAAGAATGGGGTGAGAGGAAAACATAGATCTGCCAGGTTTGAATAGTGTAGTGGACTCAATGGGATGAGTGGCTTAATTTTGCTCCTCTGTCTTTTGGGCAAATTTATTGTCCTTGAGGAAGTAAAGGTGAGCCCCTTGACGTAAGCCCTTGGTCAGTGTGGCGAGGATGTAGTGGATTGTAAAGTGATCATGAAGGCAATATATTACCAAATCATTTCCAATTTACCTGGTAATAACTCAGCTTACTTTCTAAACAGTGCCAGAGAGAAGGCCACATTATAAATGTACTGAATACCATGGATGTAATAAAACTGTCAGGCAGAACATTCAAATCCATGAAAAACAGCAACCTAATTTCTACTCCTTAAGCTTAGAACGAACTTACTGGGGCAAACATATGTCAAACGTAAAAGTGCTAAATGGGTAATACTGTGACAATTATGCATTATATCTAATTTCCAAACTTTGAAGTCACAGTATCAGCTCTCAGGATAGGAAATATCAATGCTATTTAAGTGTTGGATCAATTTTGTATCAACCCAAAACCAGCTGAAACATAGGTTGCACATTGATTGTCATAACCCCATCACATATGTGGGTTGCAGCAGGGAATAATGCTAGGCCACCTTCTAATAAGGAGTTACACCCAAATAAGTAACTTGTTCCTGTATATTTAGATGCTGGGTGATCAGGATTTTATACTTGTGCTGCATTTGGACAAATGGCTCATCTATTTCACACAACCAAACATATTTTTCTATTGGGGCTGCACGGTGGCGCAGTGGTGGAGTTGCTGCCCTCTGCAGTCTATGTGCACTATGTGCATCACTACTTAGATTGTTCCATGAGAGAGTCATCTCAGGTTCTCAGTGACTGTGAACTGTTGTGTAGAAGTCTGTGGCTGCAAGCAGCAGGAGTTATGAAGGACTAAGACCATTTAGAACTGAGATGAGGAAAAACTTTTTCAGTCAGAGAGTTGTAAATCTGTGGAATTCTCTGCCTCAGAAGGCAGTGGAGGACAATTCTCTGAATGCATTCAAGAGAGAGCTAGATAGAGCTCTTAAGGATAGCGGAGTCAGGGGGTATGGGGAGAAGGCAGGAACGGGGTACTGATTGAGAATGATCAGCCATGATCACATTGAATGGCGGTGCTGGCTCGAAGGGCCGAATGGCCTCCTCCTGCACCTATTGTCTATTGTCTATTGTCAATTATGATGGTAAAAAGAAAGGAAAGGGCAAACAAGGGAGAATCAATTGTAAAATGAGGTGGGATGTGTTTCCAGAATGCGTCTGTTTTGGAGTAGGGAGTAGTTACAATCTCTCACTGGCATTGGGGAAGGTCCTACAGTTCCCATTGTGTCAATGCAACTAGTCATTGACAAGATCAGAAAGGACCAGCTACATGAACTGTTGTCTGGAATTAATCAGTGGTCTTCGTTGTTATCACATTTACCGAACTACAGTGAAATTCTTTTTTTGCGCACAGTTCAATAAATTATTACCATACATAAGTACAATCCCAGATTGACTACAGAGTGTATAGAAAAAGCCCACTGAGACCAAAAACGAGTGAGAAAGAGAGAAAGAGACCCAGAGAGAGAGAGAGAGAGAGAGAGAGAGAGAGAGAGAGAGAGAGAGAGAGATCTCAAAATCATATCCAAATACATCTGAAAATATATCAGAAAGTGGGACATTTCAATTTGTATTTCTTTTGAAGGTAAATGCTGAATCTAAAGGAAGCAAACTGTATCTTTCCAGATATTATTTTTTCATTGGCTTCCAAATATGCAGCAGTATTTTTTGCATCACATACAATATTATCATGTCAAATCATTAATTTAACATCCCGATGCACAGCAAATAATCCATCGGTGTATGTGTCCTACCTGCATATTCAGGATCCACATGAGGGGGATAGAAGCCAAACTTGATGAATATTGGGATGGGAACTCCAAACTTAAACCACTCCACTACATAAGGGGGTTGTTGCCCTGACACTGGGTGCACCACATCACATCCTAGAATCACGCTGTCACCAGCACGGGCCGTCACGAACTGCGGCTCCTCCCTTGCACTGCGAGCGCCTGAAAGAAACAGACAGATGAAAGTTAGTGAGGATGTGTGAGTACCATCGCCTCCAATTTGTCCTTTGGCAGCACATTATATAGTATTGTTCAGAGCACAGAAAACCACAACCATTGAAGAGCATTTATCCCAATCACACGCACAGAGCCTCTTGCCCAGAGTAGTGGAATCAAGAACCAGAGGATATAGGTTTAAGGTGAGGAAGGAAAGGTTTAATAGGAATCTAAGTGGTAACTTTTTCACACAGAGGGTGGTGAGTGTATGAAACGAGCTGCCAGAGGAGGTAGCTGAGGCAGGCAATATTGCAACATTTAAGAAACATTTGGACAGGTACATGGATCGGACAGGTTTAGGGGGATATGGGCCAAACGCAGGCAGGAGCGACTTATGTAGATGTGACTTGTTAATCAGTGTGAGAAAGTTGGGCTGAAGGGCTGTTCTGATTGTGATTAAAATGGCTCTGCAGCATTCATGATTTAATACGGCATTTTTGCCATTAAAACGTGCTGAAACACATTTAAATTTATCTATTAGGGATATAGACATTGTTGGAAAGACACCATTTTTGTTCATGGAAGTTTAGCCACCTTCTCAGGTGAGGTGCTGCTCCCACTGTGATGTTGGGTAGGAGGTTTTGAGGAGTTAGTTCTGGCCATAGCAGTGAAAAGAAGGAACAGTGGTTCTTTTCCAAGTCAGTGAAGTGTGTGACTTAATAGACAATAGACAATAGACAATAGGTGCAGGAGTAGGCCATTCAGCCCTTCGAGCCAGCACCGCCATTCAATGCGATCATGGCTGATCACTCTCAATCAGTACCCCGTTCCTGCCTTCTCCCCATACCCCCTCACTCCGCTATCCTTAAGAGCTCTATCCAGCTCTCTCTTGAAAGCATCCAACGAACTGGCCTCCACTGCCTTCTGAGGCAGAGAATTCCACACCTTCACCACTCTCTGACTGAAAAAGTTCTTCCTCATCTCCGTTCTAAATGGCCTACCCCTTATTCTTAAACTGTGGCCCCTTGTTCTGGACTCCCCCAACATTGGGAACATGTTTCCTGCCTCTAATGTGTCCAATCCCCTAATTATCTTATATGTTTCAATAAGATCCCCTCTCATCCTTCTAAATTCCAGTGTATACAAGCCCAATCGCTCCAGCCTTTCAACATACGACCGTCCCGCCATTCCGGGAATTAACCTAGTGAACCTACGCTGCACGCCCTCCATAGCAAGAATATCCTTCCTCAAATTTGGAGACCAAAACTGCACACAGTACTCCAGGTGCGGTCTCACCAGGGCCCGGTACAACTGTAGAAGGACCTCTTTGCTCCTATACTCAACTCCTCTTGTTACGAAGGCCAACATTCCATTGGCTTTCTTCACTGCCTGCTGTACCTGCATGCTTCCTTTCATTGACTGATGCACTAGGACACCCAGATCTCGTTGAACTCCCCCTCCTCCTAACTTGACACCATTCAGATAATAATCTGCCTTTCTATTCTTACTTCCAAAGTGAATAACCTCACACTTATCTACATTAAACTGCATCTGCCATGTATCCGCCCACTCACACAACCTGTCCAAGTCACCCTGCAGCCTTCTTGCATCTTCCTCACAATTCACACTACCCCCCAACTTAGTATCATCTGCAAATTTGCTAATGGTACTTTTAATCCCTTCGTCTAAGTCACTAATGTATATTGTAAATAGCTGGGGTCCCAGCACCGAACCTTGCGGTACCCCACTGGTCACTGCCTGCCATTCCGAAAGGGCCCCATTTATCCCCACTCTTTGCTTTCTGTCTGTCAACCAATTTTCTATCCATGTCAGTACCCTACCCCCAATACCATGTGCCCTAATTTTGCCCACTAATCTCCTATGTGGGACCTTGTCGAAGGCTTTCTGAAAGTCGAGGTACACCACATCCACTGACTCTCCCCTGTCAATTTTCCTAGTTACATCCTCAAAAAATTCCAGTAGATTTGTTAAGCATGATTTCCCCTTCGTAAATCCATGCTGACTCGGAATGATCCCGTTACTGCTATCCAAATGCTCAGCAATTTCGTCTTTTATAATTGACTCCAGCATCTTCCCCACCACTGATGTCAGACTAACTGGTCTATAATTACCCGTTTTCTCTCTCCCTCCTTTCTTAAAAAGTGGGATAACATTTGCTATCCTCCAATCCACAGGAACTGATCCTGAATCTATAGAACATTGAAAAATGATCTCCAATGCTTCCACTATTTCTAGAGCCACCTCCTTAAGTACCCTGGGATGCAGACCATCAGGCCCTAGGGATTTATTAGCCTTCAGTCCCATCAGTCTACCCAAAACCATTTCCTGCCTAATGTGGATTTCCTTCAGTTCCTCCATCACCCTAGGTTCTCCGGCCCCTAGAACATTTGGGAGATTGTGTGTATCTTCCTCAGTGAAGACAGATCCAAAGTAACGGTTTAACTCGTCTGCCATTTCTTTGTTCCCCATAATAAATTCCCCCGTTTCTGTCTTCAAGGGACCCACATTTGCCTTGACTATTTTTTTCCTCTTCACGTACCTAAAAAAACTTTTGCTATCCTCCTTTATATTATTGGCTAGTTTACCCTCGTACCTCATCTTTTCTCCTCGTATTGCCTTTTTAGTTAACTTGGAGAAGGATTTGGAGACATAATGTACTTATTTACTTGCTGCCCTTGTCCATTGGAGTGTGGAGAATGGAGATGAGTGTTTGGGAGGTGAGAATTTTGGAACACGATCCCAAACAATTTTTTATTAGATTGATGCTGATTGAGGATAACAAAGAAATGCCATTGTATTCATTTTTGGTACGGTCACCAAATTACATGTCACATATCATAAGTCAGGAGCCATTTTCATAATCCAGAGAATGCAATACCCAACAGTGTAACTGACTCATTGTAAGCAGCCCTTTTGAGGAAACACATGGGAAAAATAAGAAAACATCACTTGTTTCCTTCATTCCCAGCTCTGATAAAGAGTCTATGACCGGAAGCATTAACCCTTTTTGTTCCCACAGCTGCTGTCTGTTTTTCTAGTGTTTTTTTCTGTTTTCACTTCAGATTTGCAACATCTGTGGTTCTTAAGTTTCCATATAATCTCTGCCGGTTTGGAAAGAAATCAGAGAGCAACTCTTTGGGGGAAATCAAAAACTAAAGGATTATTACGAAGCAGTTTCGGTGTGTAAAATGGGTGCACAACATCTAAAAGATTTCACTGTTTGCCTCCTCTGTCTTTAACTGTGCAGTAAAATTAAAGCATACCCAAGAAAATATCTCTCTGAAGATGCAATTCTATGAATCAGAGAATAATTCAGGGACAGCCAGTCTCCTGGGACTATCCATCAACAATATGAAATCTCCTAGAAGATAACAGTGTACAAAGTAACACAATGAGCATGTAGATGTGTCGGTTGGTATGTTTGTAGATAACACCAAGATTGCTGAGGTCGCGATTGTGATGAAGGTTGTCAAACGTATATAGTGGGATATAGATCAGCTACAGAAATGGGTGGAGAAACGACAGATGGAGTTTAGTCTAAGCAAATATGAAGTGTTTCACTTAGGGAGGTCGAATGTAAGAGGGAAATATACAATTAATGGCAAGACCCTTAACAGCATTGATGGACCCCAAGATGGGGTCCAAGTCCATAACTCCCTAAAAATGGCAACACAAACAGATAGGGTGGTAAAGAAGGCATAAGGTATGATGCTTGCCTTCATTGGTCGAAGCATTGAGTGCAAGAGTCAAGAAGTTATGATACCGCTTCATAGGACATTGATGAGACCACATTTGGAGTATTGCATGCAGTTCCGGTTGCCTCATTATAGGAAGGATGTGAAGGCTTTGGGAAAGGGTCCATAGGAGGTTTCCAGAATGATGACGTAAGGAAATGCAGATGCTGGTTTACAAAGTAATACACAAAGTGCCAGTCCAACTCAGCAGATTAGACAGGGTCTCTGGAGAACATAGATTGGTGATGTTTCAGGTCAGGTCCCTTCTTCAGAAGAAGCATCCCGACTAGCAAACTCGCGTATCCAGAGAAGCTGCCCGACCCACTGAGTTACTCCAGCACTTTGTGTACCTTTTTAAAACAAGAATGATTTAAAACAAGGATTAGGGGTTATTAGCTACAGGGAGAAGTTGGACAGACTTGAATTATTTTCTCTGGAACATAGTAATGTTGAGGGAAGACATGATAGAAGTATATAAAATTATGAGAGGCAAAGATGGGATAAGAACCTGTTTCTCAGAATGGAAACGTCAAATGCTAAAAAGCATAGATTTAAGATGAGAGGGGCAAAATTTATAGGAGATGCGCGGGGCAAGTTTTTTTTTACACAGAGGGAGGTGAGCACCTTGAATGCACTGCCAGGGCTGGTGGTGGAGGCAGATACGATAGTGGCATTTAGGGGACTTTTGGATAGGCACATAAATACAGGGAATGGGGATATGGATTATGGTAGCACAATATGCTCTCCCATATGTTATACTGATTGGCAGACCTTTAAAAAGAGCCAGCATAGCCACAACGGTTGAAAGAACTTCAACCTTAAACTTTAAATTTGTTTATTTCCCAACCGATGGTGGCTGACCTGCTGAACATTTTCAGAATTACCTGTTTTTTAATTTCACATTTCCAGAATCTCAGTGGCTTCAGCCCGATGCCGTACAGTTCCTAGTAGTAAGCGTATCATCAAACAATTTTCAGTTTTTGTATTTCAGAATTCCAGTGAGTTCGAAATCAAAAAAACTCCCCACAGATGTTGGAAATTTGAAACAAAATTAAAAACGCAACAAGTCAGGCAGCATCTGTGGAAAGAGATGCAATCAATGTTTCAGGTCTTTGACCCTTCCTCTGAACTCATCTGCTGAAGGGCATGCCTAACGGAGGGCTGCAGATCTGAACCATTAATTGTTTCTCTTTCCAAAGATGTTGCCTGGCCTGCTGAGTTTTACCTGCATATTCTGCCTTCATTGCAAAGTACCAAGGGTTACGGAATCTGGAATCAAAACAGAAAATGTTGCAAACACCTTGCGAGTCGACAAGTTGCGTACTTGCCTCAGTTTAAAAATGAAAAATCAAAAAATGGGTTAAAAAGTCACACGATAGTCGTTGCTTGAGAATATGGGCATATCTTTACAAAGTGGCATTTGATATGTTAAATACCCTTTGGCCCCACAGCAGAAGAGTCCACGTTGCGGGACTGGAAACTGGAAGTGTCCTGAGCTAATTCTGCTATCGCCATCATCTATTGTACAAGTGATGGCTCCCACTGACTGTCGCCAGAAGCTTGGGCCCTTTACCTGTGGAACAGCATCCCTCTCCCCATCAGAACTGCCCCCTCCATCGACTCCTTTAAGTCCAGGCTCAAAACCTATTTCTACTCCCTAGCGTTTGAGGCTCATTGAGGAGGCGATGTGAACTGTTTGCGTGCTACTGTATGTTTCATTTTTTTTCCATTGGAACCTAATCAGATGTACAGCACTTTGGTCAACGTGGGTTGTTTTTAAATGTGCTATACAAATAAAATTGACTTGACTTGACTTGACTTGACTTTACAGGACAGACGATGACAGTGATGTAACATTTGAAACATGGATGATGGACACGAAAGAAGACTACCCTTTGAGAGTACACTGCATATATAAATCCATCACTTTAGAAAATGAAGTTGGTCTGAGCTTAACCATGCACTGCAAATTGGTACATCTTTTCATTACTAAAAGCCGGCAAAATACACTAGCCGTGGGCTCGAAATATGGATATGTTATATTAATGTGGTGTAAAGAATTAGTGGGTAAGTGCTCCAGGAGCTAAGAGACATGCCACATTATTATGTAAATAACACACTGTAAATGGGCTGAAAAAGGGTTTCTACTTTATATTCGTGAATACTTCAAATGGTCTTTCTGAATTTTTCATGGAGAATGCGTTTGAAAAGTGTTTTTGCGTGTAAATTAAATTGAATGAAGAATGTCCACAAGATTGCTTTAGCAGACCTTCCGTTTGGTACTGATTTCTCAGGAGTCTTTGTTGTAGCTGGACTTTTTCATTTAAATTGTACTCACTGCTTGCATTTTTCATGAGTTTACGACATTTATATTAGTGGGTGCAAACTGGTGATTCAAAGTGTGCGTTACTGCCTCAGTATTCGCTGATTTGCCACTGCAACAGCCACTGGCCCTGCATGTCGATGCCTGGTGTCAGTAAAACAAAGCACGAACAACTAAGGAGGGGACCACGCTACCTACATGGAAACATAAAGGCAGTGGTGCATGCATACACAGTATAGCATTCAATGTGACGTACAAAGTATGTAAACACAATATATTTGCTACCCTCTCCCTGAGATCAACAAACGTGGATTCTCTTCAGAGATCCATTATTTCAGGCCGTTCTTGATCCATGGAATTTATATTGAACCATCTTGAGCTGACTTTGCACCCCTTTCCAGTCTCATCACATACTGCTTCTGGATTCCCAGCATGACTCTCACTTTCTGCATTTCCAGGAGAGTTTGGGAGCTCCTGGAAGAAAACCTAGCACCTCCAGCCTGAAGAAGGATCACGACCCAAAACGTCTCTCCAGAGATGCTGCCTGTCCCGCTGAGTTACTCCAGCATTTTGTGTCTATCTTCGGTGTAAACCATCATCTGCAGTTCCTTATTCACAAAATGCTGGAGTAACTCAGCAGGTCAGGCAGCATCTCAGGAGAGAAGGAATGGGTGACGTTTCGGGTCGAGACCCTTCTGCAGTTCCTTCCTACGCACCTCCACTTCTTCACCTGACTGACCTTGCTTTCATACTCAATAACTTCTCCATTAATTCCAGTTATTTCCTCCAAGTATAAAAATGCTGTGTTAGTAATCTATATTTGCTTAACTACATAAAATATTTCATTTCTCCTGCCTCATTGCTTTTTCTAGTTTGTTAGTATCCATATTGGTGGTACTTTCTGCTGTCATAATGAATTACAAAATGTCATTACCTTTGCTGCAAAGCTTCCCCCTAATCCCACCTTCACGCGATCCATGTCCAATTGTTCCCTTCCCTTCTGTGCCAGTGAGACAAGCTCAGACCTGGTTTGACTTATGGTTTTACCTTATTTACCTATGAATCACAATTTCCATCTTACCGGCAGTATTCCAAAGTTCCTTGACTACCTTTCTTTCACCCTGCTTCCTACAAAGACTCCATCCCATTCTCCTCGTTCTTCTGGCTCTGTCACACTATTCTGATGACCATACCTTTCACATCCATATACTGAATTAGCCTTTCGCTTTTGTTTCCCCTCCATCATAGTTGACGGAACCCCTAACTGCATCTGTTCCACTTCCGGTGTTGCTGCCCTCAACCCTATCTGCTCC
This sequence comes from Rhinoraja longicauda, assembly GCF_053455715.1. Classification (NCBI taxonomy): domain Eukaryota; kingdom Metazoa; phylum Chordata; class Chondrichthyes; order Rajiformes; family Arhynchobatidae; genus Rhinoraja; species Rhinoraja longicauda. The sequence goes on along the minus strand of NC_135984.1, from coordinate 14,490,838 downwards.
CACCCAGAACAAGTGGAGGGTTCGCTTGTATTCATCTTTCACACTCCTTTGATGCCATCTTGGGGTGGGATAGGAGCACAGCTATCCAGACAATGCAGGTACAATCCCAACCTCTGGTGCTATCTGTGTAGAGTTTACACATTCTCCCAGTGACTTAAAGCTCTGGTTTCCTCCCATATCCTAAAACATTCAGGCTGGTCGGTAAATTGCCCAATGTCAAATGCCCCCTAGCTCGGATAAGTGCTCTGCGTACATTGATGGCAGTATGCTTTAACACCTACATCTGTGCTTCAAAATAAATCCTCATTTTTTCCCCTGTAGATTAATATATCAAGAATACTAATTCTTCTAGAGTTAGAAATCTGGTAACAGATTGTTTTTGATTTCCTGAACTACATGAAGACTTCAGACAGCAATCTCCTTAGCACCTCTACATAATAAATGCATAGTCCCAAGTAAATGGGAACCTTGGTCTTTAGATTTTAGCAACAAAAAAATATATATTTATGTTGTTTTATAAGAATTGTTCGCATTTAGAGTTCTATATTTTTCATACAGTTGTAATGCTTTTGTTGAATCATTGATGCATGACATGTAGAACAAAGAAAACGTTGACCTTTAATCATTTTGCTCAAAAGTACATTGTATGCAGCATGCTGTGATTAGAATCAAATACCAGTTGCTCGTATAAATAATTTATATATTTTCAATGTGTGGGAGGATGAAGGACACTCTGAGCTCTCTTTATTAGAAGCTCAATTTCTTTAAGGATTTTCAGGAATCTGATGCTAAATCTGATCACCATCACATGAAAATTATTGTTGGGACAATCAATGCAATCAATTTTATAATGCTTCAACCAATTGGGATTAAAAGAATGATTCACAGCTGCTCTCCCAAGTTAAATGTGACTGATCTTTTTATGACTGTATTCGCTTCAGTACACTTAATCTCGCACTCAGAGCAAGGCACTGAAAGGCCTCAGTGTAGTAACTGATTCAAGATTGCTAATCAGGAATCCATTGGAAAATGTTGATGAACATCAGATACCATGGGAGATGATGAGGAAAGAGGATGAAGTTTGAAAAGTCAACTAATGTAATGAAGGCTGAATGAGCCTTTTCTAAGTCCAACAAGACCATTATTTTTCAGATTTATTAAATTCTTACACTACGGACATTTGAAGAACTAGGCTAAACCTGCCAAAAGAAATGGCTTACTTTAGTTTACTTTTGAGATACAGTGTGGAAACAGGTCCTTCGGCCCACCGAGTCCGCACCGACCAGTAATCCCCGCACATTAACACTATCCAAACACACTGGGGACAATTTACACTTATACCAAGACAATTAACCTACAACTCCTGTGTGGAAACTGTTAATGATTCCCCTGCTACTAAACAATGAAATGTAAGAACTAGAAGCAAGAATAGGTCATTAGGCCCTTTAAGACTTCACCATCTAACATTTACTTCAATGTCACTGAACTATTATTGCTTGATTCCGTTAATAAGTTAAAATCTCAGATTTTGTGTTGAATATAACTGCCACCACAACTGCCCTCATGGTGAAGAATTCTGGAGATTCACTCCTCTTCCAGTAAAGACATTCCTTCTCATCTCAGTCCTGAAGGACTAGCCCATTATCTTGAGACTCTAACTCCCATTTCTAGACAGCCCCCCCAAGGGTCACACCAACTTTGCATCCTGTCCAAACTCATGGGAATGTTGCATTCCCAATCTCGTTGTACCCCTGTACAATGTCAATAAAGATATATTGTATTGTATTGTATTGTATTGTATTGTTTACCTCTCATTCCAAAATCTTGCATCTGAAGAAAGATCACTGAACCAAAATATGAACTCCCTCCTCAGATACTGCCTGTCCTGCTGACTATTTCCAGAATTTCTTATTTTCATCTTTTGCATTTCTTATTTTCATTTACACAGATTCTGTTTATTTATTTTCCTTGTACATGAAACAGACCATTCCATGAATCAATCTGATGGACTTTTCGCTGCATCCTGTCTTCAATGAATTTATCCTGCCTGAGTTATGGACACCGGACCTGTGCATAGTATTTCAGACACATTCTCATGAGGGCCCAATATAAGTGGAGTAAGATGTCTCTATCCCTGTAAACAAATCCCCCATTCAATAATGTTCAAAGGGCTTCCTAATCATTTGAAAGCTAATTCCGGAATCCAAGCATCGCTGCTGGTAAAAAGGGCTGTGAGTTTTAAATGATCGCATTCACTCAATTTCTTGCAGTACATTAAGAAAAAATAAGCAATTAACGCCAATGTAAGAAAAATATTCTCAATCACCAGTTGGAATGCAGTCAATTAACAAATGTCAAAAAAGGCAGCCACTAATAGCATTGCAGCAGTGGTTTACAGTAGACATTGGTGCAAAGATGGCAGCTCCCTGTCTTTTGACTTTTTTTTCTTGCGTTTGAAAGAGATTCCATGTCTTCCTTTTGGGTGTAGAAATCTTACAATAAATGGCCCTGTGTACTCCATCTCCAGCTGCTTGCCTTTCCACACACAAACTCATCTCTGATGCACAATTAAGAGGCACATTCAGACTGAGAAAAGACCATTGTAAGCCTGTTCAACAATCTCACATGCCAGACAACGATTACTACAGTGCCGTGGCTTGTTTGCTTTTCATTAGCTTTAAAGGGAGGTTCTTCAATCTATTCCCCTCGCTAAACTGTCCTTTCTATTCCAATGTAGAGATCAATAATGATTATGCTTTTTAAATAGGAAAGATTACCGCTTCACCTACCCGAGAGTCTGAAATTGAAGAGCATTTTAAGTGGGATCAAATCCTTTTTTCTTTGTTGCTTTGTGAGCGGGCATCTGCAGAGAAAGGTCAATCTCACCCAATTTCACCAGCGCAATGACCAGGTACTTGGTGCATAACAAATAAACATATTTGCACAATATCCAGGCTGGGATTTTGCAGAAGATGCCCACATTTATTCCTGTGTCAGCGACTCTCGGATTTCCGCATGGGTATGCTTTTAAACGTGGAGAACCCAAGATGCGACCAGCTGTTCACAGCTGTTGTCCATCTGTTCTCCATCACTGGGTTCCTCACGGAAATCGGAGAACCCATACATAAAAGAGATTCAGGAGCTGGTGTGAAAATTGCTGCCCCATTAATCTTGATGGAAGCCAAAAGTTCCAAGAAATAATGTTCGGAACATCTCCCTGTGCTTGCTTTGCTATTTGATGAGAATATGATCTTGGCCTCAACTTCACTTTCCTACCTGTCCCCCTAGCCTTCGACTCATCACTGTCCACCTCAACCTTGTCTATAGGTTATGGGGAGGAGTTGGCTGCGCCTAACGGCTGCGGCTCTCTGGCAGTCTGTTGTCTTTTTTTCTTTTTTTTGTTTGTGTCGGTGTTGGGATGGTTTTTGTTTCTGTTTTTGGCTGTGTATGTGTGGTGGGGGTGTGTGGTGGGGGTGTGGGGTGGGGTGGGGGGGTGGGGCGGGGGGAAACCTTTATTTTATTAGGTCTCTTCCCCGGGGCGCGGCTCGGCTGCGGGCCTTAACATTGCCGGCGCAGCTCGGCTGCGGGACGTTTCAGTGCCCGGTGCGGCTCGGCTGCGGGCCTTAACATTGCCGGCGCAGCTCGGCTGCGGGACGTTTCAGTGCCCGGTGCGGCTCGGCTGCGGGCCTTAACATTGCCGGCGCAGCTCGGCCGCGGGACGTTTCAGTGCCCGGTGCGGCTCGGCCGCTGGACTTAACATCGCCCGGTGCGGCCGCGGGACGTTTCAGTGCCCGGTGCGGCTCGGCCGCGGGACGTTTCAGTGCCCGGTGCGGCTCGGCCGCTGGACTTAACATCGCCCGGTGTGGCCGCGGGACGTTTCAGTGCCCGGTGTGGCCGCGGGACGTTTCAGTGCCCGGTGCGGCTCGGCCGCGGGACGTTTCAATGCCCGGTGCGGCTTGGCCGCTGGACTTAACATCGCCCGGTGTGGCCGCGGGACGTTTCAGTGCCCGGCGCGGCTTGGCCGCTGGACTTAACATCGTCAGCGCTGTTCGGCCGCGGGACGTTTCAGTGCCCGGTGCGGCTCGGCCGTTGGACTTAACATCGCCTGGTGTGGCCGCGGGACGTTTCGGTGCCCGGGGCGGCTCGGCCGGGGGGCCTTCCATCCCCTTGCGGGGGCTGTGCGTGTCGTTTGCCTCGGTAGGGGTCGAGCTGCCTGTCCGTGGGTGCGGGGGGAAGAGAGGGGAAGTTTTGTTGCCTCCATCACAGTGAGGGGGTGTTTGGAGTCACTGTGATGGATGTTTGTGTTGGGGTCGGGTGTCCTGTGTTCTTTTCTTTTTGCTGTATTTTGTGTGACTGCTGAAATTTCGCTCGGTGTTGTGCCGAGTGACAATAAAGTGTTGTTATGTTATGTTATGTTATGTCAACAACTCAACTTGCACAGCTTCGTGGGATAAAGAGGTTGAAAGATCCACAGATCCCCTCACCTCCTCTGTAACTGCTCAATCACTCATTCTACAACTTTGCTCAGTATGCCCCCGAGAAGGGGAAGAAAATGTCCTGGTGTCTACTCTCCTAACCCTACGTGTTTCAAAAGTATCTCTCAGTATTCTCATCTCCAATCAGTACAGGAATATTTGCTCAAAGGTAAACCCTGCATTCAGAATGAAATTATGTGAACCTGCTCTGAGGTCCCTCAAGTGTAGGTATCTTCCTCCTTATATAAGGTGACCAAAACTCTATGCTCATACAGTTGGTGAAGGGCTTTCCTACTTTTATACTCTATCCCCTTTTAAGCAAAGTCCAACATTCCATTTGCCTTCAAAGAAAGGCACAAAATGCCGGGATAACTCAGCGGGACAGGCAGCATCTCTGGAGTGAAGGAATGGGTGATGTTTTGGGTCGAGACCCCATCTTCAGACTGAAGAGTCCATTTACCTTCCTAATTATTTGCCATGGAACAACTTATTGTGTATACTGTGCTCTCTTGGGAATGAATATCATCAGTAAATTGTCCTGGACCAGCCACATCAAAGCAATGGCCAAGAAAGCACACAATGGCCCTACGTACCTAGAATGCTTAGGAAATTCAGCATATCCCCAACAACCCAACTTCTCACAGTTGCGCTGTAAAAATCATTTTATTGGGGTGCATCACAGCATGGTTTGGGAACAGCTCCATCCAAGTCTGCAAGAAATTGCCGAGAGTGTGGACATAGCCTAGAACATTACCTCCCTTCCATGGACTCCATCTACACTTCATGCTACTTCAGCATGGCCACCAGCATAATCAAGGACCAGTCTAAACCTGGTCACTCCCTCTTCTCCCCTTTCTCATCAGGCTAAGGATACAGAAGTTTGAAAACGCATACCTCCATTTTCCAGGGCGTTTTCTTCACAGCTATTATCGGGCAACTGAACGGTCTTCTCACCAGCTAGAGAGTGGTCCCGAGCTACCAGATACCTCATTGAAGACCCTTGAACTATCTTTAACTGACTTTATCAAAGTAAATTGCACTAAATGTTATACCCTTCATCTTGTATTTATACACTGTAAACAGCTTGATTGTACTCATGTAATCATATATTGTCTTATCATTGACTGGGTACCACACAACAGAAAAAGCTTTTCCTCAGTGATAATAATACACTAAATTAAACTAAAGACTTTGATCCTCAACTGCTAGATCATGAGTTCATAGATCACCACATGTTAAGGAACTACATTTCTGATGTGACATGTGGCATGAAAGCATACCAATGCCTCTATTTCCCAAGAAGACCAAGAAAGTTCAGCCTGTCTCCAACAACTCTTACCAACTTCTACAAATGCACTGTAGAAAGTATTCAAGCGTCAGGACATAATGCAGCTTGGTTTGGCAACTGCTCTGCTGTAAGAAATTGCAGAGAGCTGTGGATGTAGCCCAGTCCATCATATACTTCATGCTGCCTTGGGAAAGCAGCCAACATTATCAAGGACCATCATTCCCTCTTTTCTCCTTTTCCATTGGGTGGAAGATACAAAAGGAAAGCATGTTCCACCAGATTCAGCAACAGCTTCTTCCTTGATGTTATCAGACTACTGATCAATGCAGAACCCTAACGCTATAACACTGTAACACTATATTCTACACTCTGGTATTTTTCTCTTTGCATTTTCTGTTGTATTTGTGCATGGCTTGATTGTACTCATGCACGATTTGGCCAAGTAGCACGCAAAGTTTTTCACTGGATTTGAGTACTCATGGTAATAATAAAAAATATATAGGAAGTTGGTTCACTGTAATCCCTCAGCAGGCAAAACCTATTACCTCAGATGTTTTTGTTTACGGCTACCTCCATGTGCTCTGAGGTAGACACGGAATATTCTTTGGAGATTTGGAAGCATTAATAAGCACCGTCCTGCGACACATCTCTCGCAACCCAAGAATCAATAACAAAGTAACGAATTATGGCCGATATTCATCTTGAAGAATGGTACACATGCTGCAAAAAATATATTGATGTCTTGTTCCGCTACGCATGCAAGAAGTGTGGATGGAGGAAGCAATTGCTCTGTCACATGGCAAGAATCCATCAATGAGTGGTACAAGGTCAATGACTTCCCAACAAGCAATGACTGTGTGTTAGGAATAAGCAGCCAATGTCATTGTGATTTAATTCCAGTATTAAATGTACTGAAGAACTGAATTGGATGGCCAAAGATATTGGAAGTATAAAAGGGTGCAATAAAGGTCTTGACATCCAGGATAAATATTGGAGATAAAGGTAATGGTCAGTGATTTTTTAAACCAACACAGATTTAATACAGTTGCCTTCAACAAGAATTGGAGATTAATTAAGATATTGGGAGGCTAGTGATGTAAAACGTCGCTGAGGTAAAAGATAAACATAGATTTTATTCAAAGTTCGGTCAGTTAAGGTGGCTAAAGAGCTTGCTCCTATTTCTTTTTCTAATGTTGTCATGTGCTGTTTATGGAACTAGCTCTTACCTCAGCAAGCAACAGTGCAGTTATGCAAACATATCTTTGTGTCCTGTTATCCCAGTGAGAATGCCCTATTACCGTTGTACCTATTACCAGGGCATCTTGGTACCCTGTTAACATCAAGTGTGAAAAACAAAAATGAAAAACAAAAATGAAAAACAATCTTTCAATGACTTAAAGGTTAAATCTATATATTTATTGTAGTGTTGTGTAAGGACAAAAGAGATGGAAACAGTAATGATTCCGACTATTCAAACCACATCCACTGATTCCAGTGAAAGCTCTAATCAATACTGCAATGGCTAAGTGAGCTCATCTATTCATTTTTCACCTATATTTAAAGGATTATAGGTTGAACTTTATCCTGGAGAACATGGAATCACACTCAGTGCTGGCAAAGACAATTTAGCAAATCCCTAGTGTCCACATGTTCCTTGGAAAAAATAATCTGCAGCACCACAAATGAAACAGTGATGTTTTTGAAATGGAGGAATCGAAAGCCAGGATGCAGGTTAGGGTTATGTTAAGGATGTGAAGAGGAGGAATTTCTTCACTTGCTGGGATAGTCAAATTTCTGAGCCCAGAGTGCTGGTGAATCTGAATCATTTGTACAAGTTAGAGAGAGATAGATGTTTAAACTTCAGCGGCGGCACAATAGCACAGCTGTCGAGTTGCTGCCTGACAGCGCCAGAGACCCAGGTTCGATCCTGACCACGGCTGCTGGAGTTTGTGCATTCTCCTTGTGACCATGTGGGTTTTCTCCGGGTGTTCCGGTTTCCACCCACACTCCAAAGACGTACAGGTTTGTAGGTTGATTGGGTTCGGTAAAATTGTAAGTTGGCTCTAATGTGTGGGATAGTGTTAGTGTACGGCATGGTCTGGTCTAGTGTACGGCATTGCTGGTCGGCATGGACAGGTTGGCCTGAAGGGCCTGTTTCTGCGCTGTATCTCTAAAGTCAAGAGAATCAAGGACTGGGGCCAGGATAGACCAACTGTGATCTACAAGTGGCTGAACTGGCTTGACGGGGCTGGAAGGTTGCCTCAAGCACTTAGTCCTTTTTTGATAAGGCCCAATTCGAGTACATGCACCTCGAAAGATGTGTTCTTTCTGTCCCTCCAAAACAATTCCACTGTAAAGAATCTGACTGTTATTATTTAGGTTGTATTGTGCACCACTGCATTCACAATGCAATCTTTCCTGTCCGTAATTTCTGCAATGTCACCTCTGCAACCTGCTGCCTGTGGGTTTTAGGAGCTGGTGGGTTGGATTGGGGAGGGGTGTTGGAAATTTAAAGTGATGTCAATCGTGTTTTGTGGAGACTGGCCTTTTACAAAGGAGTTCCCTCATTTTATCTTCTCTCGAATCCTTTTCGAATCTCCCGAATCAAAGTGAAACAATTGATATTCACAGCGTGGTTGCCTTGGACCACATGCTCACGGTTCTGCTGCAGACTCCCTCTGCGCAAGTATGGAATCAGACTCCAAATTACTTTTGACAAGATAGTTGTGATATACTTGGCAACAGGAGCACAGGTCATTTATGGTGAAGATCTGAAACACAGGCCTGCTTGTTTGAGTCAATTTACCTGTAAAGTGCAGATAGCAAACTGAGAAATATTGCAACCTAAACTTAAGTACAACATATTCCTGCCATTTTTATACACAGGCAATTTAACCTTGGTGTCAGATCTAATTACTCATTGAAACTGGCTGTTCAGCAACAAGGCAAAGAATTTAGTCTCAGGATTGGTGTCTCAGAGAGGAATATATGGTGGTACAGAGACAGTACATCAGCCTTCCAAAGGATAAACATGAATCCTGGGGAATACAGGGCTTGCTAACTCCTAAGTCAGTTCCTATGTTGTTCCAACACTACTCCTAGATGGGCTGAACCTGTCTGCACAATTCCTATCATTTTCACAAGTTGCCAGAAAACTCCATGTTAAATCCGAGGTCATGGAAGAATGGCAGATTGAAGATAATGATTTGTCAGGTAAGTTAGTTATGTCAGGTAACTAAAAAATAGAAAACAAATCTGCAGTAGAGAGGGTTGACCAGCTTCAAATTCCTAGGCATCGCTATCACCAACATTCTAATCTAGTCCCTTCACCCTGATGCGGTGATCAAGAAAGTGCATCAGTGTATTTACTTTCTTAGGCATCTGAGAAGATTTGGCTTGTCCACTGGGACTCTCTCACACTTTACAGAGGCGTTACAGAATCCATCTCAGCCTGTTAGAGCAACAATCAAAGACCAGTCTCACCCCAGTCACTTTATCAAGGACCAGTCTCACCCTGGTCACTCCCTCTTCTCCCCACTTCCATCAGGCAAGAGGTACAGAAGTTTGAAAATGTATACCTCCAGATTTCTTCCCCGATGAATGGTCCTCTTATCAACTAGAATGTGATCCTGACCTCCCATCCACCTCATTGTAGACCTTTGAACTATCTTTAATCAGACTTTACCTTGCACTAATCACTGTAGCTTCATCTGTGCACTGTGGACGGCTAGATTGTAATCATGTACAGTCTTTTCTTTGACTGGATAGCACGCAAACAAAAGCTTTTCACTGTACCTCAGTACACGTGACAATAAACAACTAAACTAAAACTAAACAAAACTAAACTAAACTAAACAGCTCTGCTCTTGACCAGCTAAATCTGCTGAATGATAACACTGCCCGGTCCAATCTTGTTTCGTCTCTTCCTTCATGGTACATTGCATCAGGGAGGTTGGAAGTATGGTTTAAGATGCCAAAATGGTACTTCCAGCCATTCCCTTTTCTCTCCTTTGTCTTCTGTGAGAAGATGCAGGAGCTTGGAAGCTCAAACGTCCAGACTTAGCAACAGGTTCTTCCGTCCTATTATTTGACCCCCTGAACCAATCGCCTGCTCCAAACCACATTCTCGTGCTGCTGTCAGGTGCTCTTACTCTGAATCTCACCCCATACGGTTATTCCATTATTGTACTTTAATATTCTTTTGCACTATTTTGCATTAAAATCTTGCATCATTTTATTTATTGTGGATATAAGGAACTGCAGATGCTCGTTTACAAAAAAACCCCACAAATTGCAGGATTTAATCTGTACATGTTGACAGTAATAAACTAAATTAAACCAACTCAGTGGGTCAGCAGCATCTCTGGATAACATGGGCAGGTGACATCTTGGGTCGCGGCCAGAAGGATCCCGCCCTGAAACATCACCTAGTTCTCCAGAGGTGCTGCCTGTTCCGCTGAGTTAGTTTAGTTTATTATTGTCACATGTACACATAAAGTCCATTTAAAGAGAGTTCAAAGGTTTCCAATGATGTGGTGGGAGGGCAGTACTGCACTCTAGCAGGTGAGAGGACGGTTCAGTTTTCTGATAACAGCCAGGAAGAAACTGGCCCTGAATTTGATGGTGCACGTTCCCACACTTCAGTACCTCTTGCCCAATGGGAGAGGGGAGAAGAGGGAGTGGCCAGGCTGAGACTTGCCCTTGGTTAGGCTGGTGGCCTTGCTGAGGCAGCATTAAGTGTAGATAGAGTCAATGGTGGGAGTTTGGTTTGCGTGATGGTCTGGGCTACATTCACAACTCTCTGCAATTTCTTGTGGTCTTGGCTGGGGCTGTCCCAAACTATGCTGTGATGCATCCTTATAAAATGTTGGTGTGCCAACATGCTTTGATGCATCCTTATAAAATGTTGGTGTGCTTCAATCTGGCTGGTCCAGGACAGATTTCTGGTGACATTTACTCCTAAGGTTACCAGGTTCTCAATCTCTTTTCTGTATGCTGCCTCATTATTATTTGATAATCCAGCCCACTTTGGTGATGTCATCTGCAAACTTGCACATTGTGTTGGATTGGTATTTGGCTGCACAGTCATGAGTGTATAAGGAGTATAGCAGGGGGCTGAGAACGCATCCTTGTGGGGCATCAGTGTTGAGCATTATTGTGGAGGATGATTTGTCACCTACCCTCACTGATTGTGGTCTGATGGTCAGGAAGTCAAGGTTCCATTTGCAGAGGGGAGCGCTGACTCCCAGTTCCACGATGAGCTTGGTTGGGATAATGGTATTGAAACTGTAGTTCATGAATAGTAGTCGGACGTAGGTGTCCTTGTTATCCAGGTGTTCCAGGGATGAGTGTAGTGCCAGGGAGATGGCATCAATCGTGGACCTGTTGTGGTGATTGGCGAACTGCAGTAGATTTGATATGACAGAACTTTCTTTATCCCAGGAGGGAAATTGATCTTCGAACAGTCATAAAACACAAAATACATGAAACATGAAATTAAAGTGACGAGTGGGAAAGATTGGGGATGTGCAAAGATTGGGGGGGGGGGGGGGGGGAGTCAGTCTACCCCACGAAGGAAGGGGGAGGACTTATATAGTTTAAAGGTTGCACAGATCAAGGTAACTTGGTAGGCTTTATCGTATACCATAACCAGCCTCTTGAAGCACTCCATGATGGTGGATGTCAGGGCATAAGATCTTGCTTTTCTTTGGCACCAAGATGATAGTGGTCTTCTTTAAGCAGGTGGGTACCTCAGAATAGAGCAGGGAGAGATTTAAGAAGTCTGTGAACACTCCCGCAAGTTGGTCTGCGCAGTTCCCAAGGACATGGCCAAGGACTCCATCTGTGCCGGTTGCTTTCCATGGATTCAGCCTCAGGAAGGCCAATTTTACTTCTACAACAGTGGCCCTGTGAAAAGATGCACTCGAGTTTGACCGGACAGGTGTCATCTGCTCAAAATGAGCATGGAATGAGCATAAGGTTCATCAGGGAGGGCACGATCACCAGCAATGGTGCTTGGCTTAACTTTGCGAGCATTGAGGCCTTGCCACAGTCAGCGGGTGTCTGAGTGATTATACTGGGACTCAGGTTTGACCCGGCATTGTCTCTTGGCATTCCTGAAGGTTTGGTGAAGATAGTCAAACTTTCTTGTACTGCTCGAGATCGTTTGACTGGCATGCCAATTGTGTTACTCTAGTTACTGCAGTTGATTTACTCCAGCACTCGATGGCATTTTATTTATAGTTGTATTTATCATTTCTGTGTGTAACTGTTTACTCTAAGAGCTTCTCATGAACAAAGAATGTCACTGTATCTGACAATAAACTCATCCGAATCTGAATCGTTCTGGGATACAGTGATGTGACTTCATGGCCTGTTTAAAAATTAAGTGTTACCACTGTAGGCAGAGATGAGGTGATTTTTTTTTTCTGTCAGACGATTGCTACTGGATCACCACACATTTACAATGGAACTTCATTTTATGCATTTATTGTTCATAATGATCAAATTGTGTCATTCAGAAATTTATAATGGTTATTATTATTGAGATTAATCATGTATTAGTATTAAGATTAATCATACATCTGTATTATAGTCTTAAATCAGATTTATTTATCTGTCTTTTCCCAAGGACTGTGGTACAAAGTCTTTGAATATTTTTAAGGTAGAGGTAGACTCTTGATAAGTGAGGGAGGTGAAAGCCTACTGGCGATAGGCAGGATTGTGAAGCTGATCATCAGGTCATCCACGATCTTATTGAATGGTGGAACAGGCTCAAGTGGCCAGGTCATGACTGATCTGTCTGGAACCACAACACTGCACTTTATTATTCTTTTGTTATCGTTCTTCACATCAGAATCAGAATAACCTTTACTGTCATCCAAAAAATCAAGTCTTTTGGACATAATTCCGTTACCCGCAGTCCAACAATAAGAGCAATAAAAATAAGCAATTACACACACAATCACAAACTAACACAAAGCAAAAAAAAGAAACATCCATCACAGTGAGTCTCCTCCAGTTACCTCCTCACTGTGATGGAAGGCCAGAATGCCTTTTCTCTTCCCCTGCCGTCTAATTGTGTTAGACTTTACTTTAGACCTCAGAGATACAGCGTGGAAACAGGCCCTTTGGTCAATCCAGTCCACGACGACCAGCGATGACCTCGGCACACTCGCACTCTCCTACACTCTAGGGAACATTTACAGAAGCCAATTAAGCTACAAATCTGTGCGTCTTTGGAGTGTGGGAGGAAACTGGAGCACCCTGAGAAAACCCATGCGGTCACAGTGAGAACGTACAAACTCCTAACAGACAGCACCCATAGTCTGACCTGGGTCTCTGGTGCTGTAAGGTAGAAACTCTACCAATGGTTGTGCTATTGAGTCCGTACCTTGTGTTGTTATTTTGAAACCTTCCCATTGACTTTGTGACAGAATAAATTGAAAGTGTGGTGTTGATATTCCATTCTGAAGGATCACCTGGCATTAGTTGTCTGAAACTATCCAGATTGCATGTCAAACTCAACATTTAATTTTTGTTGACAACAAATGATAGCCATCATAAATTAACCATCTCTCTACTTTACAATCCAATAGCACTAAACTTTTTGTCAAAGTCTACGCCCATGACTCCCAAATGTCAAACTAATGACAAATGGTACGATTAAGGTTCAAGATGAGAGATACTATAATGTGCGCAGGCATCAAGAGGAAACAGAGACGAGGAAAAAAATCAAACTGAATAATTATTGTGGGCCATTTCTGTTATTCTCAGCACCATAATTCCGTATCATTTTACTAAGTTGTTGACCATGCATTTAGAAGGGGAATCGTGCATAGTTCTCAGCCAGCTTTGTAAATAATTCACAACAAAAATGCAATTGTGTTGAAAGTACCTACAACAGCATGAATGTAATTGAAAGTCTCAGCCACGATATAATGAATAAATTACATAGCTCATGGTAAGACTGCAGACAATATTACTGCAACTGATGTTTGCTGCTCAGTGTGGAAGTTGACAATATTCTTCTTGAATATGGTGTTCAACATACACTTTTAACTTCCAAATATTTGAGTATCTTACAAATGTTTTGATTAAAGATATTTTCCACTCCCACCTTCCCAGACCTAACCAACCTGTCCTGTTCACCCCTACCATGAATGTGCAATGTTGATGAATACATACGTAACCTGGGGCATCCCCCTTGCAAAACATCCTGCTGTCGTCCCCAACATGGCACTTAGCTCTCAGGTATTTCTTCATACTTGTTGCTCCACAGCCTTTTACTCCTCCACCTCACTGTTTCTCTCCTTTCTCCCATCCCGCCAACTCTCTCCTTTTGGTGCAGCGCCACTTTAACATCATATCTCCATGACCACCATGTTTGCAATAAAACATGAACGATGTGTTTACCCAGAGGGTTGCGCTAAGTATGTAAGGATGTTTATTAAAAATAACTGAACAGGCAGAGCTTGAAGTGTGCTCATCCACATCTGCTGTGTGTCTTACTGCAGTGTAACAGGACCTGACTGTTCAATGCTGCAATCTGCTGCCCTCTTGCCCCGCTGAATAACTATTTCTCTGAACCAATAATCTTTCTTCTGTTCAAGAAGATGCCCGAGACAGTCGCTGCCTCTACTTCCGTTAACAAACACGGCTGGAAGCAGCATGCAATAAAGGAAGATATTTGGGCCTTCGAGGCTTTGTTGTCAACCATTACTTTGAATCAGCTACATAAAAGGCACACCAGGGAAGTTTGCTGCAAAGGAAATCATTTTCGCAAAAATCTGTGCCAATAGAGGATTACTACAGGGAGAGTGGCAAGAAGATAAGAGAGCAGTCATGGAGACAGTATCAAATAAAATAATTTAGTTTTAAACCAGGAAAAGTACAGAAATACATAGGAAGGAAGAGTTATTGGAATTAGAAATATTAGCAGGCAATTCTTCGGATACTACACAATAGAACAGAATCTAAGCCAGCAGAGAAAAAATAGAGTTGCAGGGCTGTGCCAAAAAAATCAATAGGGAGCAATACAAAGAAAGACCAAGGGAATGAATGATCCGCAAATAGATTCCAGTAGTAATCTAGAAGTAGTAAACGTTCTCCCCGTGACCTGCATGAGTTTTCTCTGGTTTCCTCCCACACTCCAAAGACGTACAGGTGTGTATGTTAATTGGCTTGGTATAACCATAAATTGTCCCTAGTGTGTGTAGGATAGTGTAAGTGTGGGGGGAATCGCTGGTCGCCGTGGACTTGGTGGGCCGAAGGGCCTGTTGCCGCGCTGTATCTCCAAACTAAACTACATTTAGATGTTTAATATCTCTTTGATAAAGCCTATAAACTTCAAGAGCAAATGGAGTAAAGGATCCTTGGTTACCAATTTAAGGACTTACTCTTTACCACACGGTTACCACAACAGATGCACACCTACAAACCAGAAACTGGCTCACTGATACTCTGAAGAAGGGTCTCGAACCGAAACATCACCCACTCCTTCTCTCCAGAATTTTGTGTCTATCATTGATATTCAGCGTGGGTTTATCCAGGTCTATTTTGTTTCAGAATAAAAGCAGAAACTATCAGAAATAGGTAGCAAGTCTGGCAACGATTGTGGATAGAGAAACAGTTAAAGTTCCAGGTCTAAGATATTTCAATGAAAATAAATATTTTCACGGATACTGCCTGGCCGGCTGAGTGTTTTAACATTTTTTAAATTCTGGGACCAAGTAGTCTTGTGGAAACTTAAACTGACCATCAAACAAGTTACAGGCAAGTAGTTCATAAGGTCATGTCAAATTTAGATTTTTAATATCTCTTTGATAACGTGTATAAACTTCAAGAGCAGATGGAGTAAAGGATCCTTGATTACAATTTGAGAACCAGACTCTTATTACCAATTTGACCTCACTAGAATTAGGCCATTCGGCCCATCAAGTCTACTGCGCCATTCAATCGTGGCTGATCTATCTCTCCCTCCTAACTCCATTCTCTTGCCTTCTCCCCATAACACCACATAACAACATAGTTGGTTATGTCCTGCAACAGTAAGAGGCTATATTTTTGCCACAGGGAAGGCTTAGAGCATTTGCAGTGCTTTAATTGCCACTTGGTTCTGAACTTTATTAAAGCCTTGGCTAGGATTGCCAATTTTCTCACTCCCAAATAAGGGCCAAAAGGTGATGTCACCGCCCCACGCCCCACGCCCCATGTGAACTCACCCAGCCAGCGGTCACGTGCTCCCGCTCCACCAATGGCGGCCGCCCGGGCTGAGAGGCGGATTGCTATGCAACCTCCGTTAGGTGGCACCCGGGCCTCTGGGCCTACACTATCCAGGCCTACAGCGGCCCCCGGGCCTAATACGGGACAAGGGCGGTCCCTTATGGAACAAACCAATTTAGCCCAATATACGGGATGTCCTGGCTAATACGGGACAGTTGGCAACCCTAGCCTTGGCCCAGGCATGCCCCAAAGAGCTGGCGCAGAGGTGAGATGAGAGTGGCAGCCTTTGGCATCATGGCGTCATTGACTCGGTGTGGCATCGTGGACCCCAGGTAAACCAAGTTAATGGGCACCAAGGGGGAAAACAATCTACTGCCTGGAAACATTTCTTGCACCAAGGCCAATGTTGTTGTAGTTGGAGATTGTTCATTCCATTACATGAGTGTCTCCAGGGAGTAACCTAATGCAATCGTTTTTAACAGCTTCATTTTCTTTTTGTCATAAGGTCAGGAGGGGATATACTCGCTGAAGACTACACACTATTTTGTTCTATTTGTAATTCGTTATCTACCAAAGAAATGTGCCAGACTGATCCATGCAGTGATAAATGGCAAGTAACGTTAATGCCGTAAATGTGGCAGACAATGGACATCTCCAACAAGGGAGATAGACACTAAAAGTTGGAGTAACTCAGCGGGACAGGCAGAATTTCTGGAGAGAAGGAATGGGTGACGTTTTGGGTCGAGACCCTTCTTTGGACTGGGTCTTCAACAAGGGAGAGTCTAGTTACCTGCCCATGACTTTTAATAGTGTCCCAATGCTGAGCATTCTCCGATCACCAAGTTGGGGGAGGGCAGCATCAAACAGTATTTCTAACTTACTCTATTTCTAAGTAAAACTGACTTTTACGGGAGGGATAACGAAGCAATGCTTCGAGCAAGTGGGGAAGAAAGGTCACTCTGGTATTGTATAAATGGGCACAAAGTGGTACAGGTAGTGGAGCTGCAGCCTCAGAGCTCAGGCAACTCAGAGAGTTCAATCCTGTCCACGTGCAGTTTGTACATTCACAAACTCCACATATGGTCTGGAGAAGGGTCCCGACCCGAAACGTCACCTATCCATGTTCTGCAGAGATGCTGCCTGACCCGCTGAGTTACCCCGTTACTTTGTGTCCTTTTGTATGCCCAACCTGTGACTGCATGGGTTTTCCCCAGGTCCTCTGATTTTGTCCCATATCCCAATGAGTATGGTTTGGCAGATCAATTGGCTCCTCTGAATTGCCCCAGTTGTGCAGCTGAGGGTAGGTGGTTGTGGCTGATGGGGATGTGGGGAATTAAACTTACTGGAGAAAATTACTAGGATTTGAGGCGGCATGGTGGCGCAGCGGTAGAGTTGCTGCCTTACAACACTTGCAGCTCCAAGGACCTGGGTTCAATCCTGACAATGGGTGCTGTCTGTACGGAGTTTGTACGTTCTCCCCGTGACCGCGCGGGTTTCTCCGTGATCTTCGGTTTCCTCCCGCACTCCAAAGATGTACTGGTTTGTAGGTTAATTGGCTTGGTATAAGTGTAAGTTGTCCCTAGTGTGTGTAGGATAGTGTTAATGTGTGGGGATCGCTGGTCTGTGCGGACTCGGTGGGACGAATGGCCTGTTTCTCTAAACTAAACTAGTGGGATTGCATTGAATTGGCTTAAACATGACGTGTTGAAATGGCCTCTTAAGTCATTAGGAACTATGGAATTTTATTACGAAACAGTAATAATGGTGTGTCTTTGTGGAGCCTTCAGTCCGCATCAGATTCTACTTTTTATTATGTTACAAAAATGGAAAGTTGAAGTTATAATTGCAGAATTGTCAACTGCAAGCCTTTCCAGCTCCTACTGCCTTCTCAGTTGTTCCGAAATTCTGTCATCTACAGATGCTCAAAATCAGGGAAATAGCCCATTAGTAATATGCCACTCCTTGTAGCTGTGCATTTGTATCTTGTTTCCATGTAATCTGAACAAGTGACTCTGTAAAAGGCCTGTGGTGAAGAGACAGTTCTTGAAATGAAGCCTTATCAGAGGGAACAGCAATACCAGAGGAATCTGCTCTAACCAACGGCTTCTGCTGATGACTACAGACCACAGAGAGTCACGTGCACACAAATAATTACCTGATGGCACAGCTCAAGAGGGGTGGGTTAATGTTCAGATTCTTCAATTGCTGCATCTCTGTGGATGCAAACATGCACGAGGGCAATGGAGAGTTACAAATGAACAACATTTGTAACCTACATATATGTCTTTTCCAAGATATATCACAAGGAATTCAGCAAGGCCGAGGTGAATGTGTCCTTATTATTATTGAAAGGAAAATGATTTTACTCACATTCTTCAAAGGTGAAAGATATTTCACTCCATAATTAAAACAATTAGGAAATAAATAAGCTGATGCATTGCATCTCAATCTCTGAGTTAGAAGAGGCTTGGGTTCAATAGCAAGGCTGCTGGGAAATTGAGGTCACAATGCAGGGGAGCCAGTGGTACAGATCTGCAGAAAAGCTTGATGGCCCCTTCCAGAAGCATTAAATGGTGTTGCTGATGATGGTCAACAGGACAACTCCCAACACACAAGGGCGATTTACACCAAATGAATTTCTTAATTCACTTCTAACCAATGGCTTGGGAATATTGAAACGTAACCTGAAGAAGGGTCCTAATCCACAACGTCACTCAAACCTTTTTCTCCAGAGATGCTGCCTGTTCCGCTGAGTTACTCCAGCTTTTTGCGCCTAACATCGGTTTAGACCAGCATCTGCAGTTCCTTCCTACACATTACTCCAGTACTTTGTGTCCATCTAAATGAAACATGAGTCTGATGGCAGGATGTTGTGGAGATCCAAATGGAATACTTTCCCAATGAAATGTTAGCGCTGCTGAATGGTCCAGCATTTGGGGGCAGTAATGATAATGAGCAGCTACATTTGCCACAAGCTGTTGGGAAGACGTTGTCACACTGAGCGGCAGACTAGCTTGCGAAGCAAAACGTGCTGTTGAGCCAAAACCAAAGAGGCCGACGTCAGGCAACGCCGTGGTAGTAGGGGACTCGATTGTGAGAGGTACGAACAGGGGTTTCTGCGGCAACAGACGGGATTCGAGGATGGTGTGCTGCCTCCCTGGTGCCAGGATCCAGGATGTCACGGACAGATTGCAGAAAATCCTCAAGGGCGAAGGTGAACAGCTGGAAGTGGTGGTGCATGTTGGCACAAACGATGTCGGAAATAAGGGGATGAATATTCTGCAGTGTGACTTTAGGGAGCTCGGAAAAATGCTGAAAAGCAGGACATCCGGGGTGGTTATCTCTGGTTTGCTTCCAGTTCCTCGTGTTGGCGAGAGCAGGAACAGGGAGATACAGGACCTGAATGTGTGGCTGAGGAAATGCAGGGGGCAGGAATTTAGATTCTTAGATCACTGGGATCTGTTTTGGGGTAAGGGGGAATTGTACAAAAGGGACGGATTGCACCTTGACAGGTGGGGGGCCAGCATTCTGGCGGGTAGGTTTGCCACGGCTACATGGGTGGTTTAAAACTAAATAAGGGGGGGGGGGGGGGGTTCAAATGGGATAGTCGAGGATGGAGTTAAAGGGAAAGAGAGTAAAGGGATAGTTAATGACCCCAGAATTAACGGGAAAGAAAGCTCACAAAGGGATAGGAGAGTATGGCCAAGTGTAATAGGGATCGATGTGAAGGGTGAGATGAGTAAGGAATTAAAAGTATTGTATATGAATGCGCGAAGTATAAGAAGTAAAGTAGATGAGCTTGAGGCTCAGTTAGAGGTTGGTAGATATGACATTGTGGGGATTACAGAGACGTGGCTGCAGGAGGATCGGGCCTGGGAACTTAATATTCAGGGTTATACATCCTATAGAAAGGACAGGAAGGTGGGCAGAGGCGGAGGGGTAGCTCTGCTGGTGAGGGATGAAATTCAGTCCCTTGCAAGGGAAGACATAGGGACTGACGAGGTAGAGTCACTGTGGATTGAGTTGAGGAATTGTAAAGGCAAGAAGACACTAATTGGTGTTATCTACAGACCCCGAAATAGTAGCCCGGATGTAGGGTGAAAGATGCAGCAGGAGTTAAAACTGGCAATGTAAGAAAGGTAATGCCACTGTGGTGATGGGCGATTTCAATATGCAGGTAGACTGGGAAAATCAGGTTGGTTCCGGACCCCAAGAAAGAGAGTTTGTAGAGTGCCTCCGAGATGGATTCTTAGAGCAGCTTGTAATGGAGCCTACCAGAGAAAAGGCAATTCTGGATTTAGTGTTGTCCAATGAACCAGATTTGATAAGAGAACACGAGGTAAGGGAACCGCTTGGAGGTAGTGATCATAATATGATTGGTTTTAATCTGCAATTTGAGAAGGAGAAGGTTAAATCGGAAGTGTCAGTGTTACAGTTGAACAAAGGGGACTATGAAGGCATGAGAGAAGAGCTGGCCAAGGTAGACTGGAAAGGGATCCTAGCAGGATTGACGGTGGAAAAGCAATGGCAGGAATTTCTGGGCATAGTCCGGAAGACGCAGGATCATTTCATTCCAAAAAGGAAGAAAGATTCTAAGGGGAGTAGGAGGCAACCGTGGCTGACAAGGGAAGTTAGGGATGCAATAAATCTAAAAGAAAAGATGTATAACACAGCAAAGAGTAGCCGGAAGCCAGAGGATTGGGAAACATTCATAGGACAACAGAAGGTAACAAAACAGGCAATACGGGCAGAAAAGTAGAAGTACGAGGGGAAGCTGGCCAAGAATATAAAGAAGGACAGTAAAAGCTTCTTTAGATATGTTAAGAGAAAAAGAGTAGCAAAGTCAAATGTGGGTCCCTTGAAGGCAGACATGGGTGAAATTATTATAGGTAACAAGGAAATGGCAGAGGGTTGAACAGGTACTTCGGATCTGTCTTCACTAAGGAAGACACAAACAATCTCCCAGGTCTACTGGAGGACAGAGGATCTAGGGGGGTAGAGGAACTGAAAGAAATTTTCATTAGGCGAGAAATAGTATTGGGTAGACTAATGGGACTGAAGGATGATAAATCCCCTGGGCCTGATGGTCTGCATCCCAGGGTCCTCAGGGAGGTGGCTCTAGAAATAGTGGACTCATTGGTGATCACTTTCCAATGTTCAATAGATTCGGGATTAGTTCCTGTGGATTGGAGGATAGCTAATATTATCCCACTTTTCGAGAAAGGAGCGAGAGAGAAAACGGGGAATTACAGACCAGTTAGCCTGACTTCAGTGGTGGGAAAGATGTTGGAGTCAATTATTAAAGAGGTAATAATGGTGCATTTGGATAGCAGTAAAAGGTTAAGTCCAAGTCAGCATGGATTTATGAAAGGGAAATCATGCTTGACTAATCTTCTGGAATTTTTTGAGGACGTGACAAGTAAAATGGATGAAGGGGAGCCAGTGGATGTAGTGTATCTAGACTTTCAGAAAACCTTTGATAAGGTCCCGCACGGGACATTGGTGACTAAAATTAGAGCACATGATATTGGGGGTAGGGTGTTGACATGGATAGAAAACTGGTTGACAGACACGAAGCAAAGAGTAGGAGTAAACGAGTCCTTTTCAGAATGGCAGGCAGTGGCAAGTGGAGTGCCGCAAGGCACGGTGTTGGGGCCACAACTGTTTACCATATATATTAATGATTTGGAAGAGGGAATTAGAAGCAACACTAGCAAGTTTGCGGATGACACAAAGCTGGGTGGCAGTGTAAACTGTGAAGAGGATGTTAGGAGATTGCAGGGTGACCTGGACAGGTTGAGTGAGTGGGCAGATGCGTGGCAGATGCAGTATAATATAAATAAATGTGAGGTTATCCACTTTGCCAGCAGAAACAAGGAGGCAGATTATTATCTCAATGGAGTTAGGTTAGGTAAGGGGGAGGTCCAGCGAGACCTGGGTGTCCTTGTACACCAGTCACTGAAAGTTGGCGTGCAGGTACAGCAGGCAGTGAAGAGAGCTAATGGAATGTTGGCCTTCATAACAAGAAGATTTCAGTATAGGAGTAAAGAGGTTCTCTGCAGTTGCATAGGGCCCTGGTAAGACCACATCTGGAGTATTGCATACAGTTTTGGTCTCCTAATTTGAGGAAGGACATCCTTGTAATTGAGGCAGTGCAGTGTAGGTTCACGAGATTGATCCCTGGGATGGCGGGACTGACATATGAGGAAAGATTGAAAAGACTAGGCTTGTATTCACTGGAGTTTAGAAGGATGAGAGGGGATCTTATAGAAACATATAAAATTATAAAAGGACTGGACAAGCTAGATGCAGGAAAAATGTTCCCAATGTTGGGCGAGTCCAGAACCAGGGGCCACAGTCCTAGAATAAAGGGGAGGCCATTTAAAACTGAGGTGAGAAAAACTTTTTCACCCAGAGAGTTGTGAATTTGTGGAATTCTCTGCCACAGAGGGCAGTGGAAGCCAAATCACTGGATGGATTTAAGAGAGAGTTAGATATAGCTCTAGGGGCTAGTGGAATCAAGGGATATGGGGAGAAGGCAGGCACAGGGTATTGATTGGGGACGATCAGCCATGATCACAATGAATGGTGGTGCTGGCTCGAAGGGCCAAATGGCCTCCTCCTGGACCTATTTTCTATGTTTCTATCATGAAAGTACTGAGGAACATAGCACTTCCACAGATGAACCGTTAAATGCACAAATCCTAAAGTTGCATACCTCTATAGGCGGTCCTATTCTACCACCGTCACCAAGGGAAATCAATAATATCAACATGATCATAAGGTATTTATAAACCAGTCTCATTCTAAAATACTGTGAAAATCTTATGTTTTTTGCATGAGATGTAAGTGAGTTTTTAAATGGCATACTTAACAGTGATTACTACTCAGCAATCTCAATGGGTCCATAAAACTAATTTATGTGGATTGTAACTATTCTCATAACTATTTTATATATTTAAAAAAATTAAATTATTTTTCTCCCTTTAAAGGGGTTTATGATATTTCAATTCTACTTTGATCGTATGTGTGTTCTAATCTTTTATCAATGTTCTTTAAAAAGCTGGAGAAGTTAATAAAAAAATTGTGGGTTTTTTTCCTGCCCCAACCCCTCTCTATCACAAGACTCCAGGGTTGATGTTTGGTTGTGTTAGGTTAAGAGGCCAGATACACTTCTAATCTATCTCCTGGTCCTTACAGCAGCTATGACTGGTGGATGCAGTTTGTTCCATTCATCTTTTCTATATTTTACTCACTTGTAATTTTTAAACATTAATTTTAACAACACGAGAACAAGAACTCAAGCAAATAGGAGCAAGAGTCAAACATCGAGCCCTTCAAGCCTGTACCACTATTTAATATAATCATAGATGATCTGTGCTGGTCTCAACTTATCTTCTGTGCTATTTCTCCATGCCTCTCTATTCCTCGGTTAATCAAATATTTATCCACTGCCACTTCAAATTTCAATTTATTCTCCCCATTTATTGACTCTAGCTTGCTCCACCTTCAACACCATAAATCCAACTGAACAAATATCCAAAACTCTGGACAAAGGACTCAGCACTCTGCAAATGGATCGTTGACTTCCTATCCAGAGACTGCAATTAATAATTGTGTATGGCGGGATGGCGGGACTGTCGTATGTTGAAAGGCTGGAGCAATTAGGCTTGTATACACTGGAATTTAGAAGGATGAGGGGGGATCTTATTGAAACATATAAGATAATTAGGGGATTGGACACATTAGAGGCAGGAAACATGTTCCCAATGTTGGGGGAGTCTAGAACAAGGGGCCACAGTTTAAGAATAAGGGGTAGGCCACTTAGAACGGAGATGAGGAAGCACTTTTTCAGTCAGAGAGTGGTGAAGGTGTGGAATTCTCTGCCTCAGAAGGCAGTGGAGGCCAGTTCGTTGGATGCTTTCAAGAGAGAGCTGGATAGAGCTCTTAAGGATAGCGGAGTGAGGGGGTATGGGGAGAAGGCAGGAACGAGGTACTGATTGAGAGTGATCAGCCATGATCACATTGAATGGCAGTGCTGGCTCGAAGGGCTGAATGGCCTACTCCTGCACCTATTGTCTATTGTCTAATAAGGACAGGCAACAAAATACCCTCCATGATCATTCTCTACACCGGTGCTCCCAGCCCCTTACTATATTCTCTTTATACTCACGACTGTTCAGTAAAATACTGCCTTAACTCCATTTATAAGTTAGCAGATACCACCTTTGTGGGGCGAATCTTGCTCAATGACGAGATGGAGTACAGAAAGGAGATAGAGAGCTTAATGGTGTGGTGTCAACACCACCAACCTTTCCCACAATTTCAGCAAAACAACGGAGCAGATCATTGACTTCAGTCAGCAGCGTGGACTGCCCACCCCAGTTTCCTTCAACAAGTGCTGAAGTCAAGTCAAGTTTATTTGTCACGTACACATACAAAATGTGCAGTGAAATGAAAGGTCACCCACAGTCCAGCAATAAGAGCAATAAAAAAAACCCAATTTCACACACAATCACAACCAACACAAAACAAAAAAAAAGAAACATCCATCACAGTGAGTCTCCTCCAGTCACCTCCTCACTGTGATGGAAGGCCAGAATGTCTTTTCTCTTCCCCTGCTGTCTTCTCCCGCGGTCAGGCTGTTGAAGTTGCCACGTTCCAGCCTGCGCCGGACGGTGAAAGGCTCGCAGAGATAAGCATAGATGATTGAGAGCTTCATTATTCTAGGTATAAATATCACCAACAATTTGTCCTTCTTCATCCACATCTGTGTTTTTCCACAGAATGCCACAATGTCCTCAGAAGACTGAGGAAATTGAGCATTTGCCCAATGATTCTTACCATTTTCTACAAACTCACCACAGAAAACATCATATTGGGATGCTTGGTAACTTGGTATGGCAACTGATCTGCCCAAGACCGCAAGAAACTGCAGAGAGTGTGGATGCAGCCCAGTCCGTCTCACAAACCAGCCTCCCTCCATTAGCTAAAGAAAGTTAGTGCCAGGGAGTGGTGATTCTATGTAATGGTCCCAGAAGAGGATCTACAATTATGCACTACAATCGTTCTATTCTTTTAAATTTCTATTCCAATTGAAAATCCATCAGGGTTTCTACAAACACTAAAAATATTCTCTGTAATCGTCGGCGAGGTCTGATGATCTTGACCTTGACCTTGCAGCTCCAAATCTTGCACTGTTACTTTTCTCCTTGCACTGCCTGTTGAACGCATGTACGAGTTGATTAAGGATAGCGGAGTCAGGGGGTATGGGGAGAAGGCAGGAACGGGGTACTGATTGAGAATGATCAGCCATGATCACATTGAATGGCAGTGCTGGCTCGAAGGGCCGAATGGCCTACTCCTGCACCTATTGTCTATTGATTGTACTCATGTATGGTATGATTTGACTGGACAGCACACCAACAAACTAGTTCAATGTACCTTGGTACACAAACTTGTTCAAAGTACCTTGGTACACAGGACAATAATAGTAAAGAAAACTAACACTTTATAAAAAAGGAATTGCAGAACCTGGTTTACAAAAGAAGACACAGAGTGCTGGAGCAACACAGCAGGTCAGGCAGCATCCGAGGTGAGGCGACAACATGGTCAGTCTGAAGAACGGTCCCCGACCCAAAACATCACCTGTCCATGTTCTCCTGGGATGCTGCCTGACCCACGGAGCTACTCCAACACTGTCTTCCATCTACACTTTATGGCGTCTCAGGAAAGCAGCAATGTTCTTTTCTCTTTTAAAACCTAAGTTCTTAAAAAACAGAAGTTAGTTGTAAAATTAGTTGTATTTCATTGCTGATTGGACTTTCTATCTGAAAATGAAAAATGAAAAATGAAATGAAAAGGAAAAATCCAAATCGCTCAAGACAACACAAGTCATCGGTAACCCATAAGTGAAAGGACCAAGAGGGGAAGGCCATAAATCATTCTTCCACAAGAAACAGTGGTGGCCGCATTGCCAGGCTGACTTTAGTTGTTTTCAGAGACCAGAAGAACCGGCTTCTACCAATCAGACAGGATTAATATCTTCTGTATTAATCCGCAGATCAGGAAGAGGAATTTTACAACACACCATAAAAGGGAGCCTGCCAATTAGATGATGGACAATCATTTCTGTGAAACATCAAACACAAAAGCCTCATTCATTCTGCTTCCAGGAATGAGCTTATTTGTCTTTGGGCATCAGACAAAAGGGAACAGGGTGCTTGGCACGGCCTTTACTCAGTGGCACAAATCAACCTCTGCAAAGGGCCTGAAACATGATGTGCAATCTGGCAAGTGGATTCCACAAGCATCAGACTGGAGTTGCCAGGTTACAGGATAGTCTGGCTGGCTAGCTTCAACTTCACTCGACTAACTGTTTGTGTCAACAGCACCACAGTTTTTGGAACAAAGTCTGCATTTCAGCGTGGCAGGGCCATGTTGGGCAATTGTGTGCCTAAATGTAACTGGGTTAAGGGCATGGCATTCACAGAAAGCTGGGACACATTTCTACTTGGACGGCAGCCCTTTGGGTTTGTACGCGAGGTGGTATTGGCACTTGCATTCACACTATCAGACCAGCACTGATTATGCAACTTTCATTCGGCACTTAAACAGGTATCGAGGTGTTGCAAAAGAAAGCAAGAACACTTCTCTCTATTTGTAAATTTTAATCATAAAGCACTGCACTGCACCAATGAAAAAATGCCAATACCACACAGGCAATTGTGTGCCTAAATGTAACTGGGTTAAGGGCAAGGAAAAGGGATCCCTGTACGCAGAGATATGGACAAAATGGTGGAAAATGCAACTAGCCGAGAATGCCAACTTGGTTAGCATGGACAGTGTGGGAAGAAGGGCCTGTTTCCATGCTGTATGGCTCTATGACGCTGTGACTCCATTAATGTGACCATGGAGTGCATTAAGCTTTACTGACCAGGAATGAAATTCTAAGCAAACCATGTTTAACCAATATGTCTTGTCCACTTCTGGTGAGTGACTGCAAATGGTGATAAACAAAATAACAAAAAAAATTTAGTAATTACATTGGCATAAAGCTTAGTAAAACAAATATTCATAGAGTTTTAATGCCTGCCAACCAGCCTCACAAATACAAAATATACACCGATCAGCCAAAACATTATGACCTGATGAGCCAAAACATTATGACCACCTGCCTAATATACTGTTGGTCCTCCGTGTGCAGCCCCATACACAGCAGGGTGCGATGCACTGTGTGTTGTGACACATTCCTCCCGTGACCACCATTAAAATTTTCTGTGACTTGTGCCACAGTAGATCTTCTGTCGGTTCGGACCAGATGGGTTAGCCTTTGTTGCCCTCGCTCATCGATGAGCCTTGGGCGCCCAACACCCTGTTGCCAGTTTGTGGTTTGTCCCTCCTCAGACCACTGTCGGTGGGTACTCACCACTGCTGACCGGGAGCACCCCACAAGCCTTGCCGTTTCAGAGATGCTCTGACCCAGTCGTCTGGCCATAACAAATTGGCCCTTGTTAAAGTCGCTCAGGTCCTTACTCCTGCCCATTTCTCCTGGATCCAACACATCAACTTCAAGAACTGACTGTTCACTTGCTGCTTAATATATCCAACCTCTTGACAGGTGCCATTATAACAAGATAATCGATGTTACTCACTTCGCCTGTCAGTGGTCATAATGTTTTGGCTGATCGGTGTATGTAGAATGAAGATAGCATTTGATATATTGCACCTGTATTTCAAAATAGCACATTTCAGATTCCCTTACTACACTCATTCTTTTGCTACACATTCACATTCATCAAACCCCAAGCAGCCAGCAGTTCAGAATTCACAACAAACTCAGTTAGTCAATCTTCCAGCTGCAATGATGTAGTATGATTGTCAAGTAAACACTTCTGATGCAGAGCCACCATTGTGCAGTAAACAATGTGTCAAATTTGTGCCACGTATGCAACATGATAATTATCAACTAATGCTGATGATGTAGGTAAATAGACACAATTTAATCAAGAGGCTGTGATGGAATTCCTATTCTTCCTCATGGTAGATTTGATTAAATCCATTTTATGGAAGATCCAATTATTGATCCAGGATCTTCATTCATCAGGTGCCATTAAACATTCAGGTTTAATCAACGTCAAAGTGTTCAATATTAAACTGTTAAACTAATTTGGTGACACCCATCAAACTGTTGCAGCTAAAATGAAGTTATATTTCACACACTGAAGCACAGACAGCAGAAATTATCCTGGCGTGTAAGGAGCTGAAGGCAGGTGGCTTACACTTTTAAAAAAACTCTTCTTTCCTGAAAAATCTTTTTCTTTCATTGTCAGGCTGGAGTACACAGAAAGGAAAACACTAAGTGTTTGCACACAATGCTGGAGTAACTCAGCAGGTCAGGCAGCATCTCAGGAGAGAAGGAATGGGCGACGTTTCGGGTCGAGACCCTTCTTCAGTCTGAATACTCCAGCATTTTGTGAATAAATACCTTCGATTTGTACCAGCATCTGCAGTTATTTTCTTACACTAAGTGTTTGCAGATATTGTGGAGGTGCTTGTGCCAGCATCAATATAATTGGGGTTTAGGCGAGGACGTCTGAAGTGACAGGAACAGTTTATCTATTGGAAACTGTCTCGGTCAAAAAGCAATCAAGTTTTACGCCTACCATATACAAAACCATACTGGATAACCCTAATTAGCCCATTCTCTCCCAAATGCTAGTAAATCCTATCTCGAAGAATTCTCTCCAATAGTTCCCCTACCATTGACATGAGGCTCACTGCAATAGAGTTCCCTAGATTCTCTCTTCCTTTCTTAAACAAATAAACAACATTGGCCACTCTCCAATCCTCCGAGACTTTGGCTGAGAAGAAACAAAGATGCTGGTTAAGGCCCCTGCAATCTCCTCTCTTGCCTCTTTCAATAATCTGGGATAGATCCCATCAGGCCCTGGGGACTTATCCACTTTAATGTTCTTCAAGAGCCTCAGCACCACCTCCTCGATCTCAAACTGCCCGAGCTGTTCTCACTGTCCTCCTAATCCTCCTCGGTGAATACAAATGCAAAGTACTCGTTTAGTACCACACCTACATTCTCTGACTCCAGGCATAGATTCCCTTATCTTTGGGCGGTCATACCTTCTCCCTAGTCACCCTCTGACTTTTTAAACATACGTACAGAAAGCCTCGGGACTTTCCTTAATCCAACTCGTCAATGACATTTAATGGCCCTTTTTGGACCTTCTAATCGCTCGCTTGAGTTTTTTCCTACTCGCTGTATATTCCTCATATGCCCCATCTGATGACACCTTCTCAAACCTGACAGATGTTTCCTTTTTCTTCCTGACCAGGTTTATACCCTCCTTAGGTAGACACACAATGCTGGAGTAACTCAGCGGGACAAGCAGCATCTCTGAAGAGAAAGAATGGGTGACGTTTCGGGTTGAGACCCTTCTTCAGATAACTAATTTATAACCTCCTTGCTTACCCATCCCTTACCTTGCCGTCCTTATCATGGGGTACTGATTTTGGATGATCGGCCATGATCATATTGAATGGCGGTGCTGGCTCGAGGCCTACTGTACCTATTTCTATGCTACCCCTCCTCCTTACTGGAACATGCTGATCCTGCACTTTGATCAACTGGTCTTCAAACAACTCCCACATGTTATCAGTGGATTTACCCAATGAAAACTGCTCCCAATCTACCCTCTTTAACTCCTGCCTAATGACATTATAATCTGCATTGCCCCAATTAAGTACCTTCCCCCCAACATTCAGATCTGTCCCTAATCGAAACAATCTTAAAATGTATGGCTGATTACAAATCACTTCATACAGTTGAGAAGTGAAACCAACTTAATTTTTCAAGATTAACACGTGAAGTAGTTTCCCAAGAATGGAAACTAGGGATTAAGAACTAATGAACAGTGCAGAAATGGCCGATATCTCAGCCTCTCTCCCTTTTTTCTTATTTTCACAACCTGGCAGAGTTGATTAGCTGCCCTTTGCTAAACTGAAACCAAACAACAAGACACATATCATCATCATCATCATATATATACAGCCGGAAACAGGCCTTTTCGGCCCTCCAAGTCCGTGCCGCCCAGTGATCCCCGTACATTAACACTATCCTACACCCACTAGGGACAATTTACCCAGCCAATTAACCTACATACCTGTACGTCTTTGGAGTGTGGGAGGAAACCGAAGATCTCAGAGAAAACCCACGCAGGTCACGGGGAGAACGTACAAACTCCTTACAGTGCAGCACCCGTAGTCAGGATCGAACCTGAGTCAGGTAGGTTCGACAAAGGTTCGACAAAGGCTGGATGATCTACTCCAACAGGTGATATAAAGCAAAAGCAAATATTATCCATAATGATGGTGTTATTGAAGATTGGAATAGCAATGTTCAGTTTAGTAACACAAAGTACCTGACAGCACATCCCTTTGAAATTGTACAGTGGTTGATAAAAAATGGTTTTGGCAAGACTTGCGTAGGTGTAATTTTCAATATATGATATTTAACAATGAGTGGGTTTAAGTTTTGACAGGATATGAATCAGTCTGTTAAAGTATTCCTTCATTTCATCAAAGTATGTGTTCCACAGAGCCACAAGTCTTCTTGTAAAAGAATTAGCTTGGGAAGATGGGTGGCAACGCTTAGATTTGTTAGCAGAAAGGATCTTTATTGACAAGAGTTAGGGATCATTCATTGGAAAACATATTTATCAACCGCACTAATTCCAAAAAGCTATGGGAAAAAACAAGACTGATCTAAATTATGATTTCATATTTTTCAACACAGAGGCCAGAAGGCAGAACAAGCCCATCAAACCAATTCACCCATTTATGTGCCTGTAATATATTCTCTATTATATTTCTTGGGGTGGCACAGTGGTGCAGCAGGAGATTGGCTGCCTTACAGAGCCAGAGACCCGGGTTTGATCCTGACTACGGGTGCTGTGTGTAGTGTTTGTATACTCTTCCCGTGACCGCGTGGGTTTTCTCTGGGTGCTCCGGTTTCCTCCCACACTCCAAACACGTACACCTTCGGTAAATTGTAAAAAATATCCCGAGTGTGTAGGATAGTGTTACTGTATGGACTGATCGCTGGTCAGCATGGACTCAGTGGGGGAGAAGAGCACTTTTTCAGTACCTCGTGGATATACGGGGCACCCTTACTATTTAACAACAACCACTTGTGCATACTTAACAGCTTTGTCTTGGAAGAACAATGAATAGAAAAACTTTTACATATGGATTTAAAATACATTACAGCGAATGCAGTGCCGGAGACCTGGGTTCGATCCCGACGACGGGGGCCGTCTGTACGGAGTTTGTACGTTCTCCCCGTGACCTGCGTGGGTTTTCTCCGATAACTTCAGTTTCCTCCCACACTCCAAAGACATACAGGTTTGTAAGTTAATTGGCTTGGTAAATGTAAAAATTATCCCTAGTGGGTATAGGATACTGTTAATGTGCAGGGATCGCTGGTCGGCGCGGACCCGGTGGGCCGAAGGGCTTGTTTCTGCGCTGCATCTCTAAACTAAACTGAACTAAACATTTGCAACATGATCAGGCAATCCTTTGCTTTATCTGGTAACTTTGTTTTCCTTTGGTCATTATGTTTGATCAGCAACATACAAAAAAAAATGTAGGGGCAAGTAAATGCCATAGATTATATGGAAATAAATGGGAAAATGGACCGAAAGCTAACAGAGATGTGGTAAGCCGAATAAACTCCTACTACAGTATGTCATAAGGAAATACATACATGGAATATATAATTATGAATCTGGCTCAACCCAAATATGTATTTTGTGTTGCATCAACTGCAGGTACATTGCAGTCTGCTACAGATCCAAATAAAGATTGTAAGAAAACCAGTCATTATCCTGGTGTGAAATTCACAAGTACTTCCTAACTGGCAGCTACAAATCCAAATTAATATAATTGGATTTGCTTGTCTTCAAGCAATAAAATGATACACAGTGAAATCAAAGTAATGTTGCATAACATTGCAAACTTGTCTTAAGATAAGCAAAGAGAAACTGAGTAAGTTACAGTTATTGCAACAAAATTAAGCCAAAAAAAAAGAAGACATTTCCAAAATACACACAGCAACATCTTTAAAACCTATTCATGGGATGTGGAATCACTTGTCCATCCCTAAGACTGCCTGAATTGAGGAACATTGATGGATATCAATGTCATTGATGGAATGACATACAGGTGTTCCGGTAACGATGGCAGAATTCCTCTCCTGAAGGATATTAGTCGACCACATGAGCCTTTGGAACAGTCCAGTTATTTTATGGTTACCACTGCTGAGATTGGCTGTATTTTTAATCACAGATTTTACTTTATTACTTGAAGTGAAATTGCACAGCTGCTGCAGTGGGATATGACCCCATGTCATTGGATCAATGTCCAGAACTCTGCTCGGTTTGTAACTTGCCCATTAGGTTACTATTTCCCTGCTATTTTACTTCTTAATTAAATTTTGTTGACTTTCTGCCTTTTAGAGAGGTCAAGCCTCGAAGAATCTTAAGCTTCACATTTTTCTTGATGAATCTTAGTCGATGCAGCCAAATTAATAGATTATTTCTCTCTGAAATAGTCACACTCTCATTACACTGCACATTACTATTTACTGTGATTATCATGCACTTACTTATATTTTCTCACGACATGGAAGGAAGTCATTCCATCCCTCAACCCTATGTTGGATGGCAAACCAATCCCAATCCCAAGGATCCAAATATCCAATCCCAATCCCATCTATTTTCCCTTCTGTGCCCAACTTATCCATACATTCTCTCGCCAGCCACCTACACAAGGAGTAGCTTACAGCAATCTATCAGGTGCCAGGGGTAAGACCCCTTCCTGATTAACCTACAACCTGCTGATCAGTGCTAAGTGACTGATATTTTTTGGTTTGTCTACATTTTAGGCAGCATCAACATGAGGAACCAGACATATTGACTTAGAAGTAGAAGTAACTTCAGATATTGACTTAGAAGTAGAAATAGCTTCAGATATTAGTCTTATGCATAAACATTAGGAGATAAAAGACTGTGTTGCCGCAATGTTTAAAGAGGTGCCCCATTCCCCTTGCCCACTTTACCAATCCCTGCAGCTAGACTGCACAGAAATCACTTCAAATCACTGGCAAGTGTTTATCACTGTCATTTTGAATACTCTAATGGAACAGATTTATTACTTTATGGATGAAATTATAGTCAATTCCAGGCTGAGGAGTGTAGGAATAAGTAGATAAAGTACTCTCTTATTCCTTGTATTAAAGTATTAATTTTTGACTGAGCAGAAAGAATGACAACCCTAAGTTATGAAGATTATAGACGCGAACATTCTTCCTGGGGCTTGAATAGATAGTTCAGGCAGGCTGACTGAGAGTGCCATATTGATCATAAATTCATAAGTGATAGCAGCAGAATTAGGCCATCAAGCCCATCAAGTCTGCTTCGCCATTCAATCATGGCTGATCTATATTTCCCCTCTACCCCATTCTCCTGCCTTCCCCCCATAACCCCTGACACCCATGCTAATCAAGAATCTACCTATCTCTGCCTTAAAAATATCCATTGACGGCTTCCACAGCCTTGTGTGGCAAAGAATTCCATAGATTCACCACCCTCTGACTAAATAAATTCTTCCTCATCTCCTTCCTAAAGGAAAGTCCTTTAATTCTGAGGCTATAACCTCTGGTCTTAGACACACCCACGAGTAGAAACATCCTCTCTATCCAGGCGATAGAGGAGAATCTTTCAGTCTCTCAGCCAAGCTTAAAAGGACATGGGGTGTCCCCTGAACAGACAGTCCAATGGTGATCTCTCCAATTGGCCAATAGTTATTTGTGATCTCTTGCCTTGCATTAATTTCCAAAACATCACCATTCAAATGTACTTATTTGCTGTAAATAACATGTTGCATAGAACTCAAAGTGTTGGAGTAACTCAACGGGTCAGGCAGTAACTTTGGAGGACATGGATAGGCGACCTTTCGGGTCGGAACCATTCTTCAGACTCAGAGCTTGATCTGACCCAAAACATCACCTATCCATGACCTCTAGAGCTGCTGTCTGACCTGTGAATTACTCCAGCACTTTGTATTCCATGCAAGATTCCAGCATGTGCGGTTCCATGTGTCAACGTTGGGATGTTCTCGGGCTGTGTAACCATGAGTTATTTATTTTTAGGTCATTCATCTAATCTCACCTACATATTTTAGTTTCTCAAGAAAATGTGTCAATTCATTGTGAGTTTGCAGGTGAATGTCTGAGTAACAGGATTATATGAAAAGCGCTATATAAATGTAATGCATTATTATTATTATTATTATTAGTGTCGAAGGAAGAGAAAAAGAGCCGTGTTCTCCATCCAACGGCTAATCCAAGCGCAAGAACTAATCATTCATTCTCATTTTTGAAGGATAGTACAATGGCAGTAAAGGCAAGATGGATTCAATTTTATTGGTTTTGCTTGACTGCATATATTCCACCAAGATTGAATTTAAACTGATTCTCAACTAAAACCAAATCTGTATGTTCAAGGCAGGCTCAGTTGATTAGTCAGAATTTCATTTTAGTCGACAACCAAAAGTATTTTCTTCCTCCTGCAATTCAGTTACATTTAAAGGCTCTGCTTTTCTAAATTGGCGAAATATTTATCCTTAATTTATTCTCTGGGAACATTTTTACCCTCTACTCGGTGAGCAGAGAAGAAACAACCAAAAAGACATGATGAAGATATGGATACATGCAGCCAGCTGGCATTAGACAAAACGTTAACTCTGTTTCTGCATGGCACAGTTCTGAATCGCTCAGAGTTTTCATCTCTGGTCTTTGTCCTCCCATTTGTCAACCAAAATGCCCCTCATCTGTATCCACCTATCACTTGCCAGGCCTTGTCCCATCCCTTCTTTTCTCTAGCTTTCTGACCCAAAACATTATCCATGTCTTCCAGAGATGCCCCCTGATCCATTGAGTTACTGCAGCAATTTGTGTCTTTCTCTGACAGAATGATCAGCTTCCATGCTACTGTGCAGTCTGTACAATGTTCAGATATTGCCAGCCTCGATGGGAGCAAATTGATTACGTTCGTGTCTCAGTGAAGTGTCCTGGGTTTTCCAGCATTTGAGGCAGAGGTCAGTGAAGCAGAGTCTAAGAATAGCACAACCAGGCCCACAGGGGATTTGATTGGAGTGAGAACAGAAGCTTTTACTTCAATGCTTTATCTTAAAACACCAGCAGAATTATCTAATCCTTGTGGCTTTGATCTTGGCAACAGGGGTATAACGTATCTGCTGTGCTTTGAAGCACCAGATTCAAAACCCTCATGTCCTTTGATCACACTTTAACAATGCATTTGAGCTAGTCAGAGA
Source organism: Rhinoraja longicauda (assembly GCF_053455715.1). Lineage (NCBI taxonomy): Eukaryota > Metazoa > Chordata > Chondrichthyes > Rajiformes > Arhynchobatidae > Rhinoraja > Rhinoraja longicauda. Next base: position 14,455,444 of record NC_135984.1, on the reverse strand, counting down.
AACCATCAAAATTCAACTCCTTGGATGCAACTGTCAAGACCATCCTTCTGGGACCGGATGAGGAACATGGATTAAGAAACTCTGAAGATGTTCCCTTTATAGACAATCATTTGTTTATAAATCAGATACTGGGTAGACAGCTGCAAATATGCCCAGAATACGGATTGATAAAACAGTCTTTGTTAGTCTATTCACTACTACCAATTGCGGATTAGATCCTTGTTGACTCACCTTTGTGATATTGTTTGCCTTGCCCATGTACAGGTCAAGTGTATAGTGGCAGCATGGCAAAGATAACTAATTAACTAAACACCCATTGCCTTACAGCACCAGCGACCCAATGCTGACCTTGGGTTCTGTCTGTGGAGAGTTTGCACGTTCTCCCCGTGACAACAAGGGTTTCCTCCAGGTGCTCTTGTTTCTGCCCACATCCCAATGATGTTGGAGGTAGTAGTTACTTGGCTATTGTAAATTGCTTTTAGTGTACAGATGAGTGCTAGAATCTGAGGGGTGTCAATGACAATGTGGGAAAAATAAAGAAATAGGATCAGTGTAGAATTAGTATAAGTGGTTGCCTGATGGTCTGTATGGATTTGGATTTGGATTTGGGCCAAAGGACCTGTTTCCATGGTGGGTGTCTCTATGACTAAATTCATAAGTGTGCAAACCAGACAGTGGTTTATATTGCTGGTTTAAACAGCCAATGCCTTTTCCCAACCATTGAATGGATGGCCTACAGTGACTGGTTGCAGGCAGGGGCTTAATCTCCTCTCATATCTGTCTTCTGTCATTGTACAAAACTGAAATACAGTCGGTGGGATATTCAAGTGGTCTGCTGCAGAAAGCTTAATCTTTTTGGGCAGGTGAGTCTGGGACCTGGCATAGGATGTTGAAAGTAGGTTCTGTGTTTGTTTACAGCTTGCAACTGTGTCACATCAACACACAGGAGTTTTTCTTTGTTAAACTGATCTTGGACCATTCCAGGAGATGGCAAGTCTAGTTTGAGAAGGGATGTGCAATTACAACAGATATAAGTACACATGGTCCCTGTTTGATGCCACTTGCAATGAGGTATATTTGACTGGTATTCATTAAATGTGCTTAAATCTGATTTAATAGGGGCTTGTGTTGGTCCTTGAAGAGTGGCATAGTGGTGTAGCGGTAGAGTTGCTGCCTTACAACAGGAGAGACCCGGTTTTGATCCTGAATACAGGTGCTCTCTGTATGGAGTTTGTACATTTTCCCTGTGACCGCACGGATTTTCTCTGGGTGCTCCGGTTTTTTCCCACATTCCAAAGACGAACAGGTTTATAGGATAATAAGCGTCAGTAAATTTATAAATTGTCCCTAATGTGTAGTATAGTGTTACTGGGGCATCTGAACATCTGTTCCTGCCACCCTAAATGTTCCAGACCTGGCTTTGTGTTATCTTTCACAGAAGGTGAAATAAAGTAGAGTTTGCTTCAAAGATAGACACAAAAAGCTGCAGTAACTCAGGAGGTCAGGCAGCATTTCTGGAGAAAAGAAATAGGTGACGTTTCAGGTCGAGACCCTTCTTCAAACTCTTCAGAGTTTGTTTTGGCAGGTCTATAACCAAAACTGTACTCAAGTATAATGAGCAAATGGCATATATTTTGGAACACAAATCAATTTCAAGTACTAATGATAACCAACAAATAATCTGTGTTTACCAATGCAGATGGTGATATAACTTTGGTCTTGAAAGCATTTCAGCTTATTCATTTCAAGGCTATCTACCTTCAAGTCAAGAAACAAAGTAATTAAGTGTGGCAAACATGGTACGCTGTGATTAGCAAAGAGATAAATGCATCATGTACTTTCATAAAGTTTGACCTTTGCATTGGTATCACCAGCTGGATCTCAATGGTCCTGCACAATGGTCACAATGTATCCTACACCTTTTCTGATGATATGTTATAACTTTCAATACATCTGCAGCAATGATACTTCAACCAGGGTGAACCAAGGGCGGCACGGTGGCGCAGCGGTAGAGTTGCTGCCTTACAGCGAATGCAGCGCCGGAGACGCGGGTTCGATCCTGACTACGGGCGCCGTCTGAACGGAGTTTGTTCGTTCTCCCGTGACCTGCGTGGGTTTTCTCCGAGATCTTCGGTTTCCTCCCACACTCCAAAGACGTACAGGTATGTAGGTTAATTGACTGGGTAATATGTAAAAATTGTCCCTAGTGTTTGTAGGATAGTGTTAGTGTGCGGGGATCGCTGGGCGGCGCGGACTCGGTGGGCCGAAGGGCCTGTTTCCACGCTGTATCTCTAAATCTAAAAAAACCCAACAAGGCATAGAAATCTGGATGTCTTGAGTGTAAGCATTTATATTCTGATTTATGCAACCAACCAAGCAGAACACGAGCTACACTTTGCACGGTACTTAGCAGGCTTCAAGAAAACAACCTTGCTCTCACATTACCAGAATTAGTAATTCTATTCCAAACAGTTGGTAAACAACACTTGGAATATTTAAGGACATTCCACACAACACTGTGGAGTGGCACAAGGAAGATTAGCATGATCCATGGGGCTACAGGGCCAATAATAACATAGAAATTTGGTGTGTTCGGCATACTCACCTGCTTTTAATTTCCCACTTTTAGTTTAGTTTAATTTAGAGATACAGCGTGGAAACAGGCCCTTTGGCCCACCGAGTCTGCGCTGATCAGCAATCCCCGTACACTAACACTGTCCTACACACACACACACACTGGGGACAATTTTTACTGAAGCCAATTAACTTCCAAACCTGTACATCTTTGGAGTGTGGGAGGAAACTGGAGAACTGGAGAAAACGCACACAGGTCACGGGGAGAACGTGCAAACTCAGTATAGACAGGAACCGTAGTCAGGATCGGACCCGGGTCTCTGGCACTGCAAGGCACCAACTTGAACGCTGTGCCACCGTGCCGCCATCGTCTATAATAATAAAAAAACACACCGTGAAAATGAACAAGAAGCTGCAACTGCCAGTGTGAAAATAAATGTGACCTTCCTCAGAACAAGCAATTGCTATCTAAATGGAGATGCCCTATATTTAGACTAAAAAAAGAATGTAGATCTGAGTTGATGCCAGGCCTTTAGGCTCATGGCACAATAATTAATTATAACCATGGATCTGATAATCCTGCCGACTGCTTATCACAGCGACCAGATCTAGATGCTGCCACAAACCAGATAGCTAAGACATTTATTAATTTGCCATTAGACCCAAGGCCACAGCTCTAGCTGATCCTAAGCAGATTACACGGGGCGATCTGATATTGGGACTAGCGAGACAATATTTGCACATCAATTAGGAGTGCGGAGACCATTGGCATTTTAGAACCATTACTCACTGAATGAGACAATTCTTTATGGCAGGTGCAGAGTTATGCTGATGGAAATGTAGCACCTTTGTTATCGATCAAAATGGCATTTGGAAACCTTCTCACACGTTAAGATTTATACCCAAGAAAAGTTAGCAACATAAACGGAGCAATTGAAAGACATATCATATCATATCATATATATACAGCCGGAAACAGGCCTTTTTCGGCCCACCAAGTCCGTGCCGCCCAGCGATCCCCATACATTAACACTATCCTACACCCACTAGGGACAATTTTTACATTTACCCAGCCAATTAACCTACATACCTGTACGTCTCTCAGTTATCTGGGGACAACTGGAAATGCATGAGTCTTGTCTGCCATGTCACATCTGCTTAACACAATCAGGCACGGCAGTTTATTTACTCGGATATTAGAGAGACAGCAGGTTACTTTTTGTCGGGACAAAGATTGTGATAGAAATAGCTGGAGGTAAAGTTGGTCCCCATTGTCATTGGCAATGTACTCCTGGCCTTGCTCTCAGCTGCAGCATGGTCCAATTTTGCCAATAGCTCTTTAGAGGACCAGAAATTCCTTCAGGACTCAACATTGAATTCAGCAATTTCAGATGAACAGCCTATAACAGAATTGGCCGGTTCCAATGAAATCACATTAACCTGTAATATCAACTGTTCTCTCTTTCCACCGATGCTGCCCAACCTGCTGATTTATTTACACCATTCTTCTTTTATTTCAGATTTTCAGTGTCTGCAATATTTTACATCAACATTTCTTGCACTGAATTCTGCTCTCCCAATTCTTCTCATTCATCTACCTCTGTTTATATTCCGTCCATTTCTATCAACCACAATGAACGATCCCTCATCACTCTCTCTCGGCCAGCACCACCGCATCTGTATCTTACATTTCCACCGTATCACAAACATAAGTGTTGCAAAACTTAAAAAGATGTGCAAACGGTAATGAGAGAAAGTTAATTAAAACTGAAGTAACCAAAGTAGCCCCATTAATAAGGTTTGCCAAAGCCATTTCTAAAGCAAGGGACTATTATCAGTGAAGCAAAGGTACACTGGACTAATTAAAGTTTCAGAAATGATACATGTGATCTCTGGCTGTATTGTTAATAAAGAACCTGCATAAGATATCATTCCCATTGTGCATTCGTCACAATATCACACTTTGTAAGTCCCAAAAGCCACTGTTATCCATTTCTTCTGCTGCTCCACTGTTTACAATACTTTCTTCCATGTCAATTCCATTACAAAATTCAAGGCAAAAATCTGCAGACGTTGTTTTTAGTTTCAGTATTCCAGAAGAAGGAATTAAATTGTGCATTCAAACTCCGCTGTTCTCCAAGGATTAGCTGCTTGGCTTCTGACTAGAATAAAGAAGGAACAGTGTCCCTGAGCTGAAAAACCCATTCAAGTGCAGAACTAGACTGTCAAAATAGCCCTCCCCTGTACGGAGGAGGATATATACACCAAGCTTCCGACTGCACTCCCATCTGCTGCTCCCCCCACATCACGGTCGTTCTCATCAATAATGGCAAAAAGATGTCTGCATATCAAGCCGGGCTGGGGGCACCAGGCTTCACTGCTTCCAAAGGCACAACCGCCTGATGCTGTCATCAGCTTGTTTGCATTTTAATACCATAAAACCTTTTTGTCCCTGGTCTCCTGACAGAGTGTATGTTTGCGAGCCTGTGTGCCATGCATCAGAAAACAGAAAGCAACCTCAACAGGTTGCAATGCCATGAGTCACTGGCTCCTGTGTTCTTTGCTGGCAGGATCTTCCCTCTATTGAGGCACGAGCCCATCAAATTAATCCAAGCAACCTAATGGTGAACAGTAACCACAGAATCGTGTTATTGTTTGAGAAAGTGCCCAAAGTGCAAAAATCATACTTTATCAGGCAAACCTACCTCCAATTACAGGTTTAAAAAAAAGTCAGGGACTGCAGAAGGTTGTTAACACCAAAGATAGACACAAAATGCTGGAGTCACTCAAGACTTGAGTCTGAAGAAGGGTCTCGACCCAAAACGTCCTTTTCTCCAGAGATGCTGCCTGACCCGCTGAGTTACTTCAGCATTTTGGGTCTGTTTATGGATATATGATGTTTTGGGTCTGGACATTTCTACACTGAAGAACGGTCCAGACCCAAAACATCATCTATTCATATTGTCCAGAGATGCTGCCTGACCCGCTGAGTTACTCCAGCACTTGGTGTCTTCTTTTTTTGCAACCCAGCATCTGCAATTTCTTGTTTCTCCAATTACAGGTTACTGCCAACCCCTACAGCACATATGGCAGGTGATTTCATTGCTCTGGAGTTGAATGTAATGATGTGTCCATGCCTCAGAGTGCACCTTACGTGACTTGCTGCATTAAGCCACGTGATTTATAAGTCATTACCATGTGAGCTGTTAATTCTGTGGTGGGGTGATATTGGTGATAAATTAATTATTCAAATCTTCATCTCTGAATCCAAAATGTGTAATTTGGCCACAACATTGTCCCTTGTTATTATTTTCCAGGCCTTATTTTTATTTATTTTGGCTTAATTTTCTTTTTGTAATGATACCCTTGTTTAATTTGTTCACATTATGTTTGCTCTGAGGAAGCCTGCTTTGCCTTTCCAAACATTGTCTAGCCTGCTGTGCAGTTCAGAGCTTTCTGCTTTAATTTCAGAACTGTAGCAATCTTGTGTGTGTTTTTAATATTTAGTTCTGGCACTCTTGCTGTGGAAATTACTTCTAGTGACAAAGCCCTTTTTTGCTGTCAATATTTTGTTGCCTCTCTGGTGCTTTTGTCACCACGGCTTTTGTGTTATTTATTCTTCCTGACATTTTCCACATAAAAATTCATTTCTACAATTTTTAGTTTATATAAAGATAAATGCATGGATGTTTGAACCATATTATGCAGGCCACCTTTAGAGTAATACAACACTGTGCCTTAGTGATGGCAGGAACTCCCTTCTGAGTCATTAGGTGTACGTTCAAGTTCCACTAGAGAGACAAGCATTTGCTGACACTTCAGTGTAGCACTGCAGGAATGCCTTGCTGCCTTTGTCAAGACATGTCATGCATTTACACTCGGACCAATGTGGAAGACCCCTTCACATCATCGTAAAGAACTGCAGGTGAATTCTCAAAGATGCTGTGGTCAGTATTTATTCATTGATTCACAATAGATAGTGATTCGTATAGCTGTGCAGGAAGGGGCACGGCATGGACTTGATGGGCCAAAGGGCCATCTTGCTGTATGACTCAATGGCCCATCATAACCTTAGCTAACCAACAACATTCCTCCTACAATCGGACATGTCTCTTCACTCAGGAACCTATTGAATTGTTAATCAAGCATCACAGCGGCTCTTGTGCTCTCAAGGATGATTTAAAGAAATGCTTGGTGTCATCTGACTAATGAATCGTACAGCTTAGAAAGTTATTAAACTGAACAATACCCAATAGTTTTGCAATTATATCCTCAGAATTTGCATTTATATAAATATGTGGCCATTATTTGAGCACCAATCCCAATGGCTCTATGGAGTCATCCTGGGCACCGGCCTCAGCATTCTCTCCAACTCGTTCATACTTTCATGTCCGAGGATTGAAACAGAATATAGTGGAGCTGGAAGTCATCCCCAAGCCTTCTATAGTCCCACTACACTCTCTTAATGTAGACACAAGGAACTGCAGATGCTGGTTTACTAACAAAAAGACGCAACGTGGTGGGAGTAAAGGCCCTGTCCCAGTTAGGTGTTTTTAAGGCGACTGCCGGCGACTGTCATAGTTGTAGCGGGTCGCCGAAAAAACAGCGACAGGACCCCCCCTATGACAATGTCTACGACAAGCTACGGCAAGCTACCACCTAGTCGACATCAAGCTACGGCAAGCTACCGAACACCGGGGAACCAATCATCGCAAGTAGAACGTCCACCTACGACCGCACCTTCAACAACCTACCACCACAGGCGACAACCGAAGTTAACCAAAGTCAACCTACGTCCAACTGTGACAAGTTACGACAAGCTGCGACCCTGAAGACTGAAGACAACTAAAGACAATTCACATTTCACCCACTTTCCCTATAAAAGGGGGTGTATGGAAGGGTTTCCAATCACTCTGCATCATGACTATTTGAAAGTGATGCCATGAGAAACTACTCTGAAATACAATAACTTCATCCATCAATTTTCCGTCAAAATGTCAAGAATTTCCTTTATTGATATTCAAACAATTTTTTTTAAAAAGTTAATACAAACATACAACAGTGCATACAAAAATATTGTAATAAACTTCAATAAATTTCAATAAACTTCAAACTTCAAACTTTAAAATTCAAACTTTAAACAGAATTCAAGTACAAAAGCTAACATCATTTATGGACACATTACACTGATGGATGATCAGATCAAGTCCATATTTGGAATTCGCCGAAGTCAGCACCGGCCACAACCTACATCACCTGGCGACAACCTGGTAACAACCTACGACAGCGCCCACGTCAGGAGACATCAAGCTGCGCTCATTGGCGTCAAAACAACAGTCGCCGAAAATCTTTAAGCCTTCGCAAAAGCCAACGGCGACCAGAAAAATGCTACGACTCTTTGGAGACGACTCACGACCATGCACGCGACACCCCGGCGACCGTGTGGTGACAGCCTAGTCGCCTGTAGTCACCTACAAAAATCGCCGAACTGGGACAGGGGCTTAAGTCAGCAGGTCAGGCAGCATCTCTGGAGAACAAGGATAGGTGACATTTCGAGACAGGACCCATTTTCAAACTGACCCTTCCCCAGACTGAAGAAGGATCCCGACCCAAAACATTACCTATCCATGTTCTCCAGGGATGCTGCCTGATTCACTGTGTTACCCCAGCACTTTGTGCCTTTTTTTAACAATCTCTTAACGTTGTCCTCAATTATGCAAGCTACATCATTTAAAGCCCAATTTTTTTACTTGTTGCAAATTCATGCTGCCTGTTCAGCACATCCCAACAGTCCTGAAACTAATCGGCAATAAATATCAGAGCCAAAAATCATAAATCTGCCTGGAAATTAGCATTTTAAAGAAGGATTTCAACCCCTTCAATAACACAGAGAAGAATATAGTAGAGGTATAATAATGCAATATCCATCCATTCCTTGCAATGACAGATATTTCGAAGTTTACATTTTCTAACATGAAGGAAGCAATTATTGTTAGTGATTGGGTTCACCACCAACTGCTGCTGAAATACAAGTTAATTAAAATCATGTTTGGCTCTCCTCCTCTTGTCTTCAGCCACTTAAATAAACCCCCGCCCGAGGTCTGATTTCAATGAACATGCTTGGCTAATTTTGAAGTTCCCCTGTTCTCTGTGGACTGTATACGACAGATGACATGACTGAATTTCAACAGTACCTGCCATTGAACTTGAGCTAGGATATTCCTCAAGCCTAATAGGAAAGTACTGTCCAAAGCAATAACTGAGAGCATTGCTTGTTTTGTGGCAGTACAAACAAATATGGCACCATCGCCCTTCTGCAAACACCTGTCGCTCCATCTCATGGAGGGTGCCACCTGCTCATCTCTCTGAACTTCTCCAGGTTTCCCTCTGTAGAAGCAGTAACCCCAGATCTTAACTCTGCACCCAAGAACTCTCCCCCCCATAACCCTTCAATAATTTTCCTCATTTTCAACTACCTTCCTTAACTCTTTATCAGTGTCCTACTTAATGCTTTTGTTAACGAGTCACACCACTTCCGCTGCCAACAATGGGCCATTACGTGCTCCACCCTTCCTTGGTCATCTGTTGCTAGCCCTGCTTTGTACTGGCCTTTTCTTACCTCCAGTTCCCTCCCCTCTACTTTCAGTCTGACCCGAAACGTCACCCATCCTTTTTCTCCAGAGTTGCTGCCTGACCCACTGAGTTACTCAAGCACTTTGTGTCTATCTTCGGTATAAATTAGCATCTGCAGTTCATTTCTTCACACTTCTTGGGCTGTTTTGTTAGGCGACGGTGCGGTGAGAGCTTCCCTCCATCCTTGGCTGCTGCAGAAAGGCTCTTCACTAACTGACTCTTCGCTAACTAACACATTCATAAAACAAAACCTGAGCTACGGGAGTGACGGGTTTTACAGATGCCAACTGTGCAGTTGGCTACCAGACAACAGAGGCAATCCCAAAACAGTTACTAGTGGGCTTGAGTCCAAATCATTAGCAGTTTATTGTGCTAATAAAAACCTACATGCCTAATTACTGTGACATGCTCACAGGAACATAATCTGTCAACAATAGCAAGAACACAGATACGTGCAGGGGAAAAGTGACCAAATTGGGAGATTGACAATGTCATAGGCATTTTTCTGCAATCAATCCCTGAATATCAGAGATCATTTTACAATTGAATGGTCAGATATTGTGTGGGATGTGCAAAATGGGTATCATGCTCAATGCTCCGGGTCTACTTCAGTCACAAAGACTTCCATTGGAGATCACTGTAGAAAAGGTGTTCATTCAAACACATACCATGAAGACAGAAGGAAAGGTGGCTCCTCTACAAGGGAACTCTCAAAAACTGTCGCGACTGTGGATTGCCCAACCCTCTTCCCTTCCCCACCACTCCTCCCCCATCCTCGCATCTTCCTAATTCTCCAAGTTCCACCTGTGGCCAAGGTCAGAGGTGACAATTTGGTGATGGCACCAGTCACGGAGCTGGCTTCTAATATTTGGCCAAGATCCACAGCTTGTCAGTTTTACAGAAATAAGACTCTGATTAATTTCATAGACCAGAAATAAGGTCCGTGATCAGATATCTTCATCTCCACCTCTGGATGCACATTCAAAACGATTTCTTGCCTTCTGAGATGTGGCATATGCTCTAACTGTTAGAGTGGCTTTGTTGAGTGACATTAATGGAAATCACACCATACCTTAAAGGTAGCACACCTGCCAATGCACTATTCCAAATGCATCACAGGTCTTCTGATTATGCCATCTAGTTCAGTCTTAGTGACTCAACACTGTTAAGTTATTGAGTGTTATTTCACAGGTATCAAAGAAAAATAGCTCATCTTGACTGCAAAATTCAGAAGGACTGGACCGTTAAACACAATGCAACACAACCAAAGTGTTTTGTTAATGTGGCAAACTGAAAAGCAACATTTAAGTACATAGTAAATGTCACAATACCCAAGAACTGTAACTGCCTGTGGGAGGGTTGTACACTTATTCTGAAGTATAAAAGATATGTTGGAAACTCATTCACTTCCTCAAGACTTGTTGATCACCAGTGCAAGATTCAATTTAAGATTGCATTGCGTTATTTGAGGGTATGACAGCAGGACTAATGAAAACTTTTCATGAGAGTGTGAGGATGCTACCCTTATGAACTTTCCAACAGACTATGTATAGATATCTCAAATGTGTCCACAGCCCAGTAATTACATGGCCGGGCCAGGGACCAGGACGATATGATGATATTCAGGAAAAGTAGTTGAGATTAGAAGCAACAAATACTTTTTTGCTTATTCCCTTTTATAAAAGCAAGTGGGAAATGTTGAACAACTTGGGTGTTACTGTCACTGAATGGAATACAGATGCATCACTGTGCTTGGCATCAAAGTGGCAGATGTACTGTAACCCGTAAACACACCGGTGTGGAAGTGTGATGAAGTGCAAACAGATTTACCAGACAAATCACCTACATGTTAATCCAGTCTGTCCTGGATAGTGCAGAATATGGGCGATCATCAATAGAGGAAAGAGCACTATGGAGGCAGCCTACTGCACATCTAGCGATCAGCTCTGGAACTCATTACCAGAGGGGCTGCTCATGTTCTTGGATAGATTACATGCATGGGTTTACTTTGAAATAAAACGAGCTATGGTTAGTATATAGGATCTTGTGATTAATCCACTGCACATTAGCTTAAAAAGACTCATGAAAAGATGGAACATGAAGCTGGGACCTAGAAATCAGGAGAATTAAACTAACTAATTTTAATTACCATGAGAGCAGCAACTGGATTGTGAGATGCAAAAGTTGTGAGCCAAGCTCTTTACAGCTAATGCTTCAGTTAATACAGTTTAATAACTATTTACAGTTATTATCATGCCTCCTTGACCTGCTGGCTGGCATACTGATCTATAAGAGTTGCAAACATTTGTGAAGTTCATGGCCTGAGCTGTACACCTCAGACACGAGAAGCACTGTCTTATCACAGTACATGACAGTACAGCACCTGTCAGTACAGGTCTTGTCAGAAATTCATCGCTTCCCATACAGTGATGTGCTTTGCAGCTTGTGTTCTTCAATAGAGAAATTCATGTGATCCCGCCTGGACTACTGCAACTCCCTACACACTGGGATCAGCCAATCATCCCTGTCCCACCTGCAATTGGTCCAAAGCGCCGCAGCGAGACTCCTGACGGGTAGCCATAAAAGGGACCACATCACCCTGATTCTGCCCTCTCTCCACTGGCTCCCAGTACAGTACAGAATCAACTTCAAGCTCCTCCTATTCACATACAAAGCCCTAATCGGGCTTGTCCCCCCCACATCAAAAATCTTCTAACCCACCACTCTATCTCCAGGTCCCTCAGGTCGGCCGACTTGGGGCTACTCACTATCCCACGGTCTAGGCTTAAGCTCAGGGGTGACCGCGCTTTTGCGGTTGCAGCTCCTAGACTGTGGAACAGCATCCCTCTCCCCATCAGAACTGCCCCCTCCATCGACTCCTTTAAGTCCAGGCTCAAAACCTATTTCTACTCCCTAGCGTTCGAGGCCCTCTGAGGGGGCGCAGTGAACTGTTTATGTATGTGCTGTTATGTTTGTGTGCCATTGTATGTTCGTTCTTAGTACCTGAACTGATGTACAGCACTTTGGTCAACGTGGGTTGTTTTTAAATGTGCTATACAAATAAAATTGACTTGACTTGACTGACTGTAAAATGGAATCATTCTGGATATGTCCATTAGTTGATTTGCCTCAATACTTTATTTCGCCCAGTTTCTTTCACTATGTGAAGGTCAAAAAGCATAAGTGCTAAACAGGAGGATACAGCCCTAGTAGATTAATTGTCCAGACCCTCCTCACCTGTATCCACCTATCACTTGCCAGACTTTGTCCTGACCTGACCTCTCTTCCATTTTTCTCCTCCCTCCACCTCAATCAGTCTGAAGAAGGGTCCCGGACTGAAATGTCACCTATCCATTTTCTTCAGAAATGAAAACTCGCCCGCTGAGTTACTCCAGCACTTTGCATCTCTTCCTGTAAACCAACATCTGCAGTTCCTTGTGTCAGCCGAGTGTTTAATGGTTATATCTCTACTGGGAACATAACAATAAAAATCGTACTTGCTGTACAATAATTTCTGTTATACTCAGTAACCAGACCATAATACTGCAAGCCAAAATATGTAGTGCGGCCAATACATCGTCCATGTGGCACATGTAGGATGATATGCACCTCATCTACTACATCCAGTGTTCCCGATGTTGGCACCTGTACACCAGCAAGACCGAGTGTAGACTCAGTGACTGTTTCCCTGAACGCTTACACTTGGACTGCCGAGGCCAACTGGATAACCCTTTCTGTCCTGGGCCTCCTCCATTGCCAGAATAAGGCCGCATGCAAATTGGAGGACAACTCCTCATATGTTGCTACGGTAGCTTACAAACCCAGCGGTATGAAAGTTGAATTCTCTAATTTTAAGTAATTTCTACTCACACTCCCCTCCCCCTTCCTAATCATTTAACCAGTTCCACAGTTCACAACAATGTATTCCTCTTGGGATCACACCATCCATATCCACCAATTGGCCTACCAAGGAACTACCCGTAAACTATCAGTAAACTTCAATACATTCAAAACTCCGCTGCCCGTCTACTCACCCACTCCCCGATCCGTGACCATATCACCCCCGTCCTTTACAAACTCCACTGGCTCCCCATCCCCCAGAGAATCCAGTACAAAATCCTCCTCATGACCTACAAAGCCCTCCATAACCTGGCCCCATCCTACCTGTCTGACCTCCTCCACAGGCACACTCCCACCTGCACCCTCCGCTCTGCTGCTGCCAATCTCCTGTCCCCCCCCATCCGGGCCAAACTCAGATCCTGGGGGGACAGGGCTTTCTCCATCGCTGCTCCCACCCTATGGAACTCACTACCCCAAACCGTCAGAGACTCCTCCTCACTCACCACATTCAAAACATCACTGAAGTCTCACCTGTTCAGCACTGCCTTCAACCACTGAAGGTCACCTCACCTTCTGTCTCCTTTTTCTGCTCGTTTACTTATTTATCTATTTATTCACTTCTCTATGTTCTAGAAATCCCTGTAAAGCGTCTTTGATTGTTTGAAAAGCGCTATATAAATGTAATGCATTATTATTATTATTATTACCCTGCCTGAGGTCACCTGTTGCCAGCCTTAATTTGTCCTGGTCTTTTCTCGCCTCCGATCTTTCTTCCCCCCCCCCCCCCCCCGAGAAACATAGTCTGAAGAAGGGTCCCGACCCAAAATATCGCCTATCCTTTTCCTCCAGAGATGCTGCCTGACCCGCTGAGCTACTCCAGCACTTTGTGTCCATCTTAAGAAAGACATTCCCTGGCCACTTCCCTCCACATAGGGTGAAATACCTCGATACATTAAGGCTTTTTCTTTTACAACCAACCTTATGGCATTAATTTGTTGAACTGAAAGGAGTTACTAAGTTTGGCTGTGCAATGAAGCAGAACTAATATCAGCATAGATATAGCCATTAGCCAAGACACAATGTACTGCATTTTATCATGTTGTATAGTGCTATTTCAGTTCACCGGCATTGCCAGCCAAAGCAATTCAGCCAAGCAAGTGTGCCGCCAAAAGTAGGAAGCAAATATACAGTTTAATAAAAGAAAATGAAAATTAATGCTGTATCAATGTATAAGCTGCATTTGTTATTGCCAGTAAAGTTCCAATAATCCTCTTTAAATATCTGAGCATTGACTTTAAAGGCTCGGTAGATATAGATGTAATAACGTTCTGTTGTGTAATTAGTTTGAAATATTATTCTCCCCTTTGAAGATGGTCTTCCTGACACTTCAGCTTGTGCAGCAATCTCTCTCTGATCCCTTCCCACTATCTGGGTCACCAAACAATCATTCCCAATTAAGCAGCTGCACAAACGAAGAACAACACTTCATATTTCATTTGGCTAGCTTACTACCTAATGGTATCAACATTAAATTCTCCAATTTTAGGTAACTAACCTACAAACAACCCCACATCCCTCCACCTTTCTTTACCCCCTCACTTCCCTGTGTCCCACCTGGATTTACACCTATTCCGCCCAAACCCCCCCCTTCCCTCCCTGCCTCTGGCTTCACGATGTGCACCTTTTCTATCCTTATCTCACACCTTTTGTCTTTTCATTTCTGGTCTTTGTCCAACCATCTGCCTATCAAAGACCCCCCCCTCACCTGTATTCACCAATCACTTGCCAGACTTTGTCTTGACCTCACCTCTCTTCCATTTTTCTCCCTCTTCCACCTCAATCAGTCTGAACAACGGTCCCAAACTGAAATGTCACCTATCCATTTTCTTCAGAAATGAAAACTGGCCTGCTGAGTTACTCCAGCACTTTGCATCTTTTCCTGTAAACCAACATCTGCAGTTCCTTGTGTCAGCCGAGTGTTTAATGATCATATATATACTGGAACATAACAAATAAAAATCTTACGCTGTACAATAAATTCTGTTATACTCAGTAACCAGACCGTAATACCACCAGCCAAAATACGTAGTGCGGCCAATACATCTCCCATAGTAATTCTGTGCCGAGACAGGGCTGTGATTCACTACCTTCAACTTAGTGTGGTGTTCAGTGATCAGGATGTGAACTCCTCTACAATGAAGACAAAGGCAGAATGGGTGACCATCTTTTATAAAGGAACCTTAGAGGGCAACGTGGACATCATCTGCCTCTGCATTTTTCATGCACTGGACCAGCTCGTTAATTCAGTGAAAATGAGAAATCTCCAGTTCCAATCGTGAAGGTGGGAGGGAGGGAGGGATGGGCAAGTGGCAGTAGAATTCAGAGTGGGGAGGATTAAGGAAACTTAAGGGGCTGAATCAGAGGCCGGTGTTTCGGCTCCAGTAACTTGAAGCTATTCATGAATGCAGCAGGTCCAGTGCCATATTTTACTTTGGCTCAGTTCACACCAACAAATGTCATTTTTTATTTTCTCCTGTTTCTCGTGGTTCAATGCAACACAAGCAGCTTGAGGGGATGGAGCTGGAGAGGTTTATTATTATGCAGTTTTCATTGTGCAAGCATGGCCTGGTGAATGTGCACAAATCATTCAAGCATTCTTAGGCTGCAGCCGCGGGCCCTGGTTTATACTACGTGTGCATGGGTCACCATTGATTTTTGTCTACGACTGAGACATTAATTGAAAACATTATGACTTCCAACATTTCTCTTTGAGAAATTAATCCTTCTCTGTACAAACAATGAACTTGACATCAAACGATTCACAAAATGCTGTATGTTTTGGAAAATTTCAGCTAATGATACGATAGAGTGATAGAACAGAGATCTCCTGACCGGTGCAAGGATTGCACTTCAAAATGATGCGTGGGAACAATTTTTTTTTCTAAAAGACAAGGTTAGGAGCAATTCAGGAGTCCATGCAGAGAAATGCTTACAATCTATGGCAGGCCTGGCACAAATTAATTGAAAATGGCAAGAGGTTGTTACCCATTAGAGGGGACCAAATGCAAAGTTATACTTGAGATATACAAGGTTTGACTAAAGTGTGCACAGTTGCACCCTTGCAAGTCAGCAAGGATATACATTTAGCCTTCAGACTTTCAGTCTAACTGACCTCCTTCTTTGAGAATATCACCTCAACCATGTTTCATGAAAACACCTATTGATTTGAAATCAAAAGGTGATTTGAAGTTCACTGCAACTGTATATTATCCTGTGTAAAAAATAATCCTTGTTCTCGCGCCCCTCAACTCAAGTATATTAATTTCTACAAATGCCTTTGATTAATGCATCATTAAAATATAATATTTTTTCACGTGTAAACTATAAACTAATTATTAATTAGAAACAATAATGCAGATGGTACTACATTACAGTTGATAACTAAGGAGTACTATTGAGTACTTAAAGTTGATTAAATTCGGAAACCAGAACGAACAGCTCAGGCTCCGGGTGAGCATTGATTTATGGTTGAGGTACAGTGCTGAAGAAATGGACCAACTATGTGGTAGAGCTTTAGATCCAGGAAATCATGATGCAGCTCTAGAGGACATTCACTGGCCCGCAATTGGAGTATTGCTTACAGTTCTGGTTAGGCCATTACAGGAAAGATGTGGAGGCTTAGGAGAGGGCACAGAGGTGATTTTCCAGAATGCCACCTGTATTAGAGGGTTTCAGCTACAGGGAGAGATTTTTTAGATTTAGAGATACAGCGCGGAAACAGGCCCTTCGGCTCACCGGGTCCGCGCCGCCCAGCGATCCCCACACATTAACACTATCCTACACCCACTAGGGACAATTTTTTAAAACATTTGCCCAGCCAATTAACCAACATACCCATGCGTCTTTGGAGTGTGGGAGGAAACCGAAGATCTCGGAGAAAACCCACGCAGGTCACGGGGAGAATGTACAAACTCCGTACAGATGGCCCCCTTAGTCAGGATCGAACCCGAGTCTCCGGCGCTGCATTCGCTGTAAGGCAGCAACTCTACCGCGGCGCCACCGTGTCGCCCAGGTTGGATAGACTTGGACTGTTTTCTCTGGAACCGTGGAGGTTCAGGAGAGATTTGAGATAAATATATAAAATTATGAGAAGCATAGATAGGGTAGACAGTCAGAACTGTTTTCCCAGGGTGGAAATGTCCAACACTAGAGTGCGTAGCTATAAAATGAGAGCAGGAAAGTTTTAATGGAGATGAGTGGGACAAGTTGGGGGTTTTTCTTACACACTGCACAGTGTGGAGAGGGCCTGGAATCTATTGCCAAGGATAGTGGTGGAGGCAGATGCCACGACTTATACAGTGGTGTTTAAAAGGTTTTTAGATGGCCACATGGAAGTTCAGGGAATAGAGGAATATGGATCATGTACAGGCAGATGAGATCAGTTTAACTCAGCATCATGTTCGGCACAAACATTGTGGGCCGTAGGCCCTGTTCCTATGCTGTACTGTGCCATTCTATACTCTCTCTTCCCTATTGTTGAGCTGGGCACAACTATTAATTGAGAGATTACTGCCTTAAATAAAAAATCTTTTGTTGATATTTCTAAGTGTCTATTACTTGTTTTAGATGGGACGAAGAGTAAGTAGTCCTCAATCGTCCCTCAACTTAGAATGTTTTATTCGGATAATTGCCTTTTGCCTGGAACTTGCTGAATGGTCAGCACGACCAGTTTAAATCTTTGCAGTCTCCAGGCATCAACCTGCCCAAAAAGGATCTTTGCACCATCCACCACAGGGAGTCAGCATATCCACCCCTTAAGTAAGGCAGAGAACTATGGTGAGTGGATGTCATGCACAGAAATGAAAGTCATGACCTCAAGGCCAGTTAAACAGACTGATGAATTCATACAATGAGACACCCGACATCAGGGTAAGCCTGGGTGTCTATTCCACAGCCATTGGCACTGCTGGATAGCTCCAACTTGTAATTAAACCCTGACAATAATTACAGTATCTCATTCCATCTACAGTTTGATTTTTCGCAATACAACAATTGTGTCATTGAAAGCCATCTATCCCTTACTACAGGAAAGAGTAGAACTCTGAACTTGTGAGGAAAAGTGTCAGGAAAACCATTTGTCTGGCAACCTCTCTGTAGAAATCCAGAGGTTGCCTTCGGTTCATCTAAACCTGGTCCAATGTTGGGCTCTGAATAGAGGTCACTGTGGGAACAGAAAGATGCAGCATTTCTCCACACCTCAGTGGGGAATCTGTACCAAGAAACTGGTGGAACAGAGAGACAAAGTCAATAACTGTAAGGGATTGGGCTAATTTTCATCATTCAAAATTAATTTGCAGCAATCAGGGAAGCAGAGGGAGAAAGTAAATAATTGCAAGGGATTGGGCCAAATTAATCATTCTTGAAAAAAGTAAAATTTAATTAGAATTTTAGTGATTTATGATTGCTTTTGACATGTTTAGAATATAAAAATCTTTGATCATTTTAGTGTTTTGGATGTTCATTGGTACTATATTGCCACATGTACAATAGTGACATTATTAGTTTTACAAACAATTTACTATCATCTCTCTCTCTCTCTCTCTCTCTCTCTCTATATATATATATATATATATATATATAGATTATATCTATCATAAATAAGTACAAACAGGCAATGATAGTCATGCAAGAAGAGCAGACTTCAGCGAGGCACATTGACTTTGGTAAATGTGGCAAGTTGTATCCTTACATCCCTTGTGATCCTGTTTTGACACAGAAGTGATATAGAAGTTGCTTTGCCATAATTTGGATCATATTTTCCCCACATGCCTGTTGGATTGACTGCTTCAGGCAAGTATGGATTTTGTTCAGAAGTTAATGGTGGTCATGAATTCCATCCCTCTGTATTTGAAACTTAAAAATAAAAGTTAGAAGCTGCATGTTAACAAATTGGACCAATTCAGAGAAGGAGAAAATTGGTTCTAGTTAACGATGCAAATTAATGCATTACATCCTTCAGGTGTGATCACCTTTAATAATATTATCATATTGGAATGTGTTTGAGATCTTAAAAACATATTGCTAAAAATAGATCAAAAGAAAATAAATCCCATGTGAAAAGCACATATGCAAGAGCTGTACATTATGATCAGAGAATGTTTGAACTACTCATTTGGTTAAATAACATCTGAAAAGAAAAATGATTAACATTCATCAACATTTTTAACCTTATTTTTGGAAAGTTGATGATACTGCTGTGTATTTCAAACATTTTCTTTTATTAGCCAAATCTATTTGATTTTCAGAATTCTTCCACAACTTTTCAAAGCTTGTAAATGCACATGGTGTCTGAAACTACAGAGGCAGCAGTGATGATCGGTGAAGATGCACACCAAAGGGGACTTCTTCACTAGTCCTGTGTACAAGCAACCAGTAGAACAATGATGTGACCAGAAAATATGATGCCTTTTGACGTGCGCAATGTCAGTCTCCAAGCATTTCCCAAGGGCAATTGGTGGTTTAGAGAAGTCTTTGAATATTGCACTCTAGTCATCCCTGCTGTACCACAACAACTCATAATTTAAATGTTCATCCCTCGGATAGAAGACTTGCAAGTTATCCTTATCAATAAGTAATGTCAACCATATCTCCATTTCATAAGTTGCACAGCTGAGAATATCAGTCCATGGATAGCTTACAAGACAACAATGTATGGGTATTTCAAACCTTTCGCAATTTCTTAAATTACTCGAAGAAACAGAGAGATAAACTACCCAGGAGCCATTTAACCTCGGGGTATTTTAATAGGTAGTATTTAAAAAATGTAAGTTATCTGTTTAAATAGACCCGGAGACCAGACAGTAAAAAAGCTAAAATATGTATAGCAAGATATTGGTTTTAGTAACACAATTACTGACGAGGTGTAAAGGGATTTCTGAATGCTTAGCAGCAATACAAAACTGTTACTTGACCTGTACACATATGGAAAATGACCAGCAGAAAGAACAAAATGAATTGGGTTCATGAATTGGGTTCATGAGCTGAATCACAGTGAATCATGATGATAGTAACGCAGCTGGTAGATTTGTTGTCAAAGACCCGGGTTCGATCCTGACCTTGGGTGCTATGTGTGTGTGAAGTTTGTACGTTCTCCCTGTAAATGCGTGGGTTTCCTCCAAGTGCTCCAGTTGCCTCCCACATCTAAAAAGCGCGGGTTTGTTGTTTAATTGGCCTCTATAACATTTCCCCTAGTGTGCAATGAATGGATAAGTGAGTGGGATAACATAGAAGTAGTATGAATGGGTGATCAATGGTTGGCACGGACACAGTGGGCTGCAGGGGCTATTACCATGCGGCATCTCTAAACAAAATAATTCTAATAATCCATTAACTAAGGCGTTATCTCTGGCTATTCTGTTTGCAGACACATTAAAAAAAATTAGGCAATTAAATGTTGCACAGAGATACCATTGTTTACAGTATCTTCAATCAATGCCATTTCTTTGAAGTCCATGGACAATTCTTTCAAAGTCACTTTGAATTCTAGACGTCACTCTATCACAAAGAATGCTTTTGAAAATATGAGTCTCTCTTTGAAATCTTCATTTTCATGACATCAGCCTAAAAGGAATGTTGACTTGGATCAATTTGTATGAGATAGATTGAAAATGGAAAAACCTTACATTAGTTGGTGTTACAATGAGACATTTGTGCGGGCCAGTCCGTTATTTTGTCAATAAATGCACTGATTCAATAAATCAACGTCACATCTAAACCCATAATATGTATTCACCCACTTGCTTTTAATGCACCATTCAAGTAATTTATCTCCTAAGCCAGACCAGATACAAGTCTCAAAGAATAGCATGACAGAGCATGATTCATTGTTGGTAGCCACACATTACTGCACAGCAATTTTTCCGTTGGGGACATTGGCCTTTCTCTCTGGAACCGTTACATTATGATGATATATCCTGCACTCTGACGTCTTTCTCTTTGCTCTTGTACTTGTGTTTGGGT
The DNA here is from genome assembly GCF_053455715.1 of Rhinoraja longicauda. NCBI lineage: Eukaryota > Metazoa > Chordata > Chondrichthyes > Rajiformes > Arhynchobatidae > Rhinoraja > Rhinoraja longicauda. Next base: position 14,434,378 of record NC_135984.1, on the reverse strand, counting down.
TGATTATACTCATGTATACTATTATCTGATTTGATTGGATAGCATGTAAGCACATGTGCTATTGTTACTCTTGCTTGGTACATGTGACAATAATGAACCTAAACCCAAGGACAAATTGAAGGAACAACAAATGTAACTCATTTCCATTCCAACCAAGATGCCCAAGTGTACTTCTGGTATTCTGTAATAGAGCATAAGCTCCATTAACATTTATCCAATATAATCCAACATCAAAATGTGTATAGATGCTCCCCGGCTTACGATGCTTCGACTTATGATATTTCGACTTAGGGATGGTGCAAATGGCAACGACAGTTAACGAGCCGCAGCTCGCTTCCAGCCATGTCATCACGTGTATTTATTGCATTTCGATTTACGATATTTTCGGTTTCCGATGGGTTTCTCGGAACGTAACCCCATCGTAAGTTGAGGAGCACCTGTATAGCTCAAATTTAAAAAGGTATAGATTTGCAGAATAATTAAATTTGATTTGGTTGCATGCTACCGACTGCAGACTATTTACAGTAGCTTCAACCTATCATTGGTAAATCTTTTGATTCAGTGGACTCCTTAAAGACTAGTGGGCAGCTTTTTCCACTCAGAGGTTGGTGGGTACATGGAATGAGCTGCCAGAGGAGATAGTTGAGGCAGATCCTATAATAGTATTTAAAGGACACTTGGACAGGGACATGGATAGGAATGGTTTAGAGGGACATGGGCCAAGCTTAGATGGGGCATCTTGGTTGGTACGAACATTGGACTGAAGGGCCTGTTTTCAAGCTGTATGACTCTATAACTAAGTGATAGGTAATTACAGGTGAGGGGCTTTGATCGGCAGATGGGTGGAGTAAGTGACAAAAGCTAGAGGTGAAAAGGAGAAAAAGAGAGAGTATCAGGTAAGTAGAAAAGAGGAATGAAATGTGCAGCTGAAAGGAGGGATGTAGGTGGAAGGGATGAGGGGCAGTGTGGAGAGAGGTGTAGGATAGTAGAAGAAATGGGTGCACAACTAGGTAGAGGGGGGCAAAGGAAACAGAGAGGGTAAAGGGAAATATTACTTCAAAATGAACCTAGTACCATGGTCCTCAGAGCCAATTTTGATAAATAATCCAGCCTTGGTCATTAGGAAACGTCCAGGCACTGCATCTCGTTCCACAATCACAATATTAACAAGGCAAAATGTCTCTTTATTGTAGTCTTGTGTCTCAACATCAGGCTGAAGGGAATGAGTTCACTTTAGGCCAAATCAAAGATACTAGAGGAACAAGATGGACCACTCCGTTGAAATCGCCTATACTGAAGTGTAGTTCGCAAAGGAGCATAACATCTGCCATTTTAGTAGGCAAAACCCGCCGTTCGCTATGCCTCTCACAGTGTAATCAGTGTTTTGGGGGAACAGTAACAGTAATGATGATACCATTAAAGTGCAGAATATATCTCATCTATCAATTCACAGATTTTTGTTATTTTTCTTTTTAAATGTTTCTGCAAGTTTCTGCCTACTAAAATGGTGCCATGACATACTACGGTTTTTAGCGTCGAGTGGTCTATCTTGTTCCTCTAGTATCTTTGGGCCAAATAGACCATCAGACCATTGGTTAAAAGCAGCATCAACAAAAAGCAATATTCCATATTTTAACAAAGTCACAGCCGATAGATTTCAAATATTTATGCAGCTACACACATATTTTGACAGCAAAGCATATTGCACTCCAAAGATGACAATAGAAGCAGAATTGCTAAATTTTGTGCTTTGCACAGTGACAAGGTCTCCTTTCAAAAATGTATTTCCATTCTGCATTAACTGCTCCAACAACACTTGGACACTTGTATCATAATAATTTTAATTTCACTCCTCATCTCACACTCCCACTGGCATCTCCTGTTACTTCACTCAGCCACCAAAACCATCAGTGAGTGACAGTGGTACTGCATCAGCGAGCCTTCAGCTTGCCTCTATAGAAAATGGTGACTCCCTGTTAAACAAGCCTCAGTTTGCTTAAGCCTTTAGTTTCTGTCAGAAACATCATGATATCCTTTTACAATAAATCTTGGGTGGATTTTGGTTTATGGAACCATCATGCCTCTCTCCATAAGACCACACAATAATCCTAAAACAGCCTTCAGATCATAACCATTCAAAAATAAATGGTGCATGATAATTCCAGGAGAGTTGTTGTTGTTGTTCGTCCTTCGGGTTCGAAGATGACCATGACTTCACTTTCAGTTGGAGGATTGGTGACTGTGGGTCCGGAAGTGACTGGTGAGGCCAATCCGGGCCCGGAAGGCACGCCCACACGTAGGGCACAAGTGGATGGCTGCTGCAGTGGAAGTGTAGGTAACCCGGGCCTTGCGCGAGGTGCGTTTCCTCTGGGCCTCTGCAGTGCGTCTGTTCTCTGCTGCACGGGCTCCTGTGGTGAGCTTGCTACGCCAGGTTGGACGGTCCAGAGCAAGAGACTCACAAGTGCTGAGGTTGATGTCTAAGTCTTTGAGGGACACTTTGAGGCAGTCCTTAAACCGTTTCTTTTGTCCTCCTACTGAGCGCTTGCCCTGACACAGTTCTCCATACAGAAGCTGTTTTGGCAGTCGACTCTCGGGCATTCTGACGACATGGCCTGCCCATCTGGCTTGGGCTTTCCATAGGAGGGTGTGGACGCTGGGGATTCCGGCCTGTTCCAAGACCTCTGTGTCGGGAATTTTGTCCTGCCACCTGATGTGAAGGAGTCTACGTAGGCAGCTCAAGTGAAAGTGGTTGAGCTGTTTGGCATGTCTGCTGTAGACAGTCCAAGTCTCACTGGCATAGAGAAGAGTGGTGAGTACCACTGCACGGTAGACCTTCAGCTTGGTGGTAAGGCTGAGTCCTGTCCGCTCCCAAACATTCTCACGGAGTCGCCCAAAGGCAGCGCTGGCCTTGGCAATCCTGTTGTTGACCTCAGCGTCAATGTTCACCACTCGCGAGAGTGTACTACCCAGATAGGTAAAGCTGTCGACCGCCTGTAGATTCTGCCCCTTCAGGAGAGTGACCAGTCAATAACCACGGGCATTTAATAGAAGCTTTAAGATCATAAGATCATGTGATAGGAGCAGAATTAGGCCATTCGGCCAATCAAGTCTACTCTGCCATTCAATCATGGCTGATCTATCTCTATCTCCTAACCCCATTCTTCTGCCTTCTCCTCATAACCTCTGACACTCGGGACAATCAAGAATCTATCTATCTCTGCCTTAAAAATGTCCACTGACATGGCCTCCACAGCTGTGAAAATACCAAACAAATTTGATGGTGAATATGAAAACATCTTGACCGAGGAGTTGAAGGACATCTGAAAGGAGTAGAGGCAGTGAGCATTAGGGAGGGCATTCCAGAGCCATGGTGTGATGCAGCTAGCTGCCAGTAGTTGAGCAGAATCCACTGAAGCCAGGCATAGACTTCGGTTTGAGAGGAGAATCAATGCTTGCCCCAAAGGTGTTGAAATGATTGATCGTATCTGCTGTCAACCACAGACAAGAACCACAGTAATAGTCCAGCCACTCTCCTCTTGATTCGTTTCAGTTCATTTCAGTGAATTAGCACAGGGACAAATTGCAATTATTCACCTCTAGCCCACAGATTACAAGTGAGAGCTTTGCAAACAAGTGCATTTGAACTTCTAATTTAGTGACAGCTTCCATTTATTTTATTTTCAACCGTCTTTGATTTCCCTGTCTAAAGAGCATGGTGCCTTTGATTCTGAGCCCGAGAAACTTCTCTACTTGATTGTCAACTCACCATTTCACTGGTGTTGAACTTATTTCCCCATATTACAATAAGAGGAGTTGTTGTGCATAATGATGATTGTAATCGGCATCTTCTAAGAATTGACACCACAGAGAGAAACATACTTTAAAATCAAATTCCCTGGGGGATAGGATCCATCCACAAGTTACTTGGCCTAATGATGTGTTGGTTTGCAATACATAGTTACTTCATTTAATTTTAGTTTAGAGATACAGTGCGGAGCAGGCCCTTCGGCCCACCGAGTCTGCGCTGACCAGCGATCCCCGCACATTAACGCTATCCTACAAACACTAGGGACAATTTACACATAACAAGCCAATTAACCTACAAACCTGTACGTCTTTGGAGTGTGGAGGAAACCAAAGATTTCGGAGAAACCCCACACAGGTCATGGGGAGAACGTACAAATTCTGTACAGACAGCACCCATAGTCAGGATGGAACCCGGGTCACTGGCGCTGTAAGGCAGCAACTCTACCACTGCGCCACCATGCCATCCCCTACTCTGTTACTCAGCTCAATGCTTGTTTCATTTGTGCTTCCTAAACCATTTGAAACTTAGCACATCATCCCTTCCAACAACGAGCTACAGTTTACCAAGAACAATCAATTGGAACACACAATACAGACACATTACGGGGGAGAGTGAAGATAAATCACCTCCACCTTTAGCTCTTGGCTGCAACTCCCGACAGCCTTGGAAATGACCAACATTGTATACCGCCGAGGATAGGATCAAAATGTAAGATCAAAGTAAAGTCAAACCTCAGCATGAGACCACTTGCCAGTAATTTTGATGGGCTGCAATCCTATTGCATTGTTGAGAACGTATTTGGACTGAAAAGACGGGACACAAATGTTCTGCGGCAGACTTTGTTCATGTTATCCAGCAGTTTCAGCAATGATGTTAATCAAATGGATTTCAATGGTGTGGGAAGGCAGCAAAAGGGGATTTTTGTAAAACTAATGGCAGTACTGAACGATAGAGAGAGCTACCAGAGTGTATTTAAGCTCAGCATGTATGTTCCCTGCCTGAAATTGCAGAATCTTCTGCACTTGAATAACAGCCATTTGGGCGTAACGTTTCTTTGAGTGGATAACCTGGCCTCTTGAAAATTCAATATTGAAAGATTTCTTTAACACGCTATCAATAATTTGTGAAGTGTTATTTTTGTTCCACACTAATTAAAATACGTGACTCGTGTAACAATTCACAGTGGGTAAACTTTGAATGAAAGTTATTCACTTATCTTCAGCAATTGGTTAGAGCAGCAGAGGAGTTCAGATCCAGTCACATTTTGAACATTGGTCGTCCCATTCATACAAGAACTCCTTACTGAAAGTAAGCAGGCAGGTACAGCAGGCAGTGAAGAAAGCCTTCATTGCGAGAGGATTGGCCTTCATTGCGTGAGTTGGCTTTCATTGCGAGTGGATTTGAGTTTAGGTGCAAGGAGGTCCTACTGCAGTTGTACAGGGCCTGGTGAGACCGCACCTGGCATATTGTGTGCAATTGTGGTCTCCTAATTTGAGGAGGGAAGGACATTATTTCTATTGAGGGAGTGCAGCGTAGGTTCACCAGGTTAATTCCCAGGATGGCAGGACTGACATATGGCGAAAGAATGGGTCGACTGGGCTTGTATTCGCTGGAATTCAGAGGGATGAGAGAGGATCATATGGAAACATCAAAAATTCTTAGAGGATTGGACAGAGTAGATGGAGAAAAAATGTTCCCGATGTTGGGGGAGTCCAGGACCAGGGGTCACAGTTTAAGAATATGGGGTAGGCCATTTAGGAGTGAGACAAGGAATAACCTTTTCACCCAGAGAGTTGTAAATCTGCGGAGTTCTCTGCCACAGAAGGCAGTGGAGGCCAATTCACTGGATGTTTTCAAGAGAGAGTTAGATTTAGCTCTTAGGGCTAAGGGAATCAAGTGATATGGGGAAAAAGCCGGAAAGGGGTACTGATTTTGGATGATCAGCCATGATCATATAGAATGGCGGTGCTGGCTCGAAGGGTTGAATGGCCCACTCCTGCACCTATTTTGCTATGTGTATGAACGCTAAAAGCATTCATTGTCCTTTTAAATAAAATGATAAAAATTATATCACCTACATCTTTACATTTACGTGGACAATTTTATAACCAAGAGTTCTATTTTTTATTCATTTATTTTCCAAAACCTGGGCAATACTGGCTAGGCTACCTTCTTGAATTGTCGCAGTCTTTCTGGTGAGAGTTGCTGTGTTGGGAGTTACAGGATTTAGACCAAATCACGATGGAGAGATGATATATTTCCAAGTCAGAATGGTGTGCGAATTGGAGGTGAAGCAACATTGAAGGCATACACTAACAAAGAATTGTCCTAGCTCGTGGAGGTCACATTTCTGAGAGGTGCTGTTAGAATTCCCTGGGCAAGTAACTGGCGTCTCATGCTGTGGCTAGTACATAATGACCACTGTGTGGCCCTGGTGGAGGGAACAAATGTTTACGGTAGTGGATAGAGTACTAAAGGAGCAAGCTGCTTTGTCCTGAATGGTATCTATCTCATGAATGTTGTTGGAGCTGTAATCTCCAAGCACCCAGACAGTGTTCCATCACAGTCCTGACTTGTGCTTTGCAGTGTTCATAGTATGTGGATGGAGGAAGGACTTTGAGAGTCAGGAGAGAAATTGTTCACTACAAAATACCCAGTGTCTAACTTGCCCTTTTAGCTGCAATGTTTATTCCTTTAATGAAGTTGCTTTCTGGTCAGCAGTGACCACAGGATGCTGGTAGCTTGCGACTTGGGAACAGAAACAGTGTGGAATGAAAAATTTAGGTGAGTAGACACTTTCTTGTGGGATATGGTCAATGTCCGAGACTTCTCTGGTTCAAACAAGTATTTTTATACCTACTAAATCATATTAATCTCATTATGCCATAATTACTTGTACTCCAGTCAATGCAAGCCAAGTAAATATAGCTTATTCACCTTGTGCAATTCTCTTGAATTAATGTTGCACTCTCTCCAAAGGCAGCATATCCCTGCCGAGTTTTCCAGAGAGCACTGAAACTGTTAGGAATAAGGGAAAACAACTGATTATGTCATTTGATCCTTTCCTTGTCAGTAGTAACTTGCAAGTGCTAATGCTATTGTATATTCTTCTAATATGAACATGATTCTTAACCTTGGAAAAGATGGCCTTAATTTTCTTGGTTGATATTCCCACATTAACAGCGGACCATCAGAAGGTCTGAATGAAAATTAAACAGTGTATGTTTGCGTGCACCAAGGTATGGACAACATATTGGATGGACCAATAATGGTTGGCAATTTTAGCTTCACACAAGCCTAGCAATGGCCACCAAAGAGCAAGACCAAACACCTATGCTAAACATTCAACGGTACGACCATTAATGTCATCCATAAACATGGAACATTCAAACACATGCCTGGAGGAGTGGTTCAAAGCCATCCAGATTAATTGCCACCCTAAATATTCATTCCCTTCACCAACCATGCAACATGGGTGACAAGTATGCCATCAACACAGTGCACTCTAGTGAACAACATGGGTGCGCTGATTATTCTCTCAGGCCAATTACCTCGACCAGTGGGCGGCACGATGGCACAGCAGTACTGTTGCAGCACCAGAGACCCGGGTTCAATGCCGACAACGGCTGCTGTCTGTACATTCTCCCGTGACCGTATGGGTTTCTCTGAGATCTTTGGTTTCCTCCCACACTCCAAGAAGTACAGGCTTGTAGGTTAATTAGCTTGGTGTTAATGTAAATTGTCCCTAGTGTGTGTAGGATAGTGTTAATGTGTGTGGATCGCTGGTCGGTGCAGACTTGGTGGGTCGAAGGGCCTGTTTCCACGCTGTATCTCTAAAGTAAACTAAACATCAAGAACAACATGGATATCAGATGCATAGGAACACCACCACCTGCAGGTTCTCTTCCACTGCATACCATCTGAACTTAGAAACATATTGTTTGTCTTCCATCATTGTTGGGTCTAAATCGTGAAGTTCCGACCCAACGGCACAGTCAGAATCTTGTTACCAGAAGGACTGTAGTAATTCATGAAGGCAGTTTACTATCATCTTCTCATGGATAATTAGTGAATGATGGCCTTCTCAGTGACATTTATATCCTATAAAAGAATGTGTTAAGAGTTATATTTTGTGGTTAGTTTATTGGTGTCAGTCCAGACCCAATAGGAGCTAGATTACAACTGCCTGGCCTGATTTTACTTGAGTTTACAAAGCCAATAGGGCGACACTTTCATCCCATGTGTCCTGTAGATCTACCTCCCGCACATCTCCCCAACAGATGTCACTCCAGACACCAACTCCATTACCTGCAGGTCAGCACCATTCGAGACAGGAATGGTGAGATGAACATCTCTCAGAGCCGAACATTAGACGATCCAGGAAGTTGTTTCTCCACAGATTAAAAGAGGAATTGGAAATATAACAGAATGATGACATTCTGTTTTTCAAGAAAGCAGCTCATCTCCTAAACCAAAACAGGCCTCACTTTCATTCCCAATTAATTGTTGGTAAAAAATCTGTTTCTCAACCATACAGCCATGTGAATTTTACACTGTGCCATGAACCATGAGCCAGATTAACATGCTCCCAGTGACTAGGAAGGGAGCGAACAATGAATACTAAAACTTTATACTGTAGGCATGGAGAAGAAACGGCTTGCTCCACCATGCGAGAATGCGAAAGATTCCCCTCTCAGTTTTCACAATTCCAGCCTTCTCTAACCTCCTTCAACCAGGCCAGAAAGAATCATTGCAGCACAATCCACAAAGTAGCAGAAAAATGTTATGCTTCAGATGGTATTGTTTCCACTCACTTAAGATAGGAAGTTAGACTGGGACGAGTCAGATTAGTAATGCAACAAGCTCAATTTCCACTGGCACGGCAGCAGGTTGGGATGATGTTACTCTTCTAAACCCTCACCCCCTACAAACCCAGCCACTCCACTCACCCTTTAAGTTATTATCGATCTAAAGTTTAAAATAAGAAAAAATCACGAGGTTTTAGATTTTAAACATTTCGCCAACATGAATGAGTGTTGTAAAGAAAAATCTTCATTATTGAAGAGATTGCTTAATAAATCTGCTCAAATTCTTTAATTATTTGAATTAGTCAGTCTACTGCTGAAGTAGCAAGAATAATATTTATAGTGACATGGTAATATACGTCATGTTAAATATATAATACACACGGGTAAGATTCTTATTGAACAGTCAAAAGTACAGCACATTCTCTTGCACAGTATTAATATTTTTAAATAAGGAACATTTTTGGCTGCATTTCACAGCAACCCGAGAGGAGAGTGAGGGAGGGGGGAAACAAAAGCTAGAAAGCAAAGTTAGAAATGTAATAAACAACATAAATACATAGTTGAAACAAAGGTCAGGATTAAAAGGGGGCAGAGTAAATTTAAAAAGGTTAAAATTAAGGGCACTATGTCTAAATGTAAGCTGCATACACAACAAGATGTATGAATGAGGGCACCAAAGGTCATAAATGGGTATCATCCATTTGCCATCACAGGCTCTGAAGAAGGGTCTCGACCCAAAATGTCACCCATTCCTTCTATCCAGAGATGTTGCTTGTCCCGCTGAGCTACTCCAACATTGTGTCTATCTTCGGTGTAAACCAGCACCTGCAGTTCCTTCCTACACATGCTACCACAGGCTGCAAGGGAAGCCATGTTGCAAACAAACTATTCCAAAGTATTCAACATTTAGGAAGGAAAGGCAACAAAAAAAAAGAATATAGACACAAAAAGCTGGAGAAACTCAGTGAGTCAGGCAGCATCTCTGGCGAAAAGGAATAGGTGAGATTTCAGGTCAAGACCCTTCTTCAGACTCAAGTCTGAAGAAGGGTCTCAACCCAAAGTGTCACCTATTCCTTTTCTCCAGAGATGCTGCCTGACCCACTGAGTTACTCCAGCTTTTTGTGTCTATCTTTGGTGTAAACCAACATTTGCAGTTCCTTCCTAAAGAAAAAAACGAGACGGGTAGCGCTTTTCATAAGGATGATGTTCAAACAATTGTTTAAAATGACTTGGCAGATTATTGCATGAAATTTAAATCGGTTTGGGTGTTGGGTGGAGCCAAGGAACAGCAGGGGGCAGAAAACATTGGTGAGAGTAGTTTATAGGCCTCTGAACAGTAATTGCAATGTAGGGCAGTCTAAATAAAGAAATTAGGATGTTCAAGGAGACAGGATATTACGGTAATTATGGGGGACTTTAATCTTCATGTCGACTGGGTTAATCAAATTACTATGAGCACCTAAGAGGATGAATTCCTGGAACATGTACAAGATGGATTTCTAGATTGATATGTTGAGGAACTTGCTAGGCACAAAGTTATTTCAGATCTAGCAACAAGAGGGTATAAGAAAATAACTGCAGATGCTGGTACAAATCGAAGGTATTTATTCACAAAATGCTGGAGTAACTCAGCAGGTCAGACAACATCTCAGGAGAGAAGGAATGGGTGACGTTTCAGGTCGAGACCCTTCTTCAGACTGATGTCAGGGGGGCGGGACAAAGGAAGGATATAGGTGGAGACAGGAAGTTAGAGGGAGAACTGGGAAGGGGGAGGGGAAGCGTAGAGCAGGAGGGCAGGATCAATTAACAATCCTATTGGAACATGTGCCAAAATATAATAGAATTGTACCTAAAGGTTGAGTGTGATGCAGTTCTGTAACTGTTTTTGAACGTATATTAGAAAACTGTGAAGATTGGCTGGTGCCGTTTGGGAAAGTACATTAAAAGGCATGCCAGTGGGAAAGTAATGATTGGCAATGAAAGGAAAAGTAAATGCATTCTTTCAGCCACAAAAATACAGCAGGAAAACTGATCCAACCATGGATTACTGAAGAAATTAATGATCGTTGCTGCCAACAGAAGCAACAAGCCCGAACACTGGGAACATTTTATATTCAGCGAGAAGGGGGAAAAAAGAGTACAATGGCAAAAAAACCATGAAAACAAGAATTAGTAAAACGACTTGCAAGGGGAAATGTCCCTTACATAGACAATAAATTTGTAAAGAGGGATAAGGAAATGACAGAGGAGTTAAACAAATACCTTGTATCAGCCTTTACAGATGATAAATAAAGCACGACAGAAACACTGGAGAACCTAAGGCGTACCGTAAACATTGACATTTTTAAAAAGTGTTCATAAGGAAACACTATTACAGTTAATGAGGCAGAACATGAAGAATCCCCAAAAGACCTCTGTTGAACTACCCCAGGGTTTTGAATGGGTTAGTTGTGGAGATAATGGATTCTCCCATTATTTCCCCAAATTCCATAAATACTGAAATGGATGCAGCAGATTGAAATGTTGCAAATGAGATCCCCATTATTTAAGCAAGGAAGGAAAGGTACAATAGTTACAGTCGATCGTCGGTCGATCCGAGCATAAACAGTAAGGAAAATTATGGCAGCTATAATAAAGGATGTAACATCAAACGTTTAGAAATTAATAATATAATGAGCAGCATTACTACGAATGTATGCCAGGAAAATCAGGGCTGACTAATCTTCTGTAGTTTTCTGAAGCAGGATCCACAAAGGAAAATCAAAGGAAACCCATCACCATTTTAACTTAACAAAGGATATTCCTTGATAATGAATCAGAACGTTAAGAAATAAGAATCACTGTAGCCGACAACATGGTTTAGTTTTAGCTTAGTGTAGACACAACGCGGTCACAGGCCCAAGTCCGTGCCGACCAGCGATCCCCGCACACTAACACAATCCTACGCACACTAGGGACTATTTGTAATGTTATCAACCCAATTAGCCTACAAATCTGTACATCAGTGAGGAGGGGGATTAACAGTCACCAGGGGTCTACATATAATAACACATCATTATTTAAATAAGTATATCTATATGAACATATAAGGGTGTATGAGTATTTTTGTATTAATATCTGACTTATTATACGGGTGGGTGACTATATTTGTATTTTGTATGTAAATGGTCGGGTATATGTATATATATGATTGGCCTAATGTATGTATATATATCAGATGTAGTTAATATAGACATTATTGTGTAAATAGGTATATTCATATGATTGTAGGGGTGAGTGAGTATATATGTAGTTATATATGTATTTTAGGTATTAGTTATTATAGACAATACTTGATAAATATTGATTAGGGAATGGGGGTAGGATTAAATAAGTTCACACTTCTTCCTACTCCTTTTCGCACATGTTAAGTAATGGATGAAATTCTTTGTATTTCTTCTGTATTTTTGTTTATTTTGGTTTTTTAATTGATGTCTTTTAACATGTTCGAAATAAAATAAAATGAAATGAAATGAAATGAAAAATCTTTGGAGAGTGAGAGGAAACCGGAGCACCCGGAGAAAATCCACGCAGGTCACGGGGATAACGTTTACTACTTCTAGATTAATTCTGGAATCTTTTTGACAGCACTCGTAGTCAGGATCGAACCCGCGTCACTGGTGCTGTAAGGCAGCGACTGCCGCTGCGCCACCGTGACAAGTATAACGTTGTAAAAAGGGTTTCTTTGTGGCAAGACCTTTTTCCAGTCCATGGGTAGACGATGTCAGGCTAAATCTTCATCCTCACTACATCTATCTCCACAAGCATGGAACAAGCACGATGGAAAGTGAAATCAGCAGGACATCTTAGCACAGAGGGATTATGAATGCATTAAGTAGTAACGCTGACCAATAAGCAGCCTGGTTTATTGGCTACCCTTTCTGACAGTTATTTTCCTTTTTTGAAATGGAAATGAATTTGACGCATTTTTGAAATGGCACTAAATAAAAACAAACCCATCATCCACTTTTGTGAATGATAATGACATAATTAAGGGCATTCCATTCACGGGAAAGCAAGACAGATGCAAACCATAAACACATCCTTTATTTATAACATTAGCTTCTGACACTGGCTCCCTCAAAATAACCATAATTGCTGTTTAAGCATTTCAAAGGCAAAAAGAAAATCACTACAGGTGAATATAGTGGGCGTGGAATAACCTTATAGTCTCTGCTTCAAATGGGCTTTGACAAAGCAGTAAAATCCACCCCCATCATGATAGGAAACAAAGGCAGGGGCACTCACAACAAGAAACAAATGATTGACTTATTGTACACAAGTAGGAGGCACAGTAGATTTATCATTGCTTAACGATCTTCATTGCTCATAATGGGCCATCCAGATATGTAGGATTATTTTCATGTTTCTATGCATTACTTATTGGAGTCAAGATACATTTCCATTCTAGCTTCAACCTTTGCTCTCAATGGATATGATGATGGTTTGTTCAGCCTATTATCAAGTGCTCTGAATGGCATGTAGAGAACACAGAAAATAATAAGTAGTGTTCTACCGATGTTGTTAATGGTATAAGCACCAGCTTATATTTTGTATCAAGTGAGCCTCCCTTCCTCTGTACAAAGACTACAAAGTAATTTGCAAAATAATAAAACAAAAACGGACTGGCGACCTGGATCCAAATCCAAGAGCGAGTTTAGTTTTGAAAACCAAGACAAGGAAATGTATCTACATATGTTGCAGTTGTATAAAATGTTGGTGAGGCTGCATTTAGAGAATTGTGTTCAGTTTGGGGCACCATGTTATAGGATAGATGTTGTCAAGCTGGGAAGGGTGCAGAGAAGATTTACGAGGACATTGCCAGGTCCTGAGGACCTGAGCTACAGGGAGAGGTTGAGCAGGGATAGGTACTATCGCAATGTTTAAGAAACATTTAGACAGGTACATTGCTATGACAGGTTTAGGGGATATGGGCCAAATGCAGGCAGGTGGGACTAGATGGAACATGCTGGCTGGTATGTGTAAGTTGGGCCAAATGGCCTGTTTCCACACTGTAAGACTCTATGACTATGTTAAACAGAGAGAAAAAAAGGGTAAAATTAAGATCTGTGTGTTGCTTTAGTTAATGAATGAACAAATATATTGGGTTGGTACGATTGCAAGTAAAATCCCAGGTTATCTGTAAATGAGGTGAAGGACTGTCAGTTGAGGCCTGAATGAAATCCTAGCATCTCCCGTGTAACAAGGTTTTCTCCCGAAGGTTCTTGCTCTTTAACTGGAGTTCTTACTGATGTACTGAAGGAACATTGTGCATGTAACAACGCTTTCTTGAACCCCCTTCGACCCACCATACATTTCTTTGAACATTTTTCTGAGTCGTCGAGTATTTTCTTCAATAACGGTTCCATTATCTTCCAAAGGAATTTCAGGAAACATCACTTTATTTGTGCAAGTTATGAGGGTGAAGTAAAAAAAAAAAAACAGTGAACGATTTTATGCTTGGAAAAAATCTTTAGATCCTGGATTGAGCCATTACAGCACGTCAAGAACATCAATAGAACAGATGACAGTGTATTGTCTGCAGTAAGTTAAAACCATACTGTACGAGTCAGCCAACTTTCACATTGTCACCAACTGATTTATGGGGATACCGGTGATGAGCACAGGGTTCAGGTCAAGATGGCGAACAACCATGTAATTTTGCTGCAAGTGTGGCTTCCAACACTGTGTAGGAAGGAACTGCTGATGCTGGTTTAAACTGAAGATAGACACAAAAAGCTGGAGTAACTCAGCGGGACAGGCAGCATCTCTGGAGAGAAGAAATGGGTGACATTTTGGGTCCAGACCCTTCTTCAGACACGAGTCTAATGTCTGAAGAAGGGTCTCGACCCGAAACGTCACCCATTCCTCCTCCCCAGAGATGCTGCCTGTCCCGCTGAGTTACTCCAGCTTTTTGTGTCTATCTTTGGCTTGCAACACTGCTCTGCACTCCTCACGTGGACTGCCCAACCATAGCCTGCATGGAATCACCTTCAGTCACTGCTAACATTCATCAGAAAGCAGCACAGAGAACAGAAGGAACTGTTCAGTTTGTGGATTTATTCAGCAATAATAGTAATAAACATTTCTGATAGCCAAGAATGAACGGAAAATGTGGTGTAGACGACAAATTCAATCGTCAAACCTAATATTTTTGCCAGAATTCATTTGATCTAAAACCAGTTCATTTCAAACTGGAGGAAGGGATGGGGGTGGGCACCATTTTGCTAAAATAAAGTTATCTTTATCAATGCATATAATCATCCAGAGTGCATTAGGAGGCAAACTGCATAACCAAGACAGCACATCACATATTTGTCTTTTTGTATACCTAATAAGACAGTTCCTAAAGAGGTTAAAGGCAGGCAAGATTAAAGATTGAAGAACTCTTCATAAACATTCAATACCTGAAAGGGAAAACCAGAGAAAACTCTAAACTGGACTTGGTACTTAGAAAGAAGCAGAGAGGAATGAGGATGGTAATGCTATTGAGCAGGAATATTAAAGCAAATGTGAAATAAGATGATTTATAATGGGACAATGGCAAATTTCAGCTAGAGAGAAGTGGAGTCACTCAGAATTGGCCCAGTTCATCATATTAATTCCAGAGCTGGGCAAAACATGGTGGCGCAGTAATGGAGTTGCTGCCTAACAGTGCAAGAGACCCGGGTTCGATCCTGACCTTGGATGCTGCCTGCATACAGTTTGTACGTTCTCCCCGTGCCGATGTGGGTTTTCCCTGGGTGTTCCAGTTTCCTCCAACATCCCAAAGACGTACAAGTTTGTAGGTTAATTGGCTTCAGTAAAATTTGTAAATTGTCCCTAATGTGTAGGATAGGGCTAATGCATTGTGATCGCTATTCAGCATGGACTTGGTGGGTTGAAAGGCCTGTTTCTGTGCTATATCTCTAAACAAAATTAAGGTTGACTGATCATAATGTTTAGAAAAAATCCAACAAAAACAGATTTGGAAAGCCTCCATGATCCTGAGATGGATAGTAAAAAACAACCACTTGACCGAGTTAAAAATCATAATATTAGAGCAAGTTAAAAGGTGAAGTACAGACCCAGAATAATTTCACAGGAAGTTGTAGCAGGATTTGTCCAGTCACTAATATCTCACCATTCCTTCATGTTTCACATCTCAATCATTTTTTTCAATCCTTGCTCATACCAGAATTGACAATGTCGCCATTGGCAGGGTTGATGTTAACACGAGAATATGGAGATTTTGCATGTCAAAGTCAATCCTAATAACATGATCTTAGAGTGATAAAGAGTGGAAACAGGCCCTTCGGTCCAACTTGCCCACACCAGCCAACATGTCCCAGCTACATCAGTCCCACCTGGCAGCATTTGGTCCATATCCCTCCAAACTTATCCTATCCATGTACCTGTCTAACTGTTTCTTAAACGTTGGGATAGTCCCTGCCTCAACTACCTCCTCTGACAGCTTGTTCCATACACCCACCACCCTTTGTGTGAAAAGGTTACCCCTCAGATTCCTCAAATCTTTTCCCCTTCACCTTCAACCTAGTCCTCTGGTCCTCGATTCACCTACTCTGGGCAAGAGACTCTGCGCATCTACTCGATCTATTCCTCTCACGATCTTCTACACTTCTATAAGATCACCCCTCATCCTCCTGCGCTCCAAGGAATGGAATCCCAGCCTACTCAACCTCTGCCAATAGCTCAGACTGTCTAGTCCGGGCAACATCTTGCAGGCCACTTCTGAAAGTTTCCCACAACTGAACAGATACTGTGGAGGATACCCCCGATACTGTGAGGTGAGACAAGACATCTACAATTTGAACACCAAAGTCACTCAGTCCAAGATACAGCCATGCCTAAATAACTTGACATAAAGAACTTAAACTAAAGACAAGGGTAGCATATTACTGATACAAAACTATTCTTTCTATGTAAAGTGGGCCACCTAGCATCTGGTGTAATGAACATCTGTACATTTTCCAACTAAACCAAAAGCATTTAACATGTCATAAATCTACTCCAATGCCCCTCTTTAAATTCTCAGTATTCTATTGAAATCTGTAGCCACCAATAATAGATTTATATTCATTCTGCCTTTTGTTAGCAAGGATACAATTTGCTGATTTATTACCATATAAATTGATAATGACCGAGCATATTAAACTCTAATAAGCTGGTGTAAAATGCCACGGTGCTTTCGAGATCTGTGAAGCAATTTGAAGCAGTAATTTAAAGTAGCAATGATCTGGAAGCTGCAGAGAGCATTCACAAAGATGGTGCTGAGACTGGAGGGCCTTTAATGAAAGGAGACTGGGCAAGGTGGGACTATTTCCTCGGAGCAAGAGAGGTTGAGGATTTATTGAAGTGTAAATTTAGGTTTATTACCGTCATGTGCACCGAGGTACAGTGAAAAGCTTTGTTTTGTTTGCTGTCTAATCAGATCAGATAATACCATACATAAATACAACCGAGTCAAACTCAATTATTGGGCTATGGATCATGAAAGCAGGTCCATCGGCTCAACTCGCCTATGCTGACTAAATTGCCTTGCTGAAATAGTTCCAGTGCCTGTGCCTGGTCCATTTCTCGCCAAATCTTTTCTATCCACGTACTTATCCAAGAGTCTTTTCATGTATTGTACTTGCCTTTACTACTTCCTCTTTCCATGTGCACACTTTCCTCAGTATCAAAAAGAGATCACTCGGGTCACTTTTTGAATCTTGAAAGGATGACTACTAGTTTTAGACACCTCTACCACGGGGAATGTCTGTGATGACTCTCCCTAATTATTCCTCTCATGACTTTAGATACCTCTCTAAAAAAAAAAAAATAACCCCTCAATCTCCTACACTCCAGGGAAAAATGATCCAGCCTGTCCTTGCAACTCAAGACTCAAGAGCCAAGTGCGTTTTTATTGCCACATGTTACAAAACAGAACAATGAAATTCTTACCTGCAGCAGCACAACAGATATGTAAACGCAGTACTTAGACTTTCCAGACTTGGTAATTATTTTTTGCACCCTTTCCAATTTAATGACGTTCTTCCTGTAGTAGTGCACAGTACTCCAAATGTACTGTGGCCTGACCAGCGTGTGGTGGAGCTGTTACATACGACCCTTCTCCTCTACTCAATAACTTGACCAAGGAGTTCTAAACAACTCCTTCACCACCCTGCCTGAAGATGACCCTAAAGGTTACAATCAATGAGGGGCATTGATAGGGAAGAGGAAAGAATTAATGGGGGCATGAGGGGCACGTTTTTCCCCCACACAGAGGGTAGCGAGTATCTAGAATGTGCTGCCAGATGAAGAGATAGAGGCAGGTACAATTACACTGTTTACATGACATTTGGACAGGTACGTTGATAGGAAAGGATTCGGGATTTGGGCCAAACAAAGACAAAATGGATACAACTCAGGTAGGCACCTCGGTTGGCATTAGCGAGTTGAGCTGCACACCTTGTAGGACTCCAAGGAAGATTTCAAACACACTGTATTTGATTTGCAGCATACCTTGGGTATGCAAACAAAGACTTGTCACATGTGACAATAAAGTATTCATTCATTCAAATTCTCCAATAGTTGATGGGATCTAAAGCTGCTGTGGGCAGTAGACCTCCATCCTGAATGCCCAACAATACATTCAAATGGGTAATTTATTCATCCTCCACGGGCAAATCTAATGGTTTAAAGCACATTTTCCAAAGGGATCAAACTCAGACATAAAGGCAAAAGTTCGATTCCATCAAAAAAAAGCTTAATTTACTATTGCCAAAGGAAAATAAAAACTGCTTGGCTGTTCAGTAAAAATATTCCTGTCGGTAATCAGAGGATAAAAAGGCATGAGTCTACTCACACGTTGCCCATTTCTTTTAGAATTGATTTGGAGTTCTGCCTGAAAACCCAAGCCAAATGGTCTTTTGGACCCCTTCCATTGAAACTGGGCTTTGCCAGGCAGCCAGCGAGCAGAACAATTACATGGTACAAGTATCTCAGAATATTATGCTGACAGTAGCAAAATAAAAAGTAAATCCCAAAGTCGATGGATGCTTTATCCTTCTCTGCATCATGCATGATGTGCCAATGTTTAAAGAGGTGGAACGGAATGGTGAGACACAGGGCGGCTTAATCACTACTTCTCTGAAAGGAGTTGCTCTTTGTCGTCAAATGATTCTGACCCAAACAAACCTCCCCAACGTTTACACATTGTTGAAAGGTTCACAGATCAGGCGGGGAGGACATGGTAGAGGAATGTCTGATGACAGAATACCAAGAAAGCAGCTACTCGACAGCTTTTCAAGGGCAAGCAATCAAGAGGTGGACAGAACATGAAATTCAAAGACTCTCTTAGACCATCCATGAAGAGTTTCAACCTTGGGGGACATACCACTGAAAGCAACAAGCATTGGATCATCCTATCGGGTATGCCTGCATAAAACACGTTGCTCGCTTACAGTTCATTAATAGTGATATTTCAAGAATCACTAGAGTCAGGAGTGTTTCCAGACAATTGGACAATTGCCAATATTACCTCGCTGCACAAGAAGGGAGCAAAGCAGAATAGTGGAAACTATAGGCCGGTTCAGTCTGACTTCAGTGGTTGGTGAGATTTTAGAGTCCATTATAAAGGATGAGGTTTGGAGTACTTAGAAGTTCATGATAAAATAGGTCGAAGTCAGCATGGTTTTGTGAACGGGAGATGTCGCCTGACGAATCTGCTAGAATTCTTTGTACAAGTAAATAGCAGGACAAAGGAGAGTCAGTGGATGTTGTTTAGCTAGATTTTCAGAAAGCCTTTGATAAGGTGCCACATGTGCGGCAGCTGTGGAAGACGAGAGCCCGTGGTATCAAAGCCTATGGTATTCTTAAAAAGATAGGAAGTCTAGTATCAATAGTGGTTTATAGCACTAGTGAATTTACCTCCTGTTGCTACCGAGGTGCCAAATTCATTAGTGGGCCGAGCCACCAAATGACAGCCTTGTGCTTGTGATTAGGGTTACGAGGACCGCAAGTCTAATTACCAAGTACAGTGCACCTTGCATCTCTTCGAGATTCACAATGTACCTCAAAGAGATCCCCAAAATGTAAATGAGATACTTCTTTGGGGACAGGAGGAGCGGAATTCTTCATTTTCGAGTCTGCATCAGATAGCCAAGGGGGTTATTTCTATTATAAAGATAAAGTCTACAATCTGGTTTCACAACTCAATACTTATTCTTAGAATTGATGCATTGTCAGAGGTATCGTTATTTGGATGAGATGTTTAGCTCTTAAACGTGCATTCAAAGATCCCCTGGTACTCAGAAACAAAGAGCAGAGCATTGGTCTTGGCCAATATTTATCCTTCATCTAACATCATTCAAACAGATTATTAGGTCATTATCTATCCCAGGTACTGAAGAATTGCAATTCACAAAACCACATGCTTCCAAACATGCAAGTGTGTCAAAAGTGACAATAAATTCAAAACTCTTTTGTAATAAAACACGTTGTAACATTCTGTAATTATGAATGTAATAGTGCGCTCTAAATGAAATTGTTTCTTCTTTCTTTCCATAAAAATTAAAAATTGATCACAGTGGCTGTAGACGCTTCCAGCGTGATCAAGTGCCACTCTTGTCCTTCAGCCAGGCTGATTTCCATACCACTTGAAGTTGTATGTCTGTCACTATCAGGCTTTAGAGTTACAGTGCAGAAACAGGCCCAACAGCCCATGCCGACAAGCGATCACCCCGTACACTAACACAAATCTACACACTAGGGACAATTTACAATTGTTACCAAAGCCAAATAACCTACAAACCAGAACGTCTTTAGAGTGTGGGAGGAGCACCTAGAGAAAACCCACTCGGTCACGGGGAGAATGTGCAAACTCCGCACAGGCAACCAAGTCAGTGGATATTGAAGGCAGAGAGTAGCCCCTTGTTTCCTCTAGGGGCTAGTGGAATCAAGGGATATGAGGAGAAGGCAGGCACAGGTTATTGATTGTAGATGATCAGCCATGATCACAATGAATGGCGGTGCTGGCTCGAAGGGCTAAATGGTCTCCTCCTGCACCTATTTTCTATGTTTCTATGTTTTTATGAGATAGACAAATTCTTGATTAGAATGGGTGTCAATGGTTATGAAGAGAAGGCAGGAAATGGGATTAGGTGGCAGAGATCAGCCATGATTGAATGGTGGAGTAGACTCAATGGGCCAAAAGGCCTAATTCTACTCATACAACTTGTGAACTTGTGACAGCAACCGTAGTCAGGATCAAACCCAGGTTGCAACACTACCACTGTTCCACTCAAAGAACTCTGAGATCAAACTTGATCCTTGGTTTTGTGCTTAGTAAATTTCCCAGTATTTTATCTTCCAAACAGTGACACCAAAGTCAGCAGATGCTGGAGCCTTGCGTAAAAAATCTGGTGGAGAAACTTAGCGATTTAGGTAGCTTCAGGTCCAAAACGTTGTCTGTCCATTTCCTTCCACAGATGCTGCCTGACCATCTCTGTTCCTCCAGCAGTTTTTTTTTTTTACATTCTAAAGTTGTGTCTCAATGATGGTATTCTTTGACCATATTGCATTTATATTGCACCTTTCAAATTCCCTTCAGATTGTGGCAAAGTGCTTTCCAGGCAAGAAGGGACAATGGATGTGTACAGTAGTTTCTGCCATACCATTGTAAGCAGTTTAAATCGCAAACTGTCATGAACAGGATTGTGGCAATCTGTTGTGGTAAGATTTAGTAACATTCTTTGATGGATAAATATTGGTGATGACAACAATAAACCAGCTGTGACAAGAAACCAAAGGCTTAAAAGACCATGCAAAGAGCAGAAACAAGGAACTAAAGATGCTAGTTTACGCAAAAGTGCTGGAGTAACTCAATGGGTCAGGCAGCATCTGCTTCCTAACCTTCATTGATGGGGAGAGGGGAGGAGAGAGGAGAAAGAGTGGTATTGGCACCGAGTAGAGCTTTCTCTCCACCCAAAAACAAAACTATACATTTAGCTAAACCTACATTTTGAGTGTGAGTTATCTGGGGACTTGCCCATTTTATAATTCTCGGATAAAGGAATATTCAAAAGCACTTTCTTTTTACTAATAGGCAACATTTTTTCGAATAAACCAAACCTGATAATATTTTGTTCTGAGACATTTAGGAATAAAAATGTTATTCTTCAGAAATGTCTGTGGATATTGTGCCCACTGGGATCCTTCCAGCAATAGCCTAATAATCTGCCACATCAATTGCTTGCCTCAAATTGGTGCGTCTTTCAATTCTAAGCCAGCCCATTAGATGGAGCACCATACTGAACTATTCCATTACAAAAAGAGGGGAGAAGAATACTCCATTTGCTTTTGCCGGGTATGGTGCAGCTAGCCAGTAGAGGAAGAACCATAATCTGAACCTTCAAAATCGTTATCTGCTCAAGCCCAAATACGTCAGAGAAAGCTGTGGCGTTGAAATATTTTAGGTATCTTAATGCTTCAAATAAGTGGCTTTCACCTCGTATTTCCAAACTTTTTCTCTTACTCTGCATGATGCTATGATCTGATACAATTCCATACTTTCACCTTAAGTTGGATCAACCTTGCAAACTTCCATTCGCTTTCAAAAATAGTGATTTGACTGATTTGACTCAGTGCTCTTTGACCAGGAAATCCAAGGCCATCAGCTTCTGGTCTCCTTTGATTCTTCATTTAATCTCTTCAGCACTCTACAAGTAACATATTTTCCCTTGGCAATTTCTTGTTTCTAGTTGCCCCCATGCTGAACTGTTTATGTTCATTTTATTTTTTCCCTTCACCATATCTATCACGCACTACACAATTTTTTTTTAAAGTCCTCTGCTCCCTGTAAATCTCCCCATCAAATGATGGCCTCACTACTGCATTTTGTATTACACCAGATTTTGTTGCCTTCCTGCATCCTTCTGGCCAGCCCAGATGTAAAATTTAATGAAGTCCTAAAATATCTGCTCTCATTTTGCTACTCAGCGAAACCATACCGGATCAGACCAATAAAAAGCAACAGCTCCTTACAAAGGAACTGGACAGGGATTTCATAAGTCAGAGTCCTTTCGCAAGGAGACAGGCCCTTTAGTCCACCAAGTCCACACCAACCACCTATTGACACTAATCCCATTTTATTCTCTGCCTTTGTTCTCATCAGCTCCCCTCAGATTCAACTTCCCTACCTCACTTATTTGGATCCATACCACCTTAGTCCATCAGCCACACACTGCCCCCGCTGCATCCTCTCACCTCACTCTTCCCATCAGCCCACCCTAGCTTCCTTATTTGGTTCCATGCTTCATTTTCCTTCCCTAACGGATTCCATCATCTGCAGGCCATTGTTGATCCCACCTGTTGCCTCCCAGTCTCTGTCGATATTTCCACCCTACGAACTCCCACCTGACTCCACCTTCTGATGAACCCTTCTTCATCCAAATCCAAATCATCTGCCAACTCTTGCCCTGCCCCTCTTCATCCCCCCCTCACCTCTTTACACTGGCCATCACCCCTCTACTTTCAGTCCAGGTGGGGGGTCTCGACCAGAAACTTCGATCGTCAATTTTCCTCCACAATGCTGCCTGACCCACTGAGTTATGGCAGCAGATTACTTGTTACTCATCTATAGAGCTGGGGAGATTTACAGTGGCCAATTAACCTAGCAATGTGTACGTCTTTAGGATGCAGGAAGAAACTGGAGCACCCAGAGGAATCACAGGGAGAATGCACAAACTCTGCAATGTAGCAGAGGTCAGGATTGAACAGAGATCACTGGCGGGGTAAGGCAGAAGCTACACTAGTTGTGACACTGTGCTGCCTGAAATATATGTTAAAAAACAAAATCACACATCTGGAAAAATGTGGCATAATAAAGATCATGAGAAACATACAAAATGACAAAGAGACCAAAGCTTAGACAAGCATCCAAGGCCTGTGAAATCCTTGTGTAGCAAACATCTATTGGAACCAAGCGGAGGATCACACCACCACAAACAACAACAACAACAACATGCCCTTCTGTTAAAGTATTGTCCGAGCTGAATGAAGCATCGTTGGTGCACTCCAGTTGCTAAAACAGTTGGCTGACAACATGCTTCAGAGGGGTACCAAGAGCTTTTGTGATCAGCAGAGTGCCACAGGATTCAATGAGACTTCAAGTGAATTGCAGGTCAATTTTAGTTAATGCAAATCACTTCAACGCAGCGTGTACTGAAGTTTCCCAATCATGCCTCTTAACATTAAGTGCAGGAAATATAAAAATTGAGATGTTATTTTGGGCATACAATTATCAAAAGAACTTTTCAATATCTGTAAGTGCAAGATGATACAATAAACGGGGGAATAAGGAAGCCACATGCTTGGAAAATACGTATGGTGTAAGAACAAAGGAATGGGAGCGAGGCAGTACAGATTCGCAGATCAGTAACAGCAGTGATGCAGATTAATAAGGCCATAAAAATGCAAATAAAGCAATTAAAGTTCCAGAGGGACAGAAGTGAAAAACAGAGTGATGTTAAAGATACAGAATCTCAGTTACATTTGGAATACATGTGCTCAATTCTGGTCTCCGCATTATTAAGACAAAACAGAGGTACAAACGAAAATGACGAGAAAGTGATTTACTGGAATTATTCCACTGGGTAATACAGCTTTTCAGGAATCAGTGAACAAGCTCTGCTCTTTTCACTACAAAAGGGATGACTGAATGATGATGAGGATCTTTAAAATTTTGAATGCATTTGATGGGGTAGAAAATGATAGGATGTTTTCATCTGGAAGAACAAAGCTGGGCTTCATAAATAAAAGGCAGTCACCAGCAAATGCAAAATGGATATTCAGCTAAAACCTCTTTCCACAGTAGTTAGAATGCAGAGTAGCTAAGGAAGAATGCACATAGAGATTTAAGGGGAAATGATAAGCATGAAAAAGAAAGCAATGGAAGAAAACAAGACAAAATGCTGGAGTAACTCAGAGGGTCTGGTAAGCATCTCTGAAAAACATGGATAGGAATAATTTTGGATCGGGACCCGAAGAAAGGTTCTGATCTGAAAGGTCGCCTATCCACATTCTCCAGAGATGCCAAGTCTGAAGACAGATCCCGACCAAAAGCATTGCCTTTCCATATTTTCCACACATGCTGCCTGACCCGTTGAGTTACTACAGCATTGTGTGTCTTTCCTCATGTCAAAGCAATTGAAGGATATGTTTTGATGAAGGGTCTTTGACCTGACCTGTTAACTGCTTCTCTTTCACAGAAGCTGCCTAGATGCCGAGATGTTACCAACAGCTTCAGTTTATATTTCAGATTTTCAGCTACTGCCATTTTACTTTAATTTTCATTTACTGAAGGATGTGTTAATTGAACTAGGGTGAAGCATAATAAACTAAACTCAACTCAACTGAAGATATAAACAAAATGCTGGAATAACTCAGCGGGACAGGCAGCATCTCTGGAGAGAAGGAATGGTGAAATTTTGGGTCGAGATCCATATATTCTTGGTTCTCAAAAGTAGAATGTGTGATGAAACTATAATGAGCAATATTGGCAGGTTTTTGTAATCAAAGCACAGGGATGTGATAATGTATGCAACTCTGGCTTCATACTCACCCTCGAAGGATTCAACCATTAGTCAGTTCTTCAAACTTGCCTCAATGATTATATGATGGGCCTTGCTGACAAAAAAGTTATATTTGTCAAACCATGATGAACCCAGCAAGATTGATCCAGCAAGACAAATGTAGGCAACTGTCTTTCGTCAGAGGGTGGTGAATCTGTGGAGTTCATTGCCACAGACAGGTGTGGAGGCCAAGACATTGGGTATTTTTAAGGCAGAGATAGATTTTTTGATTAGTAAGGGTGTCAGAAGTTATGGAGAGAAGGAAGGAGAATGGGGTTGAGAGAGAAAGATAGATCAGCCATGATTGAATGGCAATAGACAATAGACAATAGACAATAGGTGCAGGAGTAGGCCATTCAGCCCTTCGAGCCAGCACCGCCATTCAATGCGATCATGGCTGATCACTATCAATCAGTACCCCGTTCCTGCCTTCTCCCCATACCCCCTCACTCCGCTATCCTCAAGAGCTCTATCCAGCTCTCTCTTGAAAGCATCCAACGAACTGGCCCCCACTGCCTTCTGAGGCAGAGAATTCCACACCTTCACCACCCTCTGACTGAAAAAGTTCTTCCTCATCTCCGTTCTAAATGGCCTACCCCTTATTCTCAAACTGTGGCCCCTTGTTCTGGACTCCCCCAACATTGGGAACATGTTATCTGCCTCTAATGTGTCCAATCCCCTAATTATCTTATATGTTTCAATAAGATCCCCCCTCATCCTTCTAAATTCCAGTGTATACAAGCCCAATCGCTCCAGCCTTTCAACATACGACAGTCCCGCCATTCCGGGAATTAATCTAGTGAACCTACGCTGCACGCCCTCCATAGCAAGAATATCCTTCCTCAAATTTGGAGACCAAAACTGCACACAGTACTCCAGGTGCGGTCTCACCAGGGCCCGGTACAACTGTAGAAGGACCTCTTTGCTCCTATACTCAACTCCTCTTGTTACGAAGGCCAACATTCCATTGGCTTTCTTCACTGCCTGCTGAACCTGCATGCTTCCTTTCATTGACTGATGCACTAGGACACCCAGATCTCGTTGAACTCCCCCTCCTCCTAACTTGACACCATTCAGATAATAATCTGCCTTTCTATTCTTACTTCCAAAGTGAATAACCTCACACTTATCTACATTAAACTGCATCTGCCATGTATCCGCCCACTCACACAACCTGTCCAGGTCACCCTGCAGCCTTATTGCATCTTCCTCACAATTCACACTACCCCCCAACTTAGTATCATCTGCAAATTTGCTAATGGTACTTTTAATCCCTTCGTCTAAGTCATTAATGTATATCGTAAATAGCTGGGGTCCCAGCACCGAACCTTGCGGTACCCCACTGGTCACTGCCTGCCATTCCGAAAGGGACCCATTTATCCCCACTCTTTGCTTTCTGTCTGTTAACCAATTTTCTATCCATGTCAGTACCCTACCCTGGCGGAGGAGACTTGATGGGCTGAATGGCCTAATTCTGCTCCTAAGATTTATGAACATGACTTATGAAGAGCCAAATCAATAGACACAAGCCCCATGTACTCTCTGCATTGCTTTTACATTTACTTCCACACCATCAGTCCATCCTTTCACAACTGCTCACGGCTATTCACAGGTAAGTGGAGAGAGCTTCGATGCCGTGCCTTTGTCTTGCACTTGTATCGTCAAAAGGAGCAGGTGCTGCCTTCTGTCATTAAAATATGTCAAGGTAGCGAACATCACATGCAAGAGACATCTAGCTTCCCCAATTTCACACATGCTAGCTGGCAGAATCAACACATCACCTCGCTCACACTGTTGCCATCTGCACAACAAGAGACATGTTACAAAGGAGGGATGAACTCACTGTTA
Organism: Rhinoraja longicauda; assembly: GCF_053455715.1. NCBI lineage: Eukaryota > Metazoa > Chordata > Chondrichthyes > Rajiformes > Arhynchobatidae > Rhinoraja > Rhinoraja longicauda. The sequence continues at coordinate 14,407,262 of NC_135984.1, read as the reverse complement.
ATGCAATTGGTGAAGGTAGCATCTGGAAGGTGGAAATTAAGATATTGGACTTGTTTCACAACCATTCAGCCTTCAAACTTTACATTCTAGAGATACAGTGGCACCTCAGCCCACACTAACCAGCAATCATCCTGTATACTAGCACTAGCCTACACACGAAGGACAATTTACCATTTGCAGAAGTCAATTAACGTGCAAATTTGTACGGCTTTGGAATGCAAGAGGAAAGTGGAGCCCCCGCAGAACAACCTCGTCGTCACAGGGAGAACGCACTAACTCCGTATAGACAACACCCGTAGTCAGCGTGAACCTGGATCTCTGGCACTGTATCGCCCTTCAAGCCCGAGGACAATAATATTTTACTCCTTGATCCCCTGTATCCTGAAATCCATCCGCTTCTTAAATATAATATGTGACTTGAACTTCTAATTCTCTGGACTGGAGCGACTAGGCTTGTATACACTGGAATTTAGAAGGATGAGAGGAGATCTTATCGAAACGTATAAGATTATTAAGGGGTTGGACACGTTAGTGGCAGGAAACATGTTCCCAATGTTGGGGGAGTCCAGAACAAGGGGCCACAGTTTAAGAATAAGGGGTAGGCCATTTAGAACTGAGATGAGGAAAAACTTTTTCAGTCAGAGAGTTGTGAATCTCTGGAATTCTCTGCCTCAGAAGGCAGTGGAGGCCAATTCTCTGAATGCATTCAAGAGAGAGTTGGATAGAGCTCTTAAGGATAGCGGAGTCAGGGGGTATGGGGAGAAGGCAGGAACGGGGTACTGATTGAGAATGATCAGCCATGATCACATTGAATGGCGGTGCTGGCTCGAAGGGCCGAATGGCCTCCTCCTGCACCTCTATTGTCTATTGTCTCTAACTCGCTAGAAAATGTCACAGGTTCACCACCCAAGTGCAGACATTTCCCTTCATCTCAGCCCTATGTTTCTTACACCGCATCCTGAAACAGACTCCTCATGGTAGACAGCCTAGAGAGGGGAAACATCCTCCTCATATTCAGCCTGTCCATCTCTATCAGAGATTTCCAAGTTTCTACTGGGTCTGCACCATCCTTTTAAACTCTAGTGATTGGAAACCTAGTCAAACTAATCTCTCCTGCGATACCAGGAATCAATCTGCCAAACCTTAGTGGCACTCTTTCTAATGCAAGTACATCCTTTCTTAGAATAGGGCAAAAACCCACTACAATCCTCTGGGATGGTCTCACCAAAGAGCCATCTAATTGCAGCACAATATCAAATCATCAATATTTGCTGGCCATTCTGGATGCAAATGTCACAAAGAATGGTTTATTAGTTAAATTCATTTATTAATGGAAAAAGAAATGCCATTGAAATGTTTACCTCAACTCACAGATGCCCCATTTGACATTGCTATTCCAAAACTATTTACCTGTAATTAAAATCACTCAACCCATATGTTGGCTGACATGTTTGCTAAGTGTTTCATGGGAATTCCTGTATCATGAAGAGTACAAAGCTTTCTTGACATCCGACTGTGTGGATGGAGTAAGTAAAAAAATATGAATTGAACAACATTGAGACTGTTATTTCTGCACTTACTTTTAAAATCTCTGTTGAAAGACAGAGCCACAAAAAAAAGCTTGTTCAAACCTGAAATGTCTTAGGCAAGTCTTAGGCTACATTACACTGGAGGTCATAACTCAAACTGAGGATCACACTCTCTCCCTCTCTAATGCTCCACCCACTTTCACTCTGCACCAATTCCAACCAAACCCCAGCCTGGTTGCCCCAACGCCTCCACAACAGCACCACTCACCACAACCCGTTGAAAGATTGGAGCGACTGGGCTTGTATACTTTGGAATTTAGAAGGATGAGAGGGGATCTTATTGAAACATAAAAGATTATTAAGGGATTGGACATGCTAGAAGCAGGAAACATGTTCCCGATGTTGGGGGAGCCCCAAACCAGGGGCCGCAGTTTAAGAATAAGGGGTAGGCCATTTAGAACGGAGATGAGGAGGAACCTTTTCACTCAGAGTTGTGAAGCTGTGGAATTCTCTGCCTCAGAAGGCAGTGGAGGCCAATTCTCTGGATGCTTTCAAGAGAGAGTTAGATAGAGCTCTTAATGATAGCGGAGTCAGGGGGTATGGGGAGAAGGCAGGAACGGGGTATTGATTGTGCATGATCAGCCATGATCACAGTGAATGGCGGTGTTGGCTCGAAGGGCCGAATGGCCTACTCCTGCACCTATTGTCTATTGTCTAACCCCGCAACCAACGTTAGGCAAAGCACTTGTTGCATTTATGCCTGGAGCTGCAGTTTTCCAATATCATTACCTTCTGCAGAATTGATTGAAGACTGTACATGACCCTATCAGAGTCCCATGTAAACCTAACCTGGGCAGAAGGGATAAGGGATAAGAGTCCAATGAAGGGTCTTGACCTGAAACTTCACCTATTCCTTTTCTCCAGAGATGCTGCCTGACCCGTTAAGTTATTCCAGTATTTTGAGTCTATCTTTTGGGATAAATGTCAAAAGAACTGGAAAATTTGCTGTCACATTGATTGGAGTTTGAACTCTAAATCCGTATGCTCGGCCTCAAATTCCTGCCTTAATAACAATCAGCACTATTTTTTTCACAATAATAAAATGTCAGGAAAGGAAAAAGGATAAATCTTCTGACGGAGATGCCATGGTGGTTTCCCAACATTCAAGCAGTGCGAGGAGCCTGCAGATGTGATCACATCCAACCATTATAGTGAAAGGGGAAACCCTTGGTTCAATTGCAAGGCTCAAAGGCTGGCTCATCTCTTCTTAACAACTGCACATCCGGAGAGTTTCACTGACTGGAAAGGCTTTATAATGGGAATTGATCTTGTGTCGGTATGTTTTACACAAGAGATGATTTTTCTCGCAAGTGTGCTGGGTTGCAATACAAATGCTTTCATTCTCCAAGATAAGTTGCACAAGTTGGTTCAATGCTTTGACGCCATAGTGCTTGTTACTCAGAAGCACATGCCCTAAGGTGCAACATTGCTAATAAAATAGAACACAATTAGCAGTCCCGACGTCTTTAAAATATGTTAACACGTTGACAAGGTCTCCTATTAAAATGATGAGATTTTGAATAAAAGTAGCATTCAGTATTGTCGTTGCCAAATTTATGTTCTCCCTGTACCGAATGGGGTGTGCATCTAATGATGATACACGTTGGATTCATCTCAGATTCAAATAATGTAAAATTGGTTCAAATAATTCAAAAGTATGATTAATACAAATGGAATGAACTCATTTAGCTGGAGCTATAAAATTCTGTAGCTATAAAATTTAAATCCAGTGTTGAATTAATGAACTTTCAGATTCAGTAAATTAGTTGGCAGAACTTTTATAGTGAACAACAACATGGTCAAAAGATTAAAAATAGCAAGGTTAATCTAATACAAGCAGCAATAAAACTCTAGTGCCGGAGCCTGGCGTTTAGGCACATTAGACTAATTAAGCTTTACACTGAGTGTGAAATGTAACAGATTACATTCATACAATAGAACACATCCATTGGAAATTACTTCCTATCCTGTCCCGTGTTGGATGAGATCGTAGCCAAGTACCTGTTCTGCTTCTATTTTAATCTTGAAATTTACAAAGGTTATGGTGGCATTGTGGTTAAATATTGGAATAACAATTCAGAAGCCTGGAATCCTCCCCATGACCCCCGTCAGGGCTTATGGGGAGAAGGCAGGAGAACAGGGCTGAGGGGGAAAGAGGTGCAGCGGGACAACATGGTGGTGCAGCGGTAGAGTGGCTGCCTTACAGCGACAGCGAGCCGGGTTCGATCCCCACTACGGGTGATGTCTGTACAGAGCTTATACATTCTCTCCATGACCTGTGCGTTTTCCCTGGGTGCTCCGGTTTCCTCCCACACTCCGAAGCCGTACAGGTTTGTAGGTTAAGTGGCTTGGTAAAATAAAAATTGTAAATTGCCCCGAACGTGTAGAAAAGTGCTAGTGTACAGGGATCGCTGGTCGGTGCGAACTCAGTGGGCCAAAAGGTCAGTTTCTGCCCTGTGTATCCAAACAAAACTAAATTCTATATCTGAACCAGCCCTAGTAACATCGCCAGTCATTGTGTTTTGTGTTTGTGAAGACGCGAGTTTCACGGGGCAACACAAGGGGAGGCAAAGTATACAGTGCACTTGGCGACACACCTACTTGATCAAAAATTGTGGGACTTGTCACGAGAAGGGGCAGCAAAGGTAACAGAGTCTGTTCATTGCTGAGAGAAAAAGGCAATGGAATCATGCAAAATGGACTGACGTCCCATCCTTTTAAAAAGTAACACACCCGCTATTATGAGCCACATAATTCTTCTGGAACAGGCTGACTTTGCCATCAGGTTGCAAATATTAAGACAGTACTCAATAAACTTGCAAATAAATGTAAATAAATGGGGATCTTATCAAAACATATAAGATTATTAAGGGGTTGGACACGTTAGATGCAGGAAACATGTTCCCAATGTTGGGGGAGTCCAGAACCAGGGGCCACAGTTTAAGAATAAGGGGTAGGCCATTTAGAACGGAGATGAGGAAAAACTTTTTCAGTCAGAGAGTTGTAAATCTGTGGAATGCTCTGCCTCAGAAGGCAGTGGAGGCCAATTCTCTGAATGCTTTCAAGAGAGAGCTAGATAGAGCTCTTAAGGATAGCAGAGTCTGGGGGTATGGGGAGAAGGCAGGAACGGGGTACTGATTGAGAATGATCAGTCATGATCACATTGAATGGTGGTGCTGGCTCGAAGGGCCGAATGGCCTACTCCTGCACCTATTGTCTATTGTCTATAAATGGGTGGCAGAGATTTTCCATCAAGGATAGAGGGGAAAAAATGCCATTTGCTGAATACTGCCCATGAGAATCAAGTGAGGTGCAAGACATGGAAACATAGAAAAATAGGTGCCGGAGTAGGCCACTCGGCCCTTCGAGCCATTCATTATGATCATGGCTGATCATCTAAAATCAGTACTCCGTTCCTGCTTTTCCCCCATATCCCTTGATTCCTTTAGCCCAAAGAGCTAAATCTAACTCTCTCTTGAAAACATTGATCCTCCCCATTCCTGCCAAGATCTACAGTCCAACCTCAATTGTAGGATATCAATAGCCTTCATCAACCAGATTACATTCTCATGGCCAGCAAACGATACATTTCTAAATTTCAAAAGTTCTAAATTTTATAAACTATTAAAGAAACTATTTACAGATTGGAACAAACATGCATTAAAGTGGAACATGAAATATTATGAAGATTAGACAATAAAAATCAAGCCCATAAACCTTTATTCTTTTAAAACAAAGGCATTTTGAAATATTGTACAATACTGTTTAATCAATATTTTTTCAGAGCAGAGAGATATAGCTTCGTGCAATGTTAAATATCCAACTACAACCCAGTCATCAAAATTTGACATGTTCAGTAGTTTTTATATCAAGAATTGTGCGGAAAAGGTTGACGTTCATCTCAATTCACTGATTCCACATTGATTGCATTGGCAAAGTTTACAACAACACACCCTGCAGAGAACAAGACGCTATGTGTGTCTGGAATTTTTAGGTTTCTGTGTTTAACTGTACCATGTGCAGAGCCCTGAAGCTGCACTTAGTTTCAGAGTAATGACAGTAAGCACTGACAGTTTCACTATCATTACCGGCGTGAATTCCAGGCCATCAGAACTGGATCTGGATGTTATACAGCAATACATTGATCGAGTCCCCCAGAAAGGAGCAGGTATTTCAGCAGGAAAAGGTTAATGTTCTGTATTTTTGTATCACCTTGACCTTAATGTAATTGAGTGTAATCGACAAAACCCCTGAAGGTCAGAACCAATAATGGAAGCAGCCGAGAATCTATTTGGCAGTCTTTTCCACGAGGAGAAAGTGAAATCAGAAGTCTGTCAATGACAAGGCATAGAAGAAGGCACTCAGCAAAGCACAGAATCTGCAATTGCTGTTATACAATTACTCCTCTGGTTCCAAAGGATGTAGGAACAATTAGCTCCAAAAGCAGATTACCACTTCCAAGTTATTCATTCCTGGTGTTTCCTTTACCTTCAATCTATAATGCAAATCAAGACATAGCCCAACTTTGAATTAACTGTAGAACATCAGTCCAGTTACAGACCATGTGTGCCATCTATTATTAGTTTCAGCATATTCCACCAAAGCTGAAGAGTATGGAACAAACTTTAATTCAAATTCCATTAATTAACATTTGATGCACCAATTGCCTTGGTTCTATATCAGGTTCCATTTTCCTTTTCCAGACTTGTTAAAGTATTGTAATTTTCTTTCAATCCCCACAGTCCATTCCATGGAGTTTTTCTCTGATAACAACAGACCCTAAATGACCATTTTTCAACAACAGGGATTCCATTGCTGCACAGAATCATCCATCATAACAGATTCATTGTTGACCAAGGAAGCTAAAGAAAATCAAAACCTTTCAATTGGCAAAATACTGATGACTTGTTTTACCATTGCTTTAGATCTCTGTTGGTCCAGCTAATAGGCAAGAATATTCGTAAAGGCTGGTATATAACTGATAGAATATGGCACAGAACATTCATACAACTTAATTCTCAGACTCTCTCACAAACTTCCATTTTCCACATTTCTCTACATTACTTCTAAATTGTTATCTTGATCTCATCTCTTCAATACCCGTTAATCTTAATTTCACGATCTTTTCTAGCATTGATGTTGTGCGCCATGGGCTATTGTTCCTCATCAAAGCTCCTAAATATTTTCTAAAATTACTGAGAACATAAATAAGTGGACAAATTTACTGAACAATTAGTTGAACAAATTTACCAAACTTGAGACGTAATTGAAGGAACAACTTGCATCTTCAGTGTGTGGACCAGCAACATGGGACCTTGTCCAGAACAGCCCATTGGAAAATGGCAGACCACTCATTGTGGCCTTGCACCGTTACCAGCCACTGACAGCATTCTGCTTGGGATGCTACCCATTGTGTTCTCGTGCCTGACTTCATAATAGTAATGTATCAGGGTGAGAGCCAGGTTGGGATCTAGACTTACAGTCCATTTTTGATGAAGGCCCATCCAAGCTCTGCAAGCCTTTTAATGAGGGAGCCTGTTATGTTTTATCTCTTTTTGTATCACAGCTATTTTCCTCACCATTAATACAAGCCACCTTTTCGATACAACAGGTTACAGAATTAACTCTTATACATGACTGCCTTGGGATGTTGTTCACGTCAGCTTCACAAGCACAAACCTTTCAAGTCTTTCATTCAAGTGACTAAACTACAAGATTCCAAGAGATTGTAAAGAATGGAAGTGAAAGCACACAAGATGTAACCTTGCGTTATCATTATCATTATTCTAAATGTGTACTTCTACGGTCGACTGAAAATCAGTGCGGAATTGACGACATTTTAAAATTCATTAAAAATTCACCCTTCCTACATCACATCTTACTATTATAGAACTGCTTGTTGTTGTGATTCTACATATCATCATATCATATCATATCATATCATATATATACAGCCGGAAACAGGCCTTTTCGGCCCTCCAAGTCCGTGCCGCCCAGTGATCCCCGTACATTAACACTATCCTACACCCACTAGGGACAATTTTTTTTAAAACATTTACCCAGCCAATTAACCTACATACCTGTATGTCTTTGGAGTGTGGGAGGAAACCGAAGATCTCGGAGAAAACCCACGCAGGTCACGGGGAGAACGTACAAACTCCTTACAGTGCAGCACCCGTAGTCAGGATCGAACCTGAGTCTCCGGCGCTGCATTCGCTGTAAAGCAGCAACTCTACCGCTGCGCTACCGTGCCATGTTTCAACTCTGCATGCAGATAACCAATGGATCATTGCCGTTGATTATTCATTCAATGCTCAACATATAAAGGCCGTTCCAGTGGCATTGATGAGACGAAATAAAGTGGAACTTGTACCAACAAGTAATGTGCATCATATTCAGTGCACATAAACTGAAAGCTGGACATGACATAAAAATGCCTACCAAATAATATGGCTCATAAAATATTTCTTTCTGTGCAGAATGGCACTGCAAGATTTTGATATTCTCATGCCTCAGCAATTTGAGTTTAAAGCCATCCTCACTAAGATATGAATGACAACATTAATTTCAATGCATAGAATCCAGTTGTGTGTAAGTGGCAACCCACATGATAAGGCTACTCGTAATTCAGTTCCAGGCAGGCAATTGCACTTGTGAAACCAGGTAAAATGTAATTTTTATTTATATCCATACAGAATTCTGTGTCCCTGTTCTAGGTACCACCCTAGTGAAGCTGCAGTACTGCAAGGAGAAAGATTTAATGGGAACCTGAGGGGCAACTTAAAAAATATATATATTGCGGCGGTCCCTGGTGGTCCCTGGCGGTCCCTCGTGGTGCGAACCCTCGGCTCGGGGAGTGGGGACACGGAACTTGGAATGGAGAGGAGTGGCAGTAGGTAGTGGTTCCAGGAGGATTTGAACTGGTTGGGGGTTTGGGGAGCTGTATGAGGCTTGAGGAATAAAGAAAACTTTGCTTGACACGAGTCCCGCTTCATTGACTTTGCTTGACACCCGTGTCCCGTTTCACTATTTTATAACACAAAGGGTGGTAGGTGTGTGGAAGAAGCTGCTGGATGTTATATTGGAGGCAGGTACTATCACAATGTTTAAGAAACATTTAGACAGGATGGGATAGGTTTAGAGTGATATGGGCGAAACACAGGCAGGTGGGACTAGTTTAGATGGACCATGGTGGTCGGCATGGGCAGAAGGGCCTGTTTCCATGCTGTATGACTCAAAGAATCTATTGGACTACATGTTGCAAAAAGTTAAAATGGCATGGAATTGAGAGAGGAGCAATCACACAAATAATGGATGAGATCGAAGTCCGAACTCCAACTGCATCGAGAGGAAGTGGAAGTGGACAACTAAACAGCTAATGGAGGCAGTTCAAAAAATGTTGCCACTCCCAAGGATGAGAGGGACCAAGGAAACAGGTGGATACGTTCACAACCAGGCTCAGCCAGAAGTGCTGCACAGATGGTCATCTTGGCTTCCTCTCAAGATCCACACAGTCACAGCAGCTCTCCCCAGTCAATTCAATTCACTCCAGGTGGTGTCACGAAATGGCTGAGAGGACTGGGACCAGACAGCATCCCGGCGGTAGGACTGAAGACCTGTTGAACTAGCCATGCCTCCAGCTGAGTTGTTCCAGAGCAGCTGCAGCTCTGGTATCTCCCCGACTATGAGGAAAATCACACAGGTATGTCCTGTTCTCAAAAAAGAAAGCAGGACAAATTCAGTCCAGCTTTTCACCACCCGCAAATGATGGAAATAGTCAATAGACAATAGACAATAGACAATAGGTGCAGGAGTAGGCCATTCAGCCCTTCGAGCCAGCACCGCCATTCAATGCGATCATGGCTGATCACTATCAATCAGTACCCCGTTCCTGCCTTCTCCCCATACCCCCTCACTCCGCTATCCTTAAGAGCTCTATCCAGCTCTCTCTTGAAAGCATCCAACGAACTGGCCTCCACTGCCATCAGCAAATGATGGAAATAGTCAACAACGTACTCTCAAGTTGCACCTACTCATCGGTAATATGTTCACCAATGCCCAGTTTAGGTTTTGTCAGTATGCAGAAACAACAAAATGCAGATGCTGGTTTACAAAAAGTAGACACCAAGTGCTGGAGTGGCTCAGCGGGTCAGGTAGCATCTTTGGAGAACTTGGATAGATGATGTTTCGGGTCGGAACCCTTCTTCAGTTTTTTTTGGTTTTGCCAGGATCACTTGACTCCATACCTCTTAATAGCCTTGATCATTATGTGGTCAACAAAGCTACATTCTACAGGCGAGGAGAACCAAGATGGCAGGAACATTGAAACTCTAACACATTCAACTTCAATTCCAAGTCATACACATCCTTATTTGGAAACTTATTACCAGTCTTTTGTTGTTGAATCTAAATCCTGAAACTCCCCGTTCAATAGCATAATTGAAAATTTATAGCAATGTCCATCTGAGAATCCTCGCTATTGGTGACATAAATGATTGCAATGTACCCACAGTGGGGTCAGAAGTGACAGAAACAAATTATTCCTGATAATAATTTTACAGAACTTTAAGACCAAGCGGCATGGTGGTGCAGTGGTAGAGTTGCTGCCTTACAGTGCCAGAGACCCAGGTTCGATCCTGGCTACAGGTGCAGTTTGTACGGAGTTAGTACGTTCTCTCCGTGACCAGGTGGGTTTTCCCCGGGCGCTCCGATTTCCTCCCACACTCTAAAAGACGTACAGGTTTGTAGGTTAATTGACTTTGGTAAAAACGTGTAAATTGTCCCTAGTGTGTGGAGTGGTAATGCATGGGGATCTCAGGTCAGAGTCGACTCAGTGCGCTGAAGCACCTGCCTCTGTACTGTATCTCTAAACTGAAAACTAAACTAGCAGTCCAGCTACCTTGCTGACTGACAGTATTGATAAGGCAGACAGTACTCCCTTCTAATTTTTAACTACCATTTAGAATAGTAATGGACTGCAAGATCAGGGAAGATTACTCTTAAGTTGTGATCTTCAAGTCTTTGCACAGTTGTCTTGTGATCAAATAAAGAATCCTCAGTTAAAGCTCTAATTCAAAAATATCAAACCACTGCTGAGCTTCACAAAATGGAAAATCCACCTCCCTCAACCTTACAGAGCTGGTGTTCAAATACTTTATAAATGTTTAATCACGCTCCTAACACAAAGCTTTGTGGTATGCCCCAGTAGTCCATTTCATACTGCCTGCTAACAGAATAAGGAAACAGAACACGAGTTATTCTTAACGAAAAACAAGAAAGACAAACATCAATGCGTTACTTTGCCAGCACCAAAGATCAACACATCCTGACTAGAATTCCCATATCCATCGATTCTTATTGACGTAAAATGTGTTGCAATTTAGCACATTAAAATTTCATTTGCAGCAAGGATTTGTGAATCCATCTCGAGGATTACCTCCATTCGGCCATTTCCAACTTTTATTATTTTATTAATACTGAACAATTCACAGGTATTCACAGAATTTATAATCACAATTTCAGTGGAATGCCAGTCAATTTGCTGGAAGTGCATTCAGCGAAGGAGAGGTTATGGTGTTTTTAATAGCCCTTGGGGCAAACAAAACCACAGACTGAATTTTAAAGCAAGGATGCTCTGGAGTGGAGGAGAGAGGATGCGAGAAACCTGGAAGTGCAGTGCGTATGTCAGTGGCATTTTAACTCGGCTCCTCCATTATTGTTTAAATTTCTCCTTACCTGTCCAATTGGTGCTAGCGGGGATGATGATAACACACCTGCCATGAATTCTTCTCGTCCCAAAATAAACAGTCTAGACGCAAAAGCTGCCTTGGAACCGTGGCCATTTGCTTTGGAGTGGAAGCAAGGAAGTGCAGATGCCGGTTTATATTTTTTTTAAAGATACAAAATGCTGGAGTAACTCAGCAGGTCCAGCAGCAAGTCTGGAAAACATGGACAGGTGAGGTTTCGGGTCGGCTACCTGCTTCAGACTGATTGTGGTGGAGGGTGGGAAGGAAACTGGAAGAGAGGAGGGACAGAACAAAGCCTTGCAAGTAACAGGTGGATACGGGAGAGGGGGGTTTTTGATAGGCAGAGGGTTGGACAGAGGCCAGAGATGAAAAGACGAAGTGTTCCCAATGTGCACATTGACGAGACCAAGCATAGTCTCTGCAACCATTTCGCCAAACACTTGCGCTCAGTCCGCCAAGGCTTACTGGATCTCCCAGTTGCTAATCATTTTAACTTTTCTTCCCGTCCCCATACTGACCTTTCCGCCCTGGGCTTCCACCAATGTCAGAGTGCGGCCACTACGCAAACTGGAGAAACAGCAACAGCACTTGGGTAGATTGTAACCAAATGGTACGAACATGGAGTTATCCAATTCACCCTCTTCTACCTACCCTCTCTTTTCTTTCCCCCTTCCCTCCCCCCTGTGCCCCCACCTAGATTTGCACACACTTCACCCTCTCCACTTCCACTTACATTCCTTCCTCTAGTTTCCCAATTTGCGACTCTTTTGTCTCACATCTTCTCTTTCCATCTCTGGTTTTTGTTTAACCATCTGCCTGTCAAAACCCACCCTCGCCTGTATCCCCCTATTAATTGCCAGGCTTTGTTCTGCCCCTCCTCCTCTCTTCCAGCCTTCCTCCCCCACCCCCCCTCTCCTGCCACCATAATCAGTCTGAAGAAGGGTCCCGACCTAAAACATCACATATCCATGTTCTCCAGAGATGCTGCCTGACCCGCCGAGTTACTCCAGTACTTTGTATCTTGCTTTGCAGTCAAGATTGTCAAAGGCTATTTCACACTCCAGTGTCATTGCCCAGTGTGCTGTGGAGACTCCAGAGGCCAAAGGAGTCTTACTTAGAGATAAGGGAAACCAAAACTAGTACCCAGGACGAGAGAGTGTTGGAGATACACATCACGGCCACAGTGTCGCATCCAGGATCCAACACAGAAAGTGATCAATGAGCCAAGTAGCACAGGAAAGAAGACAGCAACAGATTTATTCTAAGATTACTGGAGTTACTCAGCGGGACAGGTAGCATCTCTGGAGAGAAGGAATGGGTGACGTTTCGGGTTGAGACCCTTCTTCAAAATGATGTCGGGGAGAGGGAGATACCTAGATAAGGAAGTGTGAGATGTGAAACCAGGTCAAGGGGGATGGAGATCAAGGAAAATGTAGAATAGATCATTGTTAGCTGGGAGAAGGTAACACCAAAGCAAACGGAGAAAAAATGTACTCGGAGCCAATAAGACTGGTCGGAGATCTGGGAAGGGGGAGGGATGGAGAGAGGAGGAAATCAAGGGTTACTTGAAGTTGGAGAAGTCAATGTTCATACCGCTGGAGTGTAAGTTGCCCAAGCGAAATATGAGGTGCTGTTTCTCCAATTTGTGCTGGGTCTCACTCTGACAATGGAGGAGGACCGGGACAGAAGGTCAGTGTGGGAATGGAAGGGGGAGTTAAAGTGTTTAGCAACCGGGAGATCAGGTAGGTTTAGGTGGACTGAGAGGAGGTGTTCAGCGAAACGATCGCCGAGCCTGCGCTTGTTGTATGTATTCAAGGGTGATGGGCAATGCTGGCGTTCAGAATTTATTGCCAATTCATAACTTCCATTGAACTGAACGACTGATCAAGTTTATTTCAGAGGGTAGTTAAGATTTGATCACTGTTATGTCAGACCAGATAAGGACAACAGGCATCTTCCCTCTATGACAGTGGTGAATTACATGATTTCTTGCAACATTCTGATAGCTTCATCGTCAAAATTAATGATACCATCTTCTTAATTCTAGATTTAATGAGCTAACATTAAATGCCCAAGTGCGGTGCTGGGGTTTGAACCAGCCATTGGATTTGGACTTGGGATCATTAGCTTTCCATATCTCTTCCATAAATCACTAAATGTCCATAACTCTGGATCCCCTCTCCTGTGAGCTGCAGGCTTCTGGTGTTTGCTACTGTTCCCGTTGCCAATGGTCACCGGTTATCATCTGGCAGTGCCGTTTCACCCACGCTGTTCTGAAAGACGAGAAATCCACAAGCGTAAACCGCTGAACCTCAAAACTGTGCTTGACATTTCCAAGGTGCATGCGACACTTAGAGTGTAGATGACAGCTCGAAAGTGTAGATGACAACTTTCACATGTGTAAAGGCATCTCTCAGCGCAAGCACAACAAACCCGTTCACACGAGCAGGTACGAAAGCTAACTGTGAACATTATGCAGTCCTTGACATTTCCCCGACAATGGATTAGCTCACCAGTCCCTGATGCTGTGTCAAAGGCTCGGTTTCCCTGGAACTTACAGCAAGATTTGAAAACTCATGGAGCTAAAGTTTACCCGATGGATTGTTTGGACCTCACTTCTTGAGAGGAGGTGCATACAGATGGAAAGAAACAATGAAAAGTGGTCGGCTCAGGGTGGATCTGGGTTCCTGCCCTTTCACACATTTTTCTCATTTAATCACCAATGACAGAAACGCACACCCATGCATGGCTGTGGCACAAGTATTACCACCACACACGCACATCACTCCCCATGCATTCCTTCACATGATATTTATCTGAAACAGATTGGGAGTGGATTATAAAGTTTGAGGATGGTTTCATTCATTAACAGATACAAGTCGCAGAGTTGTGCACCACAGACACAGGTCCTTCGGCCTTGCAACTCTTTTTCACCATCTGCCGTCATCCCATTTATCCACATTACGTCAGTATCCCTCTTTGCCTTATTTATTCATGCGTCTAAATGTCTCCTGAAAATGGCGATTATATACATTTCCATCTCCTCCTCTGGCAATGTGTTCCAGACTGTAAGTAAAAAAACCTTTCCTCCAAATCACTTTTAAATTTCCTTCTCACCTTAAACCCATGACCTCTTGTTTTTTCAATACCCCTATCCTGACAGAAAAGATTTTGACTACCTACCTTATCTAAACATCTTATAGTTGTACGCATCTCAAAATGGTGACACCTCAACATCCTTTGCTCCATTATCTCCTCATAACAGAAGACCTCCAATCCAGGCAAAAGGTTGATAAATCTTCACTACATTCTCTCTAGTGAAGCAACATCCTTCCTGTATTAATGGCATAACCCTTAACAGGGGCAGCATGGTGGCACAGCAGTAGAGTTGCTGCCTTACAGCACCAGAGACCCGATTTTGATCCTGACTATGGATGCTGTCTGTATAGAGTTTGTACGTTCGCCCTGCGACCGGGTTTTCCCCGGGCGCTCCGGTTTCCTCCCACACTCCAAAGACGTACAGATCTGTAGGTTGATTGGCTTCAATAAAAATTGTAAATTGTTCTGAGTGTAGGATAGTGCTAGTGTACAGGGATCACTAGTCGGCCTGGACTCGGTGGGCAGAAGAGCCTGTTTCTGCTCTGGATCTCTACATTAAACTAAACTCTAATGAGAATCGAGCCCAACTTGTACAAGTTAGCAATTTTATTTCCATGTCTTTTTCTTGTCCATAAAAGAACGTGGGGCGGCACGGTGGGGCAGTGGTAGAGTTGCTGCCTTACAGCCCTTGCAGCACCGGAGACCCGGGATCGATCCCGACTACAGGTACAGCGTGTATGGAGTTTGTACGTTCTCCCCGTGATCTGTGAAGCTCGCAGCCCCCTGGGTGGGGGCCGACATCGGGAGCTCCGGCAGCGGCATGGGTCGGGGCATGGGTCGGCCCGCCGTGGACTTTTCACCGTCCGGCGTGGCCTGAAATAGGCCACGGGATTTTCTCCGTCCGGCGGGGGCTTCAATGTCAGGAGCCACGACCGCCCCGACATGCAGCGGCGGCGTCTTCACCCGCCCCGGATCGTGGGGCTTGGATCGGCCCGCTGTGGACCTTTCACCGTCCGGCGCTGCCTGGAACGTGGCAACTCCAACAGCCTGACCACGGGAGAAGACGGCAGGGAAGAGAAAAAGACATTCTGGCCTTCCATCACAGTGAGGAGGTGACTGGAGGAGACTCACTCTGATGGATGTTTCTTTTTGTTTGATTGTATGTGTTATTGCTTATTTTTATTGCTCTTGTTTTTCATATTTTTTCATATTTCAGATACAGCGCGGAAACAGGCCTTTTCGGCCCACCAAGTCTGCGTCGCCCAGCAATCCCCGCACATTAACACTATCCTACACACACTAGGGACAATTTTTACATTTACCCAGTCAAATTAACCTACATACCTGTACGTCTTTGGAGTGTGGGAGGAAATCGAAGATCTCGGAGAAAACCCACGCAGGTCACGGGGAGAACGTACAAACTCCTTACAGTACAGCACCCGTAGTCAGGATCGAACCTGAGTCTCCGGCGCTGCATTCGCTGTAAAGCAGCAACTCTACCGTTGCGCCACCATGCCGCCAGTTGTTGGACTGTGGGTAATCGTTCATTTCACTGCACATTTATGTGTATGTGACAAATAAACTTGACTTGACCGCGTGGGTTTTCTCCGAGATCTTTGGTTTCCTCCCACATGCCAAAGACGTACAGGTTTGTAGGTTAATTGGCTTGGTACAAGTGTAAATTGTCCTTAATGTGTGTAGGATAGCGTTAAAGGGCGGGGATAACTGGGCCGAAGGGCCTGCTTCCACGCTGTATCTCTAAACTAGTAAACGAAACTAAACACAATCTATTTCTCACTTGCATCAAATATTGCTAACATTATTGGGTATTGTCTGAAATGCTTTAAACATCTCATTAGTGAAATACTTAAAAAAGAATGATTGCAAACAGTGAATGTACATACTTATTAGCCATGCTCTTTTGGGTGATGTGCTGAATCACGGCTGTGATTAGATTTTCTTCTTCAACAAACAGATAAACACGTTTATTCAGGAAAATTTTGTTTTGACTACGCAAGGAGAACCACCCCAGGTTCGTTAATGGACATTCTCCGCCCCACCAAATCAGACTGGGTTTATCCCCTGGTCCTTATTCTGTCGCTGTCACAAACCATCTGTGTATTTTGTGTGATAAAGATCTTAGAATGGCACTCTCCCTCCTGCACCAAACAAAACATTTTCACCAATCAGTTGTGGATACCGGTTGCTAAGCAACAGTACAATCTCTAAACCTCTGCACCAGACCTCTGCTCAGTGTTGTGTGAAAAGTTAAACATCTGATAAATTTGCCGAAAAAAGATATAAGCAAAGAAATGATTCAGCACGCTGCCAGTAAGTATACAGTTAAGAAGCATGCATGCTTGCAATTATTAATTTAAAAATATTTCACGAAAATTATATTTTTAAAGTGTTGCAACCAATGCCCAATGATGCTTTAATTTTAAAGAGAAGACCCACGTATTGAAATATTCTTCTCAAGACTTTTATCTAAAGTCAAAAGATGGCTTGGCAGTGTTTGAACCTGTACAGTTTAGTGAAAGTCCACTTGCTGGGTCTCCTAGGCTCAACCTTCATTTAATATTCAAGCCCACACATCTATTTTAGAAGGAAATTCCCACTGAGAGCTCTCTGAACAGAGAGAAAATCCTCCAGCATCGATCAAAACCCAGAGGCGTGAATAGAATCATCCAGGGTGATGGTCCAAAGTATGGCAAGCAGCTGGAGCAAAGCCCTGTCTGATCTATTAGGACAGATAGGAAAGATCTTAGGAACCATGAAGATCAGGGATGTTACCTCTAGTATCTGGCCAATACATGTCCTATTAGTATCAACAGGCAACTGAACCATCTTACCAACAACTAACGTGCAGTCCTGAGCTACTATCTACCTCACTGGAGACCCTTGGATTGGACTCTACTGGACTTTATCTTGCACTAAACGTTATTCTTTTTATCATGTATCTGTCCACTGTGGATGATTCAATTGTAATCAGGCATTGTCTGTCCACTGACTTGTTAACACACAACAAGAGCTTATCACTGTAACGTATACGTTCATAAGTTGATCAGTGATACGAGCAGATTAAGGCCATTCGGCTCAAATCTACTCTGCCATTCAGTCATGGCTTATCTACCTTTCCCTCTTAATCCCATTCTTCTGCATTCTCCCCATAACCCCCGACACCCATACTAATCAAACATGTGACAATAAACTAAACTCAACTAAACTCAACAAAGAAACTAATTATCCATTCACATTGGTGTTTCTTGGAGAATGTCATGTACAAATTAACTGCCTGTTTTAGAATTACATCAGAGACCACATTTCAAATCGTAACCATTTTATTGGCCTTAAAGAGCACTGGAATGTGCACCAAGCCTTGATTAGTATTTAGATAACGTCAGTCTTTCTTTTATCTTGAAATGATAGCTGCATTTCCAGCACAAGCAAAAATAAGACATGCAGCTTGCCAATGTTCTCAAACAAGGGATGAGTGCAGACAGGGACACCAAGTCTGTCAGGGAGGTATGGATTTGCTGTTGAGTGAGCAAGGAAATGAGGATTTGCCTCACAGCATTGCTCAGTGGAGCGTTGCAGGTTCTATGGTGAAAACAAACTAAAAGGAGGCACTCACTTCAAAAACGCTTTGCCGCAGATGTGAAAGTTGTTTGTGCAGGAAGGAACTGCAGATGCTGGCTTAAAATAGACACAACATGCTGGAGTAACTCAAAGGTATGCCAGTGGGCTAATTGGGGACCGCAAATTATCCCTGGTGCAGGATAACAGCAAAACAAAGCAATTAGAAGTTAACTCTTTCACCAGCAAAGTGATGGAAGCAGTTGTCGACAGTCCAATCAAACTATTTGCTTACCAATGCCTTGACCTCAACACAGCCCCAATCCAAACATGCATTGATGAGCTCAACTCCTGTGTTGAAGCCAAGAATGACTGCCCTTGTCCTCAAGAGTAGATTTTTACTGAATTTGAATCAAGAAGCTCTGGTGAAACTGAAGTCAATGAGCATCAAATAGAAAATATTCCTATGGAGAGTCAAAGCTCACAAACCAATAAAGATCATTATAGATGCTGGAGGGAATCATTTCAGCCCAGGACATCTATTCAGGATATTTGGCGAATCCTTGGCCCAACTATTATTAATGTGTAGAAAGGAACTGCAGATGGTGGTTTTTACCAGCTATTATTGTCAGTGTGGGGAGTGTACAATGTTCAGTGTTAGTTACAACATTCAGAAAATAAAGTGGTCCAATGGACCATGCAGCAAGATGCAGACTAAAGTATGAGTTGATAAGTGGCACACAACACTTTTCCCATCAACAGCAAGTCTAAACATCCACTCTTGGAATGATCATCAAGTCTATGATCAATGCTCTGGGAGTAAACATTGAGCAGAAACCCAACTGGAGCAGCCGCCAGAAAAATGGCCCTATAAAAACTGGTGAGAGATTAGGTATCCTCCAGTGATTGACTCGTCTTTTAACACTCCAAAGCCTTTCCATTGTCTACAAGCCACCAAACTGGAGTGTGGAGATACACTTCATTTTCATGGATGACCAACTACAAAAGTCAAAATCTGCAACACCATCCCGGATAAAGCGGTCCGGATGATTGGCACACAATCGTCCACTCCAAATATTCATTCCTTGCAGTCCACAACCAAATAATCGCACCTTTTACATAGCGAACTGCAGCTAGTTACACAGACTGCAGCAAACATGCCACTTCTACTACCAAAAAGAAGGTTCATGGGAATTGCTACTGCCCATAGGTCCCCTGCCAAACCATATGCCACACTAACTTGCAAATGTATTGCTTTTCCCTCATCGATGCCAAATCTAATTAGTGGATGGTCCTGCACAGCACTGTTATGGGAGCACTTTCACCAAAATTACTGCAGCAGTTCAAGAAGGTGGCTCATCGCCATCTTCTCTTGCTTTTATGAATGGGCAATAAATTCTGCCCTTTCCAGCGATATCCACACAGCAAAAAGCAATAAACTTTTAAAACAAATGGTGCACCAGTGTGTTCTTCTTCGCCTCCGAAATCCATTCCATTGGCTTCATGGTGTATGGAGCACAACTGACTGGGGATATTTTGCTCCAGGCAAAGCAATTTTGCAGCATGTTTTATGGACTAGGGATGCCCCCAAAGCACTTCACAGTCAATAAGTTCTTCCTGTTGTTTAATCACAAGTTAAAAAATACGAGTTAGGAAACACAGCAGTAAGTTTGTGCACAGCAAGCTCCGACAAATGGCAATCAGGTTATCTATTCAGTGATGTTGTGTTTAAGAGATAAAATATTAGCCAAAATACCAGCAAAGTTCCCTGATCTTTTTCTAAATAGGACTACAAGATATTTCGTATCCATCTGAGAGAGCAGGGGAAATCTCTCATTAAAGTCTCCTTTAAAAAAAGCACTGATTTCAGCATAGCATTACCCCTGTACCACACGGGAGAGACTGCCAAGGTTTCTGTGCTGGCATCTCTGGAGTGATAGCACTTCAGACAGGTTGAACACACACACACGTGTCAATGTGCCTGCACTCAAACTGCCCTGTTCTTGGGACAATTCACAGCAGGGAACAGGAATAGCTAATCCATGGTTAAATTCCTCTGATAAAGTCAGAAGGCACCGGTCATTTTAGAAGCTGCAACACTAATCTCAGTTTATTTTAATTTTATTTCTTCCAGATCCAAATATACTCTGTACAAATGTGTGATTTAACACAAAGTGCTTTGCAGGGCAAGCATTGCTTCAGGGAGGCTTACAGTTAGCATTCCCACCAATCCTTTTTTTTCAGGTTTCCTCAAGAACCGAAACAAGTTCCAGGTGAAGAGGTTGAGACCTTGTACCTGGCACCTGGCACTAATACAACAGTTCTGGTCATTTGGACTACTTGCAGTGGGAGCATTGGGAGGCTTACAGGACATGTACGAATTAATCTAGGCAGTGGTGGCACTGAAAGAGCAGGGAACTGGAGACTGATCCTTTCCTGGCTGATAGAACGAAATCTTACTGATGACATTCAGCATGAAAGAGTTCTTTGACAGGTGTACACAGCCACACTGAACTCCGGATGGCAAAAGTATGGAACATATACTGCCCACTTCAGAAATGTCATCATGTGAGAGAGTGAGTTCTCACACACTTGGAACACATCTCAGCTGCAGAATCTGCTGCAGTGAAGAGCCAATGAATTATCTCCATAGCAATTGTTTTGAACAAATCCCCATGTTAATAACACAAAAGCCTTAAGATGAAATCACCAAGCAGCTTTCTTAGAGAAACAAAGTATTACCAGATCAGCAGTGATTGAGAGTGTGCAGAAGACAACATTGCAAATGGTGCATCAGAAGCACATGTTCACTGGCCTAAAAATTGTCAGGTACTTTGGAGATGGTTTCATCAGGAGGAGCCCAGTGACAAAAGCATTGACTTTTTAATTCAATCCTGAGATATATTGGCCATCCCCATTTGCACTGAGTAATTCCTAGGCCATTTCACAGGGTTGTTCGGAGTCAGATCATCTTGTAATGACGTGACCATTAGCGATGGGAGCATTTAATGCCATGTTAAAAATTTAATTAATTGACCTAAGGGAGACACAAAATGCTGGAGTAACTCAGCGGACAGGCAGCACTCTGGAGAGAAGGAACGGGTCGAGACCCTTCTTCAGACCTATTGCATGAATTGAAATTTGTCTTCATATCATTAGTACAAATCTCTAGGTTATCAGGATAGCACATTGACCCAACAGGTAGAGCAGCTGCCTCACAGCACTAAAGATCCGGGTTCGATCCTGATCTCGGATGCTGTCTGTGTGGAGTTTGTACATTCTCAGTGTGATCATGCTCCATTTCCCAAAGATGTGCTAGTCTCGACATTAATTGGCCTCTAAATTGTGCCAAGTGTGTGGAGAATAGGAAAGTGGGATAACATAGAACTAGCCCGATGAGTGATTAGTGGTCAGTGTGGACTCGTTAGACTGTATCTCTAAGCTAATCCAGTTATGAAACATTACACCCCCATTCCCTGTATGTGGCTAAATGAATATTGATAACAATCACATCTTATAGCTTTACAGCATTGCTAAGGTATTACTTGTTGCAGTTAAATGGATCATCCCATTAAAATGATTCTCTCTTGTTCAGCTTTCAACTAAGAAAGTTGCTTTGATGGGTACAGACACATTACCATCTCTGCTCTAGTCACTAAAGCCTGATTAGTAAATGGCAGTGAATTACAACAGCTTTGAGCCTTCGGCGTCACCTGTGAACATCAGCACCAGCAAAGCAGGTCTTTTGAAATGGATCGCTTTTGGTAGAGATGAAACCTTCATTGATACGATGTTATTTAAATGATGTTGGCAATTCCTCACTACAGAGGCATAGTTATTTTAGCTCCCCACAGGTCCTTGCAGATTTTGTCATTAGGAGCAATGAGTGCCACAGACTGTGTCTGTTTTAAGGCCAAGCTAATTTGATAGAAATAGATTGGAATCATTATACTGTAGATAAAATATGTGCAATCTTCTTGCAGAATGGAGTTCCTTTCAGCATCAAAGCAAAGATAGACCACCCACACCACTAATTGGACCTACATGCACGAAGGGAAATTTGATCAAGAAAGGGGAAAATTGAGAAGGGAAAAAAATGTCCATAGGATTATGGACAACACTCCAAAAATAGCAATCCAGATAAAAATCTGATGATCACAGAATCATGACAACTTTCTGAAAAAAAGTCTGTTAAAAATGCAAATTAAAATTCTGACTGTTCCCCATATGGGGAATTCTATTTGAATTCAAATTGCCATTGATATTCTCACTCGACCTAATAATTACTGAGCTGAAATGTGTAGGGACCAAATTAACTGAAAGAGATGGATACTTCAACAATTATACTTGAGCAGGGTATACATTGATTGTGAGTCTCAATAATCCAGACAGTCTACTGTTGAAACATTGAAGAGAATTTTCAACCATCCCTTTCTGCCAGACCCGTTGACTTACTCCAGCACTATATTTATCCTACTGTTGATGGCTTTTGGAATTGTATTTAGACAAAAACCATTCCAAATATGTAATCGGCAAGTCTAAATTTGACATGCAGTTGAGATGATTATCTATTATATATGCTTATTATATATGTTTAGATATCAACATAAAGTTTATTTAGCCAGAGAGTAGTCAAGATGAGCACCTCACAAATATGATCTGAATTTAAGAATGGAGATGTATTTAAGGAGCAGCCTCCCTAGCACTTAGAGAACCCTCCAAAAAACAACAACACAAATCAGTGAATTGGTGAAATTAAACGTTAGGAAGATTCTTCAGTGGGGCAACCTTCAATCATTCAATAGAACAACGGTTGCATGTTTCCCCGATGGCGGCAATGTGCAGTGGCTTGCACTTGGTTATATTGAGGCCACTGACTGCCTCCCCTGTGTGGAGGTGCAGGTCTCTGAGGAGCAAGCAGCTGGGTTTTTCCTCTACCTGTTGGACTTGCTATTGTTTGTTTTGAATCCCCAAGTAAGAATTCATAAGCAGCATTCAGTGTCCTGAGTGTGTGGATCAGTCTGAAGAAGGGTCTCGACCCAAAACATCACCCATTCCCTCTCTCCTAGATGCTGCCTGACCTACTGAGTTACTCCGGCATTTTGTGATACCTTCAGTGTCCTGAGCCATCATTTCACACACAGAAAATTTCAAAGTTCAGGGAACCTCCAAAGTTCACAAAATTATCCATCAGCAACAGTTCTGTGAACAAAACCTTCCACAGAAAAGCTCGGCTGGGAATTTGCACAACCTAGTGACAGTCAACCTATGACCGGTACATTTAACAGTCGGCTCCTCCCTTGGTGTTTTGTTTTTGCCTCGATTTTGTTATTGAGTTGTGAGAAGCACAAGGACCCAAAGGTAAACTTAACAAAACACGTTTTAATTAAGTGATTAACAGTGAATATTGCTGACAGTCTCTCCAGAGAGGTTGGTTGCACGCAGACTGGTGTGTTCAGGATATGCCCTTTCAGCTTTCTTTCCCACCTTGCCCCCTTTCTCCCTCAATCAGTCTGAAAAAGGGTCCCGACCCAAATCACCACCTTTACATGTTCTCCAGAGATGCTGTCTTGACCCATTGAGTTACTCCAGGACTTTGTGCCATTGTTCAGGTTAAATACTGCACACTGGAGTCTCATTCCCCAGAGATGAATTTAACTCCAAGCTCACTCATCAACCCAAGCACTTTGTTACTCCATCCCTTTGGCTAAAAACTTTAAATCTTCCTGAACTTTAGCCTCGAGCACAGGAATATTCCATCAACAAGGAAGCAAAGCTCCAGTGCTTACTCACTCTCTCTCTCCCCCCCCCCCCCCCCCCCCCAATTGAAATTTGAAATGACAGGACTAATGATAAACAACATGCAACATCCAGATCCAGGCTGTGTACAAATGAAGCATATGGGCGAGAAAACTACTGAACAAAGTAAGCATGCTAGACTTGGGTGTTTCAAAACGAAGAAGTGGTAAAATTTTGGTGAATCTTGTTAAAATACTGTCAAAGTAACCTGACTTTCATTGGTTTAACAAAGCAACATCATTATCTAGAGGGTCACATTTGCAGTTGCTTAGGTTTAGCTTAGAGATACAGCACATAATCATTCCCTTTGCCCCATTGAGTCCACACCGACCAGCGATCTCTGCATATTAACATTATCCTGCACGGTAAGGACAATTTACAATCTTTATCAAAGCTAATTAACCTAAAAAGCTGTATGTCTTTGGAGTGTAGGAGGAAACCAGAGCACCCGGAGAAAACCCACACAGTTACACAGATAACGCGCAAACTCCATACAGACAGCACGCGTGGTCAGGAACAAACCCGGGTCTCTGGCATTGTAAGGCAGCAACTCTACCGCTGCACTGTGGAAATTCTCAACCCACAATTATATGTCAAATAATCAAACAAATATCTAAATGTTCTTTACAAATCTAATAAAGTGGCCCATCATTTTTGCTAAATTGTTTTTGATAAAATAAATCCAAATCTTAAACTACTTTCACAGTGGACTAGTTATATTACGGTCTTGCCAAATGTATAAAAGCCATTTGTTGAAACTTCAACAAGAATGGGAGAGATATGAAAAACAATTCATCCACTGAAGCAATCAGGCTACATCTGGATTACATACAAGTGCAGAAGATACACTCAAACAATGATGTGCAAGATCTTATCCTTGACATTGATCAGCTTTTTACTGGAGTGCAAGTCATGTAATGCATTGGTAAAGCATATAACAACATATATAACATATAACAACTACAGCATGGAAACAGGCCTGTCCCCTCCAATCCCCTCCTATCCATATACCTATCCAATTTACTCTTAAATAATAAAATCGAGCCAGCCTCCACCACTTCCACCGGAAGTCCATTCCATACAGCCACAACCCTCTGAGTAAAGAAGTTCCCCCTCATGTTACCCCTAAACCTTTGTCCCTCAATTCTGAAGCTATGTCCCCTTGTTGGAATCTTCCCCACTCTCAAAGGGAAAAGCCTACCCACGTCAACTCTGTCCGTCCCTCTCAAAATTTTAAAAACCTCTATCAAGTCCCCCCTCAACCTTCTACGCTCCAAAGAATAAAGACCCAACCTGTTCAACCTCTCTCTGTAGCCTAAGTGCTGAAACCCAGGCAACATTCTAGTAAATCTCCTCTGTACCCTCTCCATTTTGTCGACATCCTTCCTATTATAATTCCTATAATAGGCTCTTTGACTGAAAGCAGCAAGGCAAAATCGATTTTACTACGCCATGTGACTTAGGAATATAATACTTCTGTTTTTAGCCACATATTGTAAGCTTTTATCTCATCATAAACCTCACAGGATTTTTTCCTTTTAGGTACAGAATGCAGGGCTATGAAACTGCCTGTGATTTACACTGATTGCAGGGCCCTGGAACGCAAGGATTCTGCTTCAATGTGAATTTTACGCAACATTTTTTTTTAAAAAGCTGATAAGACTATAGAAAAAAGAAACTGGGTCCATACAACCCATTTCACATGAGTAAATATGCAAAAAAGGTTACTTTACTTGGGCTAGATTGCACCCACAAATATCCCAAAGTGAAACTGATCCCATCAGGAAATTGGCACAGCGCAATTTTAGCACACTAAAGTAATGGTGAGTCCCAACATCTAGAATAGGAAACACTTGAAACCAATTGAATGATTTAAAATCAACCCGATTAAATAAGAAAAATAAAATTAGCATTTACGCTATTAAACACTGCAACCTCCGAATAGGCTCCAAACTATATAGTCTTTGGAGCATTATTTTTGCCTTTGCACTATTATTGTTTATTTGTCAATTTGTTGTTTTATATATACGATCTTTTTTTTGTTGCTTATTATCAGTTTTACAGAGTACTATGTTTACCTGTCTGTTATGCTGCTGCAAGAAAGAATTTCATTGTTCTGTTTTGGGACATATGACAATAAAACCTTCTTGACCCTTGAAGCTTATTTTCGGTTTCTTCTATGGTTGAGTTGATTCTCCAATAAAATCACTTTAAAAAGTTTAGCTTAGTTTAAAGATGCAGTGCAGAAACAGGCCCTTCGGCCCACCGTGTCCACACTGACCAGTGATCCCCATACCCCAACACTAAACTGAACACTAGGGACAATTTACAATTTTTATCGAAGCCAATTAACCTACAAACATGTACGTCTTTGGAGTCTGGGAGGAAACCAGAGCACCCAGAGAAAACCCACGCGGTCACAGGACGAACGTACAAACTCTGCACAAACAGTACCCACAGTCAGGATCAAACCCAGGTCTTTGGCGCTAAGGCAGCAACTCTACCGTGGCATCACTGTGCTGCCCCACTAGTCTCAGCCTGAGAAATATGTGGAAGAGTGAAGTTCTCAGATGACAACCATATCAACAGTCTCAGCTCTGCAAGGATACATTTTAAATAACGTAAAAAATCTTCCGCACAAGTCAACTTAAAAAGGTACACTTGCACCACCACTGTGCCGGCATAACACATCAGCACCAACGTTAATGATTTGGTCCAGTGTGTCAGATGTTGAACAGAGATGATGAGAAATCAGTTTCTGTGTCAGCCATGGGCCTCCTCATTTAGCTTTGCTATTTATATTGTCAAGTAATCCCACTGAGCATTAAACACAGCGGATGGAACACAACAGTCATTCCTAATGAACAGGATCATATTACAGATGCTGTAGTTTACTGGACAAACTGCTCTTTAAAATTATGTTCTTGCATATCAGTCTATAATTACGCCACTAAGTCCCATCTTTCACTGAGGGGGGGGGGAGAGGATTTTGCGTGCTTATTGATTTCTGGGGATATTAGTGCCTAGCAACAAATGACCTCCTGCCACAATCATAATTAAAATAGTGCTAACTGTCCATCTACAAACAGACTGGGTTGGCAATGTCTCCCAAAATTGTAGCTCTGCTTAGACTTAGTTTCCTAACATTAATGTCATTAGGTAAATGAGCATGAAAACCAAGACTGTCAACTCAAAACCATTTCATTGTCATAACACTGATTAGTGCAAGAGAAGCAGTATCTCCATTGATGTCTTCTCGGCAGTTTTCTAATCTGCTTTCCTGACACATTAAAAGTCAAAGCAGTAAGCAACATCAGCAGCATACATTTTACTCGTTGGATGGAGTAGAGTTACACGGTGGAGCATTACTAATGCCAATTAACAAAAGCTAAAGAGGATGTGGCTATATACTGCCATACAGTATAACTGCAATTGAAATGCCACTCTGTAGTTAGACCCTAGTTTCATTTCAATACATATTTATGAATGTATATGAAACAAATTATTTACTGAATGATCAATTATTGGTGGACATGTCGTGTCGCTGGCAAGGTCAGCATTTATTGCCCATTCTGAAAAGGGTAGCTTTCCGAGCCACTGTGCAAGGGTAGCACAGCAGTATAGTCCGTGGAGCTGTAGCCTCACAGCAGCAGAGACGCGGGTTCAATCCCAACCTCGGGTGCTGACTTGAAAGTGATGCAGCAAATTGCCTCCTTTTGTATGGTGATAGATGCCACACAAGGATGCCAGAAGTTGGCCAAAATATAATGCACAATCAAACCAAGGTGGAAAATAGGCAGTGGAGACATTTGAACTGCTTTTTGAAAAAAATAGAATCCTTGCCTTGATATCTTAAGATTTCACAACAAATTTCCAGACCAGTGTTTAAAAAGATCAAGTGTCAATGTATAAAACCTATCGAAGATAGACACAAAATGCTGGAGTAACTCAGCGGGACAGGCAGCATCTCTGGAGAGAAGGAATGGGTGACGTTTCAGGTTGACCCTTCTTCAGACTTTGGTTCTTGTCTACTTGTGACAGCGCCACATTGGATGCGACAGTACACCAGGCAGTAAGTAGCAGCAAAGGTATGTTGGCCCATGTCTCCCACAAAAGCACCCACTTGTGACAGAGACACAGATACAGGAATAACTCAGCAGTACAGGCAACATCTCTGGAGTGAAGTCATGGGTGACATTTTGGGTCGAGACCATTCTTCAGACGGTCTAGACCCAAAACGTCACCTGTTCCTTCTCTCCAGAGATGCTGCCTGTTCCGCTGAGTTATTCCAGCATTGTGTCTATCTTCGGTTTAAACCAGCATTTGCAGTTCTTTTCTACACATACAGATACACATCCACAAAAATGCAGTTTGGAGGTCATGCAGCAGAGAACATCCAGCTATATAAATGACACCACTGCAATATCATCGAGCCCTGGAGCATCTCTGCACTAACATTGCTCCATCATTCTGCTAACTCCTGGCTGTGGTAACATCATTAATGAGAGTAAGCAGAAAGAATGCAACAGGGTGCACAGGAAGACAGCCAAAGGGGATATTGTGAAAATGGTGCCATACAAGGTAGTACAGTATGAATCTAGTTCATCATTGCGGTTCAAATTCCACAACGGCTTAAGGCTCAATCCCGACAACCACCCTGGCCTGCATTTCATCAGTGCTCACATTGCGATTTTAACTAGGGTTCCACAGGTAAATATGGCACTGCCTCTGGGTAGGCAACTGAATTATAAATTGCCTTGCAAGAAGAAATAGTGTTCTTCGGATTAAATTAAATGGTCCTCTCATCTGATCCACATTTTTTTCTGGAGGCAAATGAGAAGTCAACATCTCAAACCTTTGCTTACTTTGGTGATTGGCTGCTAATGGCAGTTCCATAGTTGGTTGTAAACTCTTCAGCATAATAACAGGCTCCTCACCCTACCGAGTCCACTCTGATCATCAAGCATCCATTATCAGAAATCCCATTTCATTCTCCCCACATTTCTATCAACTCCCCTGAGATTCTACCACTCGCTCGATACTGCCCCTCAAACACTGCCCCTCACTGTAAACGATTTAAAATAGCCAGTTAGCATAACAACCTGTGGATGTTTAGGGTAATGGGAGGCAAGCAAAGTATCTGGGGGATGCTCATGCTGTCACATGGAGTACGTGAAAACTCCACTTTGACAGCACCCTCTGACAGGATTGAATCCAAGTCATTGGAGCTGAGAGGCAGCAACTCAACTAGCTGTGCCACTATATCTTAATTGACAAGTCCAGCAGATTACAAGCCCCACAGTCACATCATGTGAATTTAAACAGGCAAAATGGAGCAATGAAGAGAAGTTGTTTCAAATGGTTGTGCTTTGTCGTCCACTCTAATGAATGTTGGAGTTTTTTTTCTCCCCAAAGCCTGGTGTTGTCGGGCAATTATAGAACACCTTGAAGAATTGCTCTACTGTTCTGACTGTGTCAAAGTTCTGTGTTTACAGCCACTTTTGTCACAAGTGCCATTGATTATGTATTGATTCAGGTACAATGGGCCAAGCTACAACATCACCATTTTAAGGATCTAGTACTCAGAGCTGCCACTTACTCTCCTTGTGTAAATATTTTAGATTCCATCAAAAAAAGATCGAGTACTTTTAAGATATGATGAATCACTGTTACTGCCTGCAGCAAAAACATCAACTTCACACAAAACGCTTTCTTGTCACAACCAAGGACAGTTCGATCATCGACAATCAGGAAAGGTTTCCTTGCCGAAACATAATCACCGTTTGCCAACTGTTCCATAGCAAGTCCAGGGCATAGTACAAACACCCTGAGCCAAAGTGCTGAATGGACTTCGCATCTGACCTCTAAGGTTCATGCCAGCTATGGATGGCAAACACAACCCATCTTTGGCTGGCATAATGGGGTTAACAATCTTCACGCCATGAATTTCTACATCATTCAATTTCTGTGCTTTATTTACAGTCAGTACAACTCCAATAATCAGGCCCCCTTGGGGCTTGGCTGGAGCTTAATGAGCAGTCTTTCCAGTCTATTGCATGCCACTCACATTGATATTCATACACGTCACCATTTCACGTTTCTTTGCTATACCAAAGTATTATCAATTTCCCAGTGAATCCAGGAGGTTTGAAGGGTGCAGGAAATATGCAAGGTCCTGCAGATACCAATTCTCACTGCAAAACTAATTTCCCCGACCCTTGGTATTCTGGACTCCAACCCTGGCTCTCACCACACAACCTGCTCATACGCCAGACCGATATGCAAGCAATCCGCCATACCATCAGTGTATCCAAACAGATGGTAGACACAAAATGCTGTAGTAATTCAGCGGGACCGGCAGCATCTCTGGAGAGAAGGAATGGGTGACGTTTAGGGTCGAGATCCTTCTTCAGCTGTTATCCAAACAGATGACAGATTATCAGAATTTTACTGTATTTTATAGCATTTATATGTGTTAATAAATATGTATGATCTTATTATCTTTGAAATAGGTTTTTGATAGGAGTTCATGCTGACTATCAGTATTATCACCCATTAGCACTAATGCTTCATTAATCCCATATTTTATTGCAGTGACATTCTCATGAATTTCACACCCCCACATCCCATTTCCACCCCCACCACCTACAATACTGCTCTAAGCCAATTCACACAATTCTGAAATATGGGAAGAAATCCACATGGTCACGGAGAAAACATGAAAGTACCACACCGATAGCACCCAAGATTGAGAACCTGCATCTCTGGTACTGTGAGGCAGTAGTTCAACTAGCTGCATGTTGTGGTAATGTCTTTAAAAAATAACTAGTGTTACCAGTGTTAAGGAAACTCATTACTACCTCATTACAAAATTCATTGTGAATTTCCCACAATCCCAAATGGAGAGTACGCACACAGAAGTCAAATCAGCATTTCTTGGTTGTTTTTTTTCTAAATGGACAATTGATTTTACTTCTTTATCGAGACAAATCCTCGAGTTGCTGGAGCAACAGCACACTGGGACCTGGACCAGACACATGGGCGAGGATCTTGACCAAATGATCCTGGTAAAGTCCCAGAGTTACCACACACCCCTGGGGTAGATAGATACGAGTCTAGGCAAGTCCCCGGCAGCTTTAGCAAAGCACTCTGGTGAAACCATCCACCCCTTCTATAAAGTGTAACAATTATCAATACCATCACAAGCAGTTTCTCAAATTGAACCACACCTGTCAGTTACCAACAACAAATGCAATGTGGAATTTTCCCAGTTTATTTAACAGGTAACTCTTCTACAATTTTGCTAGACTGTTTTGTCAGAATAACATTTCTAGACCTGGCAGTGGCTTTTATCTTAAAAGACTTGATGCCCAAATTCAACATGAACTTAATTTAGACTTGCTTATGTGTGCATTGTGAACCATATTGTTCTCTCTTCAGGATATTAGGCATTTAAATTGAAGTAGTCATATCATAATATTGGTAAGCCAACATGTCTTAAATGAATTTTCATATATTGCATGCTGCTGTTAAATGTTAGTTTATATTCATAATTTGGATGGACTCAGTGGGTGCTGAGAAATAATTTTCCAAATGGGTCCATGAGGATCGATTAAACTGTTTCTCTGAAATTGTTTCTGTCATTGCTTAATATAATCTACTTGAAACCTAGAAGACTGCCTATCAAAGTAAACGATATATTCATTGCCTTGCAGAAATGAAACAAAAACAATATATCACATTATTAGATAAAACAATAAGACAAAAGTAAATAAATAATCTTTGATTTATTGCTGTTTTATTAAATACTTCTCGGCATCACTGGTGATCTTTTCGAACCAGCCAGAGATAAAGTCTCGTGAAAACTCCAGTGAAACGATGCACAGGTGGGTGGGCTTTATGTTCTTCGAGTCTTTGCGATCAGATGTTGAACAATGTTCGCAAAACCACACTAAACGCATTGCGACATTTCACAGGCACAATGCAGAGTCAAGAAGGTGAATCGCCAATCTCACTCCCCAATGGGGAGCAGTGCACAAAGACAGCAATTGCGTAAAAGTTGGGTCATTCTCCCTGAACCATCGTGCCACCAGCAACTCCCCTTACCCTGGCACTCGGTGTGATCCAGCACCTGCATTTCCTTCCTATACTAGCACAGATGAGACCAAGGTATCAATTCCAGTGGTGTTCCATGGCAAAGTACACGAGCTCTGGCAGCTTGTTCCAAATTCTGCAACTAATTGTGCATGTACAGGCAACTTAAAAGTAGAAACAAGGAACTGCAGATGCAGCTTTAGGAAAAAAAGACACAAATTGGTGGAGTATCTCAGTGGATCAGGTAACGTTTCTGAAGAACATGGATAGGTAATGTTTCAGATCAGGAAGTCTGAATCTATCTAAAGAAGGGTCCCGACGTATTGTCTATTGACCTGAAGCGTCACCTATCCGTGTTCTCCAGAGATGCTGCTGATCTGTTGAGTTACAGCACTGTGTCTTTTTTGAGAAGTGTTACAGAGCAATGATAGTGAATAGAAAATTTCAGTATTCAAGTTTGTCTGCAATGCCTGACGATCTTCCGTTCATTTTTTCAGCCCGAAGCAACAGTCCAACTATTTAACCAGATGGAGTTTGGTGAATTTTATCTTGCTGTTCCCGTAACTAACCACATGAGTAAGTAACAAAGATTTGAGGTGTAAAGGCGACCAAAGTGTGTCAGATAAGGATAGAAGAGGAGTGAAATGTGAATCCGGAGGGAAGAGTACAAGTAATGGGAGAGCAGGAAAGAGGGGGATAATAGGAAAATGCAGGAGTCAGGGATGGGAGATGACTTACAAAGAAGGGGAAAGGGGTGGGGGGGGGGGAGTGAGGTGGGGTGGGAGATCTCATTGTATCCTTCTATCACTTGCCAGATTCTGTTTCGTTACCACTTCTCTTTTTCCAACTTTCTCCTCTTTACCCCAATCAGTCTGAAGAAGGGTCCTGCCCCAAAGCATCATCCATCCATCCATCCATCCATCCATCCATCCATCCATCCATCCATCCATCCATCCATCCATCCATCCATCCATCCATCCATCCATCCATCCATCCATCCATCCATCCATCCATCCATCCATCCATCCATCCATCCATCACTTCCACAGATGCTGCCCAACCCATTGAGTTCCTCCTGCACTTTGTGTTGTGCTCCATTTTGTTTGAATGTATGTCTACATTTGCAGAGAGTTGCCAGCATGCATGTTATATGTTGCAATCCAATTGCATTGTTAAAGAACTACCAGGAGTTAGACTAGAGCCAACAGAAAGTGTGAAGTCTGCCAGCAGAAGCACCGTGCCATGCCCCCATCTACTGATAAATAATAAATGCCGGAACAACATTGCAGCATGCCATCTGAAAATTCCTAAACTAATTAGCAAAATCTTCATCAGCAGACACAAATCTTGCAAAGCAACACCCACGCACCACTGATGGGGAAGGATGCCGTACTCAAAATAGCTGCTTGATTATGCAACTTGCTTTCCCCATGGAGGATCACTTTAACATAATCAAAGACTCTTATCCAAGTTATAGGTCCTTGACAATGGACTGCTTACTGCCAAACAATCTCAGGATTTAAAACTAGCTTTATTCCTGCAAAAATATGACTGCAATTGTTTTTAAGCAAACTGTCACTTTGCATCAATAAACCAAATTCAAGACGTTGAACTACTTTTAGTTTCGTTTATAGATGCAGTGCGAAAACAGGCTGTTCAGCCTACTGAGTCCGCGTGGTCCCCATACATGAGCACTATCCCACACACGAGGGACAAGTTACAATATTTACTGGCCAAATTAACCTTCAAACCTGTAGGTCTTTGGAGAGTGGGAGGAAACTGGAGCACCCGAGGAAAACCCATGTGTTCACAGGAAGAACGTACAAATTCCATACAGACAGCACTCGTAGTCAGGATCAAATTTGTTTCTGGCACTGTAAGGCAGCAACTTTACCACTGGGCCACCATGCCACCCCTAACTACAATTTTAATAACTAATGATTTTCAGCCAGTAGCTCATTGGAACCATCACACAATGCCATCACCTATAACCACTTAACAACTAGCCCTTACCCATACTGAGTAAAAATACTCAGTACAAACCACGAAACCTAAATCACATTACATTGTATTCCTTAACAACCCATCCTCTAAGTAATGACGCCAACCTCGCTGTGAATTTTACCATGCAGGCTGTTAACATTAATGATTATTTTCCAAGGATCTTCCCACATTCAACCCACACTGTTGTACTTTCTTGAAATGGAAATTTAAATCATGATTCAATGCAGTTATTCCCAGATAGGCACACAACTGAAAATCTTGTTTTCATCAGATGAGAAGAGAAAATGCTGGTGTTCCAGGCATCCTATTTTTAAATGGATAACAAGGGCAAAAATGCACTTTTCTATCAAAGCATAAAATATCCAATTCATCCCAACCCATAAACATCTTATCCTTTCACTTCTGGTATAGTATCCTTTTGCATCAATTTTATTTACTTGGTCCCAAGACACAAAAGCCTCACCATGTTCCTCCCAGTATACAGCAATCAAATATACCACCCACTTCTTATTAACTACTTATAATGTCAATTTGCCACCCACAGGGCTTCCCTTTTACTCTCAAAGAACAGCAATCTCTCACATCAACCCGTTTTCACCTGTTGTCCTTATAGGATAATCAGGATAGGATAAACCCCCATTCTCAAATAAAAGTTAAACACATCAAATTATTTCTCATTTATTCCTCAAGTTTCATTGCAGGAACCCAATGCTCATGTATACTTTTCATTGTATATATCTCCTCGCTGAAACAGAATGCTTTAAATACAGTTGATGCCAGCAAAGAAAATAATCTTCTAAAATGTGCTTTTAATGGGATTATATTAAATAACTACAATGGTCCACTGACTTTCCCTGAGATAATACTTTGAGAAATCTAAGTATTTTGCTTTTAAATATATTTCCATTCATGGTTTATCTGTGGGACTGAATTGATGATTTTATCAATGGTTAAAAGTGATGAAATGGAGACATACTGTATGCCTATTTGCGATTTTAAACTGGATGTTATAGAAATTCTGATTTAGACATAAGAGCATTAGATAGATGACCAATTATGTTTTATTAGAATTTAATTGTATCTGTATAAATGTTGCAGTAAGCCAGTTAAATGGCTAGTTAATGACTTACTTATCACGTGAACTATGGAAGAAAGCACTGCTCTCCTAAATAGAGTAGCAAAATCAAGCATCTTAGGCTTTTTAAAATTAAGAACAAATCCTGCATTCAATTGTCCTCACCACCAAATAAGGTAGAAAAGTTCCAAGCACTTGTTTCTAAGATGATTGTTGCAATGTCATACTGGTAAATGAGCAAATCAGAAACAAGCAGCCAGCTCTGGTAATTATGTTGCTGACTGAATAATGGGGTCTATTTGGAGTTTTGAGATGGGTGCCTTAATATTCAGTTTCCAGCCACTCAGAGGGTTCAACACAAAGTCAATATTCAACTTTACTAACTCCTGCTGAAACTAAGAAGTTATATGGAAAACAATAAATCCTATCCCTGGGCAAAAAAAATAATATCCTAAACCAGCTGTTGAAAACCTGCCACAAGTTCAGCTGCATGTGTGTCAGTCTCTCAAACGAGAAAACTTTACCTTCAGGGGCAAAGTATAGCTGAAAGTCCTGAATGGGTTTAGATTGTCTTTGATATTTAATCTAGATTTTGTTGACTGATCCCCACCGGATAGCTTGGCATCAAGTTTCCATGCCTGATCTCTATTAGCCTATAAGTATAGGCAGTTGGCAGCACCACAAGGAACCTGGCTCGTTTCCCTGGAACCAAAAGCAATCTCTCAGCACATTTACGTATTGTCCTTTTTTTCAAACCCGCTAAGATAATTGTTATTTTCTCTCCGAGATTCCATGTAGTTTTTTTTAACAACAGAGATTTTTACGCCTTGAAGCATTCTGACATTATAGTTGGGAAATACAACCACAAAGAGGATAATCGCCAGACAGAGCCAGTTCCACACACGGTTGTTCAACACAATGCATTAAAACCAACAGGTGCTACACCCAATGAACAATATTGTTTAAAGCCTGGAAATATTTTCTCATTGTGTTTCTACGCGCCAATAGATGAACAAGGACACCATTAAACTCTCTGCATCCCATATACTCTCACCTTGGACCACATTTTTTGCTACTGTTTTGTTTTAAAGGCTAAACTTGAGTCATCGGGTTGCTTATTCTGGGTTGCTATTTGAGCCTGCTAATTTATTCATCATCAGTTTGCTGAATCACGATGACCTGCAAAACTCCATATGGTTCATTACAGCTTTATTAGAGGGTTTTTTTAAAA
Organism: Rhinoraja longicauda; assembly: GCF_053455715.1. Classification (NCBI taxonomy): domain Eukaryota; kingdom Metazoa; phylum Chordata; class Chondrichthyes; order Rajiformes; family Arhynchobatidae; genus Rhinoraja; species Rhinoraja longicauda. The sequence goes on along the minus strand of NC_135984.1, from coordinate 14,371,049 downwards.
ACTTATTTTAGGTACCAAATGTTCTTCAAGCAATCTCATGCAAGGTAATTAGCTGGGACTGCTGCTGTATTTGACTTACAGAAAACAAAATTAATTCAAAGCAGGTTCACATTATTACAATAAATATTCATGTACATAAAATAGGCACTACGAGATGAAAATGATTGGTTCTAAGCTGAATTACAAGATTAAGACAAAATACATTTTTAATCCTACAAAAATGAATAAACCCATCAAATAAGCACTGCAGAAAGACTTCCCAATTCTGCATCAAAAACTGGCAAGTACATCGATTAAAATGAGCATCATTCAGTTCTCACATTTCCGTAGTCAGGCCACCAAATAAAATGAACAGTCTCCATTCTGACTTCAGGAGGTATTTTTGCAGTTGGGGAAAGAAATTAAATCAGCATTTACATAGCAACACCTCAGAGCAATTCACAACTAAATGAAGATCCTTTAAATGGGGACAGAGCTGTTTCATAAGCAAACAGGGTTGCAAATCTGTTAACAGTAAACTGCAAAAAAAGGGAAATGTGTGACCATTCTGTTTACCAAGTCATGAGGAAGGTGCTCTTCTTCAAATAGTCAGGGTTTAAAAAAAATATCTACCTTAAAATAAGTTGAGACTTCAGGCTACTAGCATTTCCAGAAAATTGAATTTATACTGTGTGACCTCATCAGTGCTGCAACAATTATGATGGAGTAATAAGAAACACATTAAACGAGGGCTGAAGAAGGGTCTTGACCCAAAATGTCACCTATTCTTTTTCTCCAGACCCGCTGAGTTACTCCAACTTTTTGTGTCTCTCTTTGGTTTAGGTGTGGTGAAGGTGGTGAAGGTGTGGAATTCTCTGCCTCAGAAGGCAGTGGAGGCCAGTTCGTTGGATGCTTTCAAGAGAGAGTTGGATAGAGCTCTTAAGGATAGCGGAGTGAGGGGGTATGGGGAGAAGGCAGGAACAGGGTACTGATTGAGAGTGATCAGCCATGATCGCATTGAATGGCGGTGCTGGCTCGAAGGGCTGAATGGCCTACTCCTGCACCTATTGTCTATTGTTTATTGTCTATTGTCTAAACCAGCATCTGCATTTCCTCCCTGCACATTTCGGCTGCAGAATTGCTGTTGCAAATGGCTCAATCCACGCTCGATGATAGCGGAAAGTAAATACAAACTTAAAGGTACTGCACATCAATTTTATACACTCCTTGGTCAGCTGCTAAGTGATTTTGAGCGGAATCTGACTGTATTCTCTGATGGGCCATGAGTGGATTTTCGTGTTTTTCTCAGGAAAGCACATGGAGTGACGAGCTACTGTATTAACTCAGATGAAAGCATTTCCTGCGACTGTTCTTGGATCACTCCTCTGAGGAGCTCAAAGAAGATAATGTTCTCGTTTCTCAAGAACACAATTGCAACAATGACAATGAAATGGCAAGTATCCTGCTCATTCCCAGGAGCATGAATGATGGAGCGAAAAACATGCCTAGATTCCAAGATAGGATGGAGAGGAAAAGGGATAATTTATGTGGAAGTAAATAGGGAGGCAGAATGGGAAATGACTGTAAGTGTAAGCCAGGCAGTCTATTTCAGGGGACTCTCCAGTGTCTAAGACATTAAGCATCTTTGGTGTGTCATGTATATCAAAATACCTGATTGCCAAAGCTGGTTCTAGTAATAACTACAACACCTCAGCGAAAAATTATTAAGCAGCCTAAAATTACAGGAGGCTTTGTACTCTGAATAATCAATGCATATGAGTGAATTTGATTGATTTCTCCCGTGGAATTTTCATTTTACACTTCATAATTCCAGACGATCTTCAGTTTCACTGAAATGAACTGGGGGAAAGTGAATGATGACTCATTTTTGGTGATATTTTACAAGATAGCAACATTTGAAGGGACTCTCTGACCAACCTGACCAATGCAACAGTGAATGTGTCAGTTCATGCAATTTTAATAAATAAAAGCATGTTTGGACAGATTTATATTCATATGAATAGTTAAAGAAGGATGCGGAATGCAGAAATAGAAAAGTCTATCCCACAGGCATGTCATTGATGACCTTTCTGGGATCCAATCATGATCTAATAACTAGTCTAATTCAAGCTCTATTCAGTCTATACTTAACAATAAACAAGCAACAGGAACCAAATTGGTGAAATGCAATCGCACTACTTCATGCTACCTTTGCCAATCATTTTCCAGGATATTCCATAAATTCAACTTAAAATCATTCTCAAGCAATTGAAATATTTATATCACAAGCATGATGAGGAAACAGTTTCTGACATAAAGTCGCTGACCGGAATTGTTAAGTCTGTTTGCCTCGTCAGTGATAATGCCCGACCTACTGAGGTCTGTGGTTTGAAATTCTTCATTGGATGCACAGACACAACTACAAAGCTAATTTACTCTACCTACTGGGGATGAATTTCTGGGTCAGTGTTGTTGCAATTCTGCTATTTTAACTTCACGTCCGTCTTAGCCATTGTGCAGCAAATAATGTTTTGACATTAATATTTGCCATAGCCAACGTAATGGTACAGAATGCTTCTTTATAGTTTTAAACCATTGCAAGCCAATCAACTGGATAAAAGTTTTAGTACTCATTGCCGTTGTTCAACAATCTTATCAGAATTAAGTTGATTAGCTTCCACTCCATTATAATGCAGAAATCCTACATATTTCTCAACAGCTGCAAAGTAAAACTGATTAAAGGGTTAACTGGCATCACTGGGTGTTGTACCTGCCAATGGCACATTAAGCATAACAATACTTTGGCAAAGATTTCTGGAATAATTATGCAATGCATTATTACACACAGACATGTGAAGCGTATCCCCACTTATCATGGCAGCTAACCTCCTTCGGGAGATCCCATCTGCCTTAAGAGCATGGTTACTGATGCCTCATCAGAATCATTAAACTTTCAGTGAAATATATATATATATTTTTTAAACTCTCCATTGCCTCTGGAACATCCATCAAACATATTCACCTTAATGTATCATTACATTTACATAGATAAGTTTAGAAAAAGCCCCGGCCAATTTTATGTCTTGAAGACAAACTTTATAATGAAGAGGTGTGGCAAAGTCCTGCTGGTTATGAAAAGAAATTGTATTATATAGATTTTCCAGGAAAGTATATCTGCGTAACCAAGCAAAACTTTTGATTGGAATGCTTTCCATCCAATTGGTTGATGTAAGGCTGGTTGCTGTCACAGTTGCGTGTGTAATGCCACCTTTATAACTTCATCATTAGTTATTTTATGGAATAAGGAAATGTTGTGTGGAGTACAATGGGCGGCATAGTGGCGCAGCGATAGAGTTGCTGCCATACAGCGCCAGAGACCCAGATTCAATCTGACTATGGGGGCTGTATTTCTGTACTGAGTTTGCACATTCTCCCTGTGATCATATGGCTTTCCTCCAGATGCTCCAGTTTCCTCCCACACTCCAAAAATGTACAGGTTTGTAGGATAATTGACTTCAGTAAGATTGTAAATTGTCCCTAGTGTGTAGGATAGTGCTAGTGCATGGGGTGGTCGCTGGTCAGTGCATACTCGATGGACCGAAGGGCCTGTTTCCACACTGTTTAAAGTCTAAAGTAAAAGCATTAAGTTTCCATGTCAGATAAGCGTTAAAACGGCATGGTGGCCCTCATAAAATCCACTTGGACGAATGCCCAAGAAGTTAGTCCACTTGGTTGTAGAAATGCCTGCGGTTGGGACTTTCAGGAAAAGCCAGGTTTTAATAATACTTTTCCAAGCTGGGAGCAGCCTAGAAAAGTATCATTAAAACCTGGCTTTTGAGGAAATAATAATAACCCATTGAATTTGCTTGTTGCTAATTGTTCAAGGCAAATCCCTTTAAATAGTGAAATAAATATCTTAAATTATCCAGGCCACAGTTTTAAAAAAATACATTAAGTAGCAATAATTGATCATAAACTCATCAATCTGAAATTACATAGATTCAGACTTCAAAGCATACTAGCTAAAATGCAAACATCCAACACCCATAAATGACAAGACATAATCAATGGGTAAAGGGTCACTTGTAATGAGGCATTAAAGCCGAATGCACAGGACAGATGGGCTAACCAGTCTTTTCCCATCTCATGCTTTCCAGTGTTTATGATAAGAGACTGCCAAATTATTCATTAATTTGATTTTTTAATAGATTTCTCAATATCTGTCAATAGACTGCGAAAAATGTCTACAAAGGTAGCCCTGCAGTTTTTATCCTGATATTGCAAAAAAAGTGCTGTTTAAATAGAATTCCTCACCTCTAAAGATGCAACCTCTATACTTCGCTCCCCTCTCCCTTTTCTACTGCCACCTGTATTTCATTTATCTTAACAAGAATGTTTACTGGTCTGAGGAGTATCAGCTCCAAAGTTAGACTGGCGAACCTGAAGTTGGTCTTTTTGGAGTAAAGAGGGTTGAGAGGAGATTGAATGGAGGTGCAAAAGATCATAGTGACTTAGATTGGGTAAATCAAAGGTAGTTATTCCTAATATCAGATCGTGCAAGGACTAGGGCCAATTTCGTATATGCACAGTGGTTATAATGCAGAACGTACAATCTACCAGGGATGGTAGAATGAGCAGCAATCCAGACTTTCAAATAGTGTTGGATGGGCAACTGAGGTAAAATAATTTGCTGAGCTATGGGGATAGAATAGGGCAATGGGACTGAGTGGATTGTAGTGGTCAGAATGGACAATAGACGGAAAAGATTATTTCTGTGCTGTGATGATTCTCTTACTCCATGATTCTAACCTGAATGGAGGAATTGGTAATTGAGTGTGTGAAACAAATAGTGTTTCCCTAACTTAAACAGTCAGCAATTTGATACCAGCGTATGCCCATTCTTCTGTGTAAGAAAATAACTGCAGATGCTGGTGCAAATCGAAGGTATTTATCTGCAAAATGCTAGAGTAACTCAGCAGGTCAAGCAGCATCTCAGGACAGAAGGAATGGGTGACGTTTCGGGTCTGAAGAAGGGTCTCGACCCGTACCCATTCCTTCTCTCCTGAGATGCTGCCTGACCTGCTGAGTTACTCCAGCATTTTGTGAATAAACCCATATCTTCTGTGCACTGTGCATTTGAGCATTCTTTAAAAGCAAATCTCACAGTCGATAAAACTCATGGTATTATGCAGAAATGTGGCTTAATATCAGTACATCCTTGAAATAGAGTATTAACTTCTTTACTTATTCCCAGGATTAGATCCACTTTTAAGTCTGACTGGAATTAAACAATTTTCGTCAAAAATGTCAGTGTTCATTAAGTGAAACATAAAGATTAGGTGACTGAACTTGCAGCTCAAGTTCATAACATGGTGCTATTACTTTGGCAAATTTAGTAAAGTTGAATGAAACAAAAGAATTAATTTTATTCTTCCTTCGTCAATATGTGTAATATTTCAACCATGAGGAAGTATCATGGTTAAATGTATCTAAACAATTGAAGCCTATATTACACCTTCAACTTCAATAATCTACCACAAAATTACAAAAGCTATATACTACAAGGTAATAGATTTATCTGCTAGAGTTAGCCCACTGTATAAGAAACGTGTGAATTTTAGCCCCATTCTGGAGCTAATCTACTGGGTGTGTCAGTTGACCACTAAAGGTGTCTTGCACTATCAGTTGAACTTTGGATGAGATATTGAACCATAAAGTTAATAAAATAATATTTTACATGCCTCTCAACACCCCCCCCCCCCCTCCAACCCCCACCACCCCCACCCCGACCACCCCATTTCCTGTATAACATTCACACCTAAAACAAGACCACTGAAATGAGAGTGTTTTATGTCACTTACCTCATTGACTCGGGGGTAGGTACCACTTATGGTCTGCAATATCGCTCCACATTAATGGCAATAATCACAATTCAAAATATTATTTCATTGTCTGAAAAAGATGTTGGAATGTCCAGGAGTTATGATGTTTACTACCATGAATTCCAGTTCCTGGGTTCTCTATTTTCATATCAACAAGTATCTTTGTCATTTTAAGAAAAGTGAAAATGTATTGCTGCCAACAGTGGCTGTTACAATATAAACATAGCACAAAAAGTAAGGAAATTTGTGTTTGGTAGATTATTTCTTTGTTGTAACAATGCTTCTTGGCAATAAATCTTATACCGTTGGAAAGCCTGTTTATTTCCCTTTTAAATGGTGCCACATTTGTAAGGAACATGCATTTGTGGGATGAGCAGCAGAGCTGAGTATGTGGGTTGCGCCCATGAAAAATCTGCCAAATCTTCTCTGCCAATGCCAAACAGCTTATTCTGCCATTGACTCTTGTTCGGTGTTGTTTGGTGGATTGAATGGTTGAAGTCTGAAGAAACAAGACATATTGGCAATTTAACAATTTATTCATTTAATAAACAGGAGCCTCTGTAGCGTGTGGAAGAATCATATACAGTCACAACAGCCTGGCACCTCCTCCTCATACTGGTCACCAGCCTGGTCACACACTGTTGTGGGATGGCATCCCATTCTTCAACCAGCATTTGTCGCAAGTCAGCCAACGTGGTTGTGTTGGTCACTCTGGCACGAACAGCACGCCCAAGCTGATCCCACAAGTGTTCAATGGGGTTGAGGTCAGCACTGCTGGCAGGCCATTCCATCCTCTCCACTCCCAAATTCTGGAGGTAGTCTCTGAGAAACCCTGCTCTGTGGGGGCGAGCATTGTCATCTTGGAGGATAGTGTTCAGTCCCAGACTGTGGAGATATGGGATTGCCACTGGTTGCAGAATCTCATCTCGATATCTCTCTGCATTGAGATTGCCTCCAATGATGACAAGCCTCGTTTTTCCAGTGAGGGAGATGCTGCCCCACACCATCACACTGCCTCCACCAAAAGATGTTACTCTATCGGTGCAGCAATCAGCATAGCGTTCTCCGCGTCTTCTCCACACTTTGAACCTATGATCCAACTGCCGTAGGCAGAGTCTGGACTCATCGCTGAACATAACGTTCCTCCACATGTTCAGGTTCCAGTGCACGTTTTGCCGACACCAGCGCAAACGAGCCTGACGGTGAAGGGCAGTCATGGCAGGCCTCCTGGCAGCCCTATGGGACCGGAGATCGGCTGTGTGCAGTCTGTTCCGAATTGTCTGGGCAGAGAGCCGTCGGCCATATCGTCCCACAAACCTTGACTGCAAATCTGTAGAAGACAGCCTACGGTTCCTAAGTGCTGACAGGATGAGGAAACGGTCTTCTTCGGGTGTCGTCTTCTTGGGACGCCCACTTCGCGGCCTGTCTCTGACAACCCCCGTTATATGGAACTTGACCTTCACTTTGGAGATGGTACTAGGGCTCACTCCAAATAATGCCGCAACTTGGTTTTGCGGAACACCAGCTTGAAGTTGCCCTATCGCACGGGCCCTATCCAGATCAGTCAAACGTGGCATGCCGATTCTTGGGGCAGACACCTACTGACCACTGTAGCAGGGCCCATGCTCACAGATGCTGCCAATCAGGTACCAATCAGGCACCTGATTGTCAGCACCTGGGGGTACCAGAAGCTCAAAACAAGAGTCAATAGCAACAGCAGAATAAGCTGTTTGGCATTGGCAGAGAAGATTTGGCAAATTTTTCATGGGCGCAACCCATATACTCAGCTCTGCTGCTCATCCCACAAATGCATGTTCCTTACAAATGTGGCACCATTTAAAAGGGAAATAAACAGGCTTTCCAACGGTATAAGATTTATTGCCAAGAAGCATTGTTACAACAAAGAAATAATCTACCAAACACAAATTTCCTTACTTTTTGTGCTATGTTTATATGTGTTCTTGACAACCAGAGTGGTTCAGTTTATAAATGTGCCAATGGCAACCTTAGAAAAATGGCCCCAGCTGAAGTATATGACCTGGATTGAGCTGTCTGAACCTTCTCTTCATCTCTGAACATTTGTCAACGTAGCAAATGTTTCACACACAGACAGTAAGAGTTTTCCCTTCCCTCTTTTCCCAGTGCAGCAGCTCAGAATGCAATTTCAGCCAACTGTGGCTTTCCATGTGTAAGAAGGAATTGCAGATGCTGGTTTAAACCGAAGAGAGACACAAAAAGCTGGAATAATTCAGCAGGACAGGCAGCATCTCTGGAGAGAAGGAATGGGTGACGTTTTGGGTCGAGACCCTTCTTCAGACTAACCCGAAACGTCACCCATTCCTTCTCTCCAGAGATGCTGCCTGTCCCGCTGAGTTACTCCAGCATTTAGTGCCTGTGGCCAACCATCCTGTCATTCCATGTGTGAGTTTGGACATGGAATATTAATTACCTGGATTATCTTCATCCATTAGAAAAGCTGAGAATCAGAAAAATATGTTTGTTTTTTATTATCTCATTGCCCAAGGTCATTGATATTACTTGTCATGTTACCTTAGATGATATTTTTAAGTTAATCAAAACAGTAATTGAAATTGCAACCTTATTAATTTCAGATATTGGGAAGCCAGCAGGGCTAAGATTTAATGTACCTGTCCTCTTGGTGGGAAAGCCAGAACCTTTACTGTAGTTAGCACTTTTGCAGACAGTGGCAGAGTTTCTGGTCTTCACAGTCACTAATCTCAGAAGGAGTTATTACTTGGCAGGTCACAGAAATTGAACCATTTAACTCCTGGAAGAATGTTCAAGCCTAATCCATGTTTATCCATGGTACTATCCTTCCCCTTATCTTGTCATGTATTAACCGATGGTGAGAGCACAGGCAACTATGTGTATACATTGGGTATGCAAGCAAAGAATTTCACTGTGCCTAGTCACATGTGACAATAAAGTATTCCATAAGGTATTCCATTCCATTCCACTGAACAAGCTGGTAGCTGACAAATGCAAAGCCAATCAAGGACAATGTACTCTCCAAAGACATTGCTGCTACAGTTGCAAGCTTGTGATCAGAGCTGAGAATTAAAAAGGATCTTTCTCTCTCTTGTACAAGGCATTGGTTCCCTAGGCTTGCTCTGAATCATGCTGACCCCTAGTTTCACACACTATTTGTTCCTGTAGCTTCAGATGCAAATCCAATGGTATTTGACTGGAATAAGCTATCTGCTGCACCAAACATGATATGGATATCAGCCAATGTATCCCTGTCTTTCATCAAGAAATACAATTTTTGTTATCTAATATATCGTGTTGGCCTTCATAATGAGAGGAGTTGAGTATAGAAGCAAAGAGGTCCTTCTGCAGTTCTACAGGGCCCTGGTGAGACCACACCTGGAGTATTGTGTGCAGTTTTGGTCTCCTAATTTGAGGAAGGACATTCTTGCTATTGAGGAAATGCAGCGTAGGTTCACGAGGTTAATTCCCGGGATGGCGGGACTGTCATATGATGCAAGAATGGAACAACTGGGCTTGTATTCACTGGAATTTAGAAGGATGAGAGGGGATCTTATAGAAAAATATTAAATTATTAAGGGACTGGACACGCGAGATGCAGGAAACATGTTCCCGATGTTGGGGGTGTCCAGAACCAGGGACCACAGTTTAAGAATAAGGGGTAGGCCATTTAGAAGTGAGATGAGGAAAAACGTTTTCACCCAGAGAGTTGTGAATTTGTGGAATTCAGTGCCTTCAGTTAGAAGGCAGTGGAGGCCAATTCACTGGATGCATTCAAAAGAGAGTTAGATAGAGCTCTTAGGGCTAGCAGAATCAAGGGATATAGGGAGAAGGCAGGAACGGGGTACTGATTGTGGATGATCAGTCATGATCACATTGAACGGTGGTGCTGGCTCAAAGGGCCGAATGGCCTACTCCTGCGCCTATTGTCTATGTATCTCTGTCTATGTATTAAGGACATCACCAAAATTATTGTATTGGAAACTAGGTGAGGAAGAATGGATATTAGGTAGATGGCTGAGGAAATCCCCCTATCGATCCAGTTACAGATAACATATGAGATAGAATGTGAGCAGAACTAAGAAGATGCAACTTTCTCATGAGGTTCTGGGGCTACTACTGAGGAAGTATGCAGGAAGAAGGAAACTACAGGATAACTCCTGAGAACTACAGGTCCGTGAGCCTTACATCAGAAGTAGGAAAATTCTTATAGAAAATATTAATGGATTAATACCCAAGTCCTCTTGGTGAGAAATTCAGAACCTTTGCTGTAGTTAGCACCTTTGGGAACAGTGGCAGAGTTTCTGTAATAATCTCTGACATTTGGACATGTGCATTTAGGAAGCCAGGGGCTGATCAGCATGGATTTGTGCGTGAGAATCATATCTTACTAATTTGATTGATTACAACATAGAACACAGAATACCCTAGCACAGGAACAGGCCCTTTGGCCCGCAATGTCCATGTTGAACATGACGTCAAGTTAATCTAATCTCCTCTGCCAGCACATGATCCATATTACTCCATTCCCTGCATACACATGTGATAGGACATTTTTTTGAGGAGGTAACTAAGAAGTACGTTGAATGTAGGGGAGTAGCAGTGTCAATATGAATCAAGGCATTTGACAAGATGGTCGTGGCTGTGGCATTTGACAAGGTAGATTGGGCCAGAATGTTAAGGCACATGGGACCCATTGTCACCTGGCCAACTGGATCCAAAATTGGCTTGTGATAGAAGGCTGAGGGTATTGGTGGAAGGATCGTTTCATTATTCAATGTGTAGGACGGAACTGCGGGTGCTGGTTTAAACCAAGAATAGACACAAAATGCTGGAGTAACTCAGTGGGATAGGCAACATCTCTGGAAAGAAGGAATGTGTGACGTTTCGGATCGAAGCCTTTCTTCGGACTGATTTTCTGACATTAACATTCAATGTGTATGACCAGCAGGTGAATTGTAAGGATCAGTCCTGGGGATCTTGTTTTTGTATATAAGAGTTAGGTGACATTTTTTGAGGAGTCCATGGCGGGGGAGGGGTTAGGTAAAAAACCATTGTAGATGCTAGGGCACCGAGGAATCTTGATGATCAGAGGGATCTTGGGGTTCAAATAACTTGAAAGTGGCAACAAGGGTCGATAGGCTGGTGAAGCCACATGGTATGCTTACCTACATGAGTCAGAACATAGCGTGTACAAGTTGGGAATATATGTTGCAATTTTGTAACCAACTATTTAGACTGCACTTGGAGCATTGTATGTGGTTCTCATGGCCACACACGAGGAAGGATGTGCTTGCACGAGAGAGAGTGTCCAGCAGGTTCACTCGGGTATTGCCTGGACTGGAGGACTTTAGGGTGGATAAACATAGAAACATAGAAATATAGAAACATAGAAAATAGGTGCAGTTGGAGGCCATTTGGCCCTTCGAGCCAGCACCACCATTCATTGTGATCATGGCTGATCATCTACAATCAGTAACCTGTGTCAGCCTTTTCCCCATATCCCTTGATTCCACTAGCCCCTAGAGCTCGATCTAACTCTCTTTTAAATTCATCCAGTGAATTGGCCTCTACTGCCTTCTGTGGCAGAGAATTCCACAAATTCACAACTCTCTGGGTGAAAAGGTTTCTTCTCCCCTCAGTTTTAAACTCTAAGGAAAACTGGGCTTGTTTTCCTTAGAATGATGGAAGATGAGGCGTAACCTGATAGAGATATATATACAACTTCTTCTTATCGTGTCCACACTACTAGATATTGTGTTTCAGCCAAAACTGAACACAACTCTCGGCAATATCATTGTTTTCTGCGAAGTACTCATCTTTGCATTCGTGCTCCAATAGAGGACATCTCAATAGCTGCTATACAATCATGAAAGACATAGATAGGGTAGATGGCAAGATTTTTTTTTGCCCCCTGATAGGAGTGTTAACAAGAGACATGGGCTAAAGGTGAGAGGAAGTAGTTTTAAAGGGGAGTTGTGGAGAAAGTTTGTTTTTTACACTAATTGTGATATCTGGAATGCGCTGCCCGAGGAGTGATGCAGGCAGAAAGAGACAGAGGATATGGAGCTAATGTGGGCAAATGGGCATGAATGTGTGGGTGGACACGGATGTGTTGGGCCGAAGGGCCCATTTCTATGCTGTTTCGAAAAAAAATAAGTGAGATTCATTCTCTTGTTTCAATCGTATTTCCTGTTGCATTTATTTTATGGCCAAATGCTTGATAAATAAAGTGTGTCCCGCAATATACAGCATCGCTTAAACACTTAAACAAGTAAACTATTCCCTTTTTTTTCATTTAACATTTTTTCAGAATCGATTGGCATGTTCTGCAATGATTCAATGAACAGTGGGCATCGTCATTCGGGGTATTTAAATCCACGCTCACTCCGTGTGCGTTGAATCATTGAAGTGGGTTTTGTTATTAAGTGGGCCGTTCTGCACTTGGTGTTCGCGCCCGGTTACTCACCACCCCTCGCAGGTACATGACGGCGCTGTGACATGTTGGAGTGAGCAACGATAACATCACTCCGCCCGCACACATCTTGCAATATGTCAGAGATGGAACAGGTTGCTCCGAGGAACCCCGGGGGAAGTTTGCAGCGCCGGGCGACGGCAGCGTGAAGAGCTCCCTTGCGGAGTGTGGCTCACTGGCTGGCAGGCTGCCTTAGCTTGCTGCTTGCTGTCAGCCACACTAACCTTGCCCCCTTCACACTGGAGACTGCGGGCGACCCTCTGCTTGCAAAACCCAACCGTGAAATGCAGTTAACCGGCAATTCCAAGCAGTGCCTCGGTTGGTTAAACCTAGTGTGGATAATAATAGGAATAAAGATAGGAATAACGCGCTGGTTAAACCCTGTGTGGATAATGATAGGAATAAAGATAGGAATAACGCTTTGGTTAAACCTTATGTGGATAATAATGATAGGAATAAAGATAGGAATAACGCGTTGGTTAAACCTAGTGTGGATAATAATAGAAATAAAGATAGGAATAGTGCGCTGGTTATACCTAGTGTGGATAATAATAGGAATAAAGATAGGAATAACGCGTTGGTTAAACCTTGTGTGGATAATGATAGGACTAAAGATAGGAATAACGTGCTGGTTAAACCTTGTGTGGATAATAATGATAGGACTAAAGATAGGAATAACGCTTTGGTTAAACCTGGAGAATAACGATAAGGAGTGAAATGTTAAGGGGCGGTTTAATTCTAAACCCTAACGCTGGTTCAAGCAAACTGCGGGGGACTTGCCACCTTCACCACACGTTTGTCACCTTTAAACGTGACCTTCCAAACTTGCGTTGCACTTTCATTGATCGGCGTAATGCGGGTTTCTCTTGTAGCCGCGGTCCCAGCGGGACACGCAGCCTGGAGAATCTCCCTTCAGGAGAACTAACGGGAAGTGGTACAGATGTGCAGCGTATATCCGTCCACACACTGCGGCGCGGCGCCGTTAAGCAAAAAGGGGACTTTGCTTGCAACCGAAATGAATCATCAGAGCGCACCCCACCCCTCTCCCCACCACCCCGGACATGTCCGGAGAGTCCATGCTAACTGGACCCTGGTCCTTTCCAACGTTGGGGGTCGCGGGACCTTCATCAGACGAGGTCACTTGGAAATGTTAAACCTCATCCCTGAGCCGCTGGACAGGCAGGACAGGCAGCCTCACCCATCCATCCATCTCAGTGCGAGAGGACCATCGGATACCTATCACGTTATCCCAAAACTCTTCCCACACGCATTTCACCCCTGAAGATGTATCACACTGCAGACTGGAGTGGGTTCCCCGTCACGGAAACGGTCTAAAATGGATCACCTCGCAGAATAGAACACGTCTGTATTAATTGACATTTTAAACTGTTTCATCCTTCGATTCCTTCCGTGTGAAATCTTATAGTTACCGAAAGGGAGATTTTGGTTACATGCACAAATAAACCCAACGTCGAGCCGTGCCAATTGCCGTCACAGATTGTGTTATGTCAGAGGAAACTCCTCCACCTCCCTCTCTCCCTGTAAACTTTAGCTCCCTTCCTCCTCCCGAGGAGCATCTTTCAGTCCCGAGTGTTGGGAGTCGCGTTGAGGCACTGCAGTGATATTCACACCGCAGCCCCTGCCCGCTCCCCGGCGTCTGTATCCCCCCCAAAGCTCAACCTCAGCGGCCAACTTGCCGAAACTCCCTGCTTCTCCGCACAAATCCGACACCAAAGAAGCATCAAACTGCGCTTCCGCCGACCAGATGTTGAAACATCTGCATTCCCCAGACAAAAGGCGTGGTGCGGGAATGTCAAAGAATTGGCAGCATTTAGAACTTCTCTCAAACTAAGGGCAAAAGTTTCCTCTTTCTCCCCAGAAAGCTGGTAACTTTGCAGACGTCTCGCCAAGTGCCCCGGCATGACTAGGAGAGGACGGGGCATCTCTCACCCGGCGCCCTCCCTTTAACGTTATCTGCACAATAGGGAACCATTACAGACACTTTAAACCAAAAAAATATATATAGCAAGCGGCTCCTTTCCCCGAATCAGTTAAAGCCACCGCTGTCGGTACAATCGCATCATCAGTGAATAAACTTGGGCTGAATGGTATTGAACTTCAACTCACCTTGAGCTGCCGAACCTCTTGTGCTGATTACACCCGCTAGCAAAGTGGCCACATACCAAATCATAGTAGTGTCACCCCACTGTGAGATTATGGCTGGATCATATCTTGCACCTCTTCACTTTGAGATGTTCCCTGGAAAAGCCCCTGGTCTGACCATCAGTGCAATGTAATCCTGCCGAGCATGTCCTCTTCATATCCTGCTCATTCGTCTTCTTCTTCCTCCTCCACTTCTCCTTCTCCTTCTTCTTCTTCCTCTTCTTCTTCTTCTTCCTCCTCCTCCTCTTCCCCTGCCTCTTTCTCTCTCTGTCTCTCCTCTCTCTGCCTGTCTCTCCCTCTCTCATTCGGTTACATCCCTGCTGGAATGGCACTTCACACTCTTCCCAGCCTCTAACTCCTGCTCTTTCTCAGCGAGGAGACAGCCCCCCTCCCTCCCCTCCACCATCATCATCATGTAGCGCCCCCCCCTCCTCCCTCTATCCTCCCTCCTCCCCTTCTCGTCGGCAACCTAACTTGCTGGCATCTGCCCACCCCCTCCAGCCTCCCATTGGCCGGGGAGGGGAAGCCCCCGGCGCTGATTGGTGCTCGGAGACGTCGGTCAACGGGCTGGCCTGTTCAAGGTGGGTTGAGGTGGAGCGGCTGGAGCGCCGCAGAATCATGCGCATAGAATAGCTGGGAGTGGAGGAGGAGCAGCGAGCCCAGCTCTCCCTCTCCAGCCCTCCCTTCACACGTTAAAGGTGACCACCTCCTGTCTCCCACACCAACCAAGCACCCCCCACCCTCCCCCCCACCTACTGCTTCACGCATCACCGAACGTTCATCACAACCAAACACGGACCATTCCCCAGCGAGTAGAAAACACAAAATAACCCACTCGATAACGCCCGGCTATCATCGTGATTAAGATTAGAGCATCAATGCAATCAATTACATAGAAAAATAGATGCAGGAGTGGGCCATTCGGCCCTTCCAGCCAGCACCGCCATTCAATGTGTGGTGTAAGAAAATAACTGCAGATGCTGATACAAATCGAAGGTATTTATTTCACAAAATGCTGGAGTAACTCAGCAGGTCAGGCAGCATCTCAGGAGAGAAGGAATGGGTTACGTTTCGGGTCAGACTGCCATTCAATATGATCATGGCTGATCATCCAAAATCAGTTCCCCCGTTCCTGCTTTTCCCCCACATCCCTGGATTCCTTTAGCCCGAAGAGCTAAATCTAATTCTCTCTTGAAAACATCCAGTGAATTGTCCTCCACTGCCTTCTGTGGCAGCGAATTTCCACAGATCCACAACTTTCTGGGTGAAGAAGTTTTTCCTCATCTCAGTCCTAAATGGCCTCCCCCTTATTCTTAAACTGTGACCCCTGGTTCCCCCAACATCGGGAACATTTTTCCTGCATCTAGCCTGTCCAATCCTTTAAGAATTTTATATGTTTCTATCAGGTCTCCTCTCATCCTTCTAAATTCCAGTGAATTAATAAATTACAAGTCGTTCATAATAGAAATGAACATGCAGCTTAAAGTCACCCGTGTCAAAAGCTAAATTACATAGTATTTTTCCAAATATATCTGCCATTTGTGACAAATGTCAGCAATTGGAAGCTAACTTAACGCACATATTCACAAACTGTGAAAAAATCACTAAATTCTGGACAGAAATATTTAAAATAATTTCGAATGTTGTTAATATGAAGCTGATCCCTGACTCAAACTTAATAATACTGGGAATATTAGAAACAGATCAATTAATAACAATGAATCAAAGAATTTTTATTGATTACAGTTTAATAATTGGGAAAAAATTAATATTGAAATTCTGGAAAGGTCCTACATCCCCCACAATTAAAATGTGGATTACAGGAATGTCGGAGACACTTCATCTGGAAAGATTGAGACTTGTACTAATGGACAGGTTGAATCTTTTCAGAGGAATATGGTCTCCATTTATTGCATATTTAAAGGGTCAAAATGGCTTGGTGCGAGGACCTGACCGTGGCCTGAATAATGGAATGGAGGAAGAATTATATACAATAAATCATGGATATATCTCCAATGATAGATAACTTTTTTAATACTCCATTCATTTCTCCAATTTGGATTTCTTATTTTTATTTTATTTTTCTCTATCTTTCCCTCTCTGGAAAAAAAGAAAAAAAGCATAGAAATATGTAAGACGTATATTTTATTAATATGTTTTTATGTTTAATAAAAATATTTATCAAAAAAAAAATAAAGTCACCCGTGTTACTTTAGTAAATTGAGGTGTTTATTTTGTATTTTTGTATAAATGTATATTTGCAATAACATGTAGGGAAAATACGTTTAAATTCAGGGGATGACAAGTAATGCAATAGGGAAATAGATCTTGAGTTGTTTTCTGTGATCTACATATCAAGTTGGACATTCTATAACAGCTAACAATAGCAGACAAAGATGCTGATCATTGGAAAATTTGACTTTTAAAAAAAATCCCGATTACAGTTCAAAACTTTCAAACATGTCATGAATCTTCTAAAATCATATTTTCATATTTTTCATAACCAGTGGATAACTAGTGGATGACTCAATGTGAGGTAACAGCAACAACTTGCAGTGATATGGCATATTCAATAGAAAAAAATAGATGTGAAACTACTTAATAGAGATAAAGCAACCACAGTTGGGCATGCGAGCAGAGAACTTGGTCAAAAGATTAACCATATAACTGATTTCTATTCAATTCTTGCTATTGAGGGCGTGCAGCGTAGGTTCACGGCGGGACTGTCGTATGTTGAAAGGCTGGAGCAATTAGGCTTGTATACACTGGAATTTAGAAGGATGAGGGGGGATCTTATTGAAACATATAAGATAATTAGAGGATTGGACACATTAGAGGCAGGAAACATGTTCCCAATGTTGGGGGAGTCCAGAACAAGAGGACACAGTTTAAGAATAAGGGGTAGGCCATTTAGAACGGAGATGAGGAAGAACTTTTTCAGTCAGAAAGTGGTGAAGGTGTGGAATTCTCTGCCTCAGAAGGCAGTGGAGGCCAGTTCGTTGGATGCTTTCAAGAGAGAGCTGGATAGAGCTCTTAAGGATAGCGGAGTGAGGGGGTATGGGGAGAAGGCAGGAACGGGGTACTGATTGAGAGTGATCAGCTATGATCGCATTGAATGGCGGTGCTGGCTCGAAGGGCTGAATGGCCTACTCCTGCACCTATTGTTTATTGTCTATTGTCTATTGTCTATTTTTAAAGACATTAAGGAAGACCTAAGTCTTCCGAAGAGTGAGGTGGTGTACAGAGTCTCTCCCTCTCTCATGATTGAGATAATGGTGACCAACAATGGGATGAAGAAATGGAGAAATAGATAAAAGACCAAAAGCCAGAAAGCTGAACAGTGAGGAAAGCTGTCGGGAAGAATAATATAACAAAGTTTGGGAGGCAGCAGAATAATGAGTGAGAATTTAAAAATGTAGGTGTTGGAAAATTTGAAGTTGATGTTAATTAGAAGGGACAGCTCAGTGGAGAAACAAATGCTGGGGTGTGTTGGAAGGAACCACAGATGCTGGCTTAGACCAAGGATGGACACAACATGCTGGAGTAACTCAGCAGGTCAGGCAGCATCTCTGGAGAAAAGGAAAAGATGACGTTTTTGGGTCAAAACCCTTCTTCAGACTAGAGTTTAAGAGGAGCTAAAGTTTCTCGTAGGTAGCGAATAGCCAACCAGTAGCAGCCCCTTAATATAGATTGGTCGGGATGTGACAAAATCAATGGGCAAGGGCTCCAGCATCAGGTGGGCTGAGAACGAGAGTGATGACATTATCATGTGGAGAATATGATTAGCTGACATATTGCACATCATCAAGACTTTTTGGTTACATCATTCCTTTTTTTATATTTGAATGTATAACGCGTGTAATTCAATGCTGCTTCCCAGTGGTGTTTTAGCGATAACTCTAATGAAATCACTAATGACTGAGAGAACTACCGTAGAAAATTGAATTGCAAGGGAAGATTTACACTCGACAGGCACAGTTTATTAAAGGAGAGGTGCTTAGTGTCAACAGTCAGACCAATACTCAATTAGTGACAGGGCAATTTGATCTAATTTGCACTGCTGAGTTCATAGTCTCAAATATGGTGCTAGATGAGGTCAGAAGCAAAGAGCTGACTGTGACAAACAGGAGACGGTTAAAGTTATTTTATTTGTTCATGGGATATGAATTTAATTCATCAGGCTAGGATTTACTGCCCATCCAGAATTGCCCCTTGAACTGAATGGCTTGCTTGCTTGGCAATTTCAGAGGGCAATTGAAAGTCAGCCATGTTGGAGGGCCTGAAGTCACATAGACCAAAACTAGAAGGGAAGGCAGCTTCATGGCTCAGCATGAAAATGTGAGATTGAGGAATTCAGAATTCCCTAAAATTTTGGAAAACAGGTGGGATTGGATAACTTAAACCATTTATTCTGATATTTTATTCCTGTTTTTTATTTAATTTTACAATTGGTGAAACCCACTACTCTTGGAATAGAATACCTTCCACATTTTGCCATCTCATTTTTGGAAAATGAGACATTTTCTGGAAATCCCGATTACAGTTCAAAACTTTCAAGCATGTCATGAATCTTCTAAAATCATATTTTCATATTTTTCATAACCAGTGGATAACTAGTGGATGACTCAATGTGAGGTAATTCATGCCATCATGCAATCCCCGGTAGAGATAATGCAGGGTTAACTGGATGTAAGTTATCTATTGCACTGGAGAGAAACAACGATATATTTCAGTTTCTTCAGAGTTATCGTTATTGTTTCTCTGGGTAAGATTGTTACTAATTATGACTAGATTAAAACTAGATTTTTTTAATGCCAGCTGTAAGCTTGTTGAGGTCTAACACCTCCATAGGTATTGGATCTCTGTAGTTGGCAGAATTAATTTGCAATGAACCCCTCTGGAATATAAGTTAAAAAAACACCCAATAAAGGCATTCAAGAATGTGGCAAATCAACTTTCTGACGCATGGGAAGATAGAAATTCCCACTTAGTTACTTGTTCGAAATATGCACCATTATAGTGACTGCATGTTGAATTAAATTTCTGAAATTCAGTTCCATTTACTTCTTGGGAATTCCTTGATCCTATTGGGCATTCAGTTTAGTTGAAGGCAATTTATTTTACATGTTACAAGATGTAAGTGAACAAATAATGTTGGTATTTATTAGCCTTCCCTATATGTCCTTGAGAAGATAGTGGCGAGTTGTTTTTTCAAATCTGCAGATTTAATAAAGGTATTTCCAAAGTGTTATTCTGTAAGAAGGTCCAGAGTTTTGACTCAGTTCAGGTGAAGGATCGGTCAAGTAATTCCAAAGCAGATAACATATTTCAACGCACGGAGACTGCAGATAATGGTATTCCCGTGGGCTAACTGTCTTTGTCCTTTTTTGTTGCTGGAAATCATGTACTTAAGACCTGCTGTTGAAGGAGTGTTAGTCAATTTTATGGTTGCAAATACCAGCGCTTTGATGTACTGGTGGTGTTGGGGATGATTCTTGGGCTGGTAGGTGTGTTTCTATGAAGTACTGTAGTTTGCTTTGTACTGAGTGGCATTTAATCTCTGGAATTTTGTTGGACCTGTTGTCATCCCTCTAATTTGCAGATGATGGATAAGCTTTGAGGAGTTTGGAAATGAGTCACATGAGTTCTAAGGTTCTACTGTGATCACTTTTATTGAAATGACCCCAGGACATCTTCCTGTCTCCACCTATATCCTTCCTTTGTCCCGCCCCCCTGACATCCCTCCTCCAGTGCCATAGTGAGTCCCACCGGAAATTGGAGGAACAGCACCTCATATTTCGCGTGGGCAGCTTGCAGCCCAGTGGTATGAACATTGACTTCTCCAACTTTAGATAGTTCCTCTGTCTCTCTCTTCCCCTCCCCCTTCCCAGATCTCTCACTGTCTTCCTGTCTCCACCTATATCCTTCCTTTGTCCTGCCCCCCTGACATCAGTCTGAAGAAGGGTCTCGACCCGAAACGTTGCCCATTTCTTCTCTCCTGAGATGCTGCCTGACCTGCTGAGTTACTCCAGCATTTTGTGAATAAATACCCAGGATGTTGATGGTGGAGGACCTGTTGGTGCCTGGCCATTGAATATCAAGAATAAAACCTGTTGATAATGTCCATAGCCTGAAGCATTTATGACATGAATGTTATTTGCCATTTATATCTCTGCATCTGAAAGTTGTATTGACCTCACTCTGTGCAGGCATACTGCGTTACTTCACTTTTTTGAGTTGTGTAATCATCAGCAAACATTTTTAATTTTATGATGGGAAGATGACAATTGATGGTTGGATGTATGGTATTCCTGCATCACTATCCATGGAACGAAACAATTAACCTTCACTAATCACGACCATGTTTCTTTGTTAGAGGAATTATTTCAGCCTGTGAAGTGAATGCCCTTCATGTATATTGACTTCAATTTACCAAGGATACTTGGTGAAAGTGATTTTTTGGTGTCAGGAGCAGTCACACTTACCCTCACATTCAGTCTCTCATTCAGATTATGACTGCTACTTGATAGCAGCTTCTGTCACTTCACCAATGATAGTGAGTGGACTGATTGGGCAATAATTAACTGGAAACGATTTGTCCTCCATTGAGGAGAAAACATACATGGGCAGTTTTATACGTTGAAAGGCAGTTGCAATATTGCACCAGTACTAGTACAGATTGACGAGAGATGGAGAAATCCCACAGTGTAAAGTTTCAACACTGTAGTTGGAGTGTTAACTGGTCCTGGTTGAATAAAATTTACTTCAATCTTGTCCTTGGCACTCACCTCCTTGTGGTCCACCATTGCCGAGATTGAACATATCTCTGGACCTTCCTCCTCTCATTGTCCAGTATTGTTCTTGAGTGAATGTGATAAGACTTCCGGGCATCTCTCTGAGTTTTCGGTTGAGGACACACTTACTTCTGGCTAGAACATGCTGCTTTTGCTGTTTTGCTGTTTTGCCCTCATACAGTCATTTGATTCAGTTTTTCCAGGTTGGCTCCTCATTTGTAAGTGGACCTGGTACTGTCCAAGATCCGTATCTCATGGAGACTTCATTGTCGCGGGGTGACAAATATAGTTTCTACAACTCGTATCTCCAAAATCACAACAGTGACTGAAGGGACTGCAGATGCTCGATTCATGATCAAAAAGGTAAGCTGCTGGATGACCTCAATGGGTCAAGAGACATCTTTGGAGGGAAATAATTGGTCTCGTGCAAATGTGTAGGAAGGAACTGCAGATCTTTTAAACTGAAGATAGACACAAAAAACTGGAGTAACTCAGCGGGACAGGCAGCATCTCTGGAGAGAAGGAATGGGTGTCGAGGGTCTCAACCCGAAACATCACCATTCCTCTCCAGGGATGGTGCCTGTCCCACTGAGTTACTCCAGCTTTTTGTGTCTGGTCTCAAGTGAACCTTGAATAAGTGTCCTGACCTAAAACGTCAACTGTCCATTTCCTGTCAACTTCCACGGATGGTGCCTGGCCTGCTGTTCCTCCAGCACCTTGCTTTTTGCATCAAAGAGACAAAGTTAACTTAACAGAAAATCAGCACAACTTAAAGTACTACCACCTTAATCATGTTGATTTGCAACATCTTTATGTTCCAATGATTAATCATATCTGTTGCATCTCTCCTACTGGGCCAATGTGCAATGATGAGTAGCCCCTGCCCAGAGATGACAAACTTTCTCAGATGAACTCATTGCTTCCAAAGGTGCATCATCACAGGACGCTGCCAACCTGACACGAACAAAGGTGTGAGCACCAGTAGGTACAACTAGAGCGTCTGATGTGTTCATACCTGGTGAATCACAAGTGAGCAGAAACAGAGCGTGATAACAGAGCAATGGCCACTTTGGAGAGTGGCATGTCCCCCTCTAAACTCTGTTTTGTGGCACATAGATGATGAATCCCAAAGACCCTTAATAAAAAAAGAAAGTAATAGAGAGATAGTACTTACAAATATGCTGTGCACTATTTGCAAAAGCAGAGAGGAGTGTATTAATAGTACCAACTATTGCAGAAATCTCGTCAATGAATAGGTCATTACCCTCAATGGATCTTCATTTGGGGCATTCTATACAGGCCTTAACAATAGTCATTTAAACTATTGATTTATGCTGTTTTAAATAGGATAACATAACCATTACCATCATCCTCGCCAGCCTGATCCATGCCATACTGGTTCCCTACTAAGATAAAGGAGTAGTGTGCCACTTGTCCAAGAGATAGCCAATGTGGAAAGATGTCAGGAAAATGGAAACTCCACTCAAAGAACTCCAACCTCTCAACTGCCAGTTACGCTGCCTACTGTTCTGATGGTCTTTTTCTCAGTTTAGTTTAGTTTATTGTGCCGAGGTACAGTGAAAAGCCTCTGTTGCATACTAACCAGTCAGCGGAAAGACAATACATCATTACAATTGAGCCATCCACAGTATACAAATACATGATAAAGGGAATAACGTGAATAAGCTTTACTGCAAGATAAAATCCTGTAAAGTCCAATCAAAGATAGTTCAAGGGTTTCTAACGAAGTAGATCGTAGCACACAACTGTTTTCTAGTTGTTGGTAGGATGGTTCAGTTGCCTGATAACAGCTCTATGGACAAACTTCTCTATGTACAAACAGAAGTGTTGCATTTGTATTGGGATCCTCATGAACTAGCACTCAAAGATCTTTGGCTGAACGTACCTAAAGGTCAGCCTATCTGTAATCCTACTGAAGCCGTAGATGTTACAACACTTGAGATCAAATGGAAATGGATCCTCACGTGGGTCTTTATGAATATGTGTGATTGCCCTGTGGTTTCATCCACAGAACAACGAGTTGTTTACACCTGCCAGTTGCTTGCTGATTACTCCTGCACTAAGTGTCAACTTCTTCACGTTAAGCAAGCCCCAGGCTGATGAGTGAGATTCAATGAAGCACAGAGTGCATCAATCAGCCGACTTATAGAATTTATTTCACACGAGGGCATCGGAGATGTCCTCATTCTGCAGAAAACGGGGCTTCCCCTCTCCCATTATAGATGAGGCTCTCACTAGGGCCTCTTCCATATCCCGCAACTCTGCTCTTGCTCCCCCTCCCCCCATTCGTAACAAGGACAGAATCCCCCTCGTTCTCACCTTCCACCCCACCAGCCAGCGTATCCAACAAATCATCCTCCAACATCCAGAAATGTTGGAGGACATCTTCCCATCCCCTCCCCTTTCTGCGTTCCACAAAGACCATTCCCTCCGTAACTCCCTGGTCCACTCGTCCCTTCTTACCCAAACCACCCCATCCCCGGGCACTTTCCCCCACAACCACAGGAGATGCAACACCTGTCCCTTTACCTCCCCCCTCAAGTCCATCCAAGGACCCAAACAGTCTTTCCAGGTGAGACAGAGGTTCACCTGCACCTCCTCCAACCTCATCTAATGTATCCGCTGCTCTAGATGTCAACTTATTTACATCGGCAAAACCAAACACAGGCTCGGCGATCGTTTCGCTCAACACTTTCGCTCAGTCCGCCTTAACCAACCTGATCTCCCGGTGGCTGAGCACTATAACTCCCCCTTCCACTCCCAGTCTGACCTTTCTGTCATGGGCCACCTCCAGTGCCATAGTGAGGCCCACCGGAAATTGGAGGAACAGCACCTCATATTTCGCTTGGGCAGCTTGCAGCCCAGCGGTATGAACATTGACTTCTCCAACTTTAGATAGTTCCTCTGTCCCTCTCTTCCCCTCCCCCTTCCCAGTTCTCCCTCTATCTTCCTGTCTCCACCTATATCCTTCCTTTGTCCCGCCCACCTGACATCAGTCTGAAGAAGGGTCTCGACCCGAAACGTCACCCATTCCTTCTCTCCTGAGATGCTGCCTGACCTGCTGAGTTACTCCAGCACTTTGTGAAATAAATACCTTCGATTTGTACCAGCATCTGCAGTTATTTTCTTACACTATAGAATTTATTTAACGACCAGTGAAGCCATGTTCCAGCCGAACCAGCTCGAAAGGGCTGTCAAGAGTTTGAATGTTTGTCATTTCTCTGTCACTTACAGGTCTTAGCAGGAAGGCCGCCGTGAATGAAGGGAGACCCGGTGGGGGGGGATGGAGGGGGGGTGGGGATGGGGGGGGGGGGGGTGGGGGGCACCAAGATCAACGGGGCACCTGGCTTGGGACCACCTGCTGCCGTGTGTGACAGCAGGCCTGGTTCGCCTCTGCAAACAGAACATAATAATAATAATAATAATAATAATAATAATATTCATTTATTGTCATTGCAACGAGTACAACGAAATTAAAAAATAGCCAATCCTGACGGTGCGTACAAACATATATGCAATAAATGCAAAAACAAATAAATACATAAATACAATTAAATACAATTATATTAAGTACAAGATTTTTTAACGGTGTTGCCTAGTGCAAAGGTAGTGTTCAGTTCTCGTATGGCCCTGGGGTAAAAACTGTTCTTAAGTCTGTTTGTTCGGGATTTGATCGACCTGAAACGTCGACCAGAGGGCAGATGAACAAACAGACGGTGGCCGGGGTGGGATGGATCTTTTATTATTTTGCCTGCTCTACTGAGGCAGTGAGCAGCCGATGATCTTCTGGGCCGTCGTGATGACCCTCTGAAGGGCCTTCCTGTCCTTTTCTGAGCAGCTGGCATACCATGTGGTTATACAGTATGCCAGCACACTCTCGATGGAGCAGCGATAGAAGGACAACATGAGCATCTCCTGCAGGTTGGTTTTCCTGAGGATCCTCAGGAAGTGGAGTCTCTGCTGTGCCTTCTTTACTGTGGTGATGGTGTTGGTAGACCAGGTAAGATCCTCTGCGATGTGCGTACCCAGGAACCTGAAAGCTGGTACCCTTTCCACACAGACCCCATTGATGTAGAGTGGGTCGTAATCTACACTGGTTTTTCTAAAGTCAATTATAAGTTCCTTTGTTATAAAACTGTTCTATGAAGCTTTTGTAACTTTGTCGCTGTAACATGGCAACTCTTATGTGCCGCCTTGGTGAGTGAGGTCTGCTCTATGATTTTACCAGGTTGTAAGCAAAACAAAGCATTTCACTGTTCCTAGGCACATGTGACAACAAAGTAGCATTGAATTGGATTGAATAGAATTGAATTGAATCCAATTGAATTGAATTACTAAACTATGGAATTAAACATATTTTACTTATTATTTAAAAAATAATACAACAGTGCAAAACATTAAATATATTTATGAAAAAACGAATTTCATCAAAAGTTCAACAATTACCTGACCTTGTTCCGTTTGCAGGAGCAGTGGGCAGTACTGGGAAACTGTGGACTCCATGAAGTGGCCAGCATCAGACCTGTCAGCAGTGATCAGCGCTCAGGAAACTCAGGATTTCTGGGCTTACACATGCTCAGGAGGGACTCCCAAGATTATGCAAGATTATGCAAGTTCCAACAGTGATGTACAAACCTTGCTGCTCTTTGGAGGAAGGTTCAACCCATTATGTTTCATTTACTTATTTATGACCATTAAGTGAATTCACTTACAGCGCTCACTTCTAGACACCATTCTTCTCTGCTGTGTTTTAAGTTGCCTGCTGATGAACACAAGGACATGAACTATGAGGCCCAATGGTTCCAACAAACCTGCTGCATTGCTGCTTTGTATCCATGGGGGTGAAGAGCAGGAGACAAAAACGAAAGCTACTTTGGTCAATGTCAGCGATAAATAAAGTTTTGAACCACGAAGGTATCTCTGGCAACATGAGGAATGTGAGTGGTCTGCAGGTAGAGGTCCATCTACCCTTTGGCCTTATTGTTCTTCTGCTCTTTATCTTTGAATCTACGTCAGATGGAAAGAGTACATGGGTCTTAGTGATCCTCCATTCCTAGTCCTCATTGTTATGCCATCTTGTGCAGAACATCCTGAGGACAATTTCTGATTTATTTGTCCTTAAGGATCTTCAGACCGAGTCAGCCATGGCAGCACAGTGATGCAACATTAGAGTTGCTCCCTTACAGAGCCAGAGACCCGGGTTGAATCCTGACTACAGTCTGTCTGTATGGAGATTGTACGTTCTCCCCATGACCTGTGTGGGTTTTATCCGGGTGCTCCAGTTTCCTCCCACACTCCAAAGATGTACAGGTTTGTAGTTTAATTGGTTTCGATAAAGATTGTAAATTGTCTCTAATGTGTAGGATAGTGCTAGTGTACAAGGATCGCTGGTGCGCGCGGTATTGGTGGGCCGAAGGGCCTGTTTCCGTCCTGTATCTCTAAACTAAATTAAACTAAACAACTGAAATGTATCTTGAGAATTCCAAACACCAGATTATCTATTACTTACTTGTAGTACTTTTCTGTTTCACTGGAGTAAGTCTCCACAGATGTACCTTTGGAAAGAGCTTATGTGCCACTTGTTGATTACCTTTATCCCCTACCAACAACACTCGAGCATTAATTCTGTTGGCGATGTTGGGAATCTGACACTGACACACAGGGACATTTTCTTGTGATACTCAATTGGCCAAACATCGATGGATTGAACATTTTTTTGAAATGCAAATGTTGGAAATGTGAAATAAAAACATCTTGTTCAGCACAAGAACTCTCAGCAGATCAGACAGCATCTGTTGAAAAAGTAACATGGTTAGTGTTTCAAGTCCAAAACCCTTTTATTAGAATATTGGAGGAATTCATGCTGTTCCCTAGTTGATCTGGTGGAATACCACAACTGCAATCCTTGCCATCATATGTCAACGAGAAGGCGACTGCAGAGGTAAATCCGAATGCCTGTTCAGTCTGGGTACCAGTATAAAACATAGAACCTAGAACCGTATAGCTCAGGTACAAGCCCTTCGGCCCACAGTGTTTGTGCCGAATGTGATGACTCACTGAACTGCTCAAATTTTCCTGTACATGATCCATATCCATCTATTCCCTGCACTTCCATGTGCTTTTCTAAAAGCCTCTTAAACGCCACAATCATATCTACCTCCACCACCACCCCTAGCAATGCGTTCCAGCCCCCACCACCATCTGTGTAAAAAAAACTTGCCCTGCACATCTCCATTAAAATCTCCCCTTATCACCCAAAAACTATACCTTCTAGTTTTGGACATTTCCAACCTGGAAAAAAGATTCTGACTGTCTACCTCATCTATGCCTCCCATAATTTTATATACTTCTATCAGGTCTCCCCTCAACCTTTGGCACTCCAAAGAAAACAATCCAAGTCTATCCAACCTCTCCCTGCAGTTAAAACCCTCTAATGCAGGCAGTATTCTAGTAACCTCCTCTGCACCCTCTCCAAAGCTTCCACATCTTTCGTGTAATGGTGCGACCAGAACTGCATGCAATATTCCAAATGCGGCTTCACCAAAGTCCTTTAGTTTTGACTTCCTGACCCTTATATTCAGCGGCCCTAGGAATAAAGGCAAGCATACAATATGCCTTCTTTACCACCCTATCTACTTGTGCTGCCACCTTTAGTGAGCCATGAACTTGGACTCCAAGATCCCTCTGCACATCAGTGTTGTTAAGGGTCTTGCCATTAACTGAATACTCTCTCCTTACATTCGACCTCCCAAAGTGCAACATCTCACTCAGGTTAAACTCTATCTGCCATTTCTCCACCCATTTATGTAGCTGATCTATATCCTGCAGTATCTTCTGACAGCCTTCTGCAACTCTTCCAATTTTGGTGTCGTCAGCAAACCTACTCACCAACCCATCTACATTTATGTCCAGGTCATTTATATATATCACAAATATCTGTCCCAACACAAATTCCTGCGGAACTCCACTGGTCACAGACCTCCAGCCAGACGATCTACTTCCCACCACAACCCTCTGTCTTCTATGAATAAGCCAATTCTGAATCCATATGACCAAGTCATCACAAAATCCATACATCTTAATCTTCTGGATCAGCCTACCATTAGGGGCCTCATCAAAAGCCTTGCTAAAATCCATGTATACAACATCCAAGGTCCTTCCTTCATCAATCTCTTTGTCGCCTCCTCAAGAAACTCAATCAAGTTAGTGAGACATGATCTGCCACGTACAAAGCCGTTCTGGCTCTCCCTAATGATCACAAGAGTAATTCCAACACTTGCTACCCCAGGCAAATAATCCATCACCTACCCAGAAAATACTTTCTAGTCAGTCAAATGTATTGCTTTGAAATTATTGACAATGTGTAACATGGTGAAATCATAATTATGTTGCACAGCCAGCCGGTGACTCAAATTACCTTACTTACAGCCCATTAAATTATAAATAAAGAGACCATCTTCAACATGATGGATTTATGCAGAGTGATGGCATCCTTCATACAACCAGACACCATTAGAAATGGACCATGCCTACAACGGAAGCTCACACTGCTGCAATATAGCAGATCAAAAGTCTTAAAGGATGTAAGTGCAATCGCTACTGGCACCACATGCCTAGGCTACGTGACAGTCATTCAATCTTGTAAGTTCCTTTTAATACATGCATCCACAGCATTATTGCCATAATACAAGAGAATGGTGTATGTATACTGCACATTATGGGAAAGATATATGAATACCTGTATATTACCAACTGCTTTGTGCAACAACACAATTACCCTGAAATTAAATTGAATTGTTAAATCTATTAAAAAAAACAGGCCCCTTCACTAGCTCAATTGAACTTAAAAAAATTGGCTAAGTGTCAATGTATATTCTTATGCTCAGGATGCCAGTATAGAGCCACCATTGTACATAAAAGTGAGTGGGAGTATCATGTTCTTATAGCCATTGTTGGGATTGAGTTAATGCTTCTTAGAGCTCAGCACCATGGCACTGTAATGCCTCTATCTGCAGATGATTAGTTTTGCCTCCAGCATTTGGATTCTATTTTCTTCAGACTAAAGAGAGCTGACAGTCCCATTTGATTTTCTCATTTTCTCCAAGACAATTCAAATTTTCAAGCCAGGGAAACAAATATATGGATATGAGCTTGGTAGCAATTAAACTGCAGTTTCCCAGAGAAGAAGTGATGGCAGATGACAATTTGGAAATAAACTCATTTGTATGACCTCAGTGAGAAAAGCAAACATCTCTATGGGAACAGGATGAGGCCATTTTGTTCCTTACACTTCCTCAACTATTCACTTACTTCATGGCTGATCTATAACTCAACTTGTTTGGCCTCATACCCTCAGCTGACTTTACCGATCCTATCAATCTTGTAAGTTCCTTTTAATACATGCATCCACAGCCTTTTGAAAGCGGTGGTGGTGGTTACTGATGCAGCTACAGTGTATGATTTTGATCCATTTTATTATGGCTGTGTGATCTCCCGTGGTCTAGCTTTATAGGCATCGTCCGTTTCTAAAGAAACCTGGAATGCATGGAGAATGTCATTGTTGCAGTAGTCTGCACTAGGATGGTGGGGCCTTCAACTCACATACTTACCTGGCATGGGGAGAATCAGTGGTCATGATGGCCGATCTCCTGGGATGGGGCTATCCCATTGCACTTCAGGTGTGCTGATACCTGCAATGTCCCCAAATGCGGGATACTAGACTGCAAAATTTGTGGTAGTGGGGGGGTGCAGCGGTAGAGTTGCTGCCTTACAGCGCTTGCAGCGCTGGAGACCCGGGTTCGATCCCGACTACGGGTGCTGTCTATACGGTGTTTGTACGTTCTCCCCATGGCCGCATGTTTCCTCCCACCCTCCAAAGACGTACAGGTGTGTAAGTAAATCGGCTTGGTAAATGTAAAAATTGTCCCTAGTGTGGGTCGTATAGTGTTAATATGCGGGGATTGCTGGTCGGTGCAGACGCAGAGGGCCGAAGGGGTTGTTTCCGCGCTGTATCTCTAAACTAAACTACGTTCAAAGAGCACATTGTAGCGACCATAGAGAATGGTCCAGGTCGTCGAACCCTCGGATTGGCCAGCGAGGTCACGTGGGAGCGCGACCGTGGGGATTGGTCCAGGGAACGACATCGCTGATTGGCCAGCGATGTCAGGTGCGCGTTTGGCGCCCGATTTAGCCAGTTCGGCGAAGTCTTCAAGGAAGACAGTAAGTTTATATTGGTTGTCCTGTAACTTGTTGTTTTGACTCTGTATTCGTGTATTGCGGCTGCAATAAACTTCGTCTACAACTAGCAAGTTTCGGACTCGCCATATTGGTGACCCCGAACGTGATCTGGACGATCACCAACTGAGCAGGAACCCGACGCCTCGTTGACGATGACCGAGCAGGGCACACCGGAGTCAAGCGCGGCAGACGTTCATCTTCCGTTATTTTGGACGTACGCACCGCAAGCTTGGTTTATCCACGCCGAGGCCCAATTCCACATAAAGAAGGTGTCGGATGATTCCACGAAGTACTTCTACCTCGTCAGCGCTCTATCGCCGGACACAACCAAGCGCGTGATGCGGTTTATCATAAATTCACCTGCGGAAGACAAGTATGTAACCATGAAGAAGGCATTACTGCGAACCTTCGGGTTAAATAAGCATGGTGGTGCGGCAAAACTTCTGCACCTACCGGAGCTTGGAGACCAACTGCCTTCCGTCCGCATGGCCGAAATGATGGTGCTAGCCGGTGAGCATACGGATTGCCCGATGTTTAAACAGGCATTCCGCGAGAAACTTCCCGAGGATGTCCGACTGCTGCTTACGGATTGTTCTTTTAAGGACCCCGAAGCATATGCAGCGAAAGCGGACGCGCTCATAGCGGGAAAAAACAAGGCAAGTGATTCAATCAACAAAGTCTCGACATCGGTGACCACGCCACAGCGATGGCAAGATGGCGCCACGTCTCCCGCCAATTCTCCGAAAGCCCGCCAAAAAGATCCGCACAAGCGCGGCTGGTGCTATTATCACCTACGATGGGGTAACGAATCCCGCAACTGTCGTTTGCCTTGTACCTTCGCGGGAAATGCCTCGGCCGATCGTACATAGGGGCAGTTACGATCGGCCAGAACCGGCGCCTCTATGTCCATGATCGATTCACGGACACAGAATTTTTGGTAGACACGGGAGCCATCGTCAGCATAGTGCCGCCGACCGACCTCGAAACCAGATCGGGTAAGACAGGTCCCACCCTCATCGCGGTTAATGGCAGCCCAATTCGCACTTTCGGTACACGGAAGATGTCCCTTGTGTTAGGCCTCCGCACGTACGAATGGCCATTCATCATAGCCGACGTCAAACAAGCGATCCTGGGCGCAGATTTTCTCTGGGCTTTTTCACTGGTTCCTGATGTCCGCGGTAACGACCTCCGAACTGCTGCTGAAGACGAGCACGTCGCTCCGGCAATCGCCTCCTCGCCCAGCCCTACTGTCCAGGCCGTCGTCGCGGCCCCCGACTCGTATGCTGCGATTCTGGCAGAGTTCCCAGAGCTGCTCGTCCAACGTTTTGACGCACCTTCAGCTAAGCACGGTGTGGTCCATCACATCCGCACCGAAGGCCCTCCCGTTTTCGCTCGGGCCAGGAGACTACCGCCAGACAAACTGGTGGTGGCACGGGCGGAGTTCAGGAAGATGGAGGAAATGGGAATTGTTCGTCAGTCTGACAGCCCGTGGGCCTCGCCGTTACACATGGTCTCCAAGGCATCTGGGGGGTGGAGGCCATGTGGCGATTATCGGCGTCTCAATGCTGTCACCACGGCTGATCGCTACCCCATACCGCACCTACAGGACTTTTCATCTGGACTGGAAGGAGCGGTGGTGTTTTCCAAAATCGATTTGGTGCGAGGATACCATCAGATTCCGGTGCGACCGGAGGACATACAAAAAACTGCAACTATTACTCCGTTCGGGTTGTTTGAATGGTTGCGTATGCCTTTCGGTTTAAAGAACGCGGCACAGGCTTTCCAGCGACTGATGGACCGCGTGGGTAGGGGTTTACCCGTTGTGTTTATTTATTTAGACGACATCCTGGTAGCCAGCCCCTCAGTGCAAGAACACCAGGCCCATTTGCGGACCGTGTTCCAGCGGCTCCAAGACCACGGGCTCATTATTCAACCCTCCAAATGTCAATTCGGCCTGCCTGCTCTCGATTTTCTAGGACACAGAATTACCCCTGCCGGCGCTGTCCCTTTGCCAGAGAAGGTGGAGGCTATCCGGGCTTTCCCCAGGCCCACCACAGTAAAAGGGCTGCAGGAGTTCGTAGGCATGGTTAATTTCTACCATAGATTCGTTCCGGCAGCGGCGCGAGTCCTGCGCCCGCTTTTCCAATGCCTTGCAGGTAATCCGGTAGAGTTGTTGTGGTCCCCGACCGCAGAGTCGGCTTTTACGGCAGCTAAGGCAGCCTTGGCAGACGCCACCATGTTGGTCCATCCGAGCCCCTCCGCCCCCACGGCCCTGACGGTTGACGCCTCTGACGTGGCGGTGGGTGGGGTTCTGGAGCAGCAGGTTGGTGGCCGTTGGCAGCCTTTAGCGTTTTTCAGCCGGCAACTAAATTCGGCCGAGCTGAAATATAGCGCATTTGACCGAGAGCTTCTAGCTCTCCATTTAGCTGTCCGTCATTTCAGGTATTTCCTCGAGGGCCGCCCATTTGTGGCATTTACGGACCACAAGCCATTAACATTTGCTTTTTTGAAATTGTCTGACCCATGGTCGGCCCGCCAGCAGCGGCACCTGACTGCTATCTCCGAATTTACCACAGATGTCCGTCATATCGCGGGTAAGCTGAATGCCGTTGCTGACGCCCTGTCTAGACCTGCTTTTCCCCCTATTTCGGCGGTGGACTGCGAGGTGGATCCCCAGGAGCTCGCGGAGGCACAGCTCCTGGCGGATACCGTTTCGACGTACCAGTCCACCACTTCGGGATTGAAGTTGGCCCAGGTAGCTTGTGGGTCGGAGGGCACGAAAGTCTGGTGCGATGTTTCTCTTCCTCGCCCCAGGCCGGTAGTACCGCCCTCCCTTCAGCGCCGGGTTTTCGATGCCATTCATGGGCTGGCGCACCCGTCCATCCGCTCCACCTCTGCCTTGGTGGCAGCGAGGTTTGTCTGGCATGGCCTGCGGAAACAGGTAGCGGGGTGGGCACGTTCCTGCGTGCCCTGTCAGACCGCTAAAGTCCAGCGCCACGTCCAGCCCCCCGTACAGGATTTCGAAGTCCCGGCTTTTCGTTTTTTCCACATCCACGTGGATTTGGTCGGGCCTTTGCCTTCCTCCCGGGGCTACACCCACCTCCTCACGGTGGTGGATCGGTTCACCCGGTGGCCAGAGGCTTTCCCATTGTTTGATATTTCGTCCGCGTCTTGTGCTAGGGCTTTGGCCCTTCATTGGGTAGCTCGTTTCGGGGTCCCGGCAGTTATTACAACTGACAGAGGGCCACAGTTCACTTCGTCCCTCTGGGCCGCGCTGGCGGAACTGTACGGGTCCAAATTACAACCCACAACTGCATATCACCCCCAGGCAAATGGACTCGTAGAAAGGTTCCACCGCCAACTTAAGGCGTCCCTCAGTGCAAGGCTTGAAGGCCCGGACTGGGTAGACCAACTCCCTTGGGTTCTTTTGGGCATCCGGACTGCTCCTAAGCCAGATCTCGGTGCATCGTCCGCAGAGCTGGTATATGGCTCGACCCTTCGAGTACCCGGAGATCTTTTTCCGGACCCTTCAGCCCTGCTCCCTACAGTCCCAGCAGCGTTAGCATCTCTCCGGGAACGGGTGGGCTCCCTGGCTCCAGTACCAACTTCACGTCATGGGTGTCCTATGGTACAGGAACCGTCTTCCCTGAAGGACTGTGAGTTTGTTTTTTTGCGTAAAGATGCCCATCGCGCCCCGTTGCAGAGAGTCTATCAAGGGCCGTTCCGGGTTTTACGTAAGGGAACGGCTACTTTCACCTTAGACATGGGCGGCAAGAGTGAACTCGTCTCGGTGTCCCGGCTCAAACCTGCCCATTTGGACCCGGATCAACCAGTCCTGGTCGGTCAAACCCCTAGAAGAGGCCGACCTCCGTTAGTTCCGCCCAGTCCACAAACCCCCGTTCCGACAGTTCCTCCAGGACCCCCCGTTTCGGCAGTTCCCCTAGGACCCCCCGTTTCGGCAGTTCCTCTAGGACCCCCTGTGCCGGTAGTTCCTCCAGAACCTCCCGTGCCGGCTGTTCCACCAAGTCCGGAACCTCCGGCTCCTGTGGTTCAGGCTGTCCCTCTCCGTACTCGTTATGGTCGCGAAATCCGGCTCCCTGCTAGGTTCCGCACCTCGGGTTCTGGGGGGGGTCATGTAGCGACCATAGAGAATGGTCCAGGTCGTCGAACCCTCGGATTGGCCAGCGAGGTCACGTGGGAGCGCAACCGTGGGGATTGGTCCAGGGAACGACATCGCTGATTGGCCAGCGATGTCAGGTGCGCGTTTGGCGCCCGATTTAGCCAGTTCGGCGAAGTCTTCAAGGAAGACAGTAAGTTTATATTGGTTGTCCTGTAACTTGTTGTTTTGACTCTGTATTCGTGTATTGCGGCTGCAATAAACTTCGTCTACAACTAGCAAGTTTCGGACTCGCCATAACATTCTAATTTTCTAAGAATCAGCATTTCATGGCGCAACTGCACATAACTCGTTGTGGATCACTGGTTTCAAGCACACAATACAACATTGCTATCAAATGGAAAAATGTGGAGAAAGTGGAGAAATGTCACCAGCATATCGAGCTTAAATATTTTGCATTTATAACCATGCTTGGGTAAGTATGTCTATTAAGCTGTGAATGGAAGTTTGTGGAGGAAGAGCCATGTCCTTAAATAACCAGTTGCACAATGTGCCCCTGGAACATTTTAAAGCTTCATTGTGATTTCTCATGATGTGGCATTACACTCATTACTTACTGAAGTCACTGCCATTATACACATAGCACTGGCACAGCTGGGGGAACAGCTGGTAGTATTGTGAGCAATGTTAGGCACCATGTCTGAGGAAGGACGTGCTGGCTCTGGAGAGGGTCCAGAGGAAGTTTACAAGAATGATCCTAGGTATGAGTGGGTTGACAGCACTGGGCCTGTACTCACTGGAGTTTAGAAGAATGAGGGGTACCTTATTGAAACGTACCGAATAGTGAAAGGCTTGGATAGAGTAGATGTGGAGAAGATGTTTCCACTAGTGGGAGAGTCTAGAACTAGAGGTCATAACTTCAGAATTAAAAGAATTTAGGAAGGAGATGAGGAGGATTTTCTTTGGTCAGAGGGTGGTGAATCTGTGGAATTCTTTGCCTCAGAAGGCTGTGGAGGCCAAGTCAATGGATATTTTTAAGGCAGAGATGTACAGATTCTTAATTAGTACAGGCGTCAGGGGGTATGGGGAGAAGGGAGGAGAATGGGGTTAGGAGGGAGAGATAAATCAGTCATGATTGAAT
The DNA here is from genome assembly GCF_053455715.1 of Rhinoraja longicauda. Lineage (NCBI taxonomy): Eukaryota > Metazoa > Chordata > Chondrichthyes > Rajiformes > Arhynchobatidae > Rhinoraja > Rhinoraja longicauda. The sequence goes on along the minus strand of NC_135984.1, from coordinate 14,335,231 downwards.
GGGGGGGGGTAGACTTGATGGGCCGAATGGTCTAATTCTGCTCCTATCACTAATGGCCTTATGATCTAATGCTCCCCCAAAGCTTCAACAATTCATATGAATTTGAACTTTCCAAGTTGTCTGTGTGGAGTTTGTACCTTAATGGCCACTTCAAGGTCATTCAGCAACAATGTGTTTAAATGTAATTTTCATTGAGATTTGGTGTTGAGTGTGTAAATTAAAAAACGAAATAATAATTCTCATTTTCAGAAAGTCGGAGGCTCCTCAGAGATTTACCAGTAATGCTTTTCATTTTTCATTTATTGTTTTTTTTTTGTAAGTACAGAATCAATTTAAATAAAATTAGTAGTTTCACACTGGGAACAAGTAACTGGGTCATCTGCTGCCTTTCTGTTCTTTGAGTATACATGAATAAATTGAGATTAGAATAGTTAAATGATTTTAGCTCTGTAAATAAAGTTGGAAATATTGATGTTAATAACACAAGATTTTTTTTCTCATCGAATACTCTAATGAAATTTACATCAAGGAATAAAACAGCTTGAAGGGAACATATCAGCAGCTCAAATCCAATGTGAGAACAGGGGAAAGTTATAGGTCCCCTTTCACCTAGTGTGTTGGGGTAGATTTACTATTGACTGCCCATGCATCATTATGTCAGTGAGGGTTTCATATAACCTGCTGCTAAGTAAAGAGATGACTTGCATATGTACTTTGGTGCAGAACATCCGCTATTGATTCTGGCTACCCTGACTTATCTCAGAGGCTGTGTAAATATAGAGTAGCATTTAAAATCGAAGCAAGGTTCCACTGTCGTGGCAGTGGTGTGACTTGCTTTACAGTCAAGTCAAGTTTATTGTCACATACACATACACGATGTGCAGTGAAATGAAAGTGGCAATGCCTGCGGATTGTGCACAAAAAAGAATTACAGTTACAGCATATAAATAAAGTTAATAAGTTACTATAGTGTAGACAAAAATGTAGCCTCTGGAGTTATAAAAGTTGACAGTCCTGATGGCCTGTGGGAAGAAACTCCGTCTCATTCTCTCCGTTTTCACAGCGTGACAGCGGAGGCGTTTACCTGACCATAGCATCTGGAACAGTCCGTTACTGGGGTGGCAGGGGTCCCTCATGATCTTGCTTGCTCTGGATCTGCACCTCCTGATGTATAGGTCCTGCAGGGGGACGAGTGTAGTTCCCATGGTGCGTTCCGCAGATTACCGGCCCGATGAGTGACACAGTCAAGGAGAGGAGATGGACAGAGGGTGCAACCAAGTGCAGCTGGGGAAGTGGTCGTACTGAGGGTGGGGTGTTGATGGGCAAATAATTTGCATGTGCCCAGATTGAGATCGAGAAGGGAACAAGCAGAAGGGATGGGATTGTTTTCATTGTAGCGGAAAGAGCAAAGTGGAGATTTCAGAGACAATTAAAACCATGGTGTGGTTTAGATACAGGAAAATGAGCTGCCTCAACTTAGAGTCATGGAGTGATACAATGTGGAAACAGGCCCTTCGGCCTAACTTGCCCACAACGGCCAACACAAACTTGAAAGAGAATCAGTAGCCAGAGGATAGAGTTTAAAAGGTAACTGGTAAATAATTAAGAACATGGACAGGGAGATTTATTTTATAATGCAATAACTTGACATGATCAAGAATGCACTGCTGTAAAAGGTGTTTGAGGCAGTTTTTGTGGTAATTTTCATAGTGGAAACGAACATGACAAAGGGAACAACTGACAGGGCAAAGGGGGAAGGACAGAGGAATAACTCTTTCTTAAAGCTTCCGTCTGAGTTATGTAATCATATGATTCTCTGAGCAGAGCAGAGAGATGAAGACAAATGAAGCAGGAGATTGAAGTGGACAGTCTTTGATGAGCACTGCTGTTAAAATGTGTGACGGCATCTACATGGGAATCATATTTTGGCATCTGTAAACTCTCAAGTCAGCGAAGGCAACGACACATTGTTTGCTACTCCACACATCATTAAAATGATTGTAGATGAACCATTATTGTTGTTAATAGATTCATAGTCATAGAGTCATGTGTGGAAGGAGGCCCTTCGGCCCAACTTGCCCACACTGGCCAACATGTCCCAGCTACACTAATCCCACCTGCTGGTGTTTGGCCCATATTCCTCCAAACCTGTCCTATCCATGTACCTGTCTAACTGTTTCTTAAACATTGCGATAGTCCCTGCCTCAACTACCTCCTCTGGCAGCTCATTCCAAACACCCACCACCCTTTGTGTGAAAAAGTTACCCCTCAGATTCCTATTAAATCTTTTTCCCTTCACCTTAAAACTATGCCCTCTAGTCCTCGATTCCCCTACTCTGGGCAAAAGATCATGCATCTACCTGATTTATTCCCCTCATGATCTTTTCGACCTCTGTAATATCACCTCTCATCCTCCTGCGCTCCAAGGAATAGAGTCCCAGCCTATTCACCCTCTCCCTGTAGCTTAGACCCTCGAGTCTTGGCAACATCCTCACAAATCTTCTCTGTACCCTTTCCAGCTTGACAACATATTGTATTTTCTATAACTTGGTGCCCAGAACTGAACACAATATTCTAAAGGCGGCCTCACCAATGTCTTATATAACTGCAAATGATCTCCCAACCTCTATACAATACTCTGATGAAGGCCAAGGTGCCAAAAGCCTTTTTGACCACCCTATCTACTGTAGCGACCATAGGGATTGGTCCTGAGAGTCGAACCCTCAGATTGGCCAGCAAGGTCACGGGTGAGTGCGACCGTAGGGATTGGTCCAGGGAGTTGAGCCCGCTGATTGGACAGCGTCGTCACGTGTGGTTTTGGCGCCCAAAACCAGTCAGTTAGGAGACTTCTTCGAAGTGAACAGTTAGAAATAATGGTTGTCTGTAATCTCGTTCGTTATACTTTGTGATCGAATATTGTTGTCACAATAAACTTCTTCAACAAAGAACGAGCCTCCAGACTCGCCATATTACCTGCGATTCCACCTTCAAGGAACCTTGCACCTGCACTCCGAGATCCCTCTGCTCCACAACATTCCCCAGAGCCCTACCATTCACTGTGTAGATCCTGCCCATGGCAGACTTCCCAAAATGCAACACCTCACATTTCTCTGTATTAAATTCCATCAACCATTCCTCAGCCTACCTGACCAATCGATCCTGCTACAATTTGTTACAGCCATCTTCACTATCTGCAGAACCACCCACTTTCATATCATCTGCAAACTTACTAATCTAGTCATGTACGTTCTCATCCAAATCATCCAAATCCAATTATGTTTCTGTGTGTGGGACAATTAAAAAAAAAAGTTGTTGCTTTTATAAGCAGTAAATCTTAATTTCTACTTATTGTACACCTATAATAATACTGAATGTGGCCATTCAATCCAAACGTCCATGCTGGCCCTAAGTTGAGCAACATCATTATTCCGAAACCCTCTCTCCTTATTTCCTGGTATACCTGTAACTTACTCCCACATATATGTAGGAAGGAACTGCAGACGCTGGTTTACACTGAAGATAGACACAAAATGCTGGAGTAACTCAGCGGGACAGGCAGCATCTCTGGAGAGAAGGAATGTGTGATGTTTCGGGTCGAGACCTTTCTTCGCGCAAAATGTCACCCGTTCCTTCCCTCCAGAGATGCTGCCTGTCCCACTGAGTTACTCCAGCATTTGGTGTCTATCTTTGGTGTTACTCTCACATATGCTCATCAACTCTTGTGCGATTCCCGAGATGGACATAATTAACTGTGGCCTTTTAATCACAGGCACCTTTTTTGATATGAGAGGAAACCAAAGCATGAAGGAAACCCATGTAGAATACATGCATAATCTGCACACAAACAGTAACACCTGTGGCCAGGATTGAACCCACACCCTTAGTGCTGTGAGGCACCACCCACATTAAAACAAAATGGAAATAAAACAAAACTGCACATGCTGGAAATCTGAAATAAAAACAGAAAACCCTGAAACATATAAATGCCAGGCAGCAGCCATGGAATAGATGTTTCAGGTGGAAGACCCTTCACCAGAACTCCTGGGTGTTTCTACCATTATCTGCTTTTATCCCAATTATTTTTTAATTCTCCTATGCCTTGATCAGCAGATTCTTCTTCTTTCATGTCCATCATCCATGTTTCAAATGTTACATCACTGTCATCGTCCGTCCTGGAAAGGGCACAAGCTACCGGCAACAATCAGTGGGAGCCATCACTTGTACAAGAGATGGTGGTGGCAGCAGAATTAGCTCAGGACACTTCCAGTTTCCAGCCCCACGAAGTGGATGCTTCTGCTATGGGGCCATCAGCAGCTAGTACCTATGTTGGGACTGTCTTATTTCTGGGAGAATATCTATATACTAAAACTCTCGTTTGTTTGTTCCTGAACTTCAGCCAAAACGGTACACGAAAGCGCGACAATTTTAGGCCCACCTTATTCACCGTCGTCCCTTTGGTGCTAATGGAAAAAGTTTCATTGAAATCGGTGTTATATTTTTAAAGTTATTCACATTTTAAAGTTTAAAACTATCTCCTAGGGAAGGAGGGGGGAGGAGGGAGGATAAAGGGGGTTTAAGGGGATGGAGTGGGGGGAGGGGAAGCGGGGGAGGGGAAGGGGAAGGGGTGGGGAGGGGGAGGGGGAGGGGAGGGGAGGGGGAGGGGAGGGAGGGGGGAGGGGAGGAGGAGGGGGAGGGGAGGTAGGGGGAGAGGGGAGTGGGGGAGGAGAGGGTGCTGCACGAATGCAGGAGAGGTTTGGGCCCAACGGGTCCACTAGTAAAATGTTATAAATCCTGTTGTGCAGCCACATTGGGCTGAGCGTTATTTTGCTGAAGGTGTATTCAATGCTTTGTTGAGAAGCCCATGACTTGGAACATGAGTTTAATCATGCGAGAATCTTTCTTTTGGAGAACGGAGCAGTGATCTAAACAATAATTGCATTTGCAGCTTTTGAGTTACTATTGAACTGAGAACCAGCTGCATTCCACAGTTAGTCCGAGAGTTAAAATGCTGGAAGTAATGGGGAAAAAAGCACAGCTTGCATTTTCCACCAGGAGAAATATGATCACTGTGTGGCTTTACCTCACCTGAAATGCTCTTCGGGTACATTTATAGCAAAGGAATAATGAGAGAAGGAAAAGATAAGAGAAAGATAATGAGGGATTTAACAATATATATTAATGAATTGGAATAGGGGGAGAGTGAGAATCAGAGAGATTGGTACAAGGCTGAGATTGATACAAGGGTACAGATGGAATGGTATTCTGGCCATGTAGGTGAGAAAGGAATGAGGTAGCAAGGAAATAAAGTGAGTTTAAGAAGGTCAGGAAATATTATAATCGTGATAGACAATAGAAAATAGGTGCAGGAGTAGGTCATTCAGCCCTTCGAGCCAGCATCACCATTCAATGTGATCATGGCTGATCATTCTCAATCAGTACCCCGTTCCTGCCTTCTCCCCATACCCCCTGATTCCGCTATCCTTAAGAGCTCTATCTAGCTCTCCCTTGAATGCATTCAGAGAATTGGAATCCACTGCCTTCTGAGGCAGTGAATTCCACAGATTTACAACTCTCTGACTGAAAAAGTTTTTCCTCATCTCCGTTCTAAATGGCCTACTCTTAAACTGTGGCCCCTGGTTCTGGACTCCCCCAACATTGGGAACATGTTTCCTGCCTCTAATGTGTCTAACCCCTTAATAATCTTATATGTTTCGATAAGATCCCCTCTCATCCTTCTAAATTCCTTCTAAATTCCAGTGTCTACAAGCCTAGCCGCTCCAGTCTTTCAACAAATGACAGTCCCGCCATTCCGGGAATTAACCTAGTAAACCTACTCCCTCAATAGCAAGAATATCCTTCCTCAAATTTGGAGACCAAAACTGCACACAGTACTCCAGGTGCGGTCTCACTAGGGCCCTATACAACTGCAGAAGGACCTCTTTGCTCCTGTACTCAAGGATTAAAGTGATCAAGTGATGCTATAGGATTAATTGTCAACAAAGCAGTCCAAACATAATAAGGATCGGCTCAATTTCAAAATGTTTGTACTATGCCTGTGATTACAAATCAGAGAGCACACTCTTCCTTATTTCTATATCTCCCTTTCCTTCTATCCAGAGATGTTGCCTGTCCCGCTGAGTTACTCCAGCATTTTGTGTCTATCTTCAGTTTAAACCAGCATCTGCAGTTCCTTCCTACTACACATCAGTGCGGTTATAAATCAGTGTCTCCAAGTGGTGGTGTTTTCACACGTTAAATTTTACATTTGTGCAACATGGAATCTTTGTGCAGGCATTAAATAGGTTCCTTCAAATAACTGGCTCTGAAGTAAAGTAGAATGTGGCTGCAGAAAGAATATTGTTTCTTCACTTGATTATCAGGTTAAAAGCCATGTTTGCAAAGTAACTGTGTAGGTTCAAGTGAGTTTTACTTATCATTTACCATAGAGTCGAGTGCAAAGTCAAGAGCGTTTTATGTCTTGAAACGGAACAACGAAATTCTAACTTGCAGCAGCAGCAGCAGAACAGGTTTGAATTCCATTGTATTTCCTATGACTGCACCCTAAGAGCTAAAGATCTTTCTTCATAATTTTTTTTTTTTAGTCTCCTGAGATTCGAAAGTTTCATCACATCAGCAAGAACGCGCACTTGTCATCGAGTCATCCAGCACAGGCGTTCTGGTTCTGGGATATGTGCTCCACCGAGTCCACACTGAACATCAACCACATTTGTACACACCATTCCAGTCGTATTACCAATTGAACATATCCACATTCCCATCAACATCCTCCAGATTCTATCACTCCCCTGCACATTGAGGATACATTACAATATCCCATTAACCTGCCAACCCACACGCCTCTGGGATGGGAGAAGAAATTGGAGCTCTCGGGGGAAATTTGCACACTCATGGGGAGAATGCTCAAAACCCATGCACTAGACATCAGCACCAGAGCTCTGAGGTCGCCATGTCACTGCGCCATCAACTAAAAACGTGTTGCAAGGTGCAGGATAATGATCATGCCGTGCCGTTCATATCAGTAGAGTAAGTAATAATGAAATCTTCTGCCACACCACAATGAGCCTTCAGCACCCCACCTCTACTGTTCTGCCCTTAGGCATATTCTGTCAGCACTTTACAGACACACACATGTGCACACACGCGCACACACGCGCACACATACACACACACATGTGCACACATACACACAAACACACACACACATGTGCACACACACACAAAAACACACACACACACGTGAAAATGAGAAGAAGCTGCTGACTCCTTTAAAAAAATGTAGGGGAAAGCAGGTTTACAGACACAGGGACATACAGTGGCCTGGGCTTCAAAAGTCTAAGAGTCCTCTGGGGAAAGGATTTTGAAGGCAGTAGGGTGCCTGTTTTCATTATTGAATGACGAGTTGTGGAATTTATAGGGTCTCTGGACTTTGGAAGCTTCGAGGTGCTTCTGGAATTTGTGTACATCAAGATGAATTTCCTGGAGCTTTTGAGTAAAATTAATGATTCTTCAGTAAGTGAAGGCATTTTAGTGCACTGAGGTTAATGGGTCTAATTTATTTTATAGGTTTTTTGTTTTGGATGTTTTCTTTGAAGGGAAAATGGTTACAGCAAAAACATTAACAACCAAATAGTAGTTGTAAAATTATGACACAAGTAAAGTAAACATGTAAACAAAAATATACGTTGCAGGCATGTCACGAGACAAAATAGCCTCAAACTAGGAACTGGTTGAATCAAGTTCAGGAAACATACACCATGTTCTTGACATTTATGTAAGCGAATAACATTCTTTAAGATAGCTCCCAGCTATTTATTATACCAGATTTGAAAGGACTATGAGAAATGAAAAAAATATTGCATTTGAAGAACATAATGCCATCACAGTGGAACTGCATGATCACAACTAACTCTTGTACATGGTCTTAGTGGGCTATTTCTATATAGTTTGTGCTTGATCTGGGATTGTACTCATGTTTCGTAATAATTTACTGAACTGTATGCAAAAAAAAGTGTTTCGCTGTACCTTGCTTCATGTGATAATAAAGAACCATTGAACCATTGAATATCCAAGGTACTGGAGGCCACCCATGTATAACAGTAGAACCTTCTTAAATATAAGTCCTTGTCTTCAAGACGAGAAGAAAGAAAACGGATGAACAAAGCCTAAATTAATTTGAACAATTATCCTTTCAAAAGATTTGCCATTATTATTGTTCCTTCTTGCATTTTCCTTCTCAACATGGTGATCTTTTAACCTCTACCAAAAATTAAATTAATAGTCCATTGTGATACCTCAAAGGCCAAATCCTGAATCAAGCTATGCATCTGAAAATTTAAATCTGGGCAATCATCCACTTCCAAATTAAAATGTGTCACATCTCAGAAACTATGTGAAGAACAGCACAAACTGTACTTAAAAATATTCAGATTTTTAGCATACATGTTGTTCATTTTTATATTGGGTTTTAAAATGAATGAATGTTAGTTTCACAAATAGAACAAGAGAATTCAGGGGTTTATAACCTTTAAAATTATATATGTAACGCAGAAGCAGTTGTTTCACAGCCTCCTTTTAATTCCAGAGAACTTCCTCCGTAAATGTAAGGCACCAGCTTTCTCACGCCTCCAGAGGACAACTTCTTATAGTTTAAGGCAACAGCCAAGTTGTATCTCCAGTGAAAAGCTCCCTTAAAACTTCAGGGAAAAGTTTCAGCATAACCTCAGGAAAGAAATCTCTGTCTATAGCATAGGTCTGTCTCACTGTTCCAGTGCACAACCCTTTCATTTTGGACTCTGAGAGGTTTATAAAACTGGAAAGGGAAATAGGGTTAGAGGGCACTGGTGCGTGTCGACAAGGAGAGCCACTATTGGCAGTGTTGATGAGGGGAAGGGAAAAGAAAGATGGGGAATGTTGGAGACTGACGTGAAGGTGCAAATCATCAGGGGTGTAGATAGGATAAACAATGAGATCCTCTCAGACTGAAGAAGAGTCTCCACTCAAAATGTCACCTATTCCTTTGGGATTGGACAGGCTAGATGCAGGAAAAATGTTCCCGATGTTGGGGGAGTCCAGAACCAGGGGTCACAGTTTAAGAATAAGGGGTAGGCCATTTAGGACTGAGATGAGGAAAAACTTTTTCACCCAGAGAGTTGTGAACCTGTGGAATTCTCTGCCACAGAAGGCAGTGGAGGCCAATTCACTGGATCTTTTCAAGAGAGAGTTAGATATAGCTCTTAGGGCTAACGGAATCAAGGGATAGGGGGAGAAAGCAGGAACAGGACATTGATTTTGGATGATCAGCCACGATCATACTGAATGGCAGTGCTGGCTCAGAGGGCCGAATGGCCTACTCCTGCACCTATTTTCTATGTTTCTATGTTTCTAAGACCCACTGAGTTACTCCAGCATTTTGTGTCTATAAACAATGAGAAACCTTTCCTCTAAGCAGAGAAATCTGTGAACAGAGGGCGTAGGTTTAAGGTAAAAGAAAAGGAACCTAGTGGGGAAAATTGGTTCTACGTAGAAGGTGGTTGAAATCTGTGTTGCACTGCTGGAAGGTGTTGGAGCAAGGCACTCTCACACATTGTGGCACATTTAGATGATCACTTGACATGCCGAACATGGAAATCAGTGTTGATTTAGTAAATGGAATTAGTATAGGGAGTACTCAATGGCCACCTGGACACGGTGGGCGAAATGGCCAATTTGCATGACTCATTTAGTTCATTTGAAGGCAGACAACCAGGGCAAGGACGGGATGGTAGGCAAATGATAGAGGATAGACGCAGCAAAACCCTGACAATGCTTGAGTTTGTGAAAAGCAGTAAGAATAGTGGTCTTCTCATTATATATACGTGGCAAATAATCTCCTTATATCTCCGGGAATTTTCATTTCCATTGAAAGATGAGCCAGGAGCAAAGATCACTTCTGCTGAGGAGGTGGAAATAACTTGTCTTGCTGACGGAATAGATTTCGGATTAAAGCCGAGTTCTGGGTTGAACAACATGCCAACTTCCATACAGCTTGTTTAGCTTCAGTGATAAAGCAGCAGAACTTCCAAGACTACTGAATAGGATGACTTTGCTCTTAATAGAAACATAGAAAATAGGTGCAGGAGTAGGCCATTCGGCCCTTCGAGCCTGTACCGCCATTCAATATGATCATGGCTGATCATCCAACTCAGTATCCTGTACCTGCCTTCTCTCCATACCCCGTGATCCCTTTAGCCACAAGGGCCACATCTAACTCCATCTTAAATATAGCCAATGAACTGGCCTCAACTACCCTCTGTGGCAGAGAATTCCACAGATTCACCACTCTCTGTGTGAAAAAAAACTTTCTCATCTCGGTCCTAAAAGACTTCCCCCTTATCCTTAAACTGTGACCCCTTGTTCTGGACTTCCCCAACATCGGGAACAATCTTCCTGCATCTAGCCTGTCCAACCCCTTAAGAATTTTGTAAGTTTCTATAAGATCCCCCCTCAATCTTCTAAATTCCAGCAAGTACAAGCTGAGTCTATCCAGTCTTTCTTCATATGAAAGTCCTGCCATCCCAGGAATCAATCTGGTGAACCTTCTCTGTACTCCCTCTATGGCAAGAATGTCTTTCCTCAGATTAGGAGACCAAAACTGTACGCAATACTCCAGGTGTGGTCTCACCAATGCCCTGTACAACTGCACCAGAACCTCCCTGCTCCTATACTCAAATCCCCTCGCTATGAATGCCAACATACCATTCGCTTTCTTCACTGCCTGCTGCACCTGCATGCCTACTTTCAATGACTGGTGTACCACGACACCCAGGTCTCGTTACATCTCCCCTTTTCCTAATCGGCCACCGATATTTCCTAATCTTCCCGATATTCTTTGAAACAAATGATTATGAGCTAATTATGTCAGTCACATGGTTCAACAGTGAGCATTGTGAAAACGTTGCCTTCGACAAGGCCCACATAGGAGATTAGTGGGCAAAATTAGAGCACATGGTATTGGGGGTAGGGTACTGACACGGATAGAAAATTGGTTGACAGACAGAAAGCAAAGAGTGGGGATAAATGGGTCCCTTTCGGAATGGCAGGCAGTGACCAGTGGAGTACCGCAAGGTTCGGTGCTGGGACCCCAGCTATTTATGATATACATTAATGACTTAGATGAAGGGATTAAAAGTACCATTAGCAAATTTGCAGATGATACTAAGTTGGGGGGTAGTGTGAATTGTGAGGAAGATGCAATAAGGCTGCAGGGTGACTTGGACAGGTTGTGTGAGTGGGCGGATACATGGCAGATGCAGTTTAATGTAGATAAGTGTGAGGTTATTCACTTTGGAAGTAAGAATAGAAAGGCAGATTATTATCTGAATGGTGTCAAGTTAGGAAGAGGGGATGTTCAACGAGATCTGGGTGTCCTAGTGCATCAGTCACTGAAAGGAAGCATGCAGGTACAGCAGGCAGTGAAGAAAGCCAATGGAATGTTGGCCTTCATAACAAGAGGAGTTGAATATAGGAGCAAAGAGGTCCTTTTGAAGTTGTACCGGGCCCTGGTGAGACCGCACCTGGAGTACTGTGTGCAGTATTGGTCTCCAAATTTGAGGAAGGATATTCTTGTTATTGAAGGCGTGCAGCGTAGGTTCACTAGGTTAATTCCCGGAATGGCGGGACTGTCGTATGTTGAAAGGCTGGAGCAATTAAGCTTGTATACACTGGAATTTAGAAGGATGAGGGGGGATCTTATTGAAACATATAAGATAATTAGGGGATTGGACACATTAGAGGCAGGAAACATGTTCCCAATGTTGGGGGAGTCCAGAACAAGGGGCCACAGTTTAAGAATAAGGGGTAGGCCATTTAGAACGGAGATGAGGAAGAACTTTTTCAGTCAGAGAGTGGTGAAGGTGTGGAATTCTCTGCCTCAGAAGGCAGTGGAGGCCAGTTCGTTGGATGCTTTCAAGAGAGAGCTGGATAGAGCTCTTAAGGATAGCGGAGTGAGGGGGTATGGGGAGAAGGCAGGAACGGGGTACTGATTGAGAGTGATCAGCCATGATCGCATTGAATGGTGGTGCTGGCTCGAAGGGCTTAATGGCCTACTCCTGCACCTATTGTCTATTGTCTTGTCTATTGTTACCTGGGTAAACCGCAGAGCAAGAAATGTGTGTTTATATCCAGGGAATAGACTCTAATCAATTACTACCTTATACATAGGGGCACAGTTCTTTAAATGTCCAAGGAACAGATGCTACATGACTACAGAAAGGTGCCTTCAAAAGATAGCGTCTCAGGCACAATTCCTGGACAAAAGAAATTTCCCACAGATATCCAGAGAATTAGGGGCGCACACGGTGGTGCAGCGGTAGAGTGGTTGCTTTACAGCACTGAGACCTGAGTTCGATCCTGACTACAGGTGCTGTCTGAATGGAATTTGTACGTTCTCCCTGTGACACGTAGGTTTTCCTGTGTGTTCCGGTTTCCTCCCACACTCCAAAGTCATGCAGGTTTGTAGGTTAATTGGCTTCGTTGAAGATTGTAAATTATCCCTAGTGTGTAGGATAGTGCTAGTGTATGGAGATTGCTGGTTGATGCGGACTCAGTGGGCCAAAGGGACTGTTTCCGCATTGTATCTCTAAACTAAACTAAACTAGACCCTCTTAGTCCTTCACGGTAAAGCCTCTTACATATCTCAAAACTAAAACACTCTGTTGAAATGGATATTTTGCTCAAGCCACAAGATTTTTAAAAATACCATTACTGCCACTGTGAGACCAATTAACAGAATGGTTAATATGAGTGTTACTAAATTCAGAACTATGTAATGTTCAGTATCAGCAATCATTCCCAAAAGCTGAGATTACATTGCCTTTAATCTGGCAAGCACCTTTATTAACTGGAGAAAAGGAATAGACGACATTTAGGGTTGGAATCCTTCTTCAATTAAATTGACCCAAAACCTCACTTATTCCTTTTCTCCAGAGACGCTGCCTTAGCTACAGTTACTCAAGCATTTTGCGTCTATCTTCGGTATAAACCAGCACCTGCAGTTCATTCCGACATCTTTATTAATTGACAGCTGTAGAACAACTGCACAATCCAGGGCCCATCAAGACACTTGGACTTCAAGGTACTTAAATGAGCAGAGGGATGTGGAAATAACATAGGCAAGTGGGATTAGAATAGATAAAAATGATAATCAGCAAAGACATAGTGGGCCAAGGGACCGGTTTCAATGCTGTACAACTTTACGACTACGTTCTCTCATGGTATTTGGAATAAACAAACCTTGCATTCAAAATCATTACCGTTTTTCCTTACAAAAAACAGCACCTCAGATGAGGCCAATTAAAAATCAATAATTTAGTTTTTTGTTTATTTAATTTAAAAAAACCAAATGGCAGGTTTTACCCTTTTCCTGTCATTCTGTATAATGTCAAAAATAGAAATCAACCAATACTTTCTTTGTCATGGACAGCGCATTTTACATAAAGTTCCTGTTGACCAACTAACTTATTTTTTCCCCATTATTAACTGCATCTATTTATGCCTCGATATAATGTTATTTTTTCATAGTCCGCCATTAACTGGAGTAGAATTACGACTTACTATTTCAACTGGAGGGCGTCTCCCCCTACTGAAGAAATAAGGTCAAGTATGGGTCTCAGGGGTAATGGGGAGAGGGCAGGAGAATGGGGTTGAGAGGGAGAGACAGATCAGCCATGATTGAATGGCGGAGTTGAGTTGATGGGCCGGATGGCCTAATTCTGCTCCTATCACTTATGAAATTATGAATTTATGAACTTACTTCTCCAACGCTGTCAGGAATTGGCTCATTGAACTGGAAATCCAAACTAACATCTTAAAGAATGGTTTCCACTTCCCTAAAGCACAGGTTTAACCCAACAATGTGTGCCCAACTAGAATTCCTGCTGAATTAAAGCAATCCGATATCTTCAGGATCCCCTCACTGCTCTGCACATTGTTTCAATTAGAGATGATCCTGCACATATTTTTGTTAACAATCTCATCAGTTATCCCAGCTAATGGATTTAATTATGCGTATACCATAGACTGATTCCCAGGAGCTGAAATTTGCAATGAAGAACAAAATTAAAATCTTTCACAAGATTTTCACAGAAACATTTGGTCATTTGAACCAAAAAAAAGGGAAATGTGAGAGCATATTAATGGTTCAATTTGATCATTTTTTAATTGTGTCCAAAATTGAAAATACCTGTTTGGGCACCATGTTGTGTGAGTCAAAGAGTCAGGACAACTGAATTGTAAATAGTAAAAATTAAGACTGAGAACATTTATTCATGCTGATCAACTTCTACTTGGAGCTAGTTTTCTACTAGTATGCAGGCCCATTTGAGGTAAAGAAAATAAAAAAATGGAAATTCTAGGTTGACACTTCCAAGACCACAAGAAATTGTGGACGCAGCCCAGACCATCACACAAACCAACCTCCCTTCTATTGACTCCATTTATATCTCATGCTGCCTCGGCAAGGCCAGCAGCATAATCAAGGATGAGTCGCACCCTGGCCACTCCTTCTTCTCCCCTCTCCCATCAGGCAAAAGGTATAGAAGTGTGAAAACGCACACGTCCAGACAGTTTCTTCCCAGCTACCACAACCAGAGAGCAGTACTGGACAACTATCTACCTCTTTGGTGATCCTCACACTATCCTTGATCGGACTTTGCTGGCTTTGCCTTGCACTAAACGTTATTCCCTTATCATTTATCCGTACATTGCAAACGGCTCGATTGTAATCATGTATTGTCTTTCTGCTGAATGGAACAAACACAACACGCAACAAAAGCTTTTCACTCTATCTTGGTATACATGGCAATAAAATAAACTGAACTGAACTGAACATTGTACTCATCCGAGGCACGTTTTGACAACACTGATTTTCTACCAAAAATGGCTGGACAATTATTCAAATTATTTCCAGCTGAAGCTCTGCCATTTCCAGTGTTAAAATACCTCACTGCACTGAATGGATTTGTATGCACACTTTGCTTCGTGTGCTCTTCACAACATTGATGCTTTCCGTAGGCTAGCTAATACTTCCTTCCTACCAGCTGGCCTTTTAATGGTTCTTGGCTGAGGTGTAGGTGCGGCTGTACATGGTACGTGAAGCATCTTATCTCTGGGGAAGAAAGGATTTGTAACAAGATGAATCTTCACACTGTATTAAGCACGCTTCCTGTTGACGGCTATTGGGTTTAATGTGGATGGGCTTGTCACTTCATTTCTTGTTCTGCGAAACAAAATGAAAATTATTTATCCGGTTAAGGGGCCACAGTCTTAGAATAAAGGGGAGGCCATTTAAAACTGAGGTGAGAAGGAACTTTTTCACCCAGAGAGTTGTGAATTTGTGGAATTCTCTGCCGCAGAGGGCAGTGGAGGCCAAATCACTGGATGAATTTAAGAGAGAGTTAGATAGAGCTCTAGGGGCTAGTGGAGTCAAGGGATATGGGGAGAAGGCAGGCACGGGTTATTGATTGTGGATGATCAGCCATGATCACAATGAATGCCGGTGCTGGCTCAAAGGGCCGAATGGCCTCCTCCTGCACCTATTTTCCTATTTTCTATGTTTCTAAATAAAATAATGGAATGAACAGGAAAATCAAAGTAAAGCTGTGAGCAGGTATGATCTATAAAATTAATAACCATTGGTTAAGTGGTCATGGATATTAATTGATTCATTTACATTTTTAGTTTTATTCCGCTGAATTGCTATCTGCCATTTTTTAACAGTGATAAATTAAATTCCTGTATTTTAGTAAAACAATTGATGAAAGTAATTGATCCACACAAAAGGATGAATTGGATGACTTTCTATAATATTTTGGCAGAAATAAACTAATCTAGCAAAATAATAGTGACACAAATAAATTGAATGCCCATGCAAAAACCTCAGGAGTATCGGTGTTTTGAATTTGAAGACTCCAGTCCCCTAGTTGTAATGTATGGCAGAGGAGAAACTGAGGAGCGAAGACATTGATCACAATTATTAGTAACATCATGGATTATAAACCCGAGCCTGTTAAATTTATTATGTTATCAGAGGAAAAAAATCACAAGGGTTTTGAAGTGTGGATGCTGCACAAAATAATTGCACCATCCTCCCGCACCAGTTTTGATCACCGTAAGTACATCAGAACATTCTCATGTGTGAATTCCTTCTGACATGGGAAGTTGATAGAGGTTGCACTCCAAGTTACACACCAATTAATTTGGAAATATATTGTTGGTCCTTCGTCATCACTCAATCCCCCTCTGTAGCAGCACTGCACGAGTGCCTTCACCTGAATCCAGCACCCCAGCATCTTTTCAAGGGCATTTAGGGACGGGCGATAAATAATGGTTTTACCAGTGATGCACAGATTTCAAAAATTGATTCAATAAAGATAAAAAGTCTCTTTATGGGAAGTCAAATGAAAAATGCAAATCATTTATCTGCATAGTAATTCTGGAAAATACTGCTCAGGGGTGAATTATTTTCTAGTATTGTACAATTAATCTCTCTCCGCTTCATCAACTCAGTTTGTTGGTCCATTGTGGGCCTGTGTACCTAACTATTTGCTGGAACCTTTAACTCCTAGTTAAGAATCGATCGACTGACCAAATGGTGCCAGAACAACAGCCTTGCTTTTAATGGCTGTAAAACCAAAGGGCTGATTGTTCACTTTGAAAGAGGAAGGCCAAGGATCCACAAACCTGGCTTCATCGACGGAGTGATGGAGAAAGTCAAAACCTTTAAATTCCTGGGCGTGGATACCTCTGAAGATCTGTCCTGGATCCAGCACATTAATGCAAACATAAAGAAAGCCTATCAATGTCTCTACTTCCTTGGAAGATTGAGGAGATTTGGTATGTCGACAAATACTCTCTTGAACATCTACAGGTGTATAGTAGAGAGCATATTGATTAGTTGCATCACAGCCTGGATTAACAACACGAACACCCAGGAACGCTGAAGATGATTGCAAAAAATGGTGAACACTGCCCAATCCATTACAGTACTGACCCCACCATCGAAGGGATCTACAGGAGTTACTGCCTCAAAAAGGGAACCAACATCATCAGAGACACAGAGCACCTTGGCCACACTTTCATTTCACTCCTGCGATCGGGAAGAAGGTATAGGAGCCTGAAAACTGAACCATCCAGGTTCAGGAACAGCTTCTTCCCTCCAACCATCAACCTATTAAACATTACAACCTCCAAATAAATTCCGAACAACATTGACTTGGGGGCATTGTTTTTTTTCTCTGAGCTATTATTGGGGTTTTCTTAATACATTGATCTTTTTTGTTGTTCATTACGGTATTATTACAGAGTCCAATGTTTACATATCTGTTGTGCTGCTGCAAGTAAGAATGTAATTGTTCCGTTTTGGGACAAACGACAACAGAACACTCTTGACTCAACAAGAGTTAATCTACCTGTTGGAACCTAAATTGCCACTGATCAGAGATCGTAATGGACAGGTCTTCATCAGCTCATTGTTCTTGAGTCCAAGTGAACTATAGGTTCACGTGCTCTGCAGGTTGGTTTATGACTGTAAAGTACAATTTTATCAATAGTTTATGCCTTTTAGGCTAATAAATAAACTAATAAATAATATTGTGTGATATATAATATTGTCACATTCTACCTTCCTTTGGATTGATCAAAAAGTACACAGAGCAAAGGAAAATATCTGAGGATTTACAGCCGGTAAAGAAAATGTATTCTAATATGCAATATCAGGTTGATTGCTAAATATACTGTGCTTATTAATATTAAAATGCCTGCAAAAATACTCTTCTGTCAGATGAAGAATAGACAAGATTCAATGTAAAAGTTCTGCGATGGACCCCAGTAAACAACTTAGCATTAATCTGACATTTCTCTACCCCATAGTTATTCAATGATGTGTCTGCATGAAATTACCTCTCTATTCATGCATTAGAATCAGAGAAACTTCCAGTGTAGGAGTTATTTATTCTGCTCATCACCCTGTGCTGATTCTATCAGAGAGCAGAGGTCTATAGTACTACAGTTCTGGGGTCTTTGTCCATAACCATTTCAGTTGCTCATTTTAAAATATATCTAGTTTGGACGTTTTTTTAAATGGAATCAATTTCCAGCATCTTTTTATGTATAGTACTCTAGATCCCAATGATAGCAAAATAATTCTCTTTATCACTCCTCTAGACCCTTTACTGGCCTCTTGCCATCTGCTTCTACGCATCGTCCATCTGCCTCTGCCTCACAACTCCATCCCTCCCTCATTTGCTTGACATCCTTCACCCTTTTCAATCCACCAGTGACCTCTTGCTTCTGCTCACCACTGCCCCCTCTTCGTTATACTTGCTATGCCCCCTCTCAGCCCCGATACATGGTTTTGACCTGAAATGTTGACCGTTCCTTTCCATCCGTAGATACTGCTTGACCTGCTGAGCTCCTTCAGCGGATTGTTGCTCCAGGTTTCAGCATCTTATAGTCTCTTGTGTGTCTTCCTGCTAGACCTGCTGTTCACCTGCTAGACAGGACAGACTTTTCCCACCTTATCGAAGCCTCTCAACATATTGAAAACCCATGGTACGTCACCCCTTAACCCCATTAATGTTTTTAATGGAACATCGTAATTGTAATCCCTATCCTTGGTCTGTCTTTGGCTTGTACTGTGGATTTCTGCTCACTCGAAGCTGGATTGAAGAAACAGAAATCTAATCTAAATTACATTACAGATGGAAGGATAAAAAGGCTCCTCAGATAGAACTTTATCCCTTAGATTTGTTGGAAACTAAAAGAACATTTTAACATTTAAGTCTGGCTGCAAAGATCGCAACAATAGATAAATATTAAGATTGACATTTACAACTGAGATTGGTCATACTGAATGCAAACTTAAAGGGGTTAGTTATTTTAGCAGTGGCATGCGTCAAAATAGTTTTTTTTCAATAAATAATGATCACCTCTATTGTAAAGCATTTGTCAGATTTGGTGGTGGATTTGAATGAAAATTTCGAAAGATATTAATAAACCAAATGAACCCACCCACCATTTCCTGCTATTGGCATTTTCCATCAATGATATTTTCACAGGTTTGCATCTATTACAACAGTTACCTGCTCAAGAATCCTAACATAAGCAGAAACCATAGCTTACTCTACATGACAACTATAATGGCAATAGACAATAGACAATAGACAATAGGTGCAGGAGTAGGCCATTCGGCCCCTTGAGCCAGCACCGCCATTCAATGTGATCATGGCTGATCATTCTCAATCAGTACCCCGTTCCTGCCTTCTCCCCATACCCCCTGACTCCGCTATCCTTGAGCTCTATCTAGCTCTCTCTTGAATGCATTCAGAGAATTGGCCTCCACTGGCAGGTTTACTCCAAGTGAGAGCTGCAGTGCCAGAGTACACTGGGCAGCAAGTACTACATTAGCCATTTAGGCCAGGAATCTAAGACATATTCCTACTCTTAGAACCTAAGCATGTCGGTTCAAATACAGCAATTGCCCGGGTATCAGCAAATCCTCCATCATGATTAACGTTAAGTTTAGCAGCTCATTGTACAACTACAGTGAAATCTGCGATAACTTTCAGTGAATAAAATGCAGTTTTGTTATCATGATGACTTTGTAAGTTTTTTAATATAGAAAACAAAGTTAATTAACTAAGTGCATCGGCACTGTGCGGAGAAGCACATTAGTTACTGACCTCTGACGCATGCGGAAAGGGAGGCTATAAAGCATATTGTGAGTAAGGCCATTCGGCCTTCCCATGTGCTTGCAACTCGTTGTCAATTTACCATGTTTATAGTTTCCTTCATCAGAGAAAAAAAAATCCTTGTAAAAGATTCACTTGCAGTAGCGTTCTCACGTTTGAAAATTGCTGTTGGTAGGAGCGCACATATTTGGAGGTAGCGATGAGGAAATCCTCAACTTATTCACTAGTTTTTCTTTGGATTTTTTACCGCTCTTTGAAGAAGACAGGTGTGCGAGATCATTCACCCTAGCCCTGACTCGCCTTGCCATCTGTCAAAAACGCCATCTACTGGCTTGTCAACAGCAACAAAAATGGTTTAATTGCTGACAAACTTTATTAGGCACAATGGAATGACACCTGAGATGTCCCTCGGGTTATCGAACATTTTTCCTGAGGCTGCAATTCAATCAGACGACGACGTAGCAGAGAGCCTGGACTATTGATCCTCGAGAATGTTGCTTATCGATGTTACCAAGCCAAAAATCACCTGGCACAGGAACAAGTGTGGTGTTCACATGCAACTGAAATATCCTGAGTACGAGCGCACGACCAGTGATCATTCACGCATTAACCCTTGGCACCCAGCAAGAAACAAACTGCTGGAGGAACTCAGCAGGTCAAGAAGCATCTCTGGAGGCAAGAGATGATCAATATTTGGGGTCAAGACTCTGCTTCAGAAAATTTCCCTCCCATCTACCAGCCCCTGCCATGCTCCTCCCTTTCACCTCTTTATATTGACTATCTTCCCTCTTCACTCTCTGACTTGATACATTATCTTGAACCAAAACACCCACCACTCCTTTGCCTTCACAGATGCTGCCTGGCCCAATGAGTTCTTCCACCATTTTGTGGTTTGCTGCAGATTCCAACATCTGCAGTCTCTGGTACCGTACCTGTACACATAGGATAGGGATTTCGTTGGAGCTACTCTAATTTGCAAAAGTCAAAAACTCTGCAGTGTCTCCAGTCCTCGGTGGGATAGCTGTCCCCTATTGGTATCCTCTCGGGCGAAATCAAGACAAACTTGATTTTTATATTTTATTTTTATTTTTATATGCACAAGTACAATGTGATACAGGAGGAATGAGAAACCCGTTTACAGTGGCTTCACTAGGATGTGGACTCAGACAACGCACAAAAAATAAATGACATATAAATTGTACAAGACTGAAAAGGAAAAAAGGCTGCAAAAACAAGACATTAGTGCAAAACAGAATTTGAAAAACAAGTCTATGGTAGTGCAAGATATGATCCATTGCTAAGATGGGATTAGGGTCATGCAAGTTGGTTCAAGTACCCGATGATTGTGGGTAAGTAGCTCTCCCTGAACCAAGTGGGGTTAAACTTGAGACTTCTGTACTTCCTACCTGACGGTAGCAACAAGAAAGTGGCCTTACCTGGATGGTGGGGAATATTGACGAAAGATGATACAACTCAAGGCATTGCCTCGTGCAGATGCTTTTGATGGAGGGGAGGGTTGTGCCCATGATGGACCAGGCTTAGTCTGCCACCAATCTAAAGCCTTGCCTTCCAGTGCATTGGAATTGTTGTACCAGGCCATGATGCAACCAGTGAGGATTCTTTCCCTGCTGCATCTGGAGAAGATTGTTAGATGACTGGACCTGACCAGTCCCTGGCCACTCCCTCTCCTACCCTCTCCCATCAGGCAAAAGGTATAGAAGTGTGAAAACGCACACTTCCAGATTCAGGGACAGTTTCTTCCCCGCTGCTCTCAGGCAACTGAATCATCCTACCACAACCCGACAGCAGTGCTGAGCTACTATCTACCTCTTTGGTGACCCTCGCACTATCCTTGATTGGACTTTGCTGGCTCTTCCTTGCACTAAACGTTATTTCCTTATCATGTATCTGGACAGTGTAAATGACTCGATTGTAATCATTTATTGTCTTTCTGCTGACTGGATAGCACGCAACAAAAGCTTTTCATCTGGCCATAAGGTTATAAGGAACAAGATTGGAATTAGGCCATTCGGCCCGTCAAGTCTACTTCGTTATTCAATTATGGCTGATCTATCTCTCCCTCCTAACCCCATTCTCCTGCCTTATCATATCATATATATACAGCCGGAAACAGGCCTTTCGGCCCACCAAGTCCGTGCCGCCCAGCGATCCCCGCACATTAACACTATCCTACACCCACTAGGGACAATTTTTTTTTTTTTACATTTACCCAGCCAATTAACCTACATACCTGTACGTCTTTGGAGTGTGGGAGGACACCGAAGATCTCGGAGAAAACCCACGCAGGTCACGGGGAGAACGTACAAACTCCTTACAGTGCAGCACCCGTAGTCAGGATCGAACCTGAGTCTCCGGCGCTGCATTCGCTGTAAAGCAGCAACTCTACCGCTGCGCCACCGTGCCGCTCTAACCTTCTCCCCATAACCTCTGACATCTGTACTAATTTGTATTAAAATACCAAGAATCTATCTATCTCTGTCTTAAAAATATCCCAAAAAATATCTACAGCCATCTGTGGCAAAGAATTCCACAGATTCACCACCCTCTGACTAAAGAAATGTCTCCTCACCTCCTTCCTAGAAGAACGTCCTTTAATTCTGAGGCTATGACCTGTAGTTCTAGACTCTCCCACTAACATCCTCTCCACATCTACTTTATCCAAGCCTATCACTATTCTGTATGTTTCAATGAAGTCCCCCCTCATTCTTCTAAACTCCAGCGAGTACAGGCCCAGTGCTGACAAACGCTCATCATAGGTTAACCTGCTCATTCCTGGAATCATTCTTGTAAACCTACTCTGGACCCTCTCCAGAGCCAACACATCCTTCCTCAGATATGGTGGCCAAAATTGCTCACAATATTCCAAATATGGCCTTACCAGTGCCTTATAGAGGTTCAACATTACATCCCTGTTTTTGTATACAAAGCCTCTTGAAATAAATGCTAGCATTGAGTTTGTTTTCTTTACAATCGATTTGACCACCAGATAAACTTTTTGGGAATCCTGCACCAGCACTCCCAAGTCCCTTTGCACCTCTGATTTCTGCATTCTCTCCCCATTTAGAAAATAGTCTACGCCTTTATTCCTCCCACCAAAATGCATGACCCCACACTTTGCTGTACTACATTCCATCTGCCACTTCTCTGCCCACTCTCCCAAGTCCTTCTGCAGAGTCCCTGCTTTCTCTACACTACCTGCGCCACCACCTATTTTCATATCATCTGCAAACTAAAGCCTTCAATCCCCTTGTCTAAATCATTAATATTCAACATTAAGAGTAGCGGCCCCAGCACCGACCCTTGCGTAACTCCACTAGTCACTGGCAGCCGACCTGAAAAAGCCCCCTTTATTGCCACTCTTTATCTTTTGCCTTTCAGCCATCCTGCTATCCATTCTACTATCTGCCCTTTGATACCATGGGCTCTCATCTTCCTAAATAGCTTAACGTGTGGCACCTTATCAAAGGCTTTCTGAAAATCTAAGCAAACAACATCTACTGACTCTACTTTGTCTGTCCTGCTATTTAGTTCTTCAAAGAATTCCAGCAAATTTGCAAAGCCATGCTGACTTTGGCCCATTTTACGGTGATCTTCTAAGTACTCAATAACCTCATCCTTTATAATGGACTCTAAAGTCACATGTGACAATAAACTAAACTGAACTGAACTAAGTGAAAAATATGCAGGATTTACTATGTTACTTCCCTGTGCTCGGCAACAGAGGGTTAACTGAAAACAAGCCTTGGGACACAGCCTGGCAAGACTGACCTCAAACCATCACCATGGCCATTATGGTCATGGCCATTAAGGCTGGCCAACCATAAACCAAAGCTGGTAACATGCAAACTTTCATTTAATAGATTTGCGTTCTGTTGATGTTGCTTCTTCCCCTCCAGGCACAATCAGAGGAATTGATCATAGCTCCATCATGACATTGCTCATCCAGTAAAGGTCACAACAGCTGCACTGTGAAAATCTACACTGCGCATAATTTGAAGAGGTGATTGTACACGTTCACAAAATCTATTTCAGTATGTGGCTGGCTGATATTCCAGTCCAGTTCAGTGCAGGGTTGACGTCTCAAGATTACCTCTGGAAGGATTACTTGCATCTTGAGCAGCTTTTGTTGCCAAGTTGACATTGTAGAGCCAACGGGTTTATTTTGTTAAACTACAACATTCTGTGACCACTCATTAAATTAGTGGAGATTTCACGGTCTATCAATTAAACTGGGCATGGATCACTTAAAAAAAATTCAGAGACACAAGACAATCTCTGACATCAAACAAGATGGACACAAAAAGCTGGAGTAACTCAGCGGGTCAGACCGCATCTCTGGAAAAAAGAAATAGGTAACGTTTTGGGTCGAAACCCTTCAGGGTTTCAACCTCAATGAAACCAGCAAATGGGGTTGATGTTGCCATAACTCTGTACACACAGAGCAGTTTGGCAGGATTGATATTCATTTTATATTTTTCTCAGGAAGGATGAGCAATTTCATTGAGGATTATTTCTTACATTTTTACCTTGTTCTCCCTCACAGAACTCAATGGAAGGAAGCGATGAGCTTGTAACACACTGGGCTGCATTCAACACTCTCTGCACCTTCAGGCGATCAAGATCAGAGTGATTGTCATACCAGACTGAGATGCACCCCCATTCAAAATACTTTCTCATCTGTAGACGTTCAGGATCACTGCATCAGTGTCAAGGGACCAGGTTAGACTGTTGGTTAGGTTTGTTGATTAGGAAGAAATATTAGGTGGAATCCCAGGGCAACTCCTCTGTTCTCATTTGAGTAGCACCAAGGGATCCATTAATTTCACTCCCAACCTGTTGCACTGAGGACCCACTTCAGAAGTGAACCTTAAACTCACCATTTATATAGATGTGGCATCAAGAATACTGTGATTTTGCCAAAGCTAAATGAATGTCTTAATCTTGTGGTAACAAAACATGCTAAATTATTAATTCTATGTTAAGGGGGACGGATGGGGTGTACGCTGGATTTTGTACAGAGCCAGTAGATTTGTAAGTCAGGTTCACAACACAATAAGAGCAGAAGCATCAGCACAAGAGGAAACCACTTCCATATCCTTGCTGTTTGTCTGTAACCTTGTAAACTTCTCACCCTGACAACTCTCCAGCAGAAAAGTAGTTATTTTTGATCTACTACATCAAAGGCTGTCGCTATTTGAATAACATATGTTGGCCCCCTTAACAATCTTCTTATTCAACAGAGAATATTGACAAATCATTCTATTTGGTATCCTTTCTGAGATCTTTCCTAGAGTCATAAAGTCTCGCAACATGGATACAGGTCCTACGGCCCAACTTGCCCGCACCGGCCAACATGTCCCATCTACACAAGTCCCACCTGCCTGCATTTGGCCCATATCCCTCCACGTACCTGTCTAAACGTTACTTAAACATTGTGATAGTACCTGACTCAACCATTTCCTCCGGCAGCTCATTCTATACACTCACCACCTTTGTGTGAAAAAGTTACCCCTCAGGTTCCTATTAAATCTTTCCCCCCTCACCTTAAACTTATGTCTTCCGGTTTTTGATTCATTAAAGAGTCACATCAGAAAGCGATACTCTCTCTGAAATTCATTTAATTATGCCAAAGTGGAATGTGCTCGTAACCATAGACAAATTTCTGGACATACAGTATATCTGTCTAGAATTGTGGTACTCAGAATTGTCTGCAGTCAGCTAGCTGAAAACTAACCAGTGATTTATAAACTTCCAGCATGATCTCCCTGCTTTTGCACTCTGTGCCTTCATTTATTAAACCAAGAAAACCCATAAATGTTTTAGCTAGGATTTGCCTTAAGCATTGTGAATGTCTCTCTCCACAGCTTTGTAATGCTATTGTAGTATAGCTCCTCATTTGTCATATCACATTTCATCATGGTATACCTCTTCCTATTGAATGCTAACTGCCTTGCATCTGCCCTGTGCACCACCCTGAATCTAAAATTATCCTCTTAATTGCCAAATTCTATAAGGTTCACAAGCTTTCTTATGCACACTTGAGAAATGGATTTGGACATAACAAGCAGGCAGAGTAGTGTTATAATGGCAGTGAAGCAGAGTCAATGTTCATACCGCTGGGGTGTAAACTGCCCAAGGGAAATATGAGATGCTGTTGCTCCAATTTGCACTGGGCCTCATATAACATATAACATATAACAATTACAGCATGGAAACAGGCCTGTCCGGCCCTACCAGTCCACGCCGACCATTCTCCCTGACCTAGTCTCATCTACCTGCACTCAGACCATAACCCTCCAATCCCCTCCTATCCATATACCTATCCAATTTACTCTTAAATAATAAAATCGAGCCAGCCTCCACCACTTCCACCGGAAGCCCATTCCATACAGCCACAACCCTCTGAGTAAAGAAGTTCCCCCTCATGTTACCCCTAAACCTTTGTCCCTCA
Source organism: Rhinoraja longicauda (assembly GCF_053455715.1). Lineage (NCBI taxonomy): Eukaryota > Metazoa > Chordata > Chondrichthyes > Rajiformes > Arhynchobatidae > Rhinoraja > Rhinoraja longicauda. The sequence continues at coordinate 14,309,014 of NC_135984.1, read as the reverse complement.
ATTCTGAAGCTATGTCCCCTTGTTGGAATCTTCCTCACTCTCAAAGGGAAAAGCCTACCCACGTCAACTCTGTCCGTCCCTCTCATAATTTTAAAAACCTCTATCAAGTCCCCCCTCAACCTTCTACGCTCCAAAGAATAAAGACCCAACCTGTTCAACCTCTCTCTGTAGCCTAAGTGCTGAAACCCAGGCAACATTCTAGTAAATCTCCTCTGTACCCTCTCCATTTTGTCGACATCCTTCCTATAATTTGGCGACCAGAACTGCACACCATACTCCAGATTCGGCCTCACCAATGCCCTGTACAATTTCAACATTACATCCCAACTTCTATACTCGATGCTCTGATTTATAAAGGCAAGCATACCAAACGCCTTCTTCACCACCCTATCCACATGAGATTCCACCTTCAGGGAACAATGGAGGAGGCCCATGACAGAAAGGTCAGACTGGGAGTGGGAGGGGGAGTTGAGGTACTAAACCACCGGGAGATCAGGTTGGTTAAGGCGGACTGAGCGAAGGTGTTGAGCGAAACGATCGCCGAGCCTGCGTTTGGCAATTGGTTTAGAATATAAATGTACAGATGCAATGTTGAATCTATCTAGAACCAAATGGCCATATTGTGTCCAACTTTTGGAATTACATCATAAGGGCACGGAATGGGGGAGGATGGGATATAGTGTAGCATGGGATATTTAATAATAATAATAATAATAATAATAATAATAAACATTTATTTTATATAGCGCTTTTCCAAGTGCTCAAAGATGCTTTACAAAAACAGTCATGACATAAAAACAAACAAACGAACTGTCCTGACGGAGAAGCGGCGAACAAATAGCGCCAGCGTCCTCTCACGTCAGGGTCCGGCAGTAGACAATAAAGAACACAAGACACACAATTACAATTTTAACACAAACAGCCATCACAGTGATTGCTCCAGGCACACCCTCACTGTGATGGAAGGCAAAGAAAAGTCTTATCTCCTCCTCATTCTTCTCCCGTGGTGCCACGAGGCGATCGAGGCTCCCAACTTTTGAAGCCCCCATTGCAAGAGCATTTGAAACTTTTCTAGTTAAGCAAGAGAAATGAAGTTTTTGAGATGCTTAAAATTAACAAGATGGGAGGCAAAGTAGACTGATATACAATTTACAGTGGTTGAGGGACGAGAACAATGGGATGCAGATGAAAGCTTTAAAATGTATGTGTTTAAACATAGAGGGAGGAAACCTTTTCACTTGAGGTCTGGGACTGTAAAAGTTAAAGCCCAAACAACTGTTTAATGCAGTGAGCACATTAACATTAAGGAGTAGGTCTGATGGATATCTGACAAAGAACGAATTAAGTGTAAGAAGGAACTGCAGATGCTGGTTTAAACCGAAGATAGACACAAAAAGCTGGAGTAACTCAGCAGGACAGGCAGCATCTCTGGAGAGAAGGAATGGGTGACATTTCAGGTCGAGACCCTTCTTCAGACAGAATTAAAGTAGGTACCATAGTATGATTTAAGAGGCTTTCAGATAGGCACAAGGATATGCAGGAAATGGAGGGATATGGATCTCATCAGGCAGAGGAGATTAGTTTAACGTGGCATCATGTTCGGCACAGACATTGTAGACTGAAGGGCCTGCTCCTGTGCTGTACAGTTCTATATTCTATGTTCTTGAATTGGAGGTAGGGCAGGAATATAGGTTGTGACATCTGCTTTGAAAAAATGAACATCACTGTAGACTATTTATTTCAGACTGTCTATTTCTGTACATGAATTACCATCTAACTTTATGAAATTCACAACACCTCGCGCAGTATTCCTCCTTTCAGTTGTGTTGTACACACTCTTTGTACTTGTAAAAGTTATATTGGCCCCAATATTATGTTCAGAGAAAAGGTGACTCCACCTGCTGCTGAGGTGTGAAGAAGCCCATATTTACTCGTGTGAATCCCCCAACCTCAACTTGTGCTTCAAAGTCAACCCAAACGTCAGTGGCAAGGCCCTGTTAACATTAGTATTCATCATCTGGGAGGAGAAATCAACAGAAGCCCAATCCACTAAACAACTGAAAACAGGCGATAACTGGTCCAGTGTAGCTGGCTGTCAAAACTATACTGGTCTCTAGGGATCACTGCCAATGAAAAAGGATATTCAAATTATTAACCCAATTATAATTAGCTAAATAATTGTAAACTTGAAAAACAGTTCACTTAAATATGTAATGAATACTCATGTATTTTAAATGAATTAAAATGTAAATTTGCTGATTGTTAACTTTATTCCACACAGCTCTACCTCTGTTCTTATGAAGGCTAGCATGGTGTCCACACCTGTTTTAACATGACATTTATTGTCAGAGCTGGTTTCCCAGGGCAATTGTACTGCATCTGTTGCAACCTTGTGCTCCACCCATCAGTGCACAGTCCGATTCGGAAATCATTCTGCAAACAACTATGGACCTCTGCATTCCCGCAGGTATTCCAAAGTCGCCGTCTACTACATGAGAAATTGTTGGCTGCTACATGAGAAACTGCTGACAATTCTCCGCAAAATTTGGGACAACGGTATTTTGCATGCAACTGAAGCAGGGAGTGGAGTGATCACATGATTCAAATTTTACGCAGTCTGACCTTTGCCAACAGGTACACCTCTGCCTAATTGAATTCTCCCTCAAATCAATCTTCTCTTATATTGGTCACGATCATTGATCTGCCATATTGACTACTTCAGTAATCATTGACTTCATCTTTCTACTCACCATTGTCCTTTCCTTCCACATCCTCAGCAATGATCTCCTTCTCCAGCAATGACCTTCCAGTTTATTTTAGAGATACAGCGCGGAAACAGGCCCATCGGCCCACCGGGTCCGCTCCGACCAGCGATCCCCGCACATTAACACTATCCCACACGCACTAGGGATAATTTTTACATTTACCAAGCCAATTAACCTACAAACCTGTACGTCTTTGGAGTGTGGGAGGAAACCAAAGATCTCGGAGAAAACCCACGCAGATCACGGGGAGAACGTACAAACTCTGTACAGACAGCGCCTATTGGTCAGGATCGAACCCAGGTGTCCGGCGCTGCATTCGCTGTAAGGCAGCAACTCTACCGCTGCCTCATCGTGACCACCCTTGGTCTTCCCTATCTACAAAAGGTGTCTGACATTGAAGTAAGAGCTTCAGCATTTATGTGGGTAAATTTCAGAGGAGAATGTGGATGGGAAGTTCCAGACCTAGTCTGCTGTAAGTGATCCTGCATCGATTTGGTCTGCTGTAGTGAAGACAACAAATAAGAGGAAAGGAAGGTGGCACAGTGGCTCAGCTTGGGTACACAGTGGCACAGCTGGTAGAGTTACTGCCTCACAGTGCCAGAGACTGTGGTCCGATTCTGGCCTCAGCTGCTGTCTCTCTGGAGTTGACACATTTTCCCTGTGACCAAGTAGGTTTCCTCGTGGTGCTCCAGTTTCCTCCCCCATCCCAAAGACGTACGGGCTTTCAGGCTAATTGGCTTCTGAAAGTTGCCGTAATGTGCAGGGAGTGGGTGCGAAAGTGGGATAACATAGAACTAGTGTGAACAGGGTGATCGATGGTCGGTGTGGTCTCAGTAGGTCGAAGAGTCTGAAGAAGGGTTCCAACTCGAGACGTCACCCATCATTTTTCTTCAGAGATGCTGCCTAACCCGCTGAGTTACTCCAGCACTTTGTATCTGTCATCTGGTGGCCCAAAGGCCTGCTTAATGCTATATCATTCAATCAATTTAAAAAAAATGCATTGCCAAGATGTGAATAAATGAGAAGTGATTTGAACAAGTATTTTTGGAAATTGCATTAATGTTACAGAGTTCTGATTACAGCATGATTGATACTTGTTATTGCCAGCTTGTGTTATGGTTTTTATATTACCCCAAACCTTTAAATCTTACCATTCACACCTCTAGTTACACATTCCAGCAACAATTTTCAGAATAAATTAGAATTGGTCCCTGATCTTTGTTAGATCAATCCAATTGATCACAAAATCAAAATGACAAATTGAAATCATCCTTCTTAGCACTCAAATTTTCAAAACAACTGGTCAATGAGATAGTTGAACATTATTCGATAAATTAATAATTAATACAATTTGGAAAGGCAAAGACAAGGTCAAAATGTGAGGATTCTGTAAAAGCCACGACTGGATATTTTAGGAAGGAAACTAGAGGAAGTGCAAAAATTGAAGACAGGACAAAACTAAGAAATCTGGAGGTTGATGTGATCAATAATTAATCAGGATGCTTTTTGGACCTGGAATAGATTCAAAAGTAAAGGCAAAAAAGTGCACTACACAGCAATGATTCTGTCCTTCACACTGCTGGGTTTGGTTAAGTTTTAAAAAGTCACAGCGTGCTGAAATAAAGGGGGCTTGTATGGTTGGCTGCCAGTGGCTGGTGGTATTCCGCAGGGGTCAATGTTGGGTCCACTGCTCTTCACATGGTATATCAATGATTTGGAAGATGAAATTGAGGGCTTTGTGGCCAAGTTTGCGGATGATACGAAGACCGGGTAGCATAGAGGAAGCAGGGAGTCTGAAGAAGGACTTGGACAGGTTGGGAGAGTGCGCAAAGAAGTACCATGTGGAATACAGCACAGCAAAGTGTGCGGTCATGCATTACGCATAGTATCAATAAAGGCATAGACGATTTTCTAAATGGGGAGTGGATTCTGAAATCAAAACACCCTGTGGATGAGCTCAACAGGTCGAGCAACATTTGTAAGTGTAAATGAATGGCCGACGTTTCTGTTCGAAACCCTCAATCAGGAATTAAAGTGCAGAAAGGATGTTGCCATTTTCAAGAAAATAGGGGAAGTGGTGACACACCTCTGCTCAACCCTCTGAGTTCCTCCATCCAGCAGATTGTTTGGTGCTCCAGATTCCACCATCCACAGTCTCTTGGCCTCACTGCCATCACTGTCCTAGAAAAGCTAATATCCTGGGTACATTACTCCCCAGATATCTCAGGCCTGGAGTGTGGATCGTGGAACACTCCTACTGTGCCTTATATGACAGGCCCACTGAGGCTTCGGCACATCTGTTCCAACTTCGTCTTGTTTTGGAGGCCATGTGGGACCACAGCCATGATTCCCAAGTTAGCAATAAAAACGACCTCAAAACTTATCGCTTACACAAATTCATTCCATCTTATCAATACTCTCTTCAACTCCACTGAATACGGTGGCACGGTGGCGCAGCATTAGAGTTGCTGCCTTACAGCTAATGCAGCGCCGGAGACTCAGGTTCGATCTTGACTATGGGTGCTGTCTGTACGGAGTTTGTACGTTCTCCCCGTGACCTGCGTGGGTTTTCTCCGAGATCTTCGGTTTCCTCCCACACTCCAAAGACGTACAGGTATGTAGGTTAATTTGACTGGGTAAAATGTAAAAATTGTCCCTAGTGGGTGTAGGATAGTGTTAATGTGCGGGAATCGCTAGGCGGCGCGGACTCGGTGGGCCGAAGGGCCTGTTTCCGCGCTGTATCTCTAAATCTAAATCTGTAACATGAATTCTCCTGCAAATGACCTCCCAAGACTGCTCATTATTGATGATAATTACGAAAGGCGTGTCTAAGCTGATTAGGTCTGCTTTCTTATGTGCTATCCTCATTGAATGTTAATTGTACAAATGTTATTCACTTTCACAGTAGAAGCATCAATTGCGCTTTGCAGGTGGATAAACAATATCCAATTGTTCAAGAGTAGGCATACCATCAAAAACAAAGTCATATCTTGTGCGTCATGCACTAGAAAATAGCGATGGCACTTTGCAATCATTTTTATAACTCAATTTTTAAGTTTGTCATAAATAAAATAATGCACAAAACATGAACCTCGACGTCATGAAATTTAATGTTCCAGTGTTTCGGTATTCAGTGACGGTATCATTTTTTTGTGCCTATAAAGGACAACTATATTTCACTGTGTAAATTATATTGAATGCAGCTCTGCAATGGGAAAACTAACTTCTGCAAAGGTAAGAGCAACTTCCGTTGAGTATCAGTGACCATAAGAAATGAGTGTCATTATTTATCGGTGGCGATAATACACTTTGTAGAAAGGAGTGATGCACTTCCACCATTTTGCTCTACCAGTCAGCCTTGCACTTTTGAAGGAAGTGACTGTTGTTGCAAAATTGTTCCAAAGGTTGAATTACCTACCGGTACCTGTTGATAACTAATATAAAGAATGACCTGAGTCACAGCAGTGTTTGTGGCAATCTATTAAACTGCATAACAATATTAGTGAATGTTTATTGACCATCCCATCCAATCCAAACATGAATAAATGGCAGCAGTTTTGTTAAATCAGCTAATCAATAAAGTATCTGTGGCCATGTCTTTATGTGCTGAATCTTTTTTTCGCTTGCATCAATTTAATATTGAAATTTGGCAATATTAGAATTGCTAACACTTTGGATTTGCACATTTTAATTGGTGGTACAGAACTTGGAAAAATAATATTTGAAGCCTGACCTTTTTTTGAGTTGTATATGTACATCTCATTGTACTACCAGGGCGGCACGGTAGCGCAGCGGTGCTGCTTTACAGCGAATGCAGCGCCGGAGACTCAGGTTCGATCCTGACTACGGGTGCTGCACTGTAAGGAGTTTGTACGTTCTCCCCGTGACCTGCGTGGGTTTTCTCCGAGATCTTCGGTTTCCTCCCACACTCCAAAGACGTACAGGTATGTAGGTTAATTGACTGGGTAGATGTAAAAATTGTCCCTAGTGGGTGTAGGATAGTGTTAATGTGCGGGGATCGCTGGGCGGCGCGGACTTGGTGGGCCGAAAAGGCCTGTTTCCGCGCTGTATATATATGATATGATATGATATGATCTGTTTGGCTGATGAATATGGGACTGACTAGAATTCAAATCCGATTGCTATCAATCTGATAAATCGTCTAATTTGTAAGCTACAATGAGAAATATAACCAATGTAGATTATCAGAAAAATCCTACAAGGTCAACATCCGGGAAGGTAATTGTACAATTGCAATGCCAGAGACTGTACATGCTGGAATCTTGAGCAAAGAAAATGTTCTGGGGAACTCAGCAGATCAGGAAGCATTTGTGAAGGGAAATTAATGCCAAGACAGCCTTTATTCGATGGAGGCAAAGGATGTTTGAAGATCAAGGTTTCAATCCTGGTTCTACCCTCATGGTCTATGAACAGCAATGACCTTTGCTCTCATATATATGTCCAAACTCTGGACTACCTACAGCAGGCAACTCATTGTGGAAAAAATACTATGTTTGAAAATTCTTCCAAATCCACTGGCAAACCAATGTTAGTGTCCTTTCCTAAGCCACCACCTCTGGCGTTGTGGCCCCATTGCACTCAGGTAGCTCCATGTTCTGGGGAACAGCGGTAAAAAGGGCAAAAGTTCAGATTATGGGAAGATATCCAGAGGTTTAGGTGTGCACTCTAAGCCATGACATCACTTGAACACTGGTTTGATATTCTTAGAGCAAGTGGAATATTGGGAGTTTTCTTGGCCTCGAACAGTTCAGAAGATGACTGATTTGTTTAAACTACATGAGAGCTAGTTCAGCAAAGTATGAAGACAATGGCTTTACCAATGCTGGTATCATCTACAAAGGTAGTAGTGGACTGTTATAGAATTTCAAACATGTTGAATGGTGTTGATGTAGTGGAAGAGATTGCACAGGTCAAGGAAAAGGACATCACAAAATGCTGGAGTAACTCAGCAGGTCAGGCAGCATCTCTGGAGAGAAGGAATGGGTGACGTTTCGGGTCGAGACCCTTCTTCAGACTGATGTCAATGGTGTTCAAGTTATTGAGTGGGCCGGAGGGAAGATGTGGGAGGACGTGAAGAGTGAAGTTTGCTGAGGACACTGTGGTTAAGGTGCAGCAAGGGAAACCAAGAATCATGATGCTTAAGATGTCTACATGGTAAACTACCTGGATGGAAGGAACAGATAGAGGTTTTGTCTTCCTAACTTCAAAAGGACAACAAACCAAAACTGCAAAAGACACATCAAAGGACATCGTGGAGCCAATGTGAGTCATAACATGAGAAAGAATGTTGTGAAGACAGGACGCACTGAGGAAAATTTAAGTTAGGAACTGTTATAATTGGGTGTATGATCCTTAGGAATATGTTGGAGAGAGTTAATTATTGTAATTATTCTTATTGCTGAGGGACTTTTTGGTTGGTGTTAAGTTTGGGTTTGTAATTGATGATTGGAAGTGATTTCATACATTATATATTCATAGTCACGTGCAATAATGGAAAGATTTAGCACAGGATATGAGACGTACTTGGTGAAGCCTATTAGAGAAATCCATCGTGGGATTTGCTTGCAGTAGAGTTCTTACTGAGTTATATATTGTGGTTGGCTGGAATTAGAAAACGGAGTGGGCTTATGTTTCTCCTGGAACCATATGATGATTACGGCTCAAAAGGAAGCAATTCAGCTGATCATGTGCACACCGATTCTCAACTCATGCAACACATTGGTCATGTCCACCGAAACACTTCCCTGTAAGGGCTTGTCCCACTTAGGTGAATTTTAGGCGACTGCCGGCGACTGTCATAGTCGTAGCAGGTCGCCGAAAAACCGGAGACTGGACCCCCCCCTTCAACAATGGACAATGTCCACGACAAGCTACAACAACCTACCACCTAGTCGTCGTCAAGCTACGACAAGCTACCGACAACCGGCGACCCAATCGTCGCGACTTGGGGCGTCCACCACGACCGTACCTGCGACACCCTACGACCACGCAGGCGACAACCTACGACAACTGAAGTCAACCTACGTCTACCCGCGACAAGCTACGACCCTGTCAGCGACAACTGAAGACAATTCATGTCATTTTGACCTCCGGTTTCAACCTGTCGTCGGTTGACGTAGGTTGACGTAGGTAGTCGCCAATGAAATTCACCGAAGTCAGCACCGGCGAGAACCTACGTCACCTGGCAACAACCTGGCGACAACCTATGACAGCGCCTACGTCAGGTGACATCAAGCAACGATCATTGGCGTTAAAACCAACAGTTGCCGAAAAGAAACCTGCCTCCTCTATAGATTCCACCAGATTAACTAATCTCAATGGCACGCTGCACGAAAGGCTACCTATGCCACTAACCGATTTTTTACTGTTAAATTAAGTTTATAGTCATTGATTGTGCAAATATTTAGTTACTTCTAAAAATTCAAATTATGTGCAACCAATTAATGAACAGAACAATTTATATTTATCCCTGGTCCACTCGTCCCTTCCTACCCAAACCACCCCCTCCCCAGGCACTTTCCCCTGCAACCGCAGGACATGCAACACCTGTCCCTTTACCTCCCCCCTCAACTCCATCCAAGGACCAAAACAGTCTTTCCAAGTGAGACAGAGGTTCACCTGCACCTCCTCCAACCTCATCTATTGTATCCGCTGCTCTAGATGTCAACTTCTTTACATCAGCGAAACCGAACGCAGGCTCGCCGATCGTTTCGCTCAACACCTTCGCTCAGTCTGCCTTAACCAACTTGATCTCCCAGTGGCTGAGCACTTCAACTCCCCCTCCCACTCTCAATCTGACCTTTCTGTCATGGGCCACCTCCAGTGCCATAGTGAGGCCCACCGGAAATTGGAGGAACAGCACCTCATATTTCGCTTGGGCAGCTTGCAGCCCAGCAGTATGAACATTGATTTCTCCAACTTCAGATAGTTCCTCTGTCCCTCTCTTTCCCCCCCCCCCTTCCCAGTTCCCCCTCTATCTTCCTGTCTCCACCTATATTCTTCCTTTGTCCCGCACACCTGACATCAGTCTAAAGAAGGGTCTCGACCCGAAACGTCACCCATTCATTCTCTCCTGAGATGCTGCCTGACCTGCTGAGTTACTCCAGCATTTTGTGAAAAAAAGAACAATTTATGTAGTTTGCTGTTATTTATATGGGTTTGCTTTATCGGCCATTGGTTTTAGTAGAATGTTGGCTGCTGCAATAAAAGAATAAGAACTTCTTACCTCCTTGAGAACCAAAACTAAAAGATCTATCCAAAGTTTAAAAACTAGAGTGTGTAGGAAGGAACTGCAGATGCTGGTTTATACCGATGAGAGACACAAAATGTATGGAGTAACTCAGTGGGTCACTGGAGAAAAGGAACATGTGATGTTTCTGGTCAGAACCCTTCTTCAAACGAAAGGATAGAGAAGGCCAGAACAAAACAGGGCCGGCAATAGATGACCTCAGGAAGGATGGAGTCCATAATAGTCCATTGTTGGCTGGGTGTCTAAAGACAGGGAATCAAGGATGCGAACAGTGGAACTACTAGGACAACTAGGGCATAGGCAAACAGCAATTTCATGTTCTTGTTTCAAGCACTTACTGCTGGGGCCAAAATACTCATATAGTTTACAAGAAAATCAAATTCCTGCTAAACTGTGGTTTGGCTCATTGCTATCACTCTCTTCTCTAAATGACATCAGGATCCTCTCCTGGTCTTGACTGAAGGAGTCTGCATTGTAAAAGGTGTCATCTTCCAGATGTGATACTGAACTGAGGCCCAGTCCTTGACTACCTTTCCAAGAGAACATAAAGTATTGGTAGCATTTCGACAGGAAGGTCAAAGGAATTCCCCCAGGATGTTAAATGTAAGAAAATAACTGCAGATGCTGGTACAAATCAAAGGTATTTATTTCACAAAATGCTGGAGTAACTCAGCGGGTCAGGCAGCATCTCAGGAGATAAGGTGACGTTTCGGGTCGAGACCCTTCTTCAGACTGATGTCAGGGGGGGCGGGACAAAGGAAGGATATAGGTGGAGACAAGAAGATAGAGGGAGAACTGGGAAGGGGGAGGGGAAGAGAGGGACGGAGGAACTATCTAAAGTTGGAGAAGTCGATGTTCATACCACTGGGCTGCAAGCTGCCCAAGCGAAATATGAGGTGCGGTTCCTCCAATTTCCGGTGGGCCTCACTATGGCACTAGAGGAGGCCCATGACAGAAAGGTCAGACTGGGAATGGGAGGGGGAGTTGAAGTGCTCAGCCACCGGGAGATCAGGATGGTTAAGGTGGACTGAGCGAAGGTGTTGAGCGAAACGATCGCCAAGCCTGCGTTTGTTTTCGCCGATGTATAGAAGTTGACATCTATAGCAGCGGATACAATAGATGAGGTTGGAGGAGGTGCAGGTGAACCTCTGTCTCGCCTGGAAAGACTGTTTGGGTCCTTGGATGGAGTTGAGGGGGAGGTAAAGGGACAGGTGTTGCATCTCCTGCGGTTGCAGGGGAAAGTGCCCGGGGATGGGGTGGTTTGGGTAGGAAGGGACGAGTGGACCAGGGTGTTACGGAGGGAACGGTCTCTGCGGAACGCAGAAAGGGGAGGGGATTGGAAGATGTGGCCAGTAGTGGGGTCCCATTGTAGGTGATGGAAATGTTGGAGGATGATTCGTTGGATCCGCTGGCTGGTGGGGTGGAAGGTGAGAATGAGGGGGATTCTGTCCTTGTTATGAATGGGGGGTGGGGGAGCAAGAGCAGAGCTGCGGGATGTAGAAGAGGCCCTACTGAGAGCCTCATCTATAATGGAAGAGGGGAAGCCCCGTTTCCTGAAGAAAGGACATCTTTGATGCCCTTGTGTGAAACACCTCATCCCGGGCGCAGATGCGGCATAGACGGAGGAATTGGGAATAGGGGATAGACTTTTTGCAGGAGACAGGGTGGGAAGAAGTGTAGTCCAGATAGCTGTGCGAGTCAGTGGGTTTATAGTAGATATCAGTCACTAGTCTGTCTCCTGTGATGGAGATGGTGAGGTCCAGAAATGGGAGGGAGATGGAGAGCATGTGAGGTGTCTTGGATGTAGGTGGGGAGGGATTTGACCAGAGGGGATAGGATGGAGTCGAGGTAGGTGGAAATAAGTTCAGTGGGACATGAACAGGCAGAAACAATGGGTCTGCCGGGACAGTTCTGTTTATGGATTTTAGGTAGGAGGTAAAATCGGGCCGTGCAGGGCTCTGTACAGTATGTTGGTCAATATTCATTACCCAACCAGCATCTCAAGATGAGTAATGGGTCAAACATCTCCTGGCTGTGTCCAGGAATTTTACTGCACGTGAACTATCTCCTGTATTTCCATAAAATAAACATTAAGTGCACTTCAAAGGTAAATCACTGGGTGGGAAGCGCTCGAAGACATGAAATGTAATAAATAAACACAACTCTTTCTTTCAGTCAATATTTCATCAGAAAATGAATGAACGATGATTTAATGATCTAAGCTGTCGAGAGAGCAGCATTGGAACATTTACCTTTTCAGATTAAATAAAACAGATACAAGGCCATTGCTTAAAAATTGGGTATGAGCAGGAGTGGGTACAATGCTAAGTATGAATAAGTAGTAAGTGGAATTGGAGAGTTGACCAATACATAAAATGTTTGATGATGCAAATTAGAAAAAATTAAGAATGGAAAGTTCACAAAACAACCTCTAATATGCATAAATAGTGAAATATTTTTCACAGTTGGAAAGCAGGCTGCTTTCAATTTGATCTCCAATTCAACCTATATCATTTTTCAAGGCTGTATTAAAATAAAATGTGGTGGGGAAAACACCATGATACCTGCAAAGCAACCTAAATTGATGCAAGATTCCACCGACCTAATTTATAGGTCAGAAAGTAACTCTTGGTGTAAAATAACCTGTCAAGAAGCACATCATTCCTCTCACGAACTGAGTCCCTACAATATTGATGGGATTGAAATAAATGATTAAGTGCACCCATGCATTGATCCAGAACCCTTTAACTAAGTTTTCAACTGCAATAAACTGTTCACTTCCAACTAAGTGATGTTCTGCCTTAAGCAGTGGAAGTAAACCATTCATAGCTTTGATGGAAAGCATGTCATAATGAATGAAAATTAGGTCTGCCGGTTTCTTTTTTAATGGTGGGTGAAAAATAGGGATACGTCTCTTGGATTTTCTCCAGTTCCTAAATAATCCCGTAAGAAATGTGTTTACATAGATCTTTACATACATTGAGATAGAGGGTCTGAGGCATGAGGTAGTGTTAAACTCCCCCAGAAGCATCTCACCGTGGGTATTTCATAAGAAGCTGCACACCAAAGAGCTGCATGCAAAAATGAAGAAACTCAGATCGAGGAATCAGGAATGAAATATTTGGGTCACTGAATCTCTAAAGGATGCCGATAAATCATAACATCCTAAATGAGAAGCAAGGCTAATCATAAAATTACCCATTTTTGATTCTTCTTCCAAAGTTCTCAGCAGTGACTGCTCCCCTTACAATCTTCACAAAGAAGATAATTTTACATGGAATCAACAGACCCAGAGTTTCCTGGAAGTGACATTCAGCAATGATATATTTAATAGCATCTCAGAAGGATTTGTCACCATGAGAAATACTGATATTACATTAAATAAACATGTTTTATCATCAATAATGTTTCTTTTCTATAGTTTTGGATGAATTGGGTAGTGTCTCTGTTATGAAGGTCACTAATAGCCGACTAGCCTAGTGAGCCCCATAGCCGACTAGGCTTGTGGTATTTAAAGACTTCATAATGGAGGCTGAGAAACTATAGCATGGTTTGCATGCAGCAGATCTTGAAATGCAGTGGTCCTCAGAGTCCAAACTTCCATTAGGGAGGGATGTTGGGGCAAATGAATTGCAAGAGTCCCAGCCTTGATCCCTGTGTTCTCATCTGAAATATAACAATAAATGCAAAACAACAAGGTGGTGCAAAGGTTGCAGTGCATTTAGAAACTAAAGTGCAATAATGGAATAACTGAAGGAGCCAGAGTTAAGAGTAAGAGTTTTTGGCAGCACCTCCAGGAAGTGAGTGTGAAAGAATTGATTGGTTCAGAAGTCTGATTGCAGTGGGAAATAAACTGTTCTTAAATCTGGATGTCTGGGTTTTTAAGCTCCTGCATCTTCTCCAAGAAGGTAGAAGGGGAAAAAGGTGAATGGCCAGGGTGACAGGCATCCTTGACGATACTTCCAGCCTGCCTGATGCAATGCTCCAGGTCTAGGCAGTCAACTGCAGAAGTATCCTTTCAAAATACGTTCAAACACACATCTGCTGTAGTTTGAGAGAATCTTCAAGAGAAGCAAGGAAACACTTCTTAGTAACGTACAGGGCAGGGTTCTATCTGTTGTCACAAGAGCAGAAGTATATATTGAGGTATGTAAACACATTAAAAAATTTAGCTCTAATTAAAATAGAACAAGAGTAAATTAAAAAAATCAAAGAAATCACAACCATTGGAAATCTGAAATAAAAGTTAAAAGTACCAGAAACATTGAACAAGTCAGGCAATATCTGTGAAAGAGAAAGTATGGCTGATGAGTGTCTTTGACCTGAAACAGTTGCATGGTTTCTCTTTCCACAGATGCTGCCTGCCCCCCCGAGCATTTCTCGCATTTTGTAGGTCATCCCTGGGTAACAAACGCGTTCCGTTTCTACAAACGCCCATAAGTTGTTTTCCACAGCACAGTTAAGAATGGCATCAAAAGCACATCAGTCTGACAAGGAACACTTTAACAACAAAAGTGTGGAGAGAGAGGAAACTAGAAACATAGAAACATAGAAAATAGGTGCAGGAGGAGGCCATTTGGCCCTTCGAGCCAGCAGCGCCATTCATTGTGATCATGGCTGATCGTCCACAATTAATAACCCGTGCCTGCCTTCTCCCCATATCCCTTGGTTCCACTAGCCCCCAGAACTCTATCTAACTCTCTCTTAAACTAGTTATGTCCTTTGGAGGAACGAATGTATGTACATACATAGAACTTATTAACGAACGTAATAATATTATGGAAGCTTATTGTAATATATGGATGTCCATAAATATATATTTTTTACCGGTGTTTGCCAGTATTTAAGAAAAAAACAAATGACGGAGAGAATGCAAATTTAGCTCTAGAGACATACAGTACATGATCTTTAAAAGAATTACCTTTTAGGGAGTTCCAACATGCCTGATACATCAGAATATTTTGTGCTCATATACTCCCCTCAAAAACTACAGCCATAGCTTCAAGCATAGCAGGAAATAAAGTCATTCATCCATGCATTATTGCAATATGTTGAGCATTTTACAATATGAAATACGGTGTAATCTCATCACTGAGAACCACACTGTATTTCTTCTTTCTTTTAATGCATTTTAATGGCTTATTAAAAGTCACATTAAAAATAGACAAGCTACTCGAACATGAGATTCTTTAATTCATCAGAAAATTTGGCGTTAGGAATGAGTGCATTTTGGATCCAACAATCATTCTGCGTTGTGCTTATGAACTAATCTTTGGGCACCGAATGGCAGTAACATGATGGTAACTCTATCCATGTGAATAGCCATCGTGATTAGATTCATAGAGCCATACAGCATGGAAACTGGCCCTCCAAATGGGAGTAAATCCTATCCTGAAGAATCCTCCAAACGCATCTCGACCACTGACATGAGGCTCACCAGCCTATAATTCCCTGGATTCTCCCAACCTCTCTTCTTAAATAAAGGAACAACATTAGCTACCCTCCAGTCGTCTGGGACCCAACCTGTGGCTGGAGAAGACACAAAGATCTTTGTCAAGGCTCCCACAATCCCTTCTCTTGCCTCTCTCAATAACCTGAGATAAATTCCATCAGGTTCCAGGGATTAATCTCCCTTAATGCTCTTCAAGAGCCCCAACACCCCCTCCTTCTTAATCTCAAACTGCCCATGCATATCTCACTGTCTTCATTGTCCTCCATGTCCTTCTCCTTGATAAAAGTCGATCCAAACTGCTTGTTTGGTACCTCGCCCACATCCCCGGACTCCAAGCACGAATCCATTCCTTTGATTTTAGATTTAGATTTAGATTTAGAGATACAGCGCGGAAACAGGCCCTTCGGCCCACCGAGTCCGCGCCGCCCAGCGATCCCCGCACATTAACACTATCTTATAGAAACATATAAAATTCTTAAGGGGTTGGAGAGGCTAGATGCGGGAAGATTGTTCCCGATGTTGGGGGAGTCCAGAACCAGGGGTCACAGCTTAAGGATAAGGGGGAAGTCTTTTAGGACCGAGATGAGAAAACATTTCTTCACACAGAGAGTGGTGAGTCTGTGGAATTCTCTGCCACAGAAGGTAGTTGAGGCCAGTTCATTGGCTATATTTAAGAGGGAGTTAGATGTGGCCCTTTTTGCTAAAGGGATCAGGGGGTATGGAGAGAAGGCAGGTACAGGCTACTGAGCTGGATGATCAGCCATGATCATATTGAATGGCGGTGCAGGCTCGAAGGGCCGAATGGCCTACTCCTGCACCTATTTTCTATGTTTCTATGTTTCTATCCTACACACACTAGGGACAATTTTTACATTTACCCAGTCAATTAACCTACAAACCTGTACGTCTTTGGAGTGTGGGAGGAAATCGAAGATCTCGGAGAAAACCCATGCAGGTCACGGGGAGAACGTACAAACTCCGTACAGACGGCGCCCATAGTCAGGATCGAACCTGAGTCTCTGACGGCGCTGCATTCACTGTAAGGCAGCAACTCTACCGCTGCGCCACCGTGCCGCCTTCTTGACCGGTCCTGCCTTCCACCGTATACATTCAGCCACAGTTCAGGAAACAAACTAAGAGAAACGGATCAGGTTTAAGGAACTTTGTCAATGGTAGGGAATAATATAGGAACAGAATAGACCCTTGTATTTAAGCATCAAAAGCACAACTATATGATGCATGCTCTTCACGTCACGGTTTTGTTCAGTCATGCATACTGATCAAGTACCATGTCCTCTTGGCACCATTATCCAGTCGACTGTACAAATACCAATCAAGTAAAAGTAAACAAATGGATGTGCCCAATGGAGAACAGGATTAAAGCATGTATGTCTCTTGCCTCATTTGGCTGCAAGTCCTCAAACTTTATTATTCTGCATGAATTTTCTTTAGAAAATCCTCCTGTAAGCTATTCTCACTCTCTGCTCTCTTGTGAATACCTGGATGATTCAGCTTGCTGAGAGCAGCACGGCTGGGTTACAGATTCAGATTCTGGGCACCGGGGGTTATGGAAGCAGAATTCCATCACAGGAAAGATCTATGCATTGGCAGAGGTGGCTAAAGCTCTGGCAGGTGCATTGCACATTTTTATTCCAAAAATAAAATGTAATCAGAATAAAGCAAATACATACAAAACGAGAACAGTGCAAAAAAACTCTTCTGATATTCTCAACATTTCATTCATTAGTGTTATATTCAGCAGTATTCACAAACTATCTTTACATCAAGCACCTTTGCCACTCATGTGGCACCCTGAGTTGATATCCCTTCCCTTGTTTGAGTGGTGTCTCCACCAGACCCTGCCCCTAAACGTCCCACCATGGAAGGACTCTTGACTGTAGTTTTCCAATCGTAAATATCCCTGTACACAACTGATTTAATAAGGAAGGTAGACACAACATGCTGGAGTAACTCAGCGGGACAGGCAGAATCTATGGAGAGAAGGATTGAGATGATTTAAAAGGAACTTGGGTTACTCCTAAGAAGCACATGATTTGCATCTCCATAAGTCACTTTCAATCTACGGTAAAAATGTTAGGTTTATTTGCCCTTGGGAGTTGGGACATGTCAGTCGGGTCAACCATGAGTTACTCTGAGATAGAGTCAAATCGTCTTGTTATTTTACAATTGAAGTGATTTGGTCACCATCAATAGACACTGTAGAGTAACTGCTCATTCATGTACCTCACAGGCCTCTAATCCCTTTCTTAATTTCTTACACAGTGCATATCACACAAAGAGGTTGCATGTATTTTGTTTTCTTACAGGACATTATGAGACAAATTGATTGTTGACACCAATCCAATAGTTTTTTGGCCTTTTTTTAGTTTCCTAATTCCACCCCATAAATTATCTGAAATAATTATTCAATTTCACACATTGCTGACGTGAACTTTGAACTCTTGACCCCCAGCATTATAATCACTGTGAATTGTCATCCAGTGCCATGGATGACTGCTAATAGGCCTGAGCATTTTTTATTCAGGGGATGTGCACGAAGTTCGGACGTCAGCACAAAATTTTGGATGATTTAATTCATGATCTGCTGGAAGAAACCAGCATTTTCTCTCATTTATGATTGACTTTTATTTATTTGCTCAGGAATACAAATGGCAATCACAAAGATTGCATTTACTGTCAATCCCTAGTTGCTCTTGAACTGAATTACATGTGATCTAGATAGGTCCTAACAGCTTTCCAGATTCCAATTCCAGATTTACTTTAATTAAAATTCTTCATCCACCACACAATCCAGGTCCCTGTCCATGTCCTCCAGAGTTACTGCCTGACCCATTGAGCTACTCTAGTACTTTGTGTTTTATGCAAGATCCAAACACCTGCAGTTCCTTGTGTCCATACAGTCTTGCAATCAACAATTGTGGGACTACATTCTCAAAGTGCTTGTCTTTATTTGCTTGGTGTCCAGCTTCTTGCATTGACGGAGTTGTAAGTAAAGAGAATGCCATCACCATCCTGGCATGTGTCCTGTAGATGGTGCAAATGGGATCAGGAGATGAGTCTTTGGTCACATAGTAACGAGCCTCTGTCTGTACTTACAGCCCAAAGATTTATGCAGCTGATCAATCTAGTTGTCAGCAACCACCCCCCTCCCCCTGCATGTTGATAATGGGCAACTCAACGGGGCAGGACAATGAACAACAATGACCTGATCTCGGAGTTCAACTGCACTTATGCAGCCAGTATAAGTTACTCCCCAATTGATTCTGTAATAACAATAAGGGATGGTCGCCACGCCATTTGTCTTGCAATCCAACCATTGCTTCAGATAAATATAATATCTGGAAAATATTTAATAATATTCAAATAGGAATCACTTCATCATTGAATTATGGCCTATTTATCATTGCTGAACTTGTTCCACTTTGAATCTTCTTGCTTGTAGCAATTTGTAGTTTCAATTCAATTTCAAAAAGTTTGTTAAACAACACCTAAAACATAATAACTAAGAGCTGGTTCTAACCAATTGTGATAGTGTAATTTAATCACTGTGCCATACTTTAATTCCAGCAATTTATTGCATTGCATAATGATCCCCTGTCAATCGGCTAATTATCCTATCATTGTCAGAATAAGAAAGCCCCTAATTATTTACCTGGACAATTTAAATAGGGGGTTCTAATTAATTATCGAAATTTACATAAAGGAGATAATTAGTTAACTATCAGCAGGTATTAAGATTTCCTTCTGCTAACTAAAACTGAATAGCTCAGTTTAGCAAAAGGTGGTTATTGTGATAAAACATCTCTGTTTCCCATTTGACCTGATAAACTGCACTATTTTGAAATCAGCACAGAAATGGTTGCACTCAACTTAGATATCCCTGCTTCATTGTAGAATTCTGCCACATTTCAAAAAATGGCGTCTGCAGAACAGCGTACATTTGAGCGTTACAATCCAGCAAGAATATTAAGGTTCTGGCATCCATCCAGGCCCATTCCTCCAGGTAGACCAGGATTGGGCTACCTTAAAGGCAGTCTTTCTTTAGGTTTAAAGTAGGTCAGATGTGGTGCAATGAGAATTAACTCCTCTTCTACTTGTTTTAATTACTCCATAACATCGCATGAATTGGTGCAAATTTAAAATCACTTTTATGGTTTTATTTTAGCACATCAACTTTTGTTAAGAAAGGCAACTATTATTACAAATGCACACATTTTTTGCATTAGATTTTTTCATGATGTTATTAAAATATACAATAATCCTATGTTGACCATTTATCAAATGTGAATCGCTTACAGCTTTTTATATTGTGGATCTACCTGTGAAAATGATTAGCCTGTGGTACTCATGAAGTAGGTTTCCATTAATATAGAATAAAGTTCATGTTTAGCAGTCAGCATATCAATGTGGCTGTTTGATTGCCTTTTTTAGCAGTGGCAAAATTAACTTTGCAAAACTGATAGTTGCTTCAGTCCTATTCCACAATGTTAACTGCAATCAGGGGAAATTAATGAACTAACAACAATCTCAGTGCGCAGTAACTAGTCTTACTACAAAATACATTGACTCTGTCTGCTTTATTTGTTTTCCGATAATGGTACATTACGGTTACAAATGAGCAAACTGTCTGGCATTTATAAAAACAATTTTATGTGTATACTGCAATTATGTCAGAAGGAATACTTCAAAATATGTTCGATATTTCCTGCATATGTTGTTTCAACTTCTCTCATCATCTGGCAGCTTCAACTTATATTTATTGCTCATAAAAGGTCTGAAATGTTAACCAAAATTTGTTCTTTTTGCTTTTCCTTTTTGTTTATTGCAGGACTTTAGTACGATTAGCTGCTGAATTCACTTGATGTCTTCACTCTTACTGGGTGCCAGACATCCCCCTGAACAAATGCCATGCAGCAAACGTTATTGGTAAAGGGAAAGTCTACATTGCAGAGATGGGTAGGTCTTCATGGGGCTGCTTCATTTAAGGATGTCATTGAGCAACTTGTTGCTGATTGCAAGAACAAATTAAATAAATACCTAACTATAATGAGATGTTATTGAAGGTGTTATTCTGACTGTGGGCATTGCACACCAAACAATGGCTGCAAAATGAAGTTCCAGTCCTTATTTTGACCCAGAGTTGGCATTATCCCTGGATCAACAAAAGACTCTGGTTCTCATCAATCTCATCTGAATGCAGCAATCAGAACCAACTTGTTGATTTTACCGGCACAGTGGTCTACTGATAGAGCTACTGCCTCACTGCACCAGAGACCTGAGTTCGATCCTGACCTCGGTTGCTCTCTGTATGGAGTTCCCACGTTCTCCCCATGACCCCATGGGTTTCCTCTGAGTGCTCTGGTTTCCTCCAACATCCCAGAGACATGTGGGTTTGTAGGTTAATTGGCCTCTGTAAATTGTCCATAGTGTGTAAGGAGTGGATGAGAAAGTGGGATTATATAGAACTAGTGTGAACAGAGGATCGATAGTTGGTGTGAACAGTTGTAAGACAAGTGTGCAAAACTGAGAGGAATGGGCAATTATTAAATCAAGGCAAGAGACTGGCAGTAATGTAATAAATCCTTTACTACCATGCAAGATACTAACCTACCCAAGATTTATCAAGCTTCCAATTCACCCCACTAATCCTGAGTAATGAATATGCTTGAATTGTGCACAGTGGTCCTTTAATCAAGGTTTTTCTGCATTAACCTTTTTCAGTTGAGTTAGAAAATGTGCCAAGGGCCATGAAATTGGGCTGAAAATGACACAACATTTGGTGCGTTTTCCTAATTTAAAATGTATTGTTTTTTTGAAGATGCAAAATCGTATTGCACTCTTATGCAGATATTTCTGTACTCAAGGGTACTGCTTCTGCAAAATTAATTCCTTCATTCGTGATTAAACAATTCATATTTTAATGCCAACTGCCTGGATTATCATATTGCCACAGATATCATTAAATTAACATTTAGATAGGGCGGGAGACTGTCTTTGAAATGCTCATGTATGCAACACCATTCTGCGTAAGCACAGTGTTTGTTCATCACAGAATTATAAGAACCAGGGTAGACCATATACCCCCTGCAGTCTTCTCTACCAGTCAGTGCAGTTACAGTTTATCTGTAACCTAACTAAAATATTTGTCTTTATCCCACATCCTTAATACCTTTGGCTAACAAAATTCTATCCGTGGACTTACCATCGGAGCCTGCGATCCCTTGCCTGGGATCGACGCTCCAACCGCGGACTGCGGATTTCAACATCGAGGAACTCGCAGTCTCGGGTGGAGACTGATGTCGGGAAGCTCCAAGCCGGAGGAGGTTCGACTAGCCTCGATCCGGGGTCCGATCGCCCGGCGCGGGGGAGCTGAGATTCCCCACGATGCGGGAGCTTGATCACCCCGACGCGCAGGGCTCGACCGCTGACGGCGGGAGCCAAAATCGCCCCGACAATGGAAGGTTCGAGTGCCCCGATCGCGGGAGAACAAAGAAGGGAAGAAGATATTCTTGGAAGGATATTCTTGCTATTGAGGGCATGCAGCGTAGGTTTACTAGGTTAATTCCCGGAATGGCAGGACTGTCATATGTTGAAAGACTGGAGCGACTAGGCTTGTATACACTGGAATTTAGAAGGATGAGAGGGGATCTTATCGAAACGTATAAGATTATTAAGGGGTTGGACACGTTAGAGGCAGGAAACATGTTCCCAATGTTGGGGGAGTCCAGAACCAGGGGCCACTGCTTAAGAATAAGGGGTAGGCCATTTAGAACGGAGATGAGGAAAAACTTTTTCAGTCAGAGAGTTGTGAATCTGTGGAATTCTCTGCCTCAGAAGGCAGTGGAGGCCAATTCTCTGAATGCATTCAAGAGAGAGCTGGATAGAGCTCTTAAGGATAGCGGAGTCAGGGGATATGGGGAGAAGGCAGGAACGGGGTACTGATTGAAAATGCTCAGCCATGCTCACATTGAATGGCAGTGCGAATGGCCTACTCCTGCACCTATTGTCTATTGTGTATTGTCTATAAGATTTAACTTATTTGGCCTTCCATCACAGTGAGGAATGTGGGGGAGTCGCTGTGGTGGATGTTCATGTTGAAAATTTATTTCGGTGTCTTGTTGCTCTTGTATGACTGTACGGCAAATCAAATTCCTCGTATGTTGCAAAACATACTTGGCTAATAAATTATTATTATGATTATGATTAGTTAACAATTAACAAAGTGCTAATCTAGTGCTTACACAGAACATGTCCAACCTTTGCCACAATACGCCTGGCTCCAATTTTTAGACTGCTTCCTTATTTTGGACTCCCCTGAGAAACAATTTCAATGCAGGCTGATTGCATTGAAAAATTGTCACCGGTCACGTTAAACTAACATTCATATGGTGCAGCTGATTGAATGACTCGAATGATTCTGTCCTCATTTCATTCAAAATGTATAATGTTACAAGTTCTTGTGAATGTAAACAGGGAAATTAGTTTCGTCTTGAATTGGAGAGGTATTGAATTGTAGAGAATTGTAGAATTCAATTCTCAATTGACCTCACATTTGATCTTTTATAAACCGATATGATTCAACATTCTTGTGTGGAGGAATTCTATTATGAATGCAATTCCTAAAGCGATGGTCTGTCCATGTGCAGGGCCACTGCAACTGCATATCTGCTTTACATGTTACACCAAGTCCAAGTCAAACCGCACCCGAGGCTAAAGGATAAAAAGGCAAATTGAATAACATTCCTTCTTGACCCAGTGGGCTGGCCAATCAAGATGCTGCTTCTGTTATCCAAAAACTTAGTAGTAAAACAAATGGTTTTTAGATTTAGATTTGGAGATACAGCGCGGAAACAGGCCCTTCGGCCCACCAGGTCCGTGCCGCCCAGCGATCCCCGCACATTAACACTATCCTACACACACTAGGGACAATTTTTACATTTGCCCAGCCAATTAACCTACATACCTGTACGTCTTTGGAGTGTGGGAGGAAACCGAAGGTCTCGGAGAAAACCCACGCAGGTCACGGGGAGAACGTACAAACTCCATACAGACGGCGCCCGTAGTCAGGATCGAACCTGAGTCTCCGGCGCTGCATTCACTGTAAGGCAGCAACTCTACCGCTGCGCCACCGTGCCGCCCCCCCAGCATTGTGTTCAGTTTTGGTCACCCTGTTATTCTCTCTCGCCCACAAAGCCGTAACACACAAAGTATCTAATTTACATGATCTTGTAACACACAAATAATAATGTTGTGTATGTAAACCAACTTTCTTGTCGGGCCATGTTAACTAACATTCTGAAGATGGGTCCAACCCGAAACACTGCCGATCCATGTCCTCCAGAGATGCTACCTGACCTGCTGAGTTCCTCCAGCTCTTTGTGTTCTACACAAGATTCCAGCATCTGCCGTTGCTTGCCTCTCTCATGTTAACTTGCTTGGGTACAACTGAATTACTAATGAGTACATGGTCACGTAATTCCGATTCTTTCAGGATTCCGTGCAATTTCATCCTCAGTTGTATTGTTATACAAAAATCAATACATCTAATTTGACTTCTACACATGTACTATGAATAGATATAGGCAGGCTTCTATTGTTCATTCTTAATTTCTCTCTATAATTAAATATCGTTGTATTTCATTCTCTCCTGAATGAAAACACAGATGCACACAAAATATTGAGTAAACATTAAAAAAATTCACAAGATTTCACAGAGAATAGAAAAATGAGCTGTTATTATTCAAAAATTCTGATATCAGGAAGAGATTTACACCCATAGATACCTGACCCACAAATCAGAGTGCAATAAATTCATATTAGTAAAGAGCACCAGACTGGGATGGGAAGTGAAAGATTAATGATTACAGGGTAAGAAAAATGAATGGAAATATAAATAACATGTTCACACCAGTTTATCAATGGAGGCTAGGTAATGGGGAGCATTTAGAGATTTACACAAATACATGGATCGGAAAGGTTTAAAGATATATGGGCCAAACACAGGCAAGTTCTGGTAGGCAACATAGACACCTTGGTCAACCCGGGTAAGTTGGGCCTTAGGGCCTGTGCTGTATAAATCTATGATTCTACCAGTGTCCAATATGCACAGGCATTGGCTACTTTGTGAAGTTCAAAGGTCCATATTTGAGGCAACCTCGACAATTTTCTTAAGGATACAAGAAAGAGAAATCATACTGTCCCTCTGGTCTGTACTTGTCAATAAGATCATGGTTGATCCTACTCTGATCTCCTTATCCCAATTCCCTTTGCATCCAAATATGTTAATTAATAACTTACCATCCGTGGGATAGAAGATGTCAAAGATTCTTAATGCTTCGAGTAACAGGTTTTCTCCCATCATCTTAACAATCAAACCTTTATCCTGAAAAGATTCCCCTCATTCCAAACTGTGCAACCAGACAAAAACATCTCCTCTGCATCTATTTAGAGCATTGTGTTCAGTTTTGGTCACCCTGTTATGAGAAAGATATTGTTAAGCTGGAAAGGGTGCTGAGAAGATTTACGAGGATGTTGCCAGGACTCAAGGGCCTGAGCTCCCAGAAGTGGTTGAGCGAGCTGGGACTTTATTCCTTGGAGCGCAACGGGATTAGCAGTGATCTTATAAAGGTGATCAAGATCATGAGAGGAATAGAGAGGGAAAATGCACAGTCTTTCATCCAGAGTAGGGGAATCGAGAACCAGAGGACATAGTTTCAGGTGAAAAACAAAGATTCAATGGGAACCTAAATGACAACTTTTTTTTACACAAAGGGTGGTGGGTATATGGAACAAGCTGGCGGAGAAAGAAGTTGAGGCAGGTACTATCACAACAATTTAAAAACATTTAGACAGGTACATGGATAGGATAGGTTAGAGGGATATGGCCAAACACAGGCATAGTGTAGATGGGGCATGTTGGTCGGCATGGCCAATTTGGGTTGAGGGCTTGTTTCTACACTGTATGATTCTATGACTCTATTATGGTATATAAAGGATACCAGGATAAGGGAGCAAAGTTAACAGGATTGAGTATTGCTCTTCGCTCCCAGCACCAAACATGTACAAGGTATTCAAGAGAGAGCTTGATTGAGCTCTTAAGGATAGTGGAGTCAGGGGTTATGGGGAGAAGGCAGGAACGGGGTACTGATTGAGAATGATCAGCCATGATCACATTGACTGGTGGTGCTGGCTCGAAGGGCCGAATAGCCTACTCCTGCCCCTATTGTCTATTGACTGATTGAACATCTGTTGAAGGTGTGTCTGAGCCTGTCTGAAGCTATTTTAACCCATTTTGCCCTTCACTGCCCCCGTTCTCCCACCTCCAGCACACCACTAATACTCACTTGTCACATTAACCATGAATGCAAACTGTTAGCAAAGTAACTGGGAAACGCCAGGGTGGAGATTGGAGAGGAAAAACCCTCAACCTCCCACCAACCAGGGCGAAAATAATTGAGGGATTTATTACTTGGGATATTCCTAATCGCAATTGATTAGCTGATATACTTCTCAACATATGAGAGCATGAAAATAAGAAGTAAGAATAGATCAATAGATCATGCTTGAGTAACTCAACGGGTCAGGTAGCATCTATGGAGGAAATGGATTAATCCACGTTTGATCCATTCCCTCCATAGATGCTGCCTGACCCGTTGAATTACTTCAGCACTTTGTGTTTTGCTCAGGATTTCAGCATCTGCACTTCCTTGCAACTCCAGGTCTTATGACCCCTTGTGCCATCTCTGCCATTCAATAAAATAATGGTTGATATTTCTTCCTCAACATCTCATTCCTGCACCAAATTCCTTGATTACCTTAATACCTGCAAGAAATTAGATTTACTTTCTTAATCTATTACAGCCAAGGACAGGAATAGCTTGAATAAGGAAGGGTTTTTCAGATGAACCAAGGCAGGTGACTGTAAATGTTACACTATGAAGCAATCTCATGCATCTCACTGAGCTAAATGTTACTTTCGTCTTTTACTTGCCATATGGTTTGAAGAAAGAGCTCAGCATAATGTTGACGTTATTTGCCTTTTCGTATGGGGACAAGTATTTTTCATCCATTGATTTTAATTAGCCTGGAGAATGATGGGGGTTGGGGCTGAGGTTTCTGAGAAAAAAAAAATCTTTGAAATGAGGCTCAGTGGAAAATGTTGAGGAATCACAAATATTGTAAATATTGCTCAAATTCCCCTGTAGGTTGTCCAGGGGATAGTTGAGCTTCAGAGATCCCTCTGCAAGAGGACTGTAACTCTGCAATCAGTCATTCTGTACAATCAAGACAGAGTTCAATAGGTTTTTTGGATGTTAAGGGAAGCAGGGATGCAGAGAGCAGCAAATTGGGATGAAATATCAGCAATAATTGTATTGAAAGATGACTCCATAGCTAGAATGACCTTCTTGAAATCACAGCAACCTTATTGTGTGCAGCATTTCAAATGAGTTCTTACTAAAGGCCTGTATAATCTTAGTTAAATTTCCTCACGGTTGTACTCCAAACCCCCATGCATAGTTTATCATTATTGTCACTTGTATCAATAGACAATAGACAATAGACAATAGGTGCAGGAGTAGGCCATTCAGCCCTTCGAGCCAGCACCGCCATTCAATGCGATCATGGCTGATCACTCAATCAGTACCCCGTTCCTGCCTTCTCCCCATACCCCCTCACTCCGCTATCCTCAAGAGCTCTATCCAGCTCTCTCTTGAAAGCATCCAACGAACTGGCCTCCACTGCCTTCTGAGGCAGAGAATTCCACACCTTCACCACCCTCTGACTGAAAAAGTTCTTCCTCATCTCCGTTCTAAATGGCCTACCCCTTATTCTCAAACTGTGGCCCCTTGTTCTGGACTCCCCTAACATTGGGAACATGTTATCTGCCTCTAATGTGTCCAATCCCCTAATTATCTTATATGTTTCAATAAGATCCCCCCTCATCCTTCTAAATTCCAGTGTATACAAGCCCAATCGCTCCAGCCTTTCAACATACGACAGTCCCGCCATTCCGGGAATTAACCTAGTGAACCTACGCTGCACGCCCTCCATAGCAAGAATATCCTTCCTCAAATTTGGAGACACAGTGAAAAGCTTGTTCTGCATGCTATCCAGTCTATTCATTTTAGACATGAATACAATAGATCCCCTTCTAGAACAGCACGTAGAGAATCACTACGTTCGGTGCCGTCTTGCAACATCCAAGTCTCAAATCTCTGAGTTAGTCCAGCCCTTGGTGTCCCATGCAATCTCTTGTCTCCCAGCAGTTGGTTGATAGTCATGTCTCAATCGGCAAAAATATTAAGATGGATCAATGATGGAGAAGAAAGGCACCGCAGCACTCCTGCTTGAGTGTCTAACAGTAGGTCAATTTCATGCCTGTTGTGCATTGACAGATTATAAGCCTTTACAGTCGGAGAACAATGATGCTGCTACACCTGAGACCTGGTGTGATGAGAAGCAGATCATGCAGCACCTGGTTTGCTCATTGCCCAAGGACAACCCTGCACAGATTGGGGTCTTGCTAAGACTGATTTTAATCCTTTGCCTGTAGTAGAAAGGTCCAGGACTCATGTGGATGGGAAGAGGATGAGGAGTAGAAAGAGGTAGAGGGGTTGAGGAAGATGAAGAAGAAGAAATTGAGAAAGTTGGTGAACGCAGTAGTGGCAGTGAAGGCAAAGAAAGAGAACGAGGAAAGAAGGGAAAAAGAATTGGAGATTGATGAAGAAGAGGAAGATGGCAATGATGACTCCTGGTATGCAGATACTTGGATTACAAGTTGTGCAATAGATGACTCTCTCTACATGTGAAGACAGCTGGAGCCACAAACCATAGCATGTGCTTGCTCCAATTGATTTCATTAGTAATAATGTGGATATAATTGGGCATCCGATAAACAGGCCATCAATCACTTGCCTCATGCATTTATCTGCTGCCAAGTGCGCGATTCTCTCATTATCTACACAGGCCCCTGGAAAGATTTTAAGTCAAAGAAATTAGATAAAACAAAGGCATATCTCTAAGATCTGTCCTGGGCCCAGTGCATTGAGACAATCTTAAAGAAAGCCCATCAATGCCGCTATTTTCTTAGAAGATTGAAGAGATGCGGAAAATCGATGAATACTCTCTCAACCACAAGCGTAGGGTAGAGAGCATATTGACTGGAAGCATCACGGCCTGGTTCAACAATACAAACACCCAGGAACAAAAGAAATTACAAAATGTGCTGGACACTGCCCTGTCCATCGCTGGTACTGACCTCCCCACCATCGAAGGGATCAATAGGAAGCGCTGCCTTCAAAGGGCAGCCAGCAATGACCCACACCACCCTGGTGATACTCTCATTTCACTGCTATCTGGAAGAAGGTATAGGAGGCTGTAAACCCCCTGTGACTTCCAGATTGAAGAACAGAAGCATTAGGCTATTGAACACTGCAAACAGCAACTGCATTGTCGACTATTGTGGTTGCACTAAGGATGTTGGGCTGTCGTTCATTGATATTGGGGTTTTTAGCTTATTGCTTTCTTTTGTTTACGTTATCTACGAGTACCGTGTTATGCTGCTGCAAGTAAGAATTTCATTGTTCCGTTGTCGGCGCATATCACAATCAAACAATCTTGACTCTTGTTCAGAACCAGAGAGGATGTTGGGATACTTGACTATGTGGACACTGCAACATGCTTACTGAACATTGACTTTGTTGGCTAAATGCCAAGTGGAGAATGGTACATAGCTAAGTCACAAAGCCAGAAGCTGAACACCTGCAATAGCCAAAATATAGATACGGTTGAGCCACAATGACTTAAAGACATGATTAAGTTGCTAAAGGGTTGACTGACCCAGATAATGTAAACACCTGACATTGTTTGATGATAAAATATATATAAACCAGCTGTAAGGATCAGTCGGGGAGAAGGTGCTCACAGACCGCTTGATCTTGACTCTTCTCCCAGAGCTCTGTCAACAATAAAGTTGCCGCTTTTCTCTTACTCAGGTCTCAGTGGATATTTCCACCAACACTCTCGACTCTAACGGTGGGTCTACCAGTTGCATTGGGCAGCAGATGCGCTCCAGGAGATTGCAGGCTTCTGCCTCAGTTTCCGGAAGTAGGCCGCTGCCTTTGCTGTAGATCTGAGTGATGTTGATATCCTCCTTAGGGAATGTCTGGTACAGCAGCACTCCCTGCACCCCTGCCATAGAGTGAAGCACAGTGCACCCCGTGTGCTGTGAGCAGCAATATTTGAGTAATGGACTTCACTAACGTCACTCCAGTGGCTAGGAATTTATTTCCAAGATTCTCCAAATAACCTCTCCGCATATCTCCCCTGAAAAGAACTTCGTGGAGTCACAGAAGGAAGCGGCCGGGAGACAGCAGTGTTTATTGACAGATTTTGCTGCAGAATCTTCAACTTCCGTGCATGCCGAGAGCTCGCACTGTGCTCACTGGCAGGTTCAACAAAGCTCAGTAAACTTGTGCAGGCTCATTTACAGTCTTAAACTGCTGTCGATATCACTCTTGATAGGTGATTACCAATCTCAAATTGACAACCAGCTGCTCTAAGGAGAGTTTCACTCCCAGCCTGGTGAAGCGGGTTAAAGTCGGGCAGTTGCTTTTTTCTGTTCCACCCTCCTTTCATGCATCAACGCCCATATCCTTCCTTTCAAATGCATTAACATTTCCTCCCACCTTCTCCCGTATCCTTCCGGTCAAATGTGTTAAAATTTCATCCCACTTTCTCCTATATCTTTCCTCTGAAATGTATTATAATTCCCCATAACCCTTCCTCTCACATGTGTTAAAATTCCCCTGAGAATATCAAGTCAATGCCCACAACTTACCTCTGATTTATCTCTTCCCCTATTTTTCTTTGCAGTCAGAAATATTATGTTTCTAGTCTTTCTTTCTCAGTGCCAGAGTTTTGCTATTATCATATTTGGTCATTCCATGTAACAGTTTGTGTCTCCTGCTCCTGAATCTTTTCTTTTTTGACTAATTTACAGTATTTCAGATCTGGTATCATGGGCAGGGCCACCATTTATGGCACAGCCCTGGTTGCTCCTGAAATGGCTTACTAATCTACTTCAGAGTCTACGTAAAAGTCAAGCACTGCTGGGTCTGGAGCCACAGTTAGGTTATCTGTCACCCTCCAAATCTCTGTGCACACACATTGTAAATCATTCTTACCAACCTTGCCTTTTCCCCATTCCTGATCCCTCCATTTTTAATCCTAAGATTGTTTTTCTCTCTCTTAGTCCTCTCTAATGCATCATCCGAGTGGATGTCCCTTGCAAGTTCAGTTAACTACCCTCCTCCGCAACATTAGTTAACCTCCTACGAGTAATGTGGGAAAACCAGTGCTCAGACTTGCCTCGTTCAATACCATACACTGTGGATGATGATTCTTTATTGCCTGTGCTACTGTGAAGTGAATTTGATTTGTTTCCAGCATCTTAATAAGTCTTAGCAAAGCACTTCAGTTTGGCATTCATTGACAAAGTGCTGAAAATCTCCTTCAGTGTGGCTGGTGAATTTGGAAGCCAGAGATGAGGCAAAGGTGAAAAATGGCAAAAAAAGTGGAGAAAAAGAGGGGTGGGGTGGAGCTCTGAAAATGAGAAGATTCTGCAGTAAAAAGATTTTGAATTATTTTCTATAATTTCTCCACTTAATTAATTAACACATAGCAATAAAAAAATTGAGATTAATAGGTTCTTGATTAATAAGGGTGTCAAAGCACAATGGGGTTGAGAAGGAAAAATAGATTAGCCATGATCGAATCAATGGGCCAAATGGCCTAATTCTGCTCCTATGTCTTGTGATCTTATGATCTAAAAATAACTCCAGCTAGGTGATTATTAATTCTGGGGATTAGGGAGATTTTGTGAATTTATCACATATTGATAGGTGACCAGAGGTGACCAGAGCAGGCAAGGCAGGAGAATGACCACCAGAGTTACAGTTTGCATGGAAATTATGACACGATTTTTTTTAAGATTGCATATAAAAAAAACCTCAACATTACTGGCAGGGAGCATTTTTGTTCTTTTAATAGTTTTGAGGGAGGGGGCCAGGAGGCACAGGGGACTGCCGTTTGCGACACTGCTGATGTCATTTCCTGAGAGGGTTGTCTGCCCATGGCTCGTGTTGAGCTCACTCAGTGTGCTGCTGCAGCGAGAGGCTCGATCCGATTGAAGAAATAACCTCTTGTCTCTCTCATTCATCTCGTGAATGGCTTCATCCATCAATTAAGAAAAAGGACAGAGTACAATATTTAAATCAAAACGCATAATTTGTGCCTCAGTGCGGAATGATTTAAAAGGCTCTTAACTGTTCAACGACTGTCAATTTTCCACAAGATCTCCATTTATGCTGCTTAAAGTGAAGAACGATGGCATTCATTTTAAATCAGGATGATCTGCAGAAATGTGCAACTTCCCCAGGGTCTACATTATATTTGGCGCTGCCCTCATTCAGTAACTGCACTGAATGGCTTTAAATTATCAGTCGCATGCATGCGCTGGGTCTCCTGTCCCTGCAGGGAAGGCGAGTTTGTGATATTAACCATAAATGAGCTGCTGCCAGGTCCAAAGCAATGACGAGTTGTTTTTTTGAATGGTGGAAGTAATGAGGCTGACTTCTACCCATTTAGTAGCAGGTTTACAACAAATTCAACAACAGAGCTGCAACAAATGTGATTTTAAATTGTTTCTGGAGGCATAATTGCACTTAACTAATTATTTCAGCGTGGACTGTTTAAATTACCAGTGGTCTGCTCTGACGTTAAATCACAGGAGGATTGCAATTTTTTTTTCCGCATACAACGGAGGCCATTTGGTCTATCGAGTCCATGCTGGCTCTTAGTGCAATTGTATCAGTCCTATTCAGTCTGAAGAAGGGTCTCGACCCGAAACGTCACCCATTCCTTCTCTCCTGAACCCATTTTCCCCTTGCATGCTCCTCAACGCTATTAGGTTCTATTGCCACCCACTTGAGGTGATTTACAGCAGCCAATTAACGTGCCAACCGGCATGTCATTAGGAGGAAACTGAAACGTCCAGGAAAGACCCATGCAGTTACAAGGGAGAATGAGCAAACTCCACGAGCAGACAGTGCCACAGACCTGGGCCCAACCTGGCTCATTGGAGCTGTGAGGCAGCTGCACTACCTGTCGCTGCCACTATCTGTCTTGCTTTTAGCTGAGGCAATCCTAGCATAAAAAGAGAAACTCAGTAAACATGGTATTGTGGTGATAGCAATATACAATTCTGAGAAAGGGCTTCAAGAAAAACACTAAAAATCCAAAACACACTAAAGTAGTGCTAATTAGTTAGTGGACCTTGCTGACGCTTATTAACTCTCATTAACCCTCTTTCAAAGGTCCCTGGGTTGCCACACTTATTTTTTTTCTCTATTCTCCATGAGTTATCAAGCAGTTTTGAATTTTATGTCTTTTTCAAAGGTTCAAAGACCCTTCATGAATTATTCAGGAAGATTCCCAAATCCACAATTGTAATAGAAGATGACCTTATCTGAAGCTGTGGTGACAGAAATGTGGCCTGATAAAGATGTCTAAAACGAGCTGGCAGTTGGATGCAATTAAGCGATCATTGGGCAGGTCACATTTTCTTTTACCCACAACAAAGTGCCAGTCGCACTTTCACTGTCAAGTTATTTATACAGCTATTTGACATGAGCATTAAGTAGATTGAATCAAACAATAAAATGAACCATCTGAAAATGTCTTTTATACGACTTGACACAAGAAAATTGGGTTTTCAGCGAGGCAAGGAAATAAAAACAGAGAAACAGATTAGATGTCATTTATGTTTTCATGTAAATGGAATCACTTCTGTCTTTAAAGGCGTTAATCTGTTTGCTTCACTGAACAAAGTTTGATATTTGTCCCAAACAGTTTTTTCTAACAACTGCGCGGTTGAATAGTTTTTCAAATAATTCCTCTTCCATAGTCATGTTATTAACCAAGATCTTAGAGATGGCACAGTAACGCAGCTGTAGAGTTGTTACCTTACAACGCCAGAGACCCGGGATCGATCCTGACTACGGGTGCTGTGTGTATAGAGTTTGTACGTTCTCCCTGAGGCCACGTGGGCTTTCTCCAGGGGCTCTGGTTTCCTATCACATTCCAAACACATACAGGTTTGCAGGTTAATCGGCTTCAGTAAAATTGGAAATTATTCCTGTTGTGTAGGATAGTGCTAATGTACGGGGTAATTGTTTCCGCACTGTATCTTTAATGTCTAAAGTATTGTGGAAACTAGGACTATATCTCTTGGAATTTACTTACGGGTAATTTGACTGGAGTTTCCAATATATTAAGGGGTTACTTCTGTGAATTGGGGAACCTAAGGAGGTATAGTAATGTGTAGAAAGGAACTTCAGATGCTACTTTATACTGAAGATAGACACAAAATGCTGAAGTATCAGTGGGTCAGGTAGCATCTCGGGATAAAAATAACGGGTGACGTTTCGGGTCGGGACCCTTCTCCAAACCGAAAGTAGAGGGGAGGAAACTGGGAATGGAGGAGCCGCGGCTTGCCTGCAGCTGCGGCTTGCCTGCAGTCCGTCTGTCTTTTGTGTTTTTGTCTGAATTGTAGTTTTAATATGGTGTAGGGTTTGTATGTTATGTTTGGGGGTGGGAGGGAACAGGAACTGTAAAATTCTCTCTCCCGAACGGAGACACGACCTTTGTTTCTGTGTCGTGTCCCCGTTCCCGTTGCGGCCTACCACCAGCGGCCATGCACCTGGGACCACCTGGGGCTCTGGTTCGCAGAGCCCACGGCCCGGACTCACCACCTGCGGCGCTGGCTGCCTGCGGATGCTGCGGGAGCGGCTGCGACTCGTCTCCGGAGGCTCCGGCGCGGGCCGTGTAGACGTCGGAAGCCCGCAGGCCCCTGGGTGGGGGCCGACATCGGGAGTTCCGGCAGCGGCAGAGGCAGCGTGTTCGCCCGCCCCGAATCGCGGGGCTTGGGTCGGCCCGCCGCGGACCTTTCACCGTCCGGCGCGGCCTGGAATAGGCCACGGGATTTTCACCGCCCAGCGGGGGCTTCAATGTCGGGAGCCCCGACCGCACCGACGTGGCAATTCCAACAGCCTGACCGCAGGACAAGACGGCAGGGGAAGAGAAAAGACATTCTGGCCTTCCATCACAGTGAGGAGGTGACTGGAGGAGACTCACTGTGATGGATGTTTCTTTTTGTTTGGTGTTAGTTTGTGATTGTATGTGTTATTGCATTTTTATTGATTATTCTTATTGGTCTTATTGTTCAACTGCGGGTAATGTTTCATTTCACTACACATTTATGTGTATGTGACAAATAAACGACTATTGATATTAGACAATAGACAATAGACAATAGGTGCAGGAGTAGGCCATTCAGCCCTTCGAGCCAGCACCGCCATTCAATGCGATCATGGCTGATCACTCTCAATCAGTACCCCGTTCCTGCCTTCTCCCCATACCCCCTCACTCCGCTATCCTTAAGAGCGCTATCCAGCTCTCTCTTGAAAGCATCCAACGAACTGGCCTCCACTGCCTTCTGAGGCAGAGAATTCCACACCTTCACCACCCTCTGACTGAAAAAGTTCTTCCTCATCTCCGTTCTAAATGGCCTACCCCTTATTCTCAAACTGTGGCCCCTTGTTCTGGACTCCCCCAACATTGGGAACATGTTATCTGCCTCTAATGTGTCCAATCCCCTAATTATCTTATATGTTTCAATAAGATCCCCCCTCATCCTTCTAAATTCCAGTGTATACAAGCCCAATCGCTCCAGCCTTTCAACATACGACAGTCCCGCCATTCCGGGAATTA
Organism: Rhinoraja longicauda; assembly: GCF_053455715.1. Classification (NCBI taxonomy): domain Eukaryota; kingdom Metazoa; phylum Chordata; class Chondrichthyes; order Rajiformes; family Arhynchobatidae; genus Rhinoraja; species Rhinoraja longicauda. The sequence continues at coordinate 14,273,676 of NC_135984.1, read as the reverse complement.
ACCTAGTGAACCTACGCTGCACGCCCTCCATAGCAAGAATATCCTTCCTCAAATTTGGTGAGCAAAACTGCACATAGTACTCCAGGTGCGGTCTCACCAGGGCCCGGTACAACTGTAGAAGGACCTCTTTGCTCCTATACTCAACTCCTCTTGTTACGAAGGCCAACATTCCATTGGCTTTCTTCACTGCCTGCTGTACCTGCATGCTTCCTTTCATTGACTGATGCACTAGGACACCCAGATCTCGTTGAACTCCCCCTCTTCCTAACTTGACACCATTCAGATAATAATCTGCCTTTCTATTCTTACTTCCAAAGTGAATAACCTCACACTTATCTACATTAAACTGCATCTGCCATGTATCCGCCCACTCACACAACCTGTCCAAGTCACCCTGCAGCCTTATTGCATCTTCCTCACAATTCACACTACCCCCCAACTTAGTATCATCTGCAAATTTGCTAATGGTACTTTTAATCCCTTCGTCTAAGTCATTAATGTATATCGTAAATAGCTGGGGTCCCAGCACCGAACCTTGCGGTACCCCACTGGTCACTGCCTGCCATTCCGAAAGGGACCCATTTATCCCCACTCTTTGCTTTCTGTCTGTCAACCAATTTTCTATCCATGTCAGTACCCTACCCCAATACCATGTGCCCTAATTTTGCCCACTAATCTCCTATGTGGGACCTTGTCGAAGGCTTTCTGAAAGTCGAGGTACACCACATCCACTGACTCTCCCTTGTCAATTTTCCTAGTTACATCCTCAAAAAATTCCAGTAGATTTGTCAAGCATGATTTCCCCTTCGTAAATCCATGCTGACTCGGAATGATCCCGTTACTGCTATCCAAATGCTCAGCAATTTCGTCTTTTATAATTGACTCCAGCATCTTCCCCACCACTGATGTCAGACTAACTGGTCTATAATTACCCGTTTTCTCTCTCCCTCCTTTCTTAAAAAGTGGGATAACATTTGCTATCCTCCAATCCACAGGAACTGATCCTGAATCTATAGAACATTGAAAAATGATCTCCAATGCTTCCACTATTTCTAGAGCCACCTCCTTAAGTACTCTGGGATGCAGACCATCAGGCCCTGGGGATTTATCAGCCTTCAGTCTCATCAGTCTACCCAAAACCATTTCCTGCCTAATGTGGATTTCCTTCAGTTCCTCCATCACCCTAGGTTCTCCGGCCCCTAGAACATTTGGGAGATTGTGTGTATCTTCCTCAGTGAAGACAGATCCAAAGTAACGGTTTAACTCGTCTGCCATTTCTTTGTTCCCCATAATAAATTCCCCTGCTTCTGTCTTCAAGGGACCCACATTTGCCTTGACTATTTTTTTCCTCTTCACGTACCTAAAAAAACTTTTGCTATCCTCCTTTATATTATTGGCTAGTTTACCCTCGTACCTCATCTTTTCTCCCCGTATTGCCTTTTTAGTTAACTTTTGTTGCTCTTTAAAAGAGTCCCAATCCTCTGTCTTCCCACTCTTCTTTGCTATGTTATACTTCCTCTCCTTAATTTTTATGCTGTCCCTGACTTCCCTTGTCAGCCACAGGTGTCTCTTACTCCCCTTAGAGTCTTTCCACCTCTTTGGAATAAATTGTTCCTGCAACCTCTGCATTATTCCCAGGAATACCTGCCATTGCTGTTCTACCGTCTTCCCTGCTAGGGCCTCCTTCCAATCAATTTTGGCCAGCTCCTGCCTCATGCCTCTGTAATCCCCTTTGCTATACTGTAATACCGACACTTCCGATTTTCCCTTCTGCCTTTCCATTTGCAGAGTAAAACTTATCATGTTGTGATCACTGCCTCCTAATGGCTCTTTTACCTCTAGTCCCCTTATCAGATCAGGATCATTACACAACACTAAATCCAGAATTGCCTTCTCCCTGGTAGGCTCCAGTACAAGCTGTTCTAAGAATCCATCTCGAAGGCACTCTACAAACTCTCTTTCCTGGGGTCCATTTCCAACCTGATTTTCCCAGTCTACCTGCATGTTGAAATCTCCCATAACCACCATATTGATTGATTGGAGGTAAGAAAAGGCCAGAGCAAAGCAACAGATGACCAAGGAAGGGTGGAGCCCATAATGGCCCATTGTTGGTTGGGGAAGAGGTGATAACGGATAACAATGGATACAGTAAGATAAGTTGGAAGAGGTGCAAGTGAACCTCTGCTTTTCCTAAAAGGACTGTCGGGATCCTGGATGGAGTCAAGAGAGGACTGTGGAATCTGCTCCATTTTAATGTCAGTAGGTGAAGGGTCAGGCTGCCGTTTGGCAATGCGTGAACCTATGTTGTAGGAAGGAAGATGTGTGGATAGAGCAGAAATGGATGATGCAGTGGCACAGTTGGTAGAGCTACTGCCTCACAGCACCAGAGGCTTGGATTCAATCCTGACCTTGGGGGGCTGTCTGTGCGGAATTTGCATGTTTTCCCTGTGATTGTGTTGGTTTCCTCTGGGTGCTCTGGTTTCCTCCCACACCCAAAGACATGCAGGTTTGGAGGTCAATTGACCTCTGTAAATTGCCCTTTGTGTGGAGGAGTGGATGAGAAAGTGGGATAGCATAGAACAAGTGTGAACGGGTGATCAATGGTTGACGCAGTGCCTGTTTCCATGTTGTGTCCTTAAACTAAACTAAATATGCTGGGGTTATGAAGGTCTCATGCCACAGTGAGATGGAAAGTACCTGGAAGGTATCACAAAATGCTGGAGCAATTCAGCAGGTCAGGCAGCATCTTGGAGAGAAGGAATGGGTGACGTTTCGGGTCGAGACCTGGCATCACAACCGAGAACAGATTTGTGAACAAGGGTGAAATATACTTTGTAAAAAAATAAGGAATTGCAGATGCTGGTTAATATGCAAAATGACACAAAGTGCTGGAGTAACTCAGCTGGTCAGACCGTATCTCTGGTGAACTTGGGTCGAGACTCCTCTTCAGACCGTTTCTTCTGAAGCTGCTTGCTCCTTGCCTGAAACACAATCTCACAGTCAACTATCCTTCTAGTTTGTCTTTTTTTTGTGTCTTCTGTATCCCTGCTCACGTAAGTATATATATATTTTAAAGATACAGCATGAAAAGAGGCCCTTTGGCCCACCGAATCCATGCCAACCATCGATCACCTGTTCACAATACATTGATAGTAACTTATCAAACTTTCTCATCCACTACCAACACACCAGGGACAATTAAGGGGCCAATTGACCCCACAAGCTCACACATCTTTGGGATGTGGAAGACAACTGGAGCATTGGGAGAAAACCCACGTGATCACAGAGAGAACATGCAAACTCCATATAGACAAGACGAGGTCAGCATCTAACCTTGGATTTTGGTGCTGTGAGGCAGCTGTTCTGTTAGCTGTGCCACCCCTAAATTATTTGAATTCTGAAAACTTACTGTCTAACATTGCTGTAAATCCTTAAATGCCACACATTAAGCAGAAGATATGAGGATAAATGCAAAAAGAAATTGGATGCAATATTCTGTTATAATTCCTCTTTCGGTAATTTCTAGAAATGATGAATGCCATTCAGTTACACACCGTGACAGATTTAGCCCAAGGCTTAAAAGCATCCAGCAATTGTTTTCGTCACAGTAGCATTAATAAACATTGCTTCAGTCACTCTTGTTCACTAAAATATATTTTCTAGTGTTTCTTTCCCAGTCAAACTAATTGGGACATAAAGCTTTTTTTTTTTTAAATCACCTTTACTCATTGCCTTCTCTAGTTTGCTCTTCATTTATTCAATTCAGCTAGTTGTAAAGATTACCCATGCAGCAGAATCGTTGGTCAATAGTGAATTAATTCCCAGTTATAAGGTAATGTATCATCTGCAGTGAAAGTAAAGCCCAGTAAAGGGTGGAAAATGAGCTGTCAATTTACAATCACCTGTTTTATTCCATTATCAGAATTGCTCCCAGCGTTCGATGTAATCACTAGGCAGTTAGCCACTGGCCAAAAATGATTTTCTCAGTCGAAGAGGAAAAAAGACTCTAAAGTGCATCTCCTAAAGTGCAACGCTCAAGGAGAAAAGCAAAATGCTGCAGATGCTGGAAATCTGACACGAATGGTATTGGTACCAGTGGTGGTGAAGGTTTGTTAATTGCAGCTGACCTCGCTGAATTAAGCTCCGTGGAGTTAGGTGAGGTTGAGGGGGGAGCAGGATTTAGTTGGAGATGATGATAAGAGGGCACAAGTAAGATTCCAGCACTTGTAGTTTGTGTCCCTGCTTATCACCTTCCAGCCATTCCCCTTCCCCTACTTTTTCACTTGTCACCCTCTTGCTTCTAGTGCCCAAGTCCATGCCTTCCCACATCCTCACTTGTCTCCGTCATCATCCTTCACCCCTCCTTGAACCACCCATGATGTATAAACCTGTCTCACTCCTCCTCCTCTCCTCTTTATACCAGCTAACATCACACTTTCTGTATCATCCCTCTGACCCTTTGTGATCAGGAAAGTTTCTTCAGACTATATGTAGAGGGGCCTGCAAGGGAGAGGACAAAGCATGATCTACCCTTAGGAAATTGGGAAAAGCAAGTGACTGAAATGTTGATGGACGAGCCTTTTGGGAGCAGTGACCACTGTTTTTTTAGCTTTAAAATAGTTATGGATAAAGACATGGCAGGTACACGTTAAATACTGTAGCAAGGCTAACTTTGATGATTATTCCACAAGAACGTGTTAAAGTTAATTGGAGAATATTGGTTGTGGGCAAAGGAACGTCTGGAAAGAGGGCGTTTTTAAAAATTGTGATAACAAAAATTCAGGGTAAGCATGTTCCTGTTGGAATGAACAACAAGGTATGTAGGAGTAAGGAAGCTTGCATGATGAGAAACATTGAGGCTCTGGTCAGGAAAAAGAAGGCCACATCAGCCCTGTCATTAAAGACTTATTTCTGAAGCACCAACTCTGAATTTTACACCTTTAGGGGCCATGCATTTTTAACAGCAGTTTCTGCATTGCAGCAGTTCCGGTCTCATTTACTGTGTTGCCTTTGTGAGTACCTGTGGCTCTCGGTCATTCTAATTGCAAAATCCAGCCTAGATTTTTGCTTCTGGCCTTTAACAGCACGATGCACTTTGTATCGAATACCTTCAATGTTTTTAGCCTCCAATAGAATGTCTCCCACTGGTTTAGAAGGGAAGATTAATGAAAGGCTCAAGAAGTCTAAAGAACGCAGGAAGTTTCTATTGGCTTCACCTGTGGAAAGAGGTGTGATGATTTCATTTTTTAAATGTGTTGAACGCCAATTTTCAACACCAAACACGTATCGACCGATGCATGGCCATAATTAACAATTATGTTGTGCAGTTAGACAGGAACACCCCACAAACAACATGCCAGGCCCTCGTAAGAGAACCGAATAATAACAAGAGGTGGTATTGCCTGATTACCTGCAATTTTCAAGATGCTGCCAGTTATTTCTACAGGTGCTTGGTGTACCTGCTTGGCATAGACCCAGTGATAATCAACAGTTCAAGTCTGGCTTATACAGGCTGCACTAGGATGTGACTCTTGAAGGGTTTTTTCAAGAAACTGTGAGGCAAGGTGATATTAATATGGTGAGTGTGACTGCAAAGGCCTACTATCTCTAAAAGAAGGTAGAGTTGGACTATGATGCCCAATATTGCTGTTTGACAACTGGTGCCTATATACTTTGTGATTTTTGTGAAGTGTTTTAAAAACAATGTTAAAAACGAATGCTGTTTTAATGCTGGAAATCAGTGCAAAAGAGTTTCTGATAAAGAAGCCTTCATCAATCGCAACACAGGCATATCAGAGGCACAGAGTCTCTTGCCTAAAGTAGGTGAATCGAGGACAAGAGGACAAAGGTTCAAGGTGAAGGGGAAAAGATTTAATAGGAATCTGAGGGATAGCTTTTTCACACAATGGGTGGTGGGTGTATGGAGGTAATTGAGGCAGGGACTATCCCAACGTTTAAGAAACAGTTTAACAGGTACATGGGTAGGAAAGGTTTGGAGGGATATTGGCGAAATGCGGCCAGGTGGGTTTAGTGTAGCTGGGACATGTTGGGCTGTGTGGGCAAGTTTGGCCGAGGGGCCTGTTTCCACACTGTATCACTCTGAGACTATGATGACTCTAATTTCCGATTCCCAACTATAAGAATACCTTCCCATTGGTTTTATTATTCAAAATGTACTATGTTTTGAATTTTGATCTCTCAACATTGAATATTCCCACTTGGATAGAAACTTGAGGTTGTAATAAGTCTAATGACTGAACACCAGTGAGTGGAGATTGATGAACAGAAGATCTCTCAGGTGCGTTTTGTAACAATCTTAAAACAAGTGAAGACCACGTTGAAGTCAGAAAAATGATATTAAAATCTCAGGAACTGAGAGATAGGAAGCATTATTTATGGCCAGGGAATCTGCAAACGTGCACCAGTTTTGATATATAAACATCAGACAGACGAATATATTCTTACAAATAAAAAATGTTGATTTTCGACAATTAGGGAAGCTACAATCTTTCTACATCTAAAACCATTTATTTATTCCTTTCAAGAAAACAAACTCCTCTTAAGCATCTTCCTTAAGCCGATAAACTCAAAATCCCACCACATATAGCTTGATGATAATCTTTTGGATAATGTATACCAAATCTTTGTGTGATTCCTCCTTCATTCCAGTAATCTCAAAAGCAACAAATGCTGCAGTCCATTCTTGAATGTGCAATCAACCTCCCAAGATGTTTTATGTGGATGAGGCAGTAATCTAATTAACAAAGTAAATGCAGTTATGCATAAACAACTTTGCATAATTTATTATGAATAGAGACAAGCTATTCAGCAAATGTTACGCTCATTCGCAACACTTCTGGCTTTACCATTCTCCCTCTCTACAACCAAATAATCACTGCCAACCAACTCCACCCAACCCAAGCCAACATCTCTCACTCATTTCTCCAACTAGCCTCTTGTACAAACTTGATTGCCACTTGACTGCGCATGTAGGTATGGCAGTGAGGAAACATTTATTTGCTTACCTACAGTAGGCGCGTAAAAAAATGGTATTGTACATATGTTTGGTTTTCTGCAGTTAGGGAAGTTGCATTTACTTCTCTGCATCCAAAACCATTTATTTATACTTTGTCCACTGACACACCCAGCCACCAGAATCTCCCAGATTCTACCTGCCAAGTGTACAGATATGCCACACACAGTCATACAGCTCAGAAACAAGCCCTTCGGCCGAACTTGCCCATGCTAATCAAGATGCCCCATCTAAGCTAATCTCACCTTCCCATGTTATGCCCATATCCCGCTAAACCTTTTCTATCCGTGTACCCATCCAAATGTCTTTTAAATGTTGTTATAGTATCTGCCTCAACTATTTCCTCTTGCAGCTCGTTCCATTTACCCACCACCCTCTGTGTGAAAAGGTTGCCCCTCGGGTGCCTATTAAATCTTTCCCCTCTCACCTTAAACCTATGTCTCCTGATTTTTGATTCCCCTGCTCTGGGTAAAAGACTCTGTGCGTATACCCTATTTATACTCCAGGTAAAAAGTCCTAGCCTATAGAACCTCTTCCTAGTCCTCAAGCCCTCAAGTCCTGGCAATATCCTCTCTGCTCTCTTCCCAGCTTAACAAGTGCCTGTTGCATCCAGGTACCTGTTGCTGTGCTTTGTTTGTGAACCCAGACATCAAGTGATGAAAAAAAAAACACAACGTGCTGGAGGAACTCTGCGGGTCAGGAAGCATTTGTAGAGGGAACGTTTCAGGTCAGGACCCTTCCTTCTCTCTGAAGAAGGGTCGCGACCCGAGTCAGTCCATTTTCTCCGCAGATTCTGCCTGACCCACTAAGTTCTTCCGGCACTTTGTGTTTTGTTCAAGATCCCAGCATCTGCAGTTCTTTGAGTTTCCAGGAAGCGATGACAAGCTGTTTGACAGTGAAAGGCTTCACAGCAGATCTTAACTTGAGATGCAGTTCTTTGCACTTTCTGGGAAAGAGGTTAATGAATAGCGGCTAGTACTTAATCCATTGGGCACTGAATTTATTAGGACACCTCAGCTATCGTTCTTCCTGAGCTAACTAAGTGAACAGTTTTATTGAATATATCTTCCATTGAACAAATCACTGGAATTCATTGATAGAATAGGAGGCAATGATTAGATGTAACAGAACTAACGGATGTGTACAAGAGACAGCATTTAAATCGGTAAATAAATTCAAAACAATTATATATTTTGACATCTGTTCAGCTCTTCAAAATATAATCTATTTCCATTTTGAAAATTGTGAGGGATGATTTTCAACTGTACAATCCGGTTTCACAATATTTTTTTTTCTAAAAAGGCTAAACCAGGAAATATCAGTAATCAAATAGGATCCAATAAATGACAGAAAGTGCTAAAGTCAACTACTTGCTTCCTTGCCACAGTTCAGATTAAACACACTCGAGCTGAAAAGGACATTGAGTATTCATTAAATAACAAAATATGTCAGGTTAAAGACCACATCTTCTTCATTATGTGACTAGTGTCTGAGAAGATAGTTTCAGTTTGTCGATGTTGCTGTGGGGCTCACTGCGAGAAGGGGTAATACAGGCAGGAACCCATTTCCAGTTTACAAGTACCTGGAGCAAAACACAAACCCAACAGGCCAGGCAGCATCTGCGGAGGGAATGAACAGATGAGGTTTTGAGTCAGGGCCCTTCTTCAGACTGATTGCAATCGGGAGGAAGAAGCTGGAAAAGAGAGGTGGGGGTGAAACAAAGTCAGGCAAGTGATACTGGGGAACACTGGGGAGGGTGATTTGATAGGCAGACTGGTGGATTAAGTGATGAAGGCAAGAGTAAAATGGAAACTCAAGGGTGTTGGATAAGAAGAGAAGTGAAATGTTAAGCGAGCAGGAGGGATGTGGGCACGTAGACAAGGGGAAAGGAAAGGGAGGATGAGAGGGAAATCGGCCCCTAATGAATCTTGACTAGATGTTGCCTGATTCGCTGAGTTCCTCCAGCACTGTGTGTTTTGCTCGAGATTCTAGCATCTGCAGTTTCTCAAATCTACAAATACCTGGATGCAAACTTGAAGTGCCATCTATATACTAAAACTTTCGTTTGTTTGTTTGTTTGTTCCTGAACTACAGACCAAAACGGTACGCAATAGCGCAACAATTTTAGGCCCACCTTACTCACCGTCATCCCTTTGGTGCTAATGGAAGAAGTTTCATTGAAATTGGTGTTATATTTTAAAAGTTATTCACATTTTAAAGTTTAAATCTATCTCCTAGGGAGGGAGGGGGTGGACGGAGGGGGAGGAGGGAGGATAAGGGGGGGAAGGAGTGGGGGGGGGGAGAGGGGAAGGGGAAGGGGGGGAGGGGGAGGGAGGAGGGGGAGAGGGAAGAGGGGAAGAAGGGGGGGAGGTGGTTTGGGCCCAACGGGTCCACTTGGTCTAGTAACCTATAAAGCTACAGATAGCGAACTGGGATTAGCTTCAATAGCTCGTTTTTCTGTACAATGTGCTGAATGGTCTCTATCTATGAAGCACAGTTCTATGATACAGATACCGATTGACCACAAGGACATTATTGTTACAAAGTCTATTGCAATCCAGCACCAGAACTGAACTTTAAAGGTTGTGTTTTTAAGTTTGCGTACATTAGAACATAGAACAAAGCAATACAACACAAGAACAGGCCCTTCAACCCACAATGTCTGGGCCGGACATAATATCAAATAATAATATTTTCCTTTATTCGTCCCACACCGGGGAAATTTACAGTGTTACAGCAGCAAAGTGGATAGCTAGAGAACAAGAGATCATTCATTATAAATAAAAGATACATAAATTGTCATCAGTTTTTTGTGCATATCTGCCTGTGCATATCTGCCTGTGCATATCTGCCTGTGCATAATCCATATCCCTCCATTCCCTGCCTATCCATGCACCTATCCGAAACTCTTAAAAGCCACTGTCATATCTGCATCCAGTCGCACGTTTGGCAGCAGGTTCCAGGCACTCACCAGGCCTCTGTGTAACAAAATCTTACCCTGAATATTTTTTTTAAACTTTACCCCTCTCACCTTAAAGCTAAGCCCACTAGTATCTGATTTTTCCATTCTGGGAAAAGAGTTCTGAGTAACACCTGCGCTCGGTCCGCGTTGGCCAAACTGATCTCCTGGTGGCCGAGCACTTCAACTCCCCCTCCCATTCCCAGTCTGACCTTTCTGTCATGGGCCTCCTCCAGTGCCATAGTGAGGCCCACCGGAAATTGGAGGAACAGCACCACATATTTCGCCGGGGCAGCTCGCAGCCCAGTGGTATGAACATCGACTTCTCCCACTTTAGATAGTTCCTCTGTCCCTCTCTTCCCCTCCCCCTTCCCAGATCTCCCTCTATCTTCCTGTCTCCACCTATATCCTTCCTTTGTCCCGCCCCCCTGACATCAGTCTAAAGAAGGGTCTCGATCCGAAACGTCACCCATTCCTTCTCTCCTGAGATGCTGCCTGACCTGCTGAGTTACTCCAGCATTGTGAATAAATACCTTCGATTTGTACCAGCATCTGCAGTTATTGTCTTATATATACCCTGTCTGTGCTTCTCATAATTTTATATAGTAATATTATATACTTGAATTTTCTCTGCTCAAGGCTTGAATTGTATTTTGGGGGTATCTAATACAACAAATTGCCCCTGTGATCAACCAGCACAGAAAGTTGCAAATCGTTCTTATGAGAGACATCACTGTTCGCCTGGAGGTGTCCTCTTCCAGACTCAGGTAGCTGTTGTTCGCAATTCACTCCTTTGTCTAAATATAGAGCGACAAGCAGCTCCTCAGCAACACTTGGTGGAGGTTGTTATTAAAATAGCCAACATAAAACCAGAAAGGAAATTAGCTCACTGACGCGGCACATCAAAAATATGGGAGGAAAGGTGAGTGGGATATTAAGCCGACTCCTTTCAATGCAAATTGTACAATTCGTGGTGCCTTGAACCTATCAAGATGAATGAATAGTTTCAGATAAATATTCCATGGAAGCAAAACTAAATCATCTGCATACTTGCTGAAGGCAATAATACCAAACACCAGTATCTTAATCTGTAATACAAATTTGTGGTGAGTCTTAAACATTGCCTATAGTTTACTAGATGTTTTACATATGAATGAACAACAAGAGGAGGGAAAGCATGTGAGCTATGTTCAGTCCAGCCAGTTGATGTTTTTTTTTTATTATCAAAAAATACTTTATTCAAGATATAAATATATACACAACATGTTCCTTTCAAAACTCCATCCGACATTCACGGAGGCTATACATACATTCAATACAGATATTCAATACACCAATTACACAAAATTTACCCCCCACCCTTGCCACTCATGTGGCCCACTGGCGTGGAATCCGTTCCCTTATTTTGAGGGGCATCTCCACCAACACCCTGCCCCCCCATGTCCAGCAGCGGAAGGACCCTAGACTGTGGTCCTCCCCCACAGAGCCTTGGCGTTGGCTGCACCAAGCTTCAGTATGTCCCTCAGCACGTACTCCTGCAGTCTGCAGCGGGCCAGTCGGCAACATTCCCCGAAGGACATCTCGTGCCGCTGGGAGGGCAACAATGCTTGGGCAGACCAAAGAGCGTCTTTCACCGAGTTGATGACCTTAGAGCAGCACTCGATGTCAGTCTCTGAATGCGTCCCTGGGAACAGTCCGTAGATCACAGAGTCCTCTGTGACGGAGCTGTTCGGAATAAATCGTGACAGGGACCCCTGCAAACCTCTCCAGACTCTCTTTGCAAATCCACACTCTGCGAAGAGGTGGGCAACCGTCTCCTCTCCATAGCAGCCGTCCCGAGGGCAGCGTGCGCTGGTAGTGAGGTTCCGGCGGTGCAGGAAGGATCTAACTGGGAGGGCTCCCCTCACTGCCAGCCAAGCCAGGTTTTGGTGCTTGTTGGTGAGTTCTGGCGATGAGGCATTTTGCCAGACAAGCTGGGCAGTCTGCTTTGGGAACCACGCCACAGGATCCATGGAGTCATTCCCCTGCAGTGCCTGGCAACTGTGCCAGGCCCATCCTTCGCAACACCGGGGACAGGTAGAACCTCAGCAGGTAGTGCCCACTTGCTTTGGCTCTACGCTCCCCCTGATGCAGCCACACACGAAGGTGGCCATCAGGATGAGGGCGACTTTGGGCAAGCTTTTAGCCCCGTTGTCTGCCGACTTGTGCATTGAGGCCCGTCGCACCCGGTCCATCCTCAACCCCCAGATGAAGCGGAAGACGGCCCGGGTGATCCCTGTGTCGCAGGAGGGAGGGACAGGCCACACGCGCCAAGTACAGCAGCCCCGAGAGCACCTCGCACCAGCCAGTTGATGTGCTTTGCTTCTGGATGCTATAGGGATGGACTTCTTCCTTTCACCCCTCTGTCCCTGTCCCGTCCTCTCCTGTACCAATATCATCAGAGCCACGATGCTCAGTTCAAAATTACATCTGCCACATAAGGCTGTGGAGGCAAAGTCAGTGGATATATTTAAGGCAGAGATAGATAGATTCTTGATTAGTATGGCTGTCAGAGGTTATGGGGTGAAGGCAGGTGAATGGGGTTAGGAGGGAGAGATAGATCAGCCATGATTGAATGGTGTAGTAGACTTGATAGGCCGAATGGCCTAATTCTACTCCTATCACACATGATCTTATATCTTAATACCGGGGCTGGACATGGATGGATCATGTTCGACCACTCCCCTAATATCCCTGCAGCCACATTAACCTTTTGAGGACAAATCAAGCTTCAAACCATGTAGTTGTGTGCTAAGAGTGTCAACAAGGTCTCCAGTGGTAGATCATGCCCTCCTCCCAGACCATCTGGATGTCTTGTTTTAGTTTACCTCTGTCAAAGCCCTTTCAAATTCCTTTTTAAATGCCTCGTGACCAGAAATCATTTGCAAAAAGTTCTAAAGGGCTAAATTATCCAAGTATTAAATTAGATAATAAATTTACCAGAAACACATTTACATTGATTAAATACAAATTAATTGTAGTTAGCTGCTGTAACTTAATTAAAAACACAAAAATCAAATAAAATTTGGACAGAATTTTAAACACTTACCGAAAAGTAGCGATTCAATCCAGGTCAGAGATCCTACTTAAATAAAAGGGGCCGTCACTACATACACGTTAATCCCATTATCCTGTATCTGTACACTGTGGACGGCTCCGTGTAATCATGTAATCAGTTTCAGCTGACTGGTTAGTACGCGACAAAAGCTTTTCACTGTTCCTCGATACATGTGACAATAAACTAAACTCAACTACACCAGTTATCTTACAACAGTAAGTCTTACAACAAGCCTCCAAATCCCATGAAATGTTGTCATCATATAAGTTAAGAGTCGGCACTTTGGATTTTAACATCACGTCCTGTGTATTTGAAAACATTAATAGATTCTCTTCCTGTAACTTTTGCCAAATATGACTCTTCCAGTATTTTACCATTTTCCGTTCCAACATCTGTAGTTTTTTTCTTGTGTGTTTCCTTTATTTCTTTATACTGGATCTGGGCTGTATCGCCCATCCCTAATCCCTCTGGAGAAGATGAGACATCTTTCCGAACCCTTGCAATCCATCTGGATGAAGGTATTTAGACACATGAGAGAGTTAGATGTAGCTCTTGGGGCTAAAGGAATCAAGGGATGTGGGGAAAAAGCAAGAACGGAGTACTGCTTTTAGATGATCAGCCATGTTTCTATGTTTCTATGAAGGTCAAATTTGAAGTAAAGTAATTGAACTGATCTATTTAACTTAGGAGGTATGGCGTGATACAGCATAGCAACAGGCCCTTGGACCAAGCTCATCCAGGCTGACTGACACGCATCTACACTGGTCCCATTTGCCTGCATTTGATCCCTATCCTGCTAAACCTATTCCTCTTCATGTACCTGTCCAAATGTCTGTTAAACGTTCTAAATGTACCTACCTCAACCACTTCATCTGCAGTCAACCTCTTTCATTTTGATATGCAGACAATTTCCAGAGAATCAGATATATTCACAGTTTGTTAAAGTCATGAAAAATTATTAAAGCTTAGAACACCAAAATAAAGAAATCTTTATATATACAATATCATTCATTGATAAATTTCCCTCCACTAAATCCCATGGAAAGTAATCCATGTGCGAAGGTTCAATGGAGCACCACAATCTCATGTCAATGACCCAGAGTAAGCAGTGAGGTTTCACGGTAATTTTAGACTTCCATTTTGAATGCCATGAGTATGTTTTGAAAAACATCCTTGACCACAGTTTGGGAATTTCTGCTTCCCTGTGGAAATAACTGATGTTGATCTTAACATTACTTAGCATGGAACTATCGTTCTTTGCAATCATATTAATACAGCCATATTGTAGGGCGATAACATTCCTAGAGAATAGGCTGTATCATGATTTTCTAAAAGGTGAAGCCAGGTCATCTGCACGTGCATCAAAAACACAAGCTGCAACAAGATTATTTTGTGCAGATTAATTTTTCATTCCAAAAGAGTGAATTTTATCCTATATATCAAAATGATTTGTAAACACAATAAGCGCAAATAATTTGAAAAACCCTAACGTCTATATTAATAAAAGGCAAATAAATGAATGGTTTAGATTATCTTTCTCTACCTTTTTAAAAATACTGAATATAACAAATTATAAGCAACAACTTTGGAAAGAAAAATTAGACTGACTGCGCTTATTTCCAAACGCCAGTTTAAAGGGATTTGAAGTAACATGTGATCAATAGTGTTTGGAGTATTTTAACAATTATGTAGTTCACATTTAAATTAAATGGTTTAACAGAATGTTAATAACTGCAAAATGTAACCAATAATGGCAGATGGATTATTGATAAACCTTTTCGTGAAATCTAATTCATGAAAGAGCGTGATTACTTTTTGACAGGTTCCAAGTTCAACAGAACAATTATCGTTTGTCATAGCTACAGTGCGTGACTGGAGTTCTTCACCAAGTGAAAGAAATTCAATACAAAATAATGAACTGTAATTTTAAAAGAGAGCTCCTCCAGTTGCAACACAAGATAATGAGGGTTTCCAAGCACTGCCAGTGATGTTGGTCAATTCCTCTGAATTTTAATTATCCATTTGTATATGTTGATCACTTTAAAAATGCACCGCATTATCTTACAGCTCAGATCCCTCCTATCGCCTAGTTCAAGGGTTCCCAACCTGGGGTAAATTTACCCCCAGAGGGTAAATTTCGCCTACCATTATTGTTATTTAACTTAAAATAATAATGTTAAAAACAGTATTTTAAAATTTCCCCTTTGTCGGTTGCTTTATTATGGTAGAAGCGTAAACTCAAATTACTGAACAAAACAGAGTGGGGGTAAATTTACTTTCTAAAAGTTGCCAGGGGTAAACGGGATGAAAAAGGTTGGGAACCCCTGGCCTGGTTGATATAGTATTGAGGAAGGAAATTCTGAAAATTATCACGAAGATGAGTGGTTTGCAATCTGAGTGGCTTACATACTGGGAAAGCATGATGGGAAAAGAGGCCAACTTATGTTAGGAGAGGCAATAAATAGATGCATCATGGTAGTTACGTTCCATGGCAAAGTTAAGATAAATATTGGGGATGTGTAAATTAAGCTGAGGCCAATAAATCTGATCAGGTAATAGTGACATTTATTGCGCCCATTTGTTAGATGAACAGGAGGTGGTTTTCTAAATAGCAGGGAACATAAGAACATAAGAAAGACAAAGATCTTTGCAGAGACATTGATCAATGATGAAATATTTCAAAAATATAGAATCCACATGTAATCTTTGTGCCATAACAATATAAAATGCAGTGGGTACTACGAATCATCTAAATACTTGGCCTCCTCAGAAGCACTAGATTCAGGGTACAGGCTAAATATTACATTTAGAATATTCCATGTTCTCCAGAGATGCTGCCTGACCCATTGAGTTACTCTTGCAATTTGTGTCCTTTTGTGTATTAACTAGCAGTGGCAGTTCCTTGCTTCTACAACTTGTGTGCAAGGTTTTTTAAATGTTATGTAAAAGTCACTCCAACAAAAAGCGGCTTTTGTATAACATGGAAAAAAAACTTTGCACACAAGTTGAATTGCTGCATAATTTTAGCAGACCAAGAAATAGTCTACTGAATCAATGTAATGCCATCAACCTGAATTGTTAACTGTTTCTCTAGAGATGCTGCATGATTTGCTGAGCATTTCCAGCATTTTCTGTTTTTATTTGTCCGAAAATTTCTCCAGTTACATACATGCTCGGTATCCATGCTAATGTTGTGGAACAGATGAAGGTAATCAACAAAGTATTTGCTTTAAAAAAACAAAAGTGCTGGAAACATTCAGCTAGTCAGGCAGCATGTGTGGGGAAGTGGGAAATGGTGCATGTTTTACTCTGGGATCTATCATCAGGACTGGGAAAGACTTTACTTTGCCAGGGTATATAACAGTGTCTGCTGCTCATTAGTTTTGCCCAAGCACATACTGAGTTCCCGAAAATGCATACTGATCGTAATGCAGCAAGGAAAAGTGGTATGTGGTGAACGGGATCAATATCTGTTTACCTCACTTCAGTTGTGTAAGAAGGAACTGCAGATGCTGGCTAAAACAGAAGATAGACACAAAAAGCTGGAGTAACTCAGGCAGCATCTCTGGAGAGAAGGAATGGGTGACGTTTCGGGAGTTACTCCAGCTTTTTGTGTCTACCTCCTTCAATTGTTCGATTAATGGATTGTAAAATAGTGCAAAGTCCAATTTATCAGTGTGTGAAATTGATGCCAAATCAAATACTGAAAGTGAAATAAAAAGAGAAAAATGTATTATATTACGAGTTGGGAAAATGAAGAAGCGTCATAAAATAGAATTTTTAGTAAAACCCCTAACAATCTATAATTGTTATTATACCCAGAATAATGCATGATTGTTATTATACATTGATAGCAATTATAATGTTGTTTCTTTCCATGTCTTAAAGATGTGCAAATCCTAAAGATGTGCAAATAGATATGGCAAGTGTTTACTATAAATTACCTCTCATGCAGGTAGGTGGGAGGAGAATTAAGGGGAGTTGGTGGGTATGTGAAAATAGGTTACATGTTTAACCTGTGTAACCTAGTTTACATAGGTAACCTCAATCAGTGGCTACCGTTGTAAGAGTGCATATCAGAGGTAAAGAGTCGGATTTGCAGTAATTAACATTTATGAAACAGTTAAACAGGAGATATAATTAATACGAATTGAAGCATCTTCCTACATTAAGTTTAATTTGAAAACACCATGTGATTACAACCATGTCATGCCATTGAATATAACCTGAGTCAAAAAGTTTTGAGTTCAAGTCGCCTTCAGAGACTTGAAAATAAAGTTTGGTCTGAGACTTCAGTGCAGCACTGTGAGAAAGTTACACCACAGAAGTGTTATTTTCCACATTTATTACTACAGAACAAACTCTTCTCAAATCGGTTTCAATTATCCTCTGGCAACTTTTCCAGAATAGTTTTCCCCAATATCCTTGCCAGTACTCATCGCCCAATCAGCGTCAGGAAAGCAGATCAGCTGGTCTTTATCACATTGCTATTTGTACGAGCTTGCTGTAAGTTAATGGAAATTAATTTTAGAAATGGTTCAATGGTACTTTATTGTGATATGTACCGAGGTAGAGTGAAATTCCTTTTCTGCATTCAGTTCGGTAAAAGCATTACTATACATAAGCACAATCTTAGTCAAGTACAGGTGTACAGGGACAGTACACTGGAAATGGAATAGAAAGTGCAGTGGTTGATATTTTCTTATAAGGAGGCCATTCAACCTATTGAGTCAATACTGGCTCTCGGAGCATTCCTATCATTCTCATTCCCACACTTACTTCCATGTAATCTATTTTCACATACCCACCAACTTCCCCAACTCCCCCTAAATTCTCCTACCACGTCGGTCTGGAGGGTAATTATACTAAACACTTGCCATATCTATTTGCACATCATTAGGACATGGAAAGAAACAAGAGCAGCTTGGGGTAACCCTTGAAGTCACAATGGTAACATGCAATCTCCACACAGTCAGCACCCAAGGTCTGATGTGTAGGAAAGAACTGCGGATGCTGGTTCAAATCGAAGGTAAACACAAAATGCTGGAGTTACTCAGCAAAGGGCCTCGACCCGAAATGTCACCCGTTCCTTCTCTCCAGAGATGCTGCCTGTCCCGCTGAGTTATTCCAGCATTTTGTGTCTACCCAAGCTCTGATCACACCTCCCCCTCCCATTCCCACACTGACCATTCTGTCCTGGGCCTCCTCCACTGTCAGAGTGAGGCTCAACACAAAATGGAGGAACAACACCACATATTTGACTTGGGCAGCTTACAACCCAGTGGTATTAAATATTGACTTCTCTTACTTCAAGTAACCCTTGTTTTTCCTCTCTTTCCATCTCTCCCCAATCCTAGTTCTCCAACTAGTTTCACTGTCCTCCTGATTGTACTGATTGTATGCCACGTTGTCACCTTCCTGTGAGCTAACATTGACCCATTCTACGTTTTCCTTGAGTCTCGTCCCCTTTGATCTCTCATTTTCACACCTCACCCTTCCATTTTCTTTGTTTCCCGCTCTCCTGCCTCAGCCTGAAGAAGAGTCTGGACCTGAAACGTCACCCATTCCTTCCATCCACAGACGCTGAGTTACTCCAGCATTTTGTGTCTAAAAACACAGCGGCAGCAGCTTTACCAGGAGGACTGTAATAGCTCAAGGCAGCAGTTCACCACCACCATTAATAGTGATGAGCAATAAATGCTGGCTTTGCTTAGGTTTAGGTTTATTATTGTCACATGTACCAAGGTCCAGTGAAAAGCTTTGTTTTGGATGCTACCCAACCAGATGTGGAGTTCAGAATATAATTCTCAGTATTGGAGGACATCTGTTCCTTAGACAGAGTCCAAAGTCCTTAGTGGGGTCGAGGTGAATCAAACTGTTCGGAAGCTTGATAAAGGAGAGTAAAAGACAAAAAAAAGTAGAAAAAGAAGCTTTCCATTAACAATATCATATTTCTGCTTTCAATAGCATAAGCAATCATCTGTAATAGTAAATGTAAAGGAAAGAAATCCATATCTACAAAATGGTAAAACAATCAGTTAATGAAGACTGATTTAGCAATTTGATAAAGCAATTTAACTTTGCTAAACTGATGATAGAACTCTTCCCACCCACCACCTCCAAAGTTTGTAAATTAGTATCGGTGTGATCTGTGAGTGTATTCACTCTACTAAATTTTCTATTTGATGATGTGTCAACATTTTTATGACTCTGGAATTGCTAAGTGTTCAGTTCTATATTTGTCATAGTTGGGAGCCAGAATTAGAATCTGAATGCAAAAAGTGCGAAACCATATGACTGTTCAAGGAAACAAACATCTGCTTCTGAAATTAGGTGTCATTGGTGCTGAGAGTAATTTCTAAATAGGTACAAGGGAATATTCATCTTAAGCATGTTAAAGGAAAACCGTCCTATTCTATCCACGTGCAGAAATATATCAACCATGGTGTCTACCATCTGAAGCCTGCAAGGCAAAAGCTGCTGTCAGGCCTATATTTATTTAAGCCCGAGAATGAATAACCATCTTGCAACAAGCTGGTGGCACCACGGCCTTTTACAGTGCCAGAGACCCAGGTCAGAACCTGACTATGGGTGCTGGCTCTACGGAATTTATACATTTTCCCCATGACCTGCGTGGGTTTTCTCCGGGATCTCCGGTTTCCTCCTGCACTCCAAAGACGTATAGGTTAATTAGTTTGGTAAAATTGTAAATTGTCCCTCGTGTGTGCAGGATAGTATTAACGTGCGGGGATCGCTAGTCGGCGCGGACTCGGTGGGCCAAAGGGCCTGTCTCCACGCTGTATCTCTAAACTAAACTAAACTAAACTCCCATCTACCTGTTACTGTATATATTTGGACCCCAGAGACTGATTCCTTTTCAGCTGCCATGTTAACATATCATTAAGCAGTTTGTAGCACTGCAATTAAATTGTTGTTAAATCCTGGTTTTATTCATTTTAAGTCGACTGCGTTTTTCTCAACCAGGTGCTTTCAAACAACAATGTTGTTGGACAAAAATAATCATTGCTCTTTAAAATACACATCAATTTTTTTGCACTGGTATTGTGATTATTTTTAATCGAGTACCAGCCTTCACCTCAATATTATTTCTGTTATGTTCTCTGTGGAAACTGCACACCACAATATGTCACCTTCAATGGAATAAGAGAGGCAAATATGATTTTGTCAGCTCCACTAATATTTATGGTGCTGTTTGAGAAGAGCAATCCAAAATAGATCTCAGATTAATAATGAGGAAAATATCTCTCAGAGGAGCATGCTACCTTACAGTTAAATACACAGAGTTCTGGTGCAACTCACGGGTCTGGCAGCATCTCTGGAGAACACGGATAGGTTATGTTTCACGTCCAAGACCCTTGTGCAGGTCGAATGTGATGGGGAAAAGACAGATGGACCAGAGGAGGGACAGGCCAAAGCCTGGCAAGTGATAGCTAGATACAGGTGAGGGTTTTATTTTGATATGCAGATGATTAGACTTGGATTCATGGGAGGTGGTCTTGGAGGGGAGGATGCTCTTCAAACGGCGGAGCATCCTGGACAATACAACTCACCCCCTCCATGACACACTGGTCAACCTTCAGCAACAGACTGGTTCCACCAAGATGCAGCACGGAACACCACAGGAGATCCTTCTTCGCTGTGGCTATCAAACTGTACAACTCCTCCCCCTTCTGTCATGGGGTAGACTGAGACTGAGACTGACCCCCCCCCCCCACCAAACCTTTGCACATCCCCAATCCTTTCCACTCGTCACTTTAATTTCATGTTTCATGTATTTTGTGTTATTGTGTTTTATAACTGTTGGCAGATCAATTTCCCTCCTGGGATAAATAAAGTTCTATCGTATCGTATTGTAAAAAGAAATCACCCACGAGAAGAAAGAAGTTGTATTAAGAATAGAGTTAAGCATGTAAGTAGTAGCTGAATAAGGCAGGCAAGATGGCCTTAATGATGTTGTAAACTGAAGAAGGGTCTCGACCCGAAACGTCACCCATTCCTTCTCTCCAGAGATGCTGCCTGACCCGCTGAGTTACTACAGCATTTTGTGTCTATGGACTTGATGATGGCTCCTTTGATCTTATCCTCAACTACACCTTGTTTCCTGCATCCCAAAACCTTTGATTTTCCCCAAAGACCAAAATATCTCTCTCCCTCAGCCTTAGCTATATTCAGCGATTGAGCTCTCTGATATTCTTTCTTGGAGAATTCCAAACATTAATGATCCTTACTGCAGATATATCCCTTTCTTTTCATCTTATGTGGAGAAAGCCTATGTCGGGAAAGCATTCTCTCACCCTCTACCTTGTTATTGTGTTCGCTGTAATGTTTTAATTAGTTGCACGTGTTTTGCATGATCTTATCATTTAAAAGACCTATTTAATTTTTAAAACGTTTTTGAATGCTGTCCACTGTCAGGGATATTTAGAAGTATTGACAAAACAACTGCTTTGTCCGCTGGCAGTGAGGGTGGAGAGTATTGTTTGGCCTTGAGCCAATGCGTTTTGAAAGACTTCAGCTACACAAGGGTCTGATGTTTACAAACAGCGTGAGCTGTTGGTCCCATTGAGCAAAAATCAATGCAAGAAAGGCTCTGGGAAACTGTCCGATGCAATACTCATCAAGATAAAGCATGGTGAGAACGTTATTGTCAAAGGCAAATACCAAACATGTAGACGCACTCCACTCTCCAAACCAAGAATCTTGGCTACTATACAAAAAAAGGTCTTTCCTGGGATTTTCTCTTTGGATTTAAGTAAGTGTCAAAGACCAAAACATAACCAGCTGGATTCCTTATTTTAATCAATTTCTAACTGAAAGGATAAGGTCAGCAGACAAATGGGAAATTCACCAACTACATAAGCCCTTCCAAGTAACGTACTGAATCGGAAATATATTATCTGTCTTTCTTTCTTTTCTATTTATCAACACAAATTCACCAAGTCGGGATGACTTTACACCCTGGAATATGGGTGCTGGTGTTAACCCTAACATTTATTGCCCCAGCCCAATTGCCATGGTGTGAAGCTGCCCCCTTTAATTAATTTTTAGTTTAGTTTAGAGATTTGGCATGGAAAGAGGCACTTCGGCCCACCGAGTCCACACCGATCAACGATATTGGGTCCAAATCCAGAAGTCTCTACCAGAGACTCGGGTTCAAACATGACTATGGGTACTGTCTGCATGGAGTTTGTATGTGTTCCCTGTGACCGCATGGGTTTTCTGCAGGTGCTCCAGTTTCCTCCAACATTCCAAAGACGTACAGGTTTGTTGGTTAAATGGCTTCGGTAAGGATTGTAAGTTTTCCTTCGTATGTAGGATAGTACTAGCATTCGGAGTGACCGATGGTCGGCATGGACTCGGGCCGAAGGGCCTGCTTATACACTGTATCTCTAAACTAAACTAAACAAAATGCCCTGTGAGGGCACTTTGATTAGAAGACTGGCTAAAGAGGGCAACTTAACACTATGTCCCAAACGCAATTGAGCTTGGGCAATATATGCCAGCGTTAACACCAACACCCATATTCCATGGTGTAAAGTATGCCCCACCTGATGAACTTGTGTTGATAAATAGAAAATATCATAATATCCAAAAAATCAAAATATAACAAAATACTTGTGCAAACATGGAGACCCCTTGATTATCATTGACAAATCGAGTGCTGAGTTAAGAAAAATTGAGAAGCTTAATGGTCGCTAGATCTAAATAGACCACCTGTTTAGAAATTCTAATGTAAAAATAAGGAAGGAATAAAGTATGTAGGAAGGAACTGCAGATGTGGTTTACACCGAAGATAGACACAAAATGCTGGAGTAACTCAGCGGGTCAGGCAACATCTCTGGAGAAAAGGAATATGTTGATGTTTTGGGTCAAGCTCCTTCTTCGGACTCAAAGGAATAAAGTATTTGTATCAACATAATGATTTTTCTATTACATTTTGACTATATTGATATCGGCATGACGTATGAAATTTGCTGAATATGTGCTTGCATTACTAAATCACGTACTTAATTCACAGCAAGTTAATCCATTCCGTTGTGTTGTCCCAAGTGCTTCCACCACACGATAGGTGCGAACACTGGGACTCCAGGACAGCGGAAAGTTAGTCCTTCCTTATTAGGATCAAATAGACTTGTGCAAGAGGTAGCCTATGCCACTAATATTTTGCAAAAACAAGATCGGTTGAAAGTAAAACATTGCTGCAAATACAAAATAAATTAAAACGTGCATGTACCCAGTCCAGATTAAGTGTTTCTATCTGAAAATATGACTATTCATTTTCCTCCACAGATACTGCCTGACCCATTGAGATTTTCCAGCAGCTTGTTTTTTCTTTGCTCCGGTTGCCGGCATCTGCAGTCTCTTGTGTCTCTGTGCAACTATTCATATTCTTATTTGTGGTCCTCACATCTGTAAAATCTCCATTCAAAAACTTAGCTCATGTCCCTGAAACAGAATCTATGAGCAAATTCCCCAATGTAAGTGCTGGGGAACTCCAGTATGTTTCTGGTGTCTGCGGCTCGACCTTGCTCATTGCAATGGGATACATGCAAAGGAGAGAGTCAATTGACAAGTTGGAGAGCTCTTTGTTCAAGTTTATATTGAAAGTCCTGAAGTAAAACACAAAGTGGTGGTGTAACTCAACGGGTCAGGCAGCATCTCTGGAGAAAAAGGATGGGTGACGTATCGGATCAGGACCATTTACACAGGCAAACATTATCTGAGTGCAGTGGAACTGCTGGCAAGATTCAGGCCTTACAGTTTCCAATTTGGAAGAGAATCACAGAACATTGAGTTAATGAGAAGGAGAACTCACAATCCATTGGAGAATGAGTGCACATTTGGGGCCATTACACTTCATTTATGAGAATATATATTGGCGTTGGAACAATACAATATGCACTCACTGAAATTCTAACAGACTTCCAGCACTTATGTAACATAAACTTGGCTTATGGCCGTTTAGGTCTGGCAGTTTGAGAAGAAATCTTGTTGAGGTGTTTTTATACTGATAGTGAGATCGATTGGGAAGACTTAGAGAAACTACTTCGGCTGATTAGTGCATGTTAACGAGATGTATCACAAAATTAAATCAAGAGCATTTACAAAGCACTTTTCCACCAAGATTTACTGGAAATCTGGAACTCTCACTCAATTGAAATTTATAAGATGGATCAACGGATCTTTATTCAGATTAGGTTGTATGGGATATAGCCAATGCCAAGAACAATTAACAATTAACTGAATATTAAAATGGGTTTGAAGTTTAAGTATAGAAGTTTAAGTATAGAAGTTTAAAAATCCGAAATAAACTTGGAAAAATCTGGAAATATTTAGCAGTCAGGCAACATTTGTCGAGAGCCGGTGAGAGTTTTTGTTTCAGTTCAATAACCTTACATCAATATAGAAAACAAGCATTTCTTAAATTGCAGAGAGCAAGATGGATGACAAGAACAGAGGGAATAGACCAAGGTTATCCAAGTGACAAAATGCTGTTGATGCCTTCTAAGACTGCTTGTTAATCATAACTGATCTGCATTGAGAAGTCCAAGCAGAAAATAATACATAAGGGATAAATAGATAGAAAAAAGTCAGTCCTGGTTGTTGTATGAAAAACTGCCATGAAAAGGGGAGTAATTGTCAGGGATGGAAGAGTGAACTAAGAAGCTGTGGAGGGAATGATCCCTTTGAGTGCTGAAGGGGAAAAGAAGAGAAGATGCAAGCAGGGGTGGGACCTCAATGAAGCTAGTAGAAATAATAATAATAATAATAATAATAATAATAATAATAATAATAATAATAATAATAATAATAATAATAATAATAATAATAATAATAATAATAATAATAATAATAATAATAATAATAATAATAATAATAATAATAATAATAATAATAATAATAATAATAATAATAATAAATTCCTTTATTCGTCCCACACCCGGGAAATTTACAGTGTTACAGCAGCAAAGTGGATAGCAAGAGAGCAATAGATCATTCATTATAAATAAAAGATACATAAATTGTCATCAGTTTCCGTGTGTTCTTAGCTGTTATTGTTGACTCGTCTGCTGGGAGCAGTGCTGGTTGTGCAGTCTCACAACAGCGGGAAGGAAGGACCTCCTATATCTCTCCTTCACGCACTTGGGGTGAAGGAGTTTGTCACTGAAGGAGCTACTCAGTGCAGTGACAGTGTCCTGCATGGGGTGGGAGTTGTTGTCCAGCAGCGATCTTAACTTTGCCATCATCCTCCTCTCTCCCACCACCCGCACTGAGTCGAGGGGGCAACCCAGGACAGAGCTGGCCTTCCTGACCAGCTTCCTGACCAGCTTGTCGAGTCTCTTCCCTTCCGCCGCTGAGATGCTGCTGCTCCAGCAGACCACTCCATAGAAAATGGCTGATGCAACCACCGTGTTGTAGAAAGTCCTTAGGAGTGCCCCCTGTACTCCAAAGGACCTGAGTCTCCTTAGCAGATAGAGTCTGCTCTGGCCCTTTCTGTATAGCGCATCAGTGTTTTCGGTCCGGTCCAATTTATTATTGAGTTAGACACCCAGGTACTTATAAGAATCCACCCTCTCGATGTCCATCTTTTCTGAACCCTTTCAAGCTTGACAATATCTTTCCTATAACATGGTGCCCAGAACTGAACACAATATTCTAAATGCGGTCTAACCAAAGTCGTATACAACTGCAACATGACCTCCCAACTTCTATCCGCAATACTCTGACTGAAGCCAATGCCTTTTTGACCACCTTATCAACCTGCGACTTGACCTTCAAGGAACCATACTCCTGTACTCCTAGATCCCTCTGCTCTACAACACTTCCCAGAGGCCTACCATTTACTGTGTAAGTCCTGCCCTTGTTAGACATCCCAAACGGCAATAACCTCACATTTCTCTGTATTAAATTCCATCAACCATGGCCACCCACCTGGCCAATCGATCCAGATCCTGCTGCAATCTTTCACAACCATCTTCACTAACTGCAAATCCACTAACTTTTGTATCATCAGCAAACTTGCTAATCTTTCCCTGTATGTTCTCATCCAAATCATTGATGTAGATGACAAACAGTAACAGGCCCAGCACCGAACCCTGAGGCACACCACTAGTCACAGGCCTCCAGTCTGAGAAACGACCTTCTACCATCCTTTGCTTCCTTCCATGGAGCCAATTTGCTATCCATTCAGTTATGTCTCCTTGGATCTCATGCAATCTAACCTTCCAGAATAGCCTACTATTCTAAACCTTGTCGAATAACTTACTGAAATCCATGTATACAACATTTACAGTTCTGCCCTCATTGACCTTTTAGGTCACGTCTTCAAAAACATCAATCAGATTTGTGAAACATGACCTCCCACGTACAAAACCATGCTGACTATCCCCAATCAGCCCTTGCCCATCCAAATGCCTGTATAACCTATCCCTCAGAATACTATCCAGTAACTTTCCAACTACAGATGTTAAGCTCACCGGCCTATAGTTCCCAGCATTTTCCCTGTAGCCCTTCTTGAAAAGAGGCACAACATTTGCCACCCTCCAGTCTTCTGGCACCTCTCCTGTATTTAAGGACGACTCATAAATTTCAACCAGGGCTCCAGCAATTTCCTCTCTAGTTTCCAGCAAAGTCCTCAGATACATCTGATCAGGCCCTGGAGATTTGTCTACCTTCATATTAGAGAGGCAAAATAAAATGCAGAGTGGGCAGAGTTTACATCTGTCACCATGCTAATGGGGAAGATATTTCAGAAACGTTGGGGTGGAAAGGCTCAACCTGTTTTCTCCCTTTTCTCTTATAGCTTAGTTTAGTTTAGTAAAAGCATAGAAACAGGCCTTTTGGCCCACCAGCTCCACACCAACCATCCATCACCCATTCACACCAATGCTATCCTATCCCACTTTCCCATGCACTTGCTGAAACATTAGGGGCAATTTTAATAATAATAATAATACATTACATTTGTATAGCGCTTTTCTAGACACTCAAAGACGCTTTACATGGTTAAGTAAGACATAAAAATAAGTAAATAAACGCACAGAAAAGGAAGAATAAGGTGAAGCGACGGTCAGTGGTTGAAGGCAGTGTTGAACAGGTGAGACTTCAGTGATGTTTTGAATGTGGTGAGTGAGGAGGAGTCTCTGACGGTTTGGGGTAGTGAGTTCCAGAGGGTGGGAGCAGCGATGGGGAAAGCCCTGTCCCCCCAGGATCTGAGTTTGGTCCGGATGGGGGGGGGGCAGGAGGTTAGCAGCACCAGAGCGGAGGGTGCGGGTGGGAGTGTGTCTGTGGAGGAGGTCAGTCAGGTAGGATGGGGCCAGGTTATGGAGGGCTTTGTAGGTCATGAGGAGGATTTTGTACTGGATTCTCTGGGGGATGGGGAGCCAGTGGAGCTTGTAAAGGACGGGGGTGATATGGTCACGGGTCGGGGAGTGGGTGAGTAGACGGGCAGCGGAGTTCTGGATGTATTGGAGTTTATTGATGATTTTTGAGGGTGCGCCATAGAGGAAGCTGTTACAGTAGTCCAGACGGGGGGTGATGAAGGCGTGGATGAGGGTTTCTGCAGCTGTGGAGGAGAGGGATGGACGGAGACGGGCGATGTTTTTGAGGTGGAAGAAGGCTGTCTTGGTGATGTGTTTAGTGTGTTTGTCGAAGGAGAGGGTTTGATCAAAGATGATGCCAAGATTCCGGATGTGAGGGGAGGTGGATACTGGGAAACCGTCGATGTTGAGGGTGAAGTTGTGGGTGGAGTTGGTGAGCGTTTTTGGTCCAATGATGATGATTTACAGAAGACAATGAACCTACAAACTCACACGTCTTTGCAATGTGGGAGGAAGCTGGAGGAAACCTATGCAATCACAGAGTGCACATGAGTTCAGGATCGAGCACTGGTCTCTGGTGCTCTGAAGCAGCAGCTCCACCAGCTGCATCACTGTGCCACGAATGAGATCTGGTGCAAAGGTCATTGACTTGTTTCAGAATCTTTGTCTCATTCCACAGACGCTGACTGACCTGAAGGATAACTCTCACTGGTTCTGTTTCTATGTCAAAATAAGCTTGAGAGGCTGAATGGCTTCACAGTGACTGTGACTGAACCAAGCAAACCACAGTGAACTAGTAGGCCTTTTGAGATTTCATGAGCTTACGTTAACCTGGTGAGGTCACAGAGCACCAGAAACAAGATTGTTGATAATGTTGTGACGCATCGAAAACAAACAGGAGATTCCTCATTAAATTGAGAGGGTAGAGATGGGAGTTTTAGTGGAAGAAGCCAGCGGTGATTTCTCCCAAGCACGCAAGACGGAATTTTGTGCTGGTGCCAGGCGCTTAGCAGAATTAGAACCATTAGGAGATACCCGAGGATCTACAGCAACTCTCCTCATGCTCCCTAATCCTGAGGAAAAGGATCAGAGATTATAGTCCTCAATGTGCATTTTTCAAGCTGGGTTTAATGAATCAAATTTCATCCATTCACAGAAATTGGAGAAAGAGTTGCTGATTACTTTAAATTTATTTTTGACTTCTATTATAATTTCTCACACTATTTTAAATTTCCATTGGTAGAGTGAATAGAGCCCAGATGAGGTCTTAAACTATTCTAAAAACCTTCCAGCTTTCATTTAATGATTTAATAGTTTATGTTTTCATCTTAGAATAAGTGTAAAGGTGGAGACATAAGAGACTGTAGGTGCTGATATCTGGAGCAACAAACAATCTGCTGGAGGAACTCAGCAGGTTGAGCAGCATCAACTGGAGAAAGGGGGTGGGGGGGGTGAATTGTTGATGTATCAGGTCAAAACGCTGCATCAGGGTTGAGTGTGGAGAGAGAGAGGCAGATAGTATAAAACAGAGAGAGGGAGTGCTAAAACAGAAGGCAGACCAGGGTGTGGTGAAGGCAGATGGAGCCAGGTAGGGGAAGGGGAGGAGTGGAGTTTATGTGATAGAGGCAGATGGATGATAAATGGAAGCAGAGTAAAGTGGATGATAAATGGAAGCAGATACTGGTAATGCAGCAAAGTTACATCCTTTTCTAGGCATGAAACAAAGGTAACTGTGTGTAGCACTTTAATTGCTTAGTTAAGATTTCCTGTACATTGGTGGCTGCACCATTGTGAAGGGAACACATGGTGATAGTTGGTTAGCCACCATCTTGAATGTCTAGTCTTTCTGGTGAGTGTACTCTCCAGTGAGGGTGCTGTTAAGGAGAGAGCTTCAGTATAAAAAAAGGCACAGTGATGATGAAGGACTGGTAACGAACTATCAAGTCAGGGTGATATGCCACTTGGGTTGGAACCCATGGGTGATGGTGCTCCATGTGCCTACTGCACTGTCCTACTTGGTGGGAGAGGCTGCAGCACTACGAGGAGCCAGGAAAATAGACCAACCGAGTAACTGCAATGTGTTTATAGACGGCAGCTACAGTGTGACAATTGTGAGGAATGAAATGGAGCAAACAAAATGGTGTTGAACTTCATGGGAGTTGTTAGTGCTGCATTCATCTAGGCAAACAGAAGGTATTCCATCACATTCCTGACTGGTGCCTTGCAGATGGAGGAAGGGTTTTGGGTTTCAGTAGTGGAGTCTCTTGCTGTAGGATTTTCAGCTCTTGATCTGATCTGATGAGATGGGTCCTGTGGAGTTTCTGATCAATAGTGACCCTGGGATATTGATGGTGGATACCTAGCAAAGGCAATCCCACTAAATGTCAAGAACAGGAGCTAATCAAATTCCAACGTGTACCTTCATTGTAATTGCCTTTGTTTTTGCCTTTCATTCACTCTCCTATTTTGTTGCCTCTTGTCTTTTTTCATCCCCTTATCCCTGAAGGCATCAATTCACCATCAGCTCATCAAATAGACGGATGTGAAGGGTAGGTAATGAAACAGTGGAGCTAGGTCAGACCCTGAACATGCATCTTCATTATAACTGTCTTTGTTGCTTTGCCAAACAGCCTTTCTTCCAAAGGGGAATCTGTACTCCCTCAGGAAGCTGTAGCTTCAGTTCAGCCTACGTCTGTACACAGTTCACACGCTGATGCAGTGTCTGTTTGTAGACACAAAGAGATCCCCCAACGTGCATAACAGTGTCTACTGGAACTTTCTGAATAATTTTGCTCTTTTCAGAGCCTTTCGTCAGGCTTTGTGTCAGTTAGATAACAAAATAACAAGATGCAAGATACACCAGGATGTCCTTGCATGAGTGAAGGTGGAAACTGCCAGATGGGTTAAAACACTCCTTTATAATATTATGATATTATCTGCTCCAATTTTTCTGAACAGATTTAAAAATACAACAGCAGTAATATAAAGATACTTTTCACAGACTGGATATCCTCAGCTGTATCTGTGCCTGCAACAACGTTGCCTGAATGTTTAATCAGTCTCCCTAAGGCAAACTTCAAAACCAAAATATGTCCCCTTGTGATAGTAGATGTCTGAGTGGCTGCTATTCAATATCTATTTCTGCTGTTCTATTTCCTTCGCGGTGCTGTGATGGTGCTGGAATACTGGAGCAAGCTGTATGCTCCAGGCATTTATATTCAGCTGGTTCCAACCCTCTCCTCACCCACCCAATCAGCCCAAACCAAAACCTCAGCATTTGACTTCATGTATGTCGAGCATTGAGCTTGCCCATCATCCTTCTCTCACTGACTTTTGTGCTTATCCTCTATCTATTTATATATATTCCTCCATCTGATCTACCAGTCAACCCCTCCATATCTAGTTCTACCTGGTACTTGACAATTCATGCCCCATCCCTTCCCCTCATGTCTTTCCACCAGCTATCTCTCCATGACTGCAGCCTTGAAGAAGAGTCCCAATCAAAAACATTGTCTATTTACCTCCACAGTGCTGACTAAACCGTTCAGTTTCTCCAGCAGTTTGTTTCTGTCACAGCATCTGCAGTCTCTTGTGTCTCCAGTATATCCATTCCCGACTGCTGTAACAAAATACCAGCGCTAAATTAGCCCAACCGTGACGAACAGAAGTCAAGGATTGGATTAGATCAAAAACAGAATCATTCAAGATTTCCAGACAAAATATCATCAAACCAATGGATTCAAGCATTTCAACAAAGAACAAGGAAATCGATTGAGTAAAAACAGAATACGATGATAAACTTATGGGGAATGGTGGTGAAGAGTGATATTTTTTCCTGAGCGTGGTGACTAGTAATGGATGCAAACCTCAGCAACTGTGATCTTCCATGGGCCGAGTCTTTGATTGCACTTCAGACCTCTGTTTTTATGCGGTTATGGTCACTTATTATTATGCTTATCAAATTATCATATTTTTAATTGTTATATATTAATTGTGACATTGCATTCACAGGCCTGTTAAGCTACAGCAAGAAATAATTTAATTGTTTCATTGTCAATATATATGACAAACACTCTTGACTCATTTGACTCTTAACAATCATTTGTGTTCAGAATGTTCAATACATTTCACAACAGAATGATGCATGTGCATTGTAGAGTGTACTTTACAACTAAGGGAACATAAAGTGGCAAA
Organism: Rhinoraja longicauda; assembly: GCF_053455715.1. NCBI lineage: Eukaryota > Metazoa > Chordata > Chondrichthyes > Rajiformes > Arhynchobatidae > Rhinoraja > Rhinoraja longicauda. The sequence continues at coordinate 14,242,051 of NC_135984.1, read as the reverse complement.
TAAAATGAACTGTTGCGAGCACAAAAACCCATGTTATACTTGATGGATAAGGAAACCCAGAACAGATGTACCATGCAAGCAAAAGGGATGCCCTACCAATCTATGGTCAACTGGAAACAAACACACAATGCTAAAGATTGTAAGAATCAAAGTGCATTGTACCTTAACACCGTCTCAATCTCTCTGTTCTCGCTCTTTCCCAAACTCAAGCCCTTTAACAGACACTCGATAAGATGTCCTGGTTGGGTTGCTCCTGGGCCTGGCCAGGCTGGCCATCCGCGACTCACGGCGCCAGGCAGAAGAGGGCTCTGCCCGAGCCGGCTGCCTACCCCTTTTCCGGGGTTACGTCCGCGCCCGGGTGGTGTTGGAGAGGGACTACGCGCTGTCCACGGGCACCCTGGAGGATTTCCGGGACCGCTGGGCACCGCGGGGGATTGGATGTATCCTGGATGGGGATTGTAATATAATTGTATAATAGTTTCAATTGGTATATTTGTTTGTATAGTATTCTGGTGGTGGGTTCTGTTTTGGTTTTATTGTATTGTATATCTTATTTTAATATTTGAATAAATATTTTTGATTTTTTAAAAAAACACAAAAAAAAACAGACACTCGATGTTGCAAAGTGCTGACTTTACAACATCATGTGGAATCCCTCCTCATCTTTCCATCCCAGACATGGAATTTTCAAATGAATGCCTTCCTCCCCCAGATTGGTTCGGTGAGACCCACTATGAGTGTTCAAGTCCCAGTAGGAGGTGGAACAGTGAGGACAAAATTAATTTCAACATGAAAATAAAAGTGTGGCAAATACGATGCATCTAATTAAGAGGCAACAAAACCTATTCAAACTGCCAAAACACAAATTCCTGCCTAAAGACTTAGAAAATTGAAACATGAATTCCAAATTAGCCTGATTTTACCATAGAGATTATACTTATCTGGGGTCACCGACACCAAGTAAAAGTATTGTGGCCTCATCATCAATATTTTAGCCATCAGAAACCTTGCCTAGTTTCAGTGCTCTTCCATCTACATTCCAGTCCCCAACTAAATCCAACTTACATTACGACAACATTGAGCTACCTGACCTCTCACCCACCCCCATCACACCCCACTGCCACTATTTTGCAGCAACTGTGCACACATACAACAAATAGTCAATTGCCGACTAGATTACCATTTTCCCATGATTCAAATAATTTATTATTTTACACAACACAACTCAAGGGCGGCACAGTGGCACAGAGTTGCTGCCTTACAGCACCAGAGACCCGGGTTCGATCACGAATAGGGCGCTGTTTGTACAGATTTCGTACATTCCCTCTGCAACTGCATGGGTTTTCTCCGGGTGCTCCGGTTTCCTGCCACACTCCAAAGACGTACAGGTTTGTAGGTTAATTGGCTTTGGCTAAAATTGTTATTTGTCCCTAGTGTGTAGGATAGGGCTAGTGTACGGGATGATCGCTGATCGGCATGGACTCGGTGGGCCGAAGGACCTGTTTCAGCTCTGTATCTCTAAAGTCTAAACTTGAAAAAACTTTTAAAGTGTTCATTATAACTTTGAAGAGGCTACAAGTCAAATAGCGCAAAGGGGCTGATTTGATAAATTTACATTTGAAAGGACACAATTTCTGACATACTCTGAGATATTAATGGAATTGACTGTGATTAATTTGTTGCCTATACCAACAGACACACTAACCTCCTAGAGAATATTCCCAGTGTCATTGATATTCATTGGTTAAACATAATTAGTCAGAACCTGTATAGAAATAGACACAGCATAGCCTAATTTTATTCTTGTTTGCAGAAATATCAACTGTTTTGCATTAACATTATTAAGAGATAAAAATAAGAGCTTAGTGTGAAATTAATTCTGCAAATCATAAGCAAAGTAAATGGTCTTTGACCTAATGATTAAGACATGGTCATTGCACCAGAATTTAATCATCATGCTCCCTGTGTAATGCCCTCTACTGTTCAATGGTGAAATTGCTCCAGCTATAATCCAACCATCTGGAATGTTAATTGAGTTATTATCATTGCAAACCAATTATCTACAAATGAAAAAAGAGAGCTTTATTACTGAGACGAAATCCAAGAAATTTAAAAAAAACTATTCATGTAGAAAATGGAAGAGAAATTTATTTGCACAATAAATAAAGGCCAATGTTCCACAGACAAAAAAGATGTAATAGGCAATGTGAGTCAATGTTAAAGTCAATTAGTCAGGATGGACTTTTTGGTGCAAAAAGTCATGCATCCTAACGGTGTTACCTTGCAGTCAATTTGTCTGAATGATGTGATGCCAACAGTAATTTCTAAATTACACCTAAATTCTGTTACTGGCATGGATTTCAAATACACTCCAGCTGATGCTAATTTATAGAACAACCAGCTATAAATGACACTCAAGACTCAAACAGTGTTATTTTACAGGTTCAGGCACATCTCTCCTGAAACCACAGAGTATTGCTCAACTTTCTACCTAAGAAACCTGAGGTTTTCTGATCCAAACTAGGAACCCCTTCACCACATCCCTGTGAGATATTGGTTAGGATGTCAATATCGTACGAGAGGCTTGAAAGAAGTGCGCAAAATCTGCCGAGGCTTCTCCTAGGCAACATTATTGATGATGGGGCCAGCTATCTTCTTTTGGTTAGTTAGCACGGACAAATGTCAACTACACTGAAGGTTGGGTAAAATCAGGCCAATTCGGAGAGCTGGCATAAATTTTCAGAATAAGTCTTCAGTCAGGAATTTCAACACTTCTTTGCATTTCGGCATTTAGAATTTACCATCCAGAATTATCAACAGAAATCCAGCAAAAAGAGAAATAGTTCAATATTCAGCATATCAGAAATATTTTTGATAAAACAATAGAAAGCAGTCTGACGGGATTTTACTAAGGAGGTGTTTGCACTTTTGGAAGCCTTCTTCCACAGCCTAACATCCCTTTCAACCAACCCAGAACGTAGTCATGAAAAGGAGCAGAGTATTTTCACTCTACATCAGTAAAGTGATAATAAAGGCAAAACTTTTTTTTGTGATGTTAGCTGAGGAATAATTACTACCAAATTTAACATAATCTTCTTTGAATAATACATCGGGATATCTTACGAGAGAGCACAGATAGAATTTGAGTTAACAGGTCAGTGGAAAGATAGTGCCTTTACCACTGCAGCTCTCCAGCAGCGCTACATGTAGGACAGTGAGATCAGTATGAACATACAAGGGCAGTTTCAGATCAAGAAGGAGGTGGTGCTGGGGCTCTTGAAGAATATTAAGGTGGATAAATCCCCAGGGCCTGATGGGATCTCACCCAGATTATTATGAAATGTAAAAGGAGATTGCAGGGGCCTTAAAAAAGAACGTTGCATCTTCCTTTGGTCACAAGTGAGGTCCTGAAGGTCAGGAAAGTAGTCAATTGTGTTCCTTTGTTTAAGAAGGAAAATAGAGAGAATCCAGGAAATGATAGGCTGGTGAGCCTCGCGTCAGTGGCAGGGAACCCAGTGGAGAGGATTCTTCAGGATAGGGTTTATTTCCATTTGGAAGAGAATGGATTTATTATGCACAGTCAGCATGGCTTTGTACGCGGTAGGTCATGTCTTACTAATTTGATCAAGCTTTTTAAAGAGGTGATGCAGGTGATTAATGAGGCTAGGTCGGTGGATGATGCCTTGATGGATTTTTGTACGGCACTTGATAAAGTACCCTAGAAGATAAAGATGCATGCAATTAATATTGACTTGGTCATACGGATTCATAACTGCCTGACTGTAATAAGACAGAGGGTTGTGTTGAAAGGGAGTTATTCTGGCTGGATCTCTATGACTGGTAGAATTCCACAAGGAACTGTGCTGGGACCTTTATTGTTTGTGATATATTTTTTGAGTTGGACATGAATGTAGATGGGTTGGTTAGTAAGTTTGCGGACAACACCAATATTGTTGGAGTTGTGGACTGTGAGGAAAGCTGTCAATGTATACAACGGGATACAGATCAGCAACAGAAATGGGCGGAGAAATGGCAGACATTGTTTAATCCGAGTAAGTGCGAGGTGTTGCACTTTGGGAAGTTGAATGTAAGGTTAATGGCAAGACCCTTAACAGCATCCCAACAGAGGGATGTTAGGGATCAAGTCATTAGCTCTCTTAAAGTGGCAACGCAAGTAGACAGAGTGGTAAAGAAGTCATGTGGCTACATTTGGAGTATTATGTGCAAGTTTGGTCACTCCATTACAGGAAGGATGTAGAGGCTTTGGAGAGGCCACAGAAAAGCATCACCCAAATATTGCCTGGATTTGGGGGTATTAACAATGAGGGAAGTTTGCACAAACTTGGACTGTTTTCCAGTTTGGTAAATATCCAAGTTTCCTAATTGTTTTCCAAAAGACCTGATAGAAATATATAAAATATATAAAATGATGAAATTATAGATAGGGTAGGCAGTCCAAATCTTTATCCCAGGGTGAAAATGTCAAAGACAGGGGACAGAGATTTAAGGTCATGGGGGAAATGCTTAAAGGGGATGCACAGGGCAAGTTTTTTTTCACAAGATAACCAAGACGATGTGGTAAGCTCACCTACAAAATATAAAGGGTAACCTCTGGCAAAGTTACACTGGTGCAACGGGAACAACTCTGGAAAGGTGGGTCTGGGGCTCAAATTGACGAGTCAGATCTCAGAAGTCAGTGTAACTCTGAAGTTTCAAGAATTAGACACGGTCAGAGAAACATAGAAAATAGCTGCAGGAGTGGGCCATTTGGCCCTTCGAGCCAGCACTGTCATTCAATATGATCATGTTCATCATCCAGAATCAGTACCCTGTTCCTACTTTCTCCCCATATCCCTTGATTCTGTTAGCCCTAAGAGCTATATCTAACTTGACACTTTCTATAAGCCAAAATAAATAATACCATTGTGCTTAAAAACCTAAGTTGTAATGCCAGGAGGTAATAAAACACTTGCGAGATTATCAAAGTTACTTTTGAACTGCTGTATTTGTTATCTCGTTAACTTTCAGTGTTTTATTGCAGAATTCTTCCAGAAACAAAGGACCTGCTATTAACTTAGTACAACACACTGAACAATTAAAGACACAGGACATTGTTTCAGGAGGTTATTTAGCCTTGATTAAATATTACTTCTGTGCCAACTCTGTAGAATTTATGAATGTTGAATGCCACTAAATTTAACAAGTAGACACTCAGCAATAATCAGTAGCAGATGCACTCTTTATGTTGTCACCATGAAAAAAAAGAATAAGACAAAGCCACTGTGTGAAATAAATTATAGAGCAAGTTTCCAGTAGTAGATTAAATAATTCAGCAATCAATATTTGGTCATAAAAGGAATCTTGGAGAGCCATGTTGTCTTGTGTCTTCACTAATGACTGTCTTATGTTGTGGATATAACTGCACGGTGGCACAGTGCGGGAGTTGCGCCCTTACAGCGCCAGAGACCCGGGTTCGATCCTGACTATGGGTGCGATCTGTGTGGAATTTGTACATTCTCCCTGTGACCTGTTGGTGTTTTCTCCGGATTTCTCCCACACTCCAAAGATGGAAAGATTTGTAGGCTAAATGGTAAAATTGTAGGCTAAAAGGTAAAATTATAAATTGTCCCTAGCGTGTGCTGTGTGCGGGGAACGATAGTCGGCATGGACTCGGTGGGCCAAAGGGCCTGTGTCTGTGCTATATCTCTAAAGTAAACTAAAATGCAACAAGCTGGAGAAAGTGGTTTGAATTTGGTACTCGTGATTACCTATCACTGATCATTAAATGTAGCTCAATCATTATTGAGAAAAAAACATCCTTTAGTTTGATTTGGTGTTTTACTGAAACAAGCAATTCAACAAAAAGTTTATGTTGAACATTAATGCAATCCCTGGAGTGCACAGGAGAATGTTGCACAACTAAGTTTGCAAGCTGCTCCCTTGGTACTTTGCCAACAAATTAAAGGCCAACTTCCAATGTAAATCTGATGAGGAAGCTCCAAGACTCAGGATGAAAGCTGCTGAAATGAATTATTTGAAGGCAATTCCCAAGAAGTTTGCTATCTAGTGTGGGAATTATCTTGTATACATTCCATGAATTATGTGGCAAGATCTCCTCGCAGAGGGTGGCAAATCTCTGGAATTCTCTGCCCCAGTGGGTGGTGGAAGCTGGATCGAAAACGGAAAGGAGAAGTTGAAACCAGCATAAATCAGCGTTGGTTTGAAGATCTGATGATCTGCTCTTATTTCTATTTTCTTGTGTTTTCTTCTGTTTTTGTAAATTCATTTCAGCAAATTGATCCAGATTGTAGTCAGTTATAGGCTCCCTGTTGAATGCACCTCCATTTTCCTGATATATGCCTGTCTAGTGGCTCCAAATAATTTCTACTATTATTTTTTGTCCTTTGTTACTTCTAAGCCCAACCCAAATTAATTAACATTTTGAACTAGTATTTTGACCTAAAACCTCACCTGTCTATTCCCTCCACAGATGCAGCCTGACCCATTGAGATTCTCCAGGCCTTGTTTTACTTACGATTCCAGCCTCTGCAGTTCCCTGTGTCTACAAATTGATTCTACCTCTGCACCATGACCTATCAAGCAAAGATTTTAAAACAAATGGTGATGTCTACAATGTGCTGCCAAGAGAGCTGAAAGAAGCAGATACATCAGTGAGGTTTAAGAGGTATTTAGATGGACATAATTGGGCAGGGAATAGGATATGGACCATGTGCAGGTAAATGGGATTAGTTAGATTGGCATCAAGGTCAGTGCAGATGTGGAGGGTGTTGTTGTGCCATATTGTTCCAGGCTCAACAATCATTTCTCACCATTGTAGCGATCTCTTCCCTTTTCAATAATTCTACACCAAACCCCTTTCCTTTCCACCTCATGGCCCACATTTTGCACTTTATTCCTAAATGTAATTTATCCTGGAATATTTAGGTCCCAGCCTTGTTTGCCCGACAGTCACACTTCAGTAACAGTAATTGGATTACAACCATTCCCTGCCACTTGTGCGTTAATTAACTTATCTTGTTGCAAAAGCAGCAAACATTCAGCTGCACTGATGTTGAACATGTGTCGGTACTTCAGCCATCTTAGCCGCCTGAGTTTATTCTGGCTATTTATTTCAGTTTTCAAACTCCCCCTCCCTGCTTTTGTTTCTCTTCTTTGTGAATTCCATATTTGAGGTTCCCGTAACCTCACCAAGGAAGTTTAAACCCTCCCCAACACTCCCAGAGAACTGTGACCGCTGAATCACTGAATGTATTCAAGAACAGGGCACACAGTCCATAGTAATTTTTTTTACTCCTCTCAAAAACCTGAACCTGTTTCCTGAGCAACAGCCTTACTGTTAATAAGGAAAATAAACTGATAACGAGATGTATGGCTGAATATGAACTTAACTTATTTCAGTATGCATAGGATGATGTCGGGGTTACCAGATTACAGTAATCCTTGATTAAAGCAATTACAAACCAAATTGTATGCTGGATTTTTAAGTAGAACCATACTGTGTAAACAATTTAAAAGAGAGTGATTCACTATCTTATTTTCTAATGCCGATTTGTGGAATTTGTGAATATTAATGGCAGCTAAATGCTGCAATAATACTAAAAGCAGTCTGATTGAATCAGTCCGAGATGTATTCTGATTCAGAGACGCTCCCATTTGCGATTCCCCTCATGTCACTCTCTAATCTCCATTGGCGCTTGTTCTCACCACCTCTAATAGAAAACCCATTGCCAGTTCTTAGAGCTCTCCCTGGTCTTTCTCCACTTTGTCAGTTCAGCTTAATTCATTCATCCACGCACTTCCCTGAGCGTTAGAATCATGCAGCAAGGAAACAGAGTTCTAGGTTTACCGAGTTCACACTGTCCATCAAACATCAATCAGTTCAGTTTAGTTTATTCTCACGTGTACCAAGGTACAGTGAAAAGCCTTTGTTGAGTGCCAACCAGTCAGCAGAAAGACAATGCATGATTACAATCGATCCTTTTACAGTGTATAGATGATAAGGGAATAAGGGAATAATGTTTAGGGACTTTACCTTAATCCTATTTTATTCTCCCACATTCCCATCAACTCCCCTCAGAGTCTACCACTCATCTGCACACTAGGAGCCAGTTACAGTGGCCAATTAATCTACCAACCTGTAGGTCTGTGGGATGTGGGAGGAAACTGGAACACATGGGGAGCACCCATGCAGTCACAGGGAAAACGGGCAAACTCCACACAGACAATGCCGGAGCTGGAGGTGGTAGGCAGCAGCTCGACCAACTGTGCCACTGTTATGTGACATTACCTCACCATTGGTGGCAAGGATTTCCAATATCAGCAAACCATCCAAGTAATCTTTTCAGCTGTCCGCTGTCCTTTAAGAGTCCCCCACAAGACCCACTTTTAGGTCTGTCTTCCCCTGCCTTAAACTGCAGTAGGCGTTTTGAGGTCACAATCCCTTATAGATGTACAGAGAGGTCTGGTCGTTATGATTCATGAGATGCGGAAAGTAAAGATGTTTAAAGTAATTACAGATCCAAAGTGAAGCCATGCTGTGAATGCTATCTAAGCTGTCAGAATGTTTCTCTGGGCCAGGGTATGGTGGTGCCAAATTGGTAAAATCACCAGACCTAACAACCCCAGAGGCTTGGCCGAAACCCACAATTTGAGATTAAATCTCACCGTTTCCACTGTAGAATCAAAACGAACAAATGGTCTTAGTTGTGGTGGTCATGAGACTATCAGATTGACATATAAACCTACCACATTGAAGACCATTGGGTGGAGAAAACCTCTCATCCTTCTCCAGTCCTGTCCACATGTGATCACAGATCTACAACCTAACTGTAACCTGACTTGTTCTTGCAATTTACATAGTTCAACGCAATTGATACATCCAAGCCAAGAAAATAATATAACCAGGTAGAACACCCAGCATTGACCCTGGACACTACAAGGCTCCTCCCAACCCAGTCAACCTTGCACGATTGATCTCATGAATGTCCAGTGACTGATATAGCTTCAGACAAAGTGCTCTTTCAATGTCCTCTTCCATTGGCAGTTCAGACCGATCCGAGGAGACAGCACTGTGTTATATGGGAGTCCGTCTGGGAGTCCTCATCAAATTCAGTCTCACGACTTCAGGACAAACAAAGACATGGAAGCATCCTCCTTGAACTCCATCTACCCTCATTCCTCAGAATGAGTGCTTCTCCATGTCGGGCTACTCTTGAAAGAATTAAAAGTACGAAGTGCACTCTGGATAAGGGGTTTTTAACATCCTTCACCAACAGTGGCTTGGTGGAACTGTCTCTAACCAAGTAGAATGAATTTTGAAAGACTTGGATCTAGATTGGGTCCTTAGCCTGTGGTGAGTGAACCAAACCTAGTTCTAGATTCCCCAATGAGGAAACACTCTCCTACATTCCACTAGGACGTTTTCAAAATCTTCTACGTTTTAATGAGATCACCACTTATGTTTCATTGATCCAGAGCATTGGCCCAGTCTCGTTCATCTTTCCCCATAAGGCAATTTTTCCAAAAGCTGAAACTCCACATGAGTGATAGAAGTTATCATGAGAGTGGCATTGTTAAGGGTGCTCAGGAATACCTAGAGAAGAAATGCAAAGAATTACTCTGGTAGGATTTCAAATCCAGGAGCGGAAGGACTGAAGCAGTGAAGTACAGGCAGAAACATAGAGAGGAGTCAGAATTAGATGGGGAGGAGGGTGAGCAAGTGCCAAGGGAGCTAGGGGAAGTATTGAGCACAAGTACTAAAGTAACATTATAGGATAAAATGGTTCAATAAACTGGGTAAATTAATTAATTAAGCTAAATTATTAATGGAAAATAAATTTTCTTTATGTATTCAAGAAATTAAACAATGTTTGGAGTGCTCATAAATGAGATAGCTTGGACTTAATAAAGTTAATGACTCGATTGGTGATCTGATCTGCAAGGACATGATGGCCCGTATGGTTTTCTGTAGGAAAAAAATCTGCAGATGCTGGTTTAAATCGAAGGTAGACACAAAATGCTGGAGTAACTCAGACTGAAGAAGGGTTTCAACCTGAAACGTCACCCATTCCTTCTCTCCCGAGATGCTGCCTGACCTGCTGAGTTACTCCAGCATTTGAAGCATTGGCTTGTCCAGGAACATCAGCTGGGCTGCCTGGCCTGTCCTCCTGAGCAAGGATCCAGAGGTGGATCCAAGAATAGGAAAGGTACAGGAATAAATATGTTGGTTTTGAGAAGCATCTTTCGCCAGTTGTTGCACTTTGTTGCAAAGTATGTCGACCCTCAAACTGCTGAAAAAATTAAAACTCAATGCTTGCTGATTCATCACCTGAACTTGCTGGGCCTTCAGTAACAACTAACGACAGGTTGCTTTGCCTCCACCCCATTTGTCAGCAGGGTTCTCTCAATCCGATGCATCAAGGGACCTCCTGATACATCAATGGGCCTCCTGGGCAACTAGATATTCCAGCCCAGATGCTGCACATCCATGACAACTCCTGCCCCTACTGTAACCAACATCTTTTCCCCTTTGCTTATGTTTGCTGCTAAGAATCAGCAGTCATCTGACCTTTGTCACCTCCTTTCCTCAGTTGTCCCACTATCACCATAGGTTATTTCCACTTCCTACCCTGTCACCTTGCCCTGCTCGATAATAGAAGTATGCTTCAGTCTTTAATGGAAGGAAATGACACCACAGTGATTGGGCTATGTATGTATGTATGTATGACTACACAATAAAATTTTCAACTGAGCTACCAAGAAATTAAAGTTACATGGCGTTTGATTTACCCAGCATAGTCAACTGATGCCCAGAAATGACATTAAACCACATATGGAGGTATTTTGGCAGCTCTTTCAGCAAGATCTGTTGCTTGTATATGTTCCTAACATCCTAAGATACTGATAGAAAATTATTATAACAGAAAATATAATTTCAAAATTTCTGAATCAATACCATTACAATTGCCTGGTGGAATAATGTATCTGCCTGCAGTCAACCAAGGGATTCTGTTCCTCAACAAAGCAATACTCAGTAGAGTCGAGAGTGTTTTATTGTCATTTGTCCCAGATAGAACAATGAAACTCTTACTTGCAGCAGCACAACAGAATATGTAAACATAGTACACTGTAAACAATATAATAAACGAGAGAGAAAAAGTTCAGTGTGTGTATATATACCCATACCCACAAATACACATATAAATCATATATATATATATATATATATATATATATATATATATATATATATATATATATATATATATATATATATATATACACACACACACGCAAACATACATACACATACAAAAACAAACAATAATAGTGCAATAATAACAATAATAGTCTATTGTAATTCAGAGCTTATTTGAGGTTGTATTGTTTAATAGCCTGATTGTCATAGTCTGTCCTGTTCACTCATCTGCCAGCCCACCACGTTAAGCCAACTCCCCTCACCTGTTCACTCACCTGCTCCAGATCACCAATCAAGCCAGCATATAAACCCTTCCTGCACACACACTCTTTGCCAGATTTTTCTTAGCCCTCATGCAAGACTCTCCAACATTCTCTCTTGGACTGATTTCCCGTTGCCGACCCTGCCTGCTCCCGACCTTCATGCCTCGTCGTAGCCCTGGTGAACGCCTCAGTCTTCTGTCCCCGACCACGAGCAGGTAGAAATAAAGCTCATTCTAAAACTACTTCCTTGGTTCCGTGTGTTGCATTTGGGTCTACCTGCGGTGCGTTACATTGATGGCTGTAGGAAAAAAGTTGTTCCTGAAGCTGGACATTACAGTTTTCAGGCTCCTGTACCTTCTTCCCGATGGCAGTGGTGAAATGAGTATGTGGCCAGGATGGTGTGGGTCTCTGATTATGCTGGCTGCCTTTTTGAGGCAGTGTTTCCAGTAAATGGTGGGGAAGATCAGAACCCGTGATGGACTGGGCAGTGTTCACAACTTTTTTCAGTCTTCTTCGCTCCTGGGCATTAAAGTTGTCGAACCAGGCCGTGATGCAACCAGTCAATATGCTCCCTACTGTAGGCCTGCAGAAGTTCAAGAGAATCCTCTCTGACATACCGAACCTCTGTAATCTTCTCAAAAATAGAGGCATTGATGTGCTTTCTTTATAATTGCATCAGTGTGCTGGGTCCAGGAAAGATCTTCAGAAATATGCACGCCCAGGAATTTGAAGTTTTTGACTCTCTCCATCATGGTCCCGTTGATATAAACAGGATTGTGGATCCTCATCCTTCCTCTTCCAAAGTCCACAATCAGTTCATTGGTGTAACGGATATTGAGAGCCAGGAACGTACAGATGTGTGAGATGTGTAGGAAAGAACTGCAGATGCTGATGTATACTAAAGATAGTCACAAAGTGGGGTTTTTTCCTACCTCCAGTTTCCCGCCTCGCTATTTTCAGTCTGAAGAAGGGACCTGACCTGAAACGTTACCTATTCCTTTTCTCCAGAGATGCTGCCTGACCCGCCGAGTTACTCCAGCACGTTGTGTCTATCTTTAATACTCACTGAGAAATGGGGATGGTCTATCACTTGGGCTCTCAACTCATTTTCTTTCTCTTTACTACATAGGAAGTAAAGGAAGAATAGGGAGCAACGTAAGAGAAATCCAGCCGGTAGTAACAAACAACATCCTAATCAGAAGTGAACAACACTAAATGGGTCAGAATTTCCCTCAATCACCAACTGAAAAATCCCAAATCATAGGTAAAGGGAACAAAAAACCTATTTTAAAAAAAATGAACAAAACAATATTCAGCTGAGGTGGACAGGTAAAAAATGGGAACAACAATATGTACATTTAAATGAAAGATTACGAGAGTGACAAAATTAGAAGAGATATGGCAGATATTGAACCCAAAAGTTTTGTCCAAACAAACAGTCTTTTATATTACTGGATATCATTATCTTGGAGACACAAGAGATGCCAGATCCTGTGATCTGGAGCAAACATAAACTACTAGAGGATTTCCGGGTGGAGTATTATAGGGATATAAGCCAAACACAGGCATGAGGGACGAGCTCAGATGGGGCATCTTGGTCAGTATGGACCAGTGGGATCAAAGGGCCTGTTTCTGTGCTCATCAATTCATCATATCAGGCAGCATCCATGAAGGCAAAGAGGTAGTTGTCGTTTCAACCCCACATCAGGACTTGTCTTTACTTTCTAGCACTTATATACATTGGAACATTATAATAGACATGAACAATGATTTAAACAAAGATATTATTACATAAATAACTCATTTGAGCTTATGATTGCCTGCATCTATGCGAAGGAATGTTTGAAGTCAGAGCGTATCTTTAAATGTTTCCTTTTATGTATCGAGTACAAAGTAAAAATTCAGCCTTGTGTACAAACAGTGCATTAGTTGCATAATTAATACAAATGTTGTACAGATCCTTTTACACATTCAAGCATAGCCTCATTATGCATAGTTCATGTTTCAATCTGCATGTATTCAAAGGCTGAGCCCCCCTAAAATTAATTTGAAAACACACTAAACTTTTCCAAATTAATACTGATATCAATGCTCCTTAAGAATAAGGGGTAGGCCATTTAGAACGGAGATGAGGAAAAGCTTTTTCACCCAGACAGTTGTGAATCTGTTGAATTCTCTGGCTCAGAAGGCAGTGGAGGCCGATTCTCCGGATGCTTTCAAGAGAGAATTAGATAGAGCTCTTAAAGATAGCAGAGTCAAAGGATATGGGGAGAAGTCAGGAACGGGGTACTGATTGTGGATGATCAGCCATGATCACAGTGAATGGCGGTGCTGGCTCGAAGGGTCGAATAGTCTACTCCTGCACCTATTGTCTATGGTCTATTCATTACTGCACTGAGTACAACACTATTAGCCAACTAATGTCAGTATCTCTTCCGGCCACCATTCCTAGTACTGAGTCCCTTGTTACACGCAAGAGGTTCCAGCAGTTACGCGATACCCAACACCAGTCTCTTGAAACAGAAGCACATTCCAAGAAGAGATTACCAGGCGGACAGAGAAAATTATTCAAAGATATAGCCAAAGAATCCTTGAAAATTTCAAAATCCCCACCGTTGCTCAGCAATCCCTGGGCCGTGACTGCTCAAAATGGAGACGGGCCATTTACTATGGCTTTGAGAATTGAATCACACATAAGAGAACACAGAAACCTGTATGAATGATAGAACAGGATTATCTCACAAGCTACTCATCTGCCTGTTCTGTCAATGTGAGAGACAGGGATTAGTTTCTGTTCAGATACATGGAAGCATCGACAGTTCCCATATTGGCCTTGTCAGTCATCTAAGAACAATGGTGGAAGCAAGCCACCCTTGATCCCAAGCGACTTCCTAGGAAGTAGAGACTACATTTTAGAATGCCATTACCAGCTAGCTGCTTGAGACATGGTGCTTTAACTTGTCATTTGCATTGTAAGAAAATAACTGCAGATGCTGGTTCAAATCAAAGGTAGACACAAAATGCTGGAGTAACTGAGCGGGTCAGGCAGCATCTCAGGAGAGAAGGAATGGGTGACTTTTTGGGTTGAGACCCTTCTTCAGTCTGAGTTATGTCAATAAGGTGACCTAGTAAAATCAATACAAAAGTCCTTTCTTTAATTTGTCTTGAATTCAATGGCCATTATAGGTGGGCTATCAAGCCAAATAAGGAAAATGCCTCCCCAAATGCAATGGAATCAGAGGATTCTATATATATATATAGCCCTTTAGACTTTACTTTGGTCTTAAAATACGGCATGGAAACAGGCCCTTCGGCCATGCCAACCAGCGTTCACCTTGTACACTAACACTATCGTACACACTTAGGACAATTCACAATTTTACTGAAGCCAATTAAGCTACAAACGTCTATGTCTTTAGTGTGTGGGAGGGAACTGGAGCACCTGGAGAAAACCCACGCGGTCACAGGGAAAACATACAAACTCTGTACAGATAGCACCTGTAGTCAGGATCAAACCCAGATCTCTGGCGCTGTAAGGCAGCAGTTCTACCACTACGCCACTGTGCTGCCCTTCTCTTAATCTCCTCTCCCCCAACTCAGCCCCTCAAGACTGGCACTGTAAAGAGGGTAACTTGCTTGCATTGGTGGAGTTAGATGAAGTTGACCGCAAATATTGAAGCTGTAAACACACAGCCTCCTGTACCTGTGCAATGAAATGGCAGCTTTCAGAGATGGGACATGAAGTTGCATCATTATAGGTAGGCTCACCCTCGGGACAGGAGTGGAGCCAGAAGTTAACACAGGCTCTGGAGGAATAAGTAGAAGCTCAGTGTGAGCTCATTAATGTGAGAGACAGGATCAGTTTCTGCATAAATAAATGCTCCAAAATCCTCACCTGCATTGAATAAGCTCTCTTCACAGATTGTCACACCAACGAGAAGTATTGTTGGTTGAGAAGTAGTTCAAAAGAGAAGGATAAATCTGCATTGAGGTGATTCTACACTGGAGGCATATGACTGAAATCTATACACAACAAATTGTACTTACAAATTCCAGGCAGCACAAGGAATAATGGATGGCAGGGAACCTTTATTGAATTTTTATCCAAGTTCAGAAGACATCAACAATAGCAAGAGAGAAAGAGAAGTATTGTTGACATCATCTGAGTCCTCAGAATTTGCCTGTGGATTTGAAATTACAGTCCTTCAATGATGTAGTACTAGGCAGTAGTGTGTAATTTCCTCATCTCCTATATAGCCACATCCAATCACCAAGATTTGGTAAGCTCACCTACTGAATTAAACAGGTAATCTCTGGCAAAGTGTAACTTTGCCAGAGATTACCTGTTATCTTTTGTAGGGAGTAGCTCTGAGGAAATTCCTCTAGCCATGTTAAAATTCCAGATTATCATGGGTATTGTTAAACCAACTTTGAAATAAACACAGGTTTTCCAGAACTGTCTGTGCACTATTATTATTTTTTTGGTTTTTTTGTATATGAACTTTTTTTTGGTGTTTATTATGGTGTTTATAGAATGCTACATTTACATATTTGTTGTGGTGCTGCAAATAAGAATTTCATTGTTTAATTTCGGGACATGTGACAATTTTGGGCGTCACAGTGACACAATGGGCAGCACAGTGGTGCAGTGGTAGAGTTGCTGCCTTACAGCGCCAGATTCGATCCTGACTACGGGTGTTGTCTGTGCGGAGTTTGCTTGTTCTTCCTGTGACCACGTGGGTTTGTTTTCCCAGAGTGCTCCAGTTTCCTCCCACATTCAAAAGACATGCAGGTTTGCAGGTTAATTGGCTTCTGTAAAATTGTCCCTGGTCTGTAGGATAGAACTAGTGTATGGGTGTTCAATGGATGGCGTGGACTCGATGGGCCTGTTTCCATGCTGTATCACTAAAACTAAAACTAAACTAAAACACTCTTGACTTGACTCTTGACTTTTGCTTGTTCAAAAATGGTCACGTGGAAGCTGTAAAATCAATCTAAGTGAATGAAGGAAAAGGAGGTGTAAGGGAGAAGTTGAGAGAAGAGTGTAAGAGGATGTGAATGGGGCGCCGCACGATGGCTGCCTCGCCTACAGTCTGTCTGTCCTTTCAAACTCTTTTTGGTATTTTTGGTAAGTTTTAAAAGTTTGTGTAAATGTTCTCTGGTTTGTTTTATGTGGGGAGGTGGGAGAGGGGGTGGTGGGAAACTTTTTTTCAATCTCTTACCTTGTCAGATATGCGATTGTTTTCCGGATCGCATCTTTGACTTTGAGCCCCGCGGGACGTGGACTTACCATCTGAGCGTGCGATTCCTTGCCTGGGATCGACGCGGACCTTAACATCGCGGAGCTCGTGGTCTCGGGTTGAGACCGGTCGGGAGCTCCAAAAGCCGCACAAGATTCAATAGCCCCGACCGCGTGGTCTGATCGCCTGGCACGGGGAGCTGAGATTTCTCCCCCCCCCACCGATGCAGGAGCTGGACCCCCCCCCCCCCCGATGAGGAAGGCCCCCGATCGCTGGAGGACAAAGAAGGGAGAGATTGAACTTATTTTCGCCTTCCATCACTGTGAAGAATGTGGAGGAGTCACTGTGGTGGATGTTCATGTTAAAATGTATTTTGTGTGTCCTATTGCTTTTTATTGTTATGACTGTACGCCAAATGAAGTTCCTCGCCTGTTCCAAAACATACTTGGCTAATAAAATATTATTGTGATTGTGATTGTGAATGTGAGGGAAAGGTATACAGGTATACATTTTACATGTGCAAATGTTTGTCTCAGGTATTGCATAAAATTGAATTTAGGAGTGATGAATAGTTAATGGCTGTGAATGAATTCTATTTTCAACAGTGTAAGCATAATTGTTTTAGAAGTATGATACCCTCACTTCTGAAAAGGTCATTCTGCATGGTCATTCTTGAGTACATTGCTTCTTCACATATACGCATTCTATAGAGTTGCGCAGCGGTAGAGTTGCTGCTTTACAGCGAATGCAGCGCCGGAGACTCAGGTTCGATCCTGACTACGGGTGCTGCACTGTAAGGAGTTTGTACGTTCTCCCCGTGACCTGCGTGGGTTTTCTCCGAGATCTTCGGTTTCCTCCCACACTCCAAAGACGTACAGGTATGTAGGTTAATTGGCTGGGTAAATGTAAAAATTGTCCCTAGTGGGTGTAGGATAGTGTTAATGTACGGGGATCGCTGGGCGGCACGGATTTGGTGGGCCGAAAAGGCCTGTTTCCGGCTGTATATATATGATATATGATATGATATGATAAAGATTTGTGCATTATCACATGCACATATTCTCTTTTGTGTTGCCCACATGTGCTCACTTGCACAGTAGTTGTGTGTGTGCGCGTGCGCGTGCGCGCGCGTGTGTGTGTGTGAATGTGTGTGTGTATGTGCGTGCGCATGTGCATGCGTGCGTGTGCGTGCGTGTGCGTGTATGTGTGCGTATGTGCGCGCATGTGTGAGTGTGTGTGTGCGCATGTGTGTGTGTGAGTGTGTGTGTGGTGAGGTTGTCAGGAGATGATATAATACCTGTGGCATATTATACACTGCAGTCATTTTGAAGGTTAGCTGAAGGTACTGGAATCTAACCAATGATATTAATGGTATCGATGCGTAGCTTGACACCAGGTTCTGATGAACAGTTGTTAATGATTTGTTGTTCCTCCTATACAGCAGTGTTTCGCTGGCATCGGTTGTATCAAAGTCAATGCAATGATACCTCCGGCAAATCTCTCGCTGGGTTCAGAGAGAAGAACTTGGCAGTGGGAAAAAAGAAAGTTCCTTTACTGCTCCAAATCAATGCTCACTTTATGAGTGAGCAGCATGGGGCTAAATGCACTGGCTGGCAGATTGGGGAGAACTTTCACTCTGACCTTGCACAGTGACGTCAGCTGGACGGATGTAAAGAAGGCAGGTTATATTTATCAGCTTACAGTGGTGATTTGGATGTTAGCACGGGCACTTTGGAACCCAGCAGCACAGTTCAACAGCATCAGGGCACTCTAACTGCACCACCTGAAGGGATCATTAACTACTTACTGTCCACTTACTCTTTGATTCCTGTATCCTTGACAACAAGTGCATGGTGCTTCAACTTACAGAGAGGGGTACAGCAGGATATTTCAGACTTTAGGACCTTTCACTTGCTGTGATGGATATTAAGCGGACAGGACAAAGAACAAGACATGCCCCATGGAGAAAGAGGTGGGAGAATGGAGAACTGAAGGAGCCATGTTGAGCCTGAATGGCATGTAAATCGCCAGCTTTCACTGCCATTTGCCACTCATACATTCACTGCCACAACTTTGCACTTGATCTGAAGCAAAAGCAACACGTGGGTAGAAGTCTGTTGTTGGATAGGGATAAGAGATGCAGTGCACCTTCCACAGCTTGGGATTTTGAAGAGGTCATGGGTGAGAGAAGGCAAAATGTCAGATGAAGAAAGATGGAACGGTCAAGAAGGAATGCTTGCCTTTATAAGTTGGGCCATTGTGTATAAGGGTCAGGAAGTATGCTGGTTCGGCTATTTCTGGAGCATTGTGTGCAGTTCTGATCGTCCCATTACAGGGAGCATGTGGTGGCAATGCAGAAAAGGTTTACCTGAATTCTATCTGAAATAGAAGATATTAACTATGAGGAGAGGTTGGACCAACTTGGATTGTTTTAAGATTAACTTTGCATTATGTTCAGCACAAGGGTCTGTTCCTGTGCTGCACAGTTCTACGTTCTATGATGAATTTATTCCAAAATTGCATAATTTCACTCCACAGATAACTGCATATTTTGCCAGCCATATTTTGCCAATACTATCACCTCGATGTCTGGGTGTGGGTGGGACACTGGTGGTTAAGACCTGCACTCCAGGTAATTTCTCTTAATTCTGTTTTGAGTTTAACCTAAACCTATCCAGGCGTGGATAGCTAATCAGCCACTATGGAGCCGCACAATCCCAAAATGTTAAAACAAACATTATTAATAATCGACCATATATCAAAGTAGTGTAAATATAAACATAACAGATCATATGACAAAAAAATCATTCAACTGCAATTTGTGGCGTGCGTATGCTCCCTACAATTTTACTTCCTCTGTAATACAAGATGTTCTCACTCTGGTGACCACACAGACTGTGGGGAGAGAGAATGAGAAAGAAAGCTGATGGAATGATTGCCTTCATAAGTTGGAGCATCGAGTATCAGAGTCAGGAAATCATGTTGGTTCGGCCACATCTGGACCACTGTGTTCTGATCGCCCCATTATAGGAAGGATATGCAGGCTTTGGAGAAAGTGCAGAAGAGGTTTTTCAGAATGCTGCCTAAATTAGAGGGTATTAGCTAAAAGGAAAGCTTGGTAAAACTTGGATTGTTTTCCCCAGAGCCTCACAGGCTAATGGGAGACCTGTTAGATGAAAACCCCATTTTGAGGAGCTTATAGAGGGTAGATGGTCAGAATCTTTTTCCCAGGGTGTGCCACAGGTCTATTGCCAACTCGCTGAAGTATCTCTCTTTCCTGATTCTGCCTTGTTTTACACTCCAAAAATGACATCCATGACAGTTTGAACAAAGCTATCGTCTTTTTCAATGGTAACCTGTTTGCCCTCTACAAGGATATGGTTTGTCTCATATAGAAAAGTTTGACATCCAGCCAACTAAACTGCTCCGATGTAGGTGAAAGTTGGAGTACATTGACATACTATCGTTGTTAATGAGTTTTTCTCCTGAAACTTACACTTGCAAACTCCTGTTGAGAGCAGATCCAGCCACACCACAGCTATCCTGTTATCGATGCAATGATTTATAACTTTGGTGATATTGTCACATAGCAGTGGTCCAGGACAAACTCTTGTGTTTGTATGAACAAATACTTCAAGAATTATTTTCTGGCTTACTGCCTCTGAAAAGTTCAGCCACTGTTCAGAAAGTGTTCTCCATTGCATCTTCAGATAAGTAAGAGCCAAGTTTGGTTTACCATGAATTATGTAATCTCTCTGAAGATACAAGTTAAAGCAGGTGCCCATTTCATGCTAGCTCCTGATGAGCCTTCCTTTGCTGCAACTGAAGAGGGCACACTGAGTTGGTGTCTTTGTATGATGTATCATGGTTGAATAATGGGCAGTTTTACATTTTATTGTCCTATGTCCCAGATAGAACAATCAAATTCTTACTTGCAGCAGCACAACAGTGATTATCAGTGTAGGTGAGATAAACTAATAGCCCACAAAGTGTTGGAGTAACTCAGCAGGTCAGGCAAAATCTCTGGAGAATGTGGATAGGTGACGTTTCGGGTTGAGACCCTTCCTCAGGAGGGGCAGGTCCAATAAAACATGGACTAACTCTCATGGGTCCAACTGCCCCCCCCCCCACACCCCCCACACCCCCCCCCCACACCCCCCCCCCCACAACCCCCCCCCCACCCCCGCCCCCCCCACCCCCACCCCCACCCCCCACCCCCCCCACCTCTCTCAGAGGGAACCTCAGTAACGGCAACATTGGGTCCTGCTGACCTTTCCCCCCTCTTCTAACCACACTACTTCTCCTAACCACCACCCTTACACCAACCATTCCTCACACCGCCTCCCTTCTCAGCCCGCATTATCCCCCCACAGTACCTCCCCCAACTCTCTCCACCACTCTGCCCCCATCCCCATAGTGTTTTCACCATCTCCCCTGACCTCCCGATACAGAACGGTCTGTCCTTAACAGAGGCCTCACCTTTGTACCCCTCCGTCCCCACCTCAACGAGCTCCAGACCCGCCCTGATCTTTGCTTTTGACAGAACTGTTACATTGGAGATTTTTCCTTCCATGTGCTATCATGGTCATATTTATCTATTATCTGATTACATGCATCCATCAGCTCTCCATTTCAGCAGATGCATCCAAAATCCGTCTCTTTCAAATTCTACCATATCTCCTATAGATTTGCATGTAGCACTTCTCACAAGCACATTATTGTTCCAAACATAAACCATACTCACAGTCAATATACCACCCTCAATCTTTTCTAACACCAGGTTTCCCATAAGCTGTTCTCTCTTTTAGTAAAATATTCCTCAAAACACTCTGTAAGGTCTGAATGATTCATGCTTTGATTCAGTTTTGACTTATTCAGAAGCCAACCACATGGGAAGGCACGGTAGCGCAGCGGTAGAGTTGCTGCTTTACAGCGAATGCAGCGCCGGAGACTCAGGTTCGATCCTGACTACGGGTGCTGCACTGTAAGGAGTTTGTACGTTCTCCCCGTGACCTGCGTGGGTTTTCTCCGAGATCTTCGGTTTCCTCCCACACTCCAAAGACGTACAGGTATGTAGGTTAATTGGCTGGGTAAATGTAAAAATTGTCCCTAGTGGGTGTAGGATAGTGTTAATGTGCGGGGATCGCTGGGCGGCATGGACTTGGTGGGCCGAAAAGGTCTGTTTCCGGCTGTATATATATGATATGATGATATGATAATTATCCTCCATCTTGGTGACACCCTCAGCCAAAGAGCTTGTGCTCATAATATCTCCATCACCATGGGGTGGCGCCAGAGAGCACTGCATTTCTTACAATTTAATTAAGGAATGATTTAATAAAATCTTACTCCATCTAGAAAAATATTTTGAATTTAATACCCATTCATTCTTCCAAGAATACAATATTCCAGCATTGTCCTCAATCTAGTTGGATTATTTGGAACCCCTATCACATCAATGAAAGGATGAAAAACATTTTAACCAATCCTTTAAATGGTTAACCAACAATAAATAAAACCTGAAGGAAGATAGACATAAAAAGCTGGAGTAACTCAGCGGGTCAGACAGCATCTCTGGAGAAAAGGAATAGGTGTAAGAGCATTACCAATTACTTTACTAACAATGTTACTCTTCATACATCCATAAGACAGCAAAAATAGACATTCTTAAGATCGATAAAAACATAATACTTTATCCATGATAGGCCAAATAGTCTCCTTTTGCGTCATAAATTGTACATGATTTATGGTTCCCCATTCTCTGGCTGATGTTTACAATTCCTTATTCATTGCAGCGGATATAACCTTGGATGCATTGCTAATAAATCCGAAGACAATGCATTTCCATAGCTCAGTCAACAGCTGCAAACGCATTGGCTGTCAGTTGGCCTTCAACTGAAGAGTGAAGAAAATATCGCTTCTGTACCTTGTGGCATTTAGAAGTTATAAGTTACCCAGTGTTGTTATTTCTCCAGATCTGAATCATAAAATGGACAGATGCTTTTAACTGCTGGGATGATGCAGACACATGTTACACAGCTCCTGTCCTATATGTGGACTGCTCTATCCCCACGTGTGGAGTTTGCCAGGTGACCTTTAGATTTAGAGATACAGCGCAGAAACAGGCCCTTCGGCCCACCGGGTCCGCGATCCCCGCACATTAACACTATCCTACACCCACTAGGGACAATTTTTTATTTTTTTTACATTTGCCCAGCCAATTAACCTACAAACCTGTACGTCTTTGGAGTGTGGGGGGAAACCGAAGATCTCGGAGAAAACCCACGCAGGTCATGGGGAGAACGTACAAACTCCGTACAGTACAGCACCCATAGTCAGGATCAAACCTGAGTCTCCGACGCTGCATTCGCTGTAAGGCAGCAAGTCTACCGCTGCGCCACCGTGCCGCCCTTATTTTAAGAGCAGGAGGAGAGATATACAACTGACCAAGCTTCACTGAGAGAGACAATGGAAGCATTTAAAGATGTTCGGGGGGGGGGTGCAGATTTTGATCTGCTATACATGTCCCTGGAATACAAGCTTACACGACAATAATTTATTGTTCCCCAATTACATGCCTCCTCTTCAGCAAATTGCATGCAACTACCAGTGGTTGTGACTGATTGTGCTGTAACACCAATGTGATAAATCAAATTAATGGAAATATCAAAGCTTCAAAGCTTACGAGCAAAGAAAAATGTAAGTGGTTTAATTTACTATTGACTATTTCTATGTGTGAGTGTGTATCCATGCGTGTGTGAGTGCGTGTGCATATGTGCTTTTGTACAAGCATGTGCACTTATGTGCACGTGTCCATCAATGTCTTACATCTATGTACAGGACCATTAAATCTTCCAGCATCAGGCGAGGCCATCATTGGCAGGGACTCTGAGAACAGATTATTGACAATAACAATGGTGCAGTCCTTCATGCTGGAAAACCCTCAGAAAGGGGCAAAAGGGGGAGGCAAATGGAATGAAGTGACAGGAGCTAAGCAGTTAAAAGACGACGGCTTAAGCTTGTAGAGTTGATGTGTGAGTTTTGCTTGCCTAACATTAGAGGATGGAGGGATAGTATTGCTTGGAGCACCAGCAAACCAGCGTTGTAGAAAGAAGCAGTGTGGATCTGACTGCAGCCTCTCCAAACCCCAAGGATGAACTCAGATAATTGGAAGAAGTTTAATAACCTCACAGAATCAGTGAGATTATTATGTTTCCATGTGAATAAAAAGGCTTATAATTATGTCACAGGGATATCCCCAAGCAAAATATTCATGTATTACCCCACAAAGTATTATACAACACCATTATCTCTATCCCAGAGGCAAAATCATTTGAGAATACACGGCATACTATCTCACATCATGTACTGTCTGCTAACGCACTATAGCCTCACCTACTGACATATTCCTTTACTGCTTCCATTCCATGGATTCTGCTTAATAATTAAGGATCTAGGAAATTTGACAAGCCAAATGTGACATGCCTTCCTTCTGGAGAGAAAGCAGCTTGTGGTCCTAGAGAATAATGGACTGATGGAGAATGATGGATTGATGGAGAATGATGGACTGATGGAGAATGATGGACTGATGGAGAATGATGGACTGATGGCGAATGATGGACTGATGGAGTAGGATATGCCTTTATCCAGTGCTCCTCAGCTTGTGAGCAGATAGCAGTGGCCACCATTGGCTTCCAGTCTGGTTGGGCAGGCCAAGTGGAAATACGGAGAATGAACATTATCCACCTCTCCTTGAAGTGCAAGCTGACTTTAATTCATGGTTCTGATCATGGCTGTTATCAGGCAACTGAAGCATTTTATCAACAACTAGAGAACGGGCCTGGGCTGCTATCTACCTCACTGGAGACCCTTAGACTATCTTTAATCAGATTTTACCGTGCACTAAATGTTATTCCCTTTATCATGTATCTGTGTACTGTGGATGGCTCAATTGTAATCATGTCTTGTCTTTCCACTGATTAGCCAGCATGGTGTGGCATGGTGGAGCAGTGGAAGACTTGCTGTCTTAGAGTGCCAGAGACCCGGGTTCGATCCTGACTACTGGTGCTTTCTGTACGTAATTTGTATGTTCTCCCCGTGACCTACGTGGGGTTTTTCCGAGATCTCCCACACTCCAAAGACGTACAGGTTTGTCGGTGAATTGGCTTGGTATAAATGTAAATTGTCCCTAGTGTGTGTAGGATAGTGTTAGTGTGTGGGGATCGTGGTCAGCGTGGACGCAGTGGGCCGAAGGGCCTGTTTCCGCGCTGTATCTCAGAACTAAATTAAACTTGCAAGAAAAGCTTTTCACTCTAACTGCGTACACGTGACAATAAACTAAGCTAATCAAAACTGACTGGCACTAATTGCTTATGATATGGGCATCCCATCTTAGGCCGGCAACCACTTAGCAACAAAGAAGTAACAGGTGGCATTAAGTTGATGTGTTGTCTTGCGGTGGAAGCAAATAGCATAGATCAACTGGGTCGCATGTTTCCTGTGCTCATTTCTGGGGACTGACTAATTTACTCCTCAAAGAACCACAGAAGAAAATGGCAAATATATTAGTCTGGCTTTAGTCATGATTTCAATCTGATTAAGTCCCCAGCTGCACACATTCAGCTGGTCCAGTAAGCCATACTATTCCCAACACAATTCAATGCATATTTTACTCAGCGCTCAGACACAAATCACTGGCTCTGACACAGATTTAGTGATGAAATTGCTGCCAAATGCAGCTCTATTGCATGACTTCATACAAAATAATAAATTGTCCTTTTTCATTGCAACCATCCCAATGAAACAATCAATGAAAACTAAATTTAAAAGCAAGTACCTGGCTTTTTGTATGGAAATTTGTACGTAATACGTTTGTTCAGAAGACAGCATATTAACTATTTCAAAGATGATGGCAGCATGTTATGGATTTATGAGCAGTTTATGGGCCTTGCAGATGAGGTGACTGTACATAACCCATCCCTGACTAACCCTGAGGAGATAGTGCGCTATCACAATTCATCTTGGAAGGAGTTCCCAGAGTGTTGTAAGGTAGGGTGTTCCAGAATTTAGATCTGGTCAAGATGAAGGAACAGCAGAATATTTCCAATTTAAACGTGCTGTGCAACTTAGAGTCATAGAGCCATAAAGCGATACAGTGTGGAAACAGGCACTTCGGCCCAACTTGCCCACACCGGCCAACATGTCCCAGCTACGCTGGTCTCACCTGCCTGCATTTGGTCCATATCCCTCCAACCCTGACCTATCCATGTACCTGTCTAACTGTTTCTTAAATGTTGGGATAGTCCCTGCCTCAACTACCTCCTCTAGCAGCTTGTTCCTAACACCCACCACCCTTTGTGTGAAAAAGTTACCCTTCAGATTCCTATTAAATGTTTTCTCCTTCACCTTAAACCTATGTCCTCTGGTCCTTGATCTACCTACTCTGGACAAGAGACTCTGTGCATCTACCTGATCTAGTCCTCTCAACGACATCAAACCTAGAGATAGAGTCACTCCCATATGCTGCTGTGCATGTTTCTCTATGCGGTATGGGCCACTGGTTTGGGAATTGCTATTGAAGAATATTTGGCTTGTTGCTAAGTACATCTTGGGAACAGATGGCCAGAGTAGAGGAATTGAGAACCAGAGGACATAGGTTCAAGGTGAAGGGGGGGAAAGATTTAATAGGAACCTGAGGGGTAACTTTATCACACAAAGGGTAGTGGGTGTATAGAACCAGCTGCCGGAAGAGATAGTTGAGGCTGGTACAACGCAACGTTTAAGAAACATGTAGACAGGTACACGGATAGGACAGGTTTATAGAGATATGGCCCAAATGCAGGCAGGTAGGACTAATGCGGATGGGACATGTTTGTTGGTGTGGGCAAGTTGTGATGAAGGGCCTGTTTCCACACTGTATGACTCTATGACTCTAAGACAGATGCCCACATGATAAGGACAAAGAATGTTCAGGGTGGAGGACTACAATGACATGCCCACCACGTGGGCTCTTTCATCCTGAATTAAGCTTCCATGGCACAAAAAAAAACAATCTCCAGGTGGAACTCAGCAGGTCAGGCAATAACTGTGGAGGGAAATGGATAGACAACATTTTCAGTTGGGTCCTTCTTTTCCTTCCACAGATGCTACCTGACCTGCTGAGTTGCTCCAGCAACATGTTATTTGCCCAAGATTCCAGCATCCGCAGTCTCTTCTATCTCCATTGAGCTTCCTGAGTGTTGTTGGAGAGGTGGACGGCACTGTAAAATACTCCCAACTTAGTAGCTTGTTAATCATGGAAAGGCTTTGGGATATTACTAAGTGCATCGTTCCCTGCCAGAAACCAGCCTGGTTTTCTGGTACAATATTTTGTTGCCTCATGTGAAGTTTCTGGCCAATGATGAATCTTAGGGTTTAAAACTTAGCAATGGCAACTTTGGCAACTTAGCTTTTACTTTAGTTTAGAGATACAGTGAGGAAACGGGCCCTTCTGCCCACCATCTGCGCCGACCGGCGATCCCCGTGTGCTAACACTATCCTACACACACTAGGGACAATTTTATATTTTTACCAAGCCAATTGGCATCACTCTACCACTGCGTCGCCTTCCCTGGTTTGTGGTTAGATTCTCTTGTTGACAATGAAAGATTTCCATTCCCAAAGGATTGGGAAAGGAATAGAAAGTAGCTGCAGGTGAAAAGGCAATGATCGACCATTATTACCCTCCACCCAACCTTCAAGAGAGAACCCAAAGCCTCTGCAAGGCACAAAACTGCTTTTCGGTTTAAAGAGGTTTATTGGAGCCAATTAAACATCACAGTAAGATCACAGCTGTTGAAAGTTCAACATCTCATGGAGCTGGATACTCACTTACCGCCTAAATGGGATTTATGAATACATTGGTCATGTCGCGGTCTTTAGATGACTGCTAATAACTTTCAAGTCAAGTCAAGTTTATTTGTCACATACACATACATGATGTGCAGTGAAATGAAAGGTCACCCACAGTCCAGCAATAGAGCAATAAAAATAAACAATTTCACACACAATCACAACCAACACTAAACAAAGAAAAAGAAACATCTATCACAGTGAGTCTCCTCCAGTCACCTCCTCACTGTGATGGAAGGCCAGAATGTATTTTCTCTTCCCCTGCCGTCTTCTCCCGCGGTCAGGCTGTTGAAGTTGCCAAGTTCTAGGCCGCGCCGGACGGTGAAAGCTCCACAGCGGGCCAACCCAAGCCCCGCGATTCGGGCCGGTTTCTAAAGTTATTTTCATTTTGTGCCAGGATTATCCATAATAAAACCATCAGCTGCATTCAAACAACTAACTGAATCATTGTTGCCCTTTACAGCCAAATAAATTGATTAGTTATGGTTTGGTAAAATATCAGAACATCACAAGCCAGCAATTGTTCTCCAATTAATTTTGATCAGTCCCTCTGGGATTAGGTCAATTGCATGACAAAGGGGTCACGACCCAAAACGTCACCCATTCCTTCTCTCCAGAGATGCTGCCTGTCCAGTTACTCTCTTTACTGGAGATTTACTCCAGCATTTTGTGTCGATCTTCAAAGAAAAAACAAAATCTTCCAAGCTTTTTCTTTGACAGGCATTTCCTCTGGGATACATCATCCGCCTCTTTTCTATTCACTTTCCATAGAATTTTCTCAGTAAGAGATGAGGACACGTGATAATATGGACCTCATCACATCACAGTTTGTGGCATCAAACGCTCCATGGAATGAAGTTATGGAGTTATGTGCAGTTTGGAAACAGGTCCTTTGGCCCAAATTGCCCATTCTGACCAAAGTAGCTTACATGTCCCACCTGCCTGCGTTTGTCTCATATCTCTCCAAACTTGTCCTATCCATGTCCCTGTCAAAATAATTTTTAAACATTGTGACAGTACCTGCCTCAACTACCTCCTCTGGAATCTTATTCCATATACGCATTACCCTCTGAATAAAACGTTTGCCTATCAGGTTCCTATTAAATGTTTTCCCTCTCATCTTAAACCTATGTCCTCTCATTCTTAATTCTCCTACTCTGGGTAAACATGGCAAGTTTTTTTTTACACATAGAGATGTGGGGACCTGGAATCCATTGCCATGGTGGTGGTGGTGGTGGTGGAGGCAGATACTATCATGGCTTTTAAAAAGCTTTCAGATAGGCACATGGATTTGCAAGGAATAGAGGGATATGGATCACTTGCATGCAGATGAGATCGGATCAGCTGGCATCATATTCAGCACAAACATTGTGGGCAGAAGGGCCTGTTCCTGTGCTGTACTGTTCTGTTCTATGTTAAGGAATATAGTCCTCCTACCCGACCTCTTCCTATAGCTTAGGCCCTGAAATCCTGCCAACATCCTCATAAATCTTGCCCGCACTCTTTCCAGCTTGACAACATCCTTCCTGTAGCAGAGTAAGCAAAAACTGAATACCATACTCCAAATGCAGACAAGATGTACAACATCTTGTACAACTGTAACACACCATCCCAACTTCTATACTCCATACTCAATGCCCTGACTGATGAAGACCACAGTATACAAAGCCTTCTTGGCCATGCTTTCTACCTGTGACATCACTTCCAAGGAACTATGTTCCAAAGGGTTCAAAGGTATTTTATTGTCACGTGTACCAATGAAGGTACAGTGATAATATTACCATATTATCATATTACCATACAGCCATACTAAAAAAAAGCAACAAGACACACAACTACATAAAAGTTAACCTAAACATCCACCACAGCGGATTCCCCACGTTCCTCACTGTGATGGAAGGCAATAAAGTCTAATCTCCTTCCCTCAATTTTCTCCCGCGGTCGGGGCAGTCGAACCATCCGTCGGGGCGGTCGAAGCTCCCACAGACGCCGATCGAAGCCCCCACGTCGAGGCAATCGAAGCTCCCGCGTCGGGGCGGTCGAAGCTCCCACATCGGGTACGTGTATTCCTGGATCGCTCTGCTCTACAACACTCCCCATTCACTGTGAAGGACCTGCCCTTGTTTGACTTCCAAAAAGGCAACACCTCACACTTATCTGCATTAAACTCCATTAACCATTCCTCAGTCCACCTGCCGACCAGATCAGGATCCTGCTGTGATTTTTGATAAACTTTTTTCGCTAACCACGATCCAACGGCGGCACGGTGGCGCAGCGGTACAGTTGCTGCCTTACAGCGAATGCAGCGCCGGAGACTCAGGTTCGATCCTGACTATGGGCGCCATCTGTACGGAGTTTGTACGTTCTCCCCGTGACCTGCATGGGTTTTCTCAGAGATCTTCGGTTTCCTCCCACACTCCAAAGACGTACAGGTTTGTAGGTTAATTGACTGGGTAAATGTAAAAATTGTCCCTAGTGTGTGTAGGATAGTGTTAATGTGCGGGGATCGCTGGGCGGCGCGGACTCGGTGGGCCAAAGGGCCTGTTTCCGCGCTGTATCTCTAAATCTAAAAAAAAAATCTAAACTACTTGAGTGTCATCAGTGCCATCTGCAAACTTAGTCAGAACAAGGATTTCCAGTCCACTGCTCCAGAATCCAGCCTTCATGGGCTCATTTTCATCATGAGAAAATGGCGAAGTCAACTCATCTGTACAATAACAATTGGATCTGGACATATACTCACAAATTGTTAATTGAAGGTGACACTGAAAGATCAAGCAAGTGGGATTAATTGTAAAGCCCTTTCACTGATGAGCCAAATGATTCATCAGTAAAAGCTACTCTTTGCATCTCTTGATGACCCATTATTGCACAAGTTGGCAGGAGTTCATTATCCCACACACTTCAATGGAATAATTTTATAAACTTCATGTAACAAACCATAAGTTTTGTCATTCTTCGCTAAAAGATGAAGGGCTTCTGCTCATGTGCAATAATTTGTTGATGTCCAGCTGGCTTACAAGCATTCTGATCGAGAGCCCAATGCAACATATTCAGTGATGTCCAGGGCCACTGGAAGGACTTTATAGCAGGAAAGACATTTTCTCATTTCCTTGCCGACCATGAGTGAGAGGTTAATACTGGGCCATGCAGGGCTGGACAAAAGGAGAGCAGCCAAACAGGGAACTTTCTGGAACATCTTCCCAATGCTGAACTCTTAGGGCTGGGATTTGGACTACGTCTCAGAAACGTTGTACAGGTCCTCTTCTGGATATATGCACAGCGTCATCTGTGGACGTGGATGAAAATCCTGGAAGTGACATTCCTATGAGTGTCGAGCACCATTAGATGTTTCTGACTAAATCCAGGTTCCTCGGAGCACAGGAGGATGAGGGGGGATCTTATAGAAATGTATAAAATCATGAGAGGAATAGATCAGGTAGATGCACAGTCTCTTGCCCAGAGTAAGGGAATCGAGGATCAGAGGACATAGGTTCAAGGTGAAGGGGAAATTATTTAGTAGGAATCTGAGGGGTAACTTTTTCACACAAAGGGTGGTGGGTGTATGGAACAAGCTGCCAGATGAGGTAGTTGAGGCTGGGACTATCCCAACGTTTAAGAAACAGTTAGACAGGTACATGGATAGGACAGGGTTGGAGGGATATGGACCAAACGCAGGCAAGTGGGACAAGACATGTTGGCCGGTTTTGGCAAGTTGGGCCGAAGGGCCTGTTTCCACACTGTATCACTCTATGACTCTTGCTGTTAGTGTCTCAGATCCATTGACCATGAAACCTATAGTGAAGATAGACACAAAATGCTGGAGTAACTCAGCAGGTCAGGCAGCATCTCTGGAGACAAGGAATAGGTGACATTTCGGGTCGAAACGTGGCTAATGAGGCTGTTATGGGAACCGCATATATTCTTCCACAGATTGTCTATGGAACTGATGAGCTACAATGCTGAGAACTATATTCTGCAATTTGCATTTTCCTCTTTGGTCTACTTATTATACTTGAATTTAACTTGACTGTATTCATGTATAGTAATATCTGATCAGAATGAATAGCATGTAAAACAAAACTTTTCACTGAACCTCAATGCAGATGATAATAATAAATCTATATCTATATAGTTTGAACAGGCCGTGACCCGGAAGGTCACTTATCAACGTTTAAAGGTCCTTCGGCCCAACTTGCTCATGCTGACCAAAATGCCCCATCTATACTAGCCACACCTGCCACATTTGGCCCAAGTGCCTCTTAAACTTGTCAATGTGCCTATCCAAATGTCTTTTAAACACTGTTCTAGTATCTCAACTACTTCCTCTGGCAACTCGATCCATTTACCCACCACCCCATGTGTCAAAAGTTGCCCCTCAGATTCCTATTAAATTTCTCCCCTCTCACCAAAAAACCTATGTCCTGTGGCTCTTGATTCCCCAATTCTGGGTAAAGGACTCTGTGAATCTACCCTATCTATACCCCTTTTGATCGTATACACCTCTGTGAGATCAGCCCTCATCCTCCTGCACACCAAGGATAAAGTCCTAGCCTGCTCAAGCTCTCCCGATAGTCCAGGCCCTCAGGGTCTAATCACTAGCCCTAATTCAATCACTGGGTCTAGGTCCTCTAACTCCATACCCAAAAACAACAAGGGAGCATTTTCACCAAACGATCAACAGCAATTCATCTGTAGGCATTCCATCACTACCTCTCACATGAAAGCATTCCATCACTGCCTCTCATGCTCCAACTGCACTTCCACTGACTGGAGATGTTTCTTTTCTTCAAGGAGACTTTGATCTAAGTTTTCTCAAGGGACAAGATTACAAGGCAGACAGTAACGTGAAACTCTGCAGTAATGGTTGCAGGTAGAATAACATGAAAATGGATGTATCAGGGGAATGCTCGGAAACATAATTCCTGATAAATGTAAAATTACATTGTTGTACTATATTAAATTATTTTAATAACTGGAAGTGATTCATTGGTCTAATGACATTTTTTAAATATTCCATTATATAAACGATAGAGGCTTCTCAATGGAAAACATTAAGGTCATGTTTTCTGTATGCTTAAACTCTCAGGTATGTGGCTGATTCAATTAATTGTGAATATCTTGCTTTAAATAAACTGCTGATTATTTGATTGCAGAGGTCTCCCTGTACTATGCCTTATCCAAACTTCATCAGGGCAGAGAGAAGATGAATCAGGCAGAGAAACACTTCATAGATTAGAGGCCATTCAGGGATGGCACGAATTGTTTTAATCAAATCAAGAGAGTAGATACCAAGAAATCATTGAAGGATCATCAGTTGCTCTTTAAAGATCTTAATAATTAGTGGACCAAAAGAAACATATCTACTTTCTCAATCTGAATTCATCTAGGATTTGGCACCATTCAATGCTACTTTTCATTCGATGGAAGTTGAAAAGAGAATAGAGGAGGTCGTTCTTATCGAGAGTCCTCATCACCTGTATAAAGTAAAACAAATTCTTAAAATACCCACTGAGTCACTGATCCAGAGATTGGTATTGGCTTATTCAGCAGGTGAAGCCGATGTGTCAGAAACCCCCACAGTACATTTATTAGCACAACACAAATCTTTCATCCCTTTGCTACCTTTGTATGATGCACTGAAGTAGCCACCTTCACACCATGACACACTTCAGAATGTCTTTCTTGCAACAGAAGGTCACACCAGGAATGATCCACTCCTACAGTGAAAATATTTTTATGTTCAGCAACGCTATTTTCTTATGTCCTGGAACAGTCCAAATTACACGACTGATGTCTCACCAACACCTACAAAAATTAAATCATCATTTACAACACTCTGTCTTATACAACACTGCTCCGGTGCCCAGCTCTGCTGAGCAGCAAGCAGCAAGACCTGTGATAAAGTAAATTAATTTTTCACACAGACTGAATTCCAATGACTTTCAAGAAAAGTATTTAATGAAACGTCGCTGCTAGAAATAATCAGCAAGTCAGGCAGTGTCATGGAGAGAAATACAGAGTTCAGGTCAAGACCTTTTATTAGAATTGGGACAAGATAGTGATAAAATCTATATATTACTAAAACTCTCATCTTGTTTGTTCCCCACTTCCTGTATGTTTGTCCCTCGTTTCCCATATGTTTGTCTTGTATTTTTTGTGCGGCTTTCATCCGGAAAAATACGGTACACGATATTGCGACAATTTTAGACCCACCCTGCTCACCATTCCCCCGCCGACTGACTAAACTGACTTTTGTTACTTTTTAAAAACAATTTACTTCATAAACTTTAACAAATGCGCGTCCCGATGTGCCACGCGCCTGACTTTCCCCCCGTGGTGCAGCGTGGCGGCAGAGAGTCCAACAAGATGGCCGTCGTCCTCGTCCGCCTGATGCTTGCCGCCGATCGCAACGCGCTGGACGCACGGGGCCGAGCTCAGTGGCTTTTTCCTGTCCTTCCTCTCCCGCCCACGGCACCATGGGACATTCCCCACCTGGCAAAGGGTCCACAGTTGGGCCCAAACCTCTCCTGCATTGGTCCAGCACCCTCTCCTCCCACCCCCTCCCCCTCCACCCCTACTCACCCACTCCCGGCCATCCCCCCTCAATCCCCCTTATTCCCCTCCTCCCGTCCCCCCACTCACCCTCTCGATTTCCTCTGAACTTGGTCATTTCATTGTGGTGTTCAAAATTGCCAAAGGGGAAAAAAATGATTGTCCTGGATAGGGCAGGGAAGAGAGGTAATACCTCAAGAATTGTGAGGTCTGTTCACAATGGGGGAAGAGGGACTGAGCACATTGATGACAGATTAAAAAAACTGAGCCTGCAATTTAAAATGTGGAAATTGTCAAAGATCAAGAATTAAGGTGACAATAGCGCAGCGGTAGAGTTGCTGCTTTACAGCGAATGCAGCGCCGGAGACTCAGGTTCGATCCTGACTACGGGTGCTGTACTGTAAGGAGTTTGTACGTTCTCCCCGTGACCTGCGTGGGTTTTCTCCGAGATCTTCGGTTTCCTCCCACACTCCAAAGACGTACAGGTATGTAGGTTAATTTGACTGGGTAAATGTAAAAAATTGTCCCTAGTGTGTGTAGGATAGTGTTAATGTGCGGGGATCGCTGGGCGGCGCGGACTTGGTGGGCCGAAAAGGCCTGTTTCCGCGCTGTATATATATGATATGATATGATATGATAATTTGAATAACTATTGTAGAACAATGGAATGCTTTACAATAAAATGCATTTAAATGATAATTGACATGAAGAAAGGGGAATTAGAGGGAAAAACCTCCTTGTGGTCGAACTAGTTCACCAAGGAAACAGACTTAGAAAATACCCTTAAATAAGGTACCAGGGAAATAACGTCCAGAAGAATGAGGTGAAATGAAGGTCAAAAAACAAGAACCGTGCAGAGTAAAATAGCTTTATTCTGAAAATTCCCTCATATGCAATGTTGTGAACAAATAGCCCTGGTTCATGTACAGTCCGAATCATCTTTGGATATTTATTTCGGACATGACAAAAAAAACAAAAGTGGATTTTCGTGTAAAAGAATGTAATGACCTTACTAACAACCTAGTGTCTCCAAAAATAATGATTATTCATGCCTTGAAAAAAAATTCATTATAAATGAGACAAGAAAAAAAGTTCCCTGCATCGCATGTCACCAGTGCAATAACATTATGTGATCTGTGAAGGAAGCTTTGGAGAAATATCATCTTGTAAAAATGATTATACTAATGATTAATATCAAAATACTTTTGTTTTATTGTGCTAATTTAATATAATACTTTACAATTATAGCAACGGGCTGGGAAACGCTTGTCAGGATGATGGAGCTGGCTTACAACATGCAGTTTAAACAGCAAAAGGGTTTATGCTTAAATGGGTCATCATTTTTAAATCTAATTATAAGCTGGAGCATCAGATGTTGGGGGCAAAGGTTTGTTTCAGCTGTGTAGATGACATTGTCACCTGTCATAATGTAGGACACCTGGTGGAATTGAACGACTGCCACCCGTGATCATCATAGTCTATTGCAACATTTGAAAGCCTAGTACCACCTGTGAACCATTGCTTGGTTTAATCTAGCAGTTTGGTTCGGTTTGGTTTTTGTTTAGAAATACAGCATGGAAACAGGCTCTTCAGCCTACTGAGTCCACACCTGCCGTCGATCACTCGTTCACACTAGTTCTATATTATAAGTTCGGTTTAGTTTATTGTCACGTGTACCGAGATAAAATCTTGAAGACTCTATCAAACACATTACTCTCATCAATCCTCTTTGATTGCTTCTCATTAAAAAAATAATTGCAATTACAATATATTTGCCATTTTGTTAAATTTGTGGATAATTTTACACACAGTAAGAGAAACCAACCCTACATTTCAAACGTGAAAGGGTAAAGTTAAATGTGGAAGATATTTTGGTATAGAGGACTATTGAAACTACCATTGGGAAAGGTAATTTGGCCCATTGGAAGTCAATCTTTTTGATCATAACCTCTGTAGATCCTTTGAAAAGACTCCAGACTAAAGTGAAAATGGACCAAGAAATGGAAGGATTGTCTGTGAAACCACCAAGCAGTTTAATCCCAAATCGAAATTTATTATACAATACAATACAACAATACAATATATCTTTATTGTCATTGTACCCAGGGGTACAACGAGATTGGGAATGCGCCTCCCATACGATGCAATAATTTAAGTAATTTAGACAACAGCAACCCAACGAAACAATTGTAACAGTTTTAGACAGGGTAAAGTGCAAGTTGATCTATGCGTTGTGACCATCCGGCTCAGCAGGACCGGTTCATAGCAGCTATGGCCCTGGGGATGAAGCTGTTCCTGAGTCTGGAGGTGCGGGCGTAGAAGGCCTTGTATCGTCTGCCCGATCCACTATTCTTTCAAAAGCACAACATGGCCAATTCATGCTAATCGTGTGGTTCTGTAATCCAGTCATGCAGTGCACTTCAGCAGAAGTTTGATGGTCAGCAAGTGCTAATCAGTAAATTGTATAGAATTTAAATAAGTCAATTTAACATCTCATTATTTAGTGTCTATTGAAGCATGCCTTGTGTATATCTTATTCTGAACCGAGCAGGCTCTGCATAGACTATTTTTCAATTTTACAACAAAAAATGTCTTTCCCTTCTGATTTATAATCTAATTGTATTGATTTTTCTTTCTACCAATGTCACCTTCTCTTTCCTTTTCTTAGAAGAAGTCTTGTATCCAAATTTCTGCCAATGTCACTCTCCAATGCTGGAGGAGGACCTTGCTCCTCTCTTCCTCTGCCCTGGGAAACATATTAAAAATAAAATAATGATCAAGGGAACAATTATGATCACAGAGCTGTATCCCAATTCGTAATGCCACAGCAAGTTTCAACATCATCTGCAATTCTGTACAACTAAAAATGTAACATGCATATTTGATATGCAGCGTGTTGTAGGGGCACAGGGATTGGTCCAGACCATCTAACCCTCTGATTGGTAGAAGAGGTGAGGTGGTGCGCAGGTAAAGGAACCGAGCAGTTTGGTTTAGAACTCCAAGAGAGACAGTAAGATTTATGGTTGTTCGTCGTTTACAGCGTTGGTTTTGTCACGGTTGTTAGTCTTCTAATAAACGTCTACCTCAACGCACATCGCCTTACGACTCACCATAGTGGTGACCCCGACGTGATCACAGATCACCAAGATGTCCCATCGGGAGGCATCGACACCGAACGCAGTCGGCGTTCATCTGCCCCCGTTCTGGGCCCACCAACCACGCCTGTGGTTCGCCCAAGCGGAGGCACAGTTCCACCTCCGGGGCGTACAGGAGGACGAAACCAGGTTCTACCATCTATTGAGCGTCCTGCCGTCGGAGACGTCCGCACGGGTCGCGCAGTACGTCACCGACCCGCCAGAAACCGGCAAGTATGCGGGCCTCAAGTCGCTGCTGCTGAAAACCTTCGGCCGCAGCCAACAACAGCGGGCCAGCACACTCCTGCACTTACCTGAGCTCGGGGACCGACCGCCGTCGGTCCTCATGACGGAGATGATGACTCTAGCGGGAGAGCACACCAAATGCCTCATGTTCGAGGAGGCATTCCGCGAGAAGCTGCCAGAGGACGTCCGCGTAGTTCTAGCAGACGTTACTTTCGGGGACCCGATGGATTTCGCAGAAAAGGCGGACGCACTGGTCGCGGCAAAGACGAGGCGCCCCGGC
Source organism: Rhinoraja longicauda (assembly GCF_053455715.1). NCBI lineage: Eukaryota > Metazoa > Chordata > Chondrichthyes > Rajiformes > Arhynchobatidae > Rhinoraja > Rhinoraja longicauda. Next base: position 14,204,225 of record NC_135984.1, on the reverse strand, counting down.
TTAGTAAATCGGGTTTCCACACCGGTGAGCGACCGACCGCGCGGCCAAGATGGCGCCCATCCGCCCGCCACTTTTCAAAAAACCCGCCAAACTGCTACGTCGACGGCGGCCATTTTGAAACAAGCCCGCGACATAGAAACACACCAGCGCGGCTGGTGTTTCTTTCATAAACGGTGGGGAGCAGCGGCACGCAACTGTAGAAGCCCCTGCACGTTCTCGGGAAATGCCTCGGCCGATCAAATGTAGAGGCAATCTCGATCGGCCAGAACCATCGCCTCTACCTTGCTGAGCAACATACCGGTACCATTTTCCTCGTGGACACCGGGGCGATCGTCAGCATTGTGCCTCCATCCTGCCAGGAAGCGTGATCAGGTAAGACCGGCCCCCCACTCATTGCGGTGAATGGCAGCCCTGTCCGTACCTACGGAACACGGGAAATGTCCCTGTCATTTGGACCTACAACTGGACTTTCATCATCGCGGGGGGTGGTGGGGGGGGGGGGGGGTGTGGGGGGGGGGGGGCTGGTGGTGGTGGGGGGGGGAGGTAGGAAATGGCCAGAACAAATCAGAGCCGGCAACAGATGAAAAGATTATTATATGCACAATCTTGGTAGGTCTGAATCAACTCTAAATAAATACATTCCAATTAGATTCTGATTCTGGAAAAGAAATTCATCTTAATGAATTGAATTACTATTCCAAATATTAAATTTCCATACAAAAATCTGATCTAAGCATAAAGTGTATCCAGCTATTTCTTCTTTTTAATAATCAACAGTCAGCATGTAGTCAATCTGCTGTCAAGTTAAACCTAAAACTCCAGCATGTTTTTAGAAATATAATCAGTTTTGTCTAAAAATGAACCTATTGTCAAACATGGTTCTATCTGCTGTGTTGGATTGTGCTACTGATGCATCTTTGATAAGCCATGGTACCATGATCTACATCTATAATGCTGAGACCAGGCACCAGGTCTTGGATACCTACTCAAACCTACCTCTTGGTCATGTAAATGTGTTGATTTTGTAAACGTGCCCCCCCCCCCCCCTCCCCTGCCAAACCATTTGCCTATCAAATACCACCCCCTCATTTTGTATCCACCTATCACTCACCAGGATAGACACAAAGTGCTGGAGTAACTCAGAGGGTCAGCAGCATCTCTGGAGAAAAAGGATGGGTAATGTTTTGGGTTGTGATTCTTCTTGGCTTTGACCTGCCTCCCCCCCCCCCCTCTCCATCAAGGGATTACAGAGGTTGTCCCCTGTCTCGGACATTTGGTAAATGATCTAGAGCCTTGTAGTATGCCTGTTGAAATGGTTATTTACCTTTTGCAGATAAACCAGAAATAATAAATGGCTAGTCAGATGATATGAAGCTCCCTAAGATGCACCTTGATGAAGCTTGGAGAGTTCCTGCTCTGGTTGTCATTTCCACTTAGAACAATGGACATCCTCCGAATGTGGAAATAACCCACTGTTCTAATCCATATGCAGCTCTCTTCCTCACCTTTACTCCCACTGTCCTGGTGGTCATTTACACATCTTCTCCCTTTTACCCATCAGCTGTCAAATTAAGATGGCTTTGTTCAGTACCCGGCACTGTTTAATCTTCCCCAGCTCTACTCATGGTATTTATTATCTTTAGCTGATCCCTGCCAACTGGTATTTACTATTTTCTGATCAACACCCTTCTTTGAATGGTGGCACTGTTCCGTCCAAAAATTGTAAGGCGAGGAGCTGTTGCACACAGGTACTTCCAGTTTTGATATTTGTAATGTTTTTTCTTGTCATCTTTGAGACTCGATTTATTTTTGTCTCCTAAGAGCAGAGTACGCATTCCAAAACTTCACACATTTGATGAGTAAAATATTTTAACATCATCGCCTTTTCCAAGAAGGAGGCACAAGTGAAATGAAGATCAAATCAGAGTAGTAAATCACGACATTACAGACTTCTTAACCGAGGGAGTGGGTTATTTCTGAGTAGAGCTATGTATGACATTGGGTCTACAATGGATGGATAATTTAACATAATAAAACCTGTCTAAACAAGCATGTCAGAAATTGGACCTTAGTTTTTTAGTTAAGTTTAGAGATACAGTGCGGAAACAGGCCCTTCGACCCACCGAGTCCTCGCCGACTAGCGATGCCCGTACACTAGCAGTAGCCTCCACTCTAGGGACAATTTACAATTTTTTAACAAAGCCAATTAACCTGCAAGCATGTATGTCTTTGGAATGTGGGTGGGCGGCACGGTAGCGCAGCGGTAGAGTTGCTGCTTTACAGCGAATGCAGCGCCGGAGACTCAGGTTCGATCCTGACTACGGGTGCTGTACTGTAAGGAGTTTGTACGTTCTCCCCGTGACCTGCGTGGGTTTTCTCCGAGATCTTCGGTTTCCTCCCACACTCCAAAGACGTACGGGTATGTAGGTGAATTTGACTGGGTAAAATGTAAAAAATTGTCCCTAGTGGGTGTAGGATAGTGTTAATGTGCGGGGATCGCTGGGCGGCGCGGACTTGGTGGGCCGAAAAGGCCTGTTTCCGCGCTGTATATATATGATATGAAGCCAGAGCACCAAGGGAAAATTCACGCGGTCACCTGGAGAACATACAAACTGATTGAGTCAGCACCCATAGTCAGGATCGAACCTGGGTCTTTGGCGCTGTAAGGCAGCAACTCTACCACTGCGCTACCGTGCTGCCTGAACGTACATCTGAGAGCATTGGCGTTTAGCAACAATTCTGAAAAACCTAGAGGAAAGAGAAAACAACGACAACTTCAGCCCATGGTCGCTGATGTAACACAAACAAAGGACACATGGCACATGAGGACACACATGGTGGCAGATGAGTGAAAAGTAGAGAAGAAAAATACCTCTACCTCTGTGACTGAATACTTGCAAAGCTCTATCTCAGCACTGTTATCGAGGTAGCTAAAGGACACTGAATGGGCATGTAACGAGCATGATACACTTGGCCAATCTTTCCAGATTTCATGAAATAAAGTAGTTATCTACACCCCTGTTGACCCTTTTAAAACCAAACAGTTTAGGTTATACCAAGGTTTAGTACAACTTAATGCTTATTAATGGTATCACAAAATGCTGGAGTAACTCAGCAGGTCAGGCAGCATCTAGGAGAGAAGGAATGGGTGACGTTTCGGGTTGAGACCCTTCTTCAGACTTCAATCTTTATTAATGCTCGATTTTCTTAAGCATGTATACAAACAATTTACTGCTAACAACTTCACATGAGATTTCATCTTCCAGCTGATCATTTCTTGTACTAAATCATAAGACCCACAAATTGGACTCAAATACTATCCCGTGTGAATGAATTCTCAGGGTCACTCTGATGGCAGTGGTAGTTTTCTGAGTTCCAAACTCAGGGCCTGTCTTTTTGGGAGGGTTGTTCCCAGGTTGGCACCATCGATGTATCATCTTCTTTGAGATGATCTTCGTTTATACAATTTTATCCTTTCATCTTCTTAAGGAAGTCTTTAATCTTATTCGAGCCCAAGGCTCTTACAACACTGATGTAATTTATTTGGAGCTGTCCAAGGGGTGGAAAAACAAACACATCTTATTTCCTTTTCAGGCTAGAGAGTTTAGTTCAAAGGTTCAAAGGTATTTTATTGTCACGTGCGCCATTTAAGATACAGTGAAACTCGATTTACCATACAGTCATACCAGAAAAAGCAACAAGACACACAACTACATAAAAGTTAATATAAACATCCACCACAGCGGATTCCCCACATTCCTCACTGTGATGGAAGGCAATAAAGTCTAATCCTCTTCACTCTTTATTCTCCCGCGGTCGGAGCAGTCGAACAATCCACAGTCGGGGCGATCGAAGCTCCTGTAGCCGACGATCAAAGCCCCCACGTCGGGGCAGTCGAAGCTCCTGCGATCTGCGGCATGGAGCTCCACGATGTTAAGTCCGCAGGCTCCCGTGATTGGAGCTCCCAAAATCGATCCCTGACAGAAACCACCAGCTCCACAATGTTAAGTTCCGCAGGCTCCCGAGGTTGGAGCTCCCAAAGTCGATCCCTAGCAAGAGGCTGCCATCTCCTCGATGTTAGGCTGCAGTGCGGACGGGGATACGATACAGAGGTAAGAGATTAAAAAAGCTTTCCCCCAACCCCCTACCCCCCACATAACACAAAGCTAAAGAAACTAAAACATACATTTAACACATACCAAAAAAACAACAAAAAAAGAAAAAGACGAGACAAACTGTTGGCTGTTTAGTTTAGTTTAGTTATACATCAGCGTAGCTTTACTAGGTTAATTCCCGGAATGGCGGAACTATCATATGTTGAAAGACTGGAGCGACTAGGCTTGTATACACAGGAATTTAGAAGGATGAGAGGAGATCTTATTGAAACGTATAAGATTATTAAGGGGTTGGACACGTTAGAGGCAGGAAACATGTTCCCAATGTTGGGGGAGTCCAGAACAAGGGGCCACAGTTTAAGAATAAGGGGTAGGCCATTTAGAACTGAGATGAGGAAAAACTTTTTCAGTAAGAGAGTTGTGAATCTGTGGAATTCTCTGCCTCAGAAGGCAGTGGAGGCCAATTCTCTGAATGCATTTAAGAGAGAGCTAGATCGAATTCTTAAGGATAGTGGAGTCAGGGGGTATGGGGAGAAGGCAGGGAAGGGGTACTGATTGAGAATGATCAGCCATGATCACATTGAATGGCGGTGCTGGCTCGAAGGGCCGAATGGCCTCCTCCTGCACCTATTGTCTATTGTCTATTGTCTATTATCATAGAAATAGGCCCTTTGGTGCACCGTTCATGCCCACCAGCGACCTCCGTAAACTCGCACTATCCTACACACTTGGTACAATTTACAATCTTTATCAAAGCCAATTAATCTACAAACTTGAGTGTGGGAGAAAGCCAGAGCACCTAGGGAAAACCCACGTGGTCACGGAGAGAACGTACAAACTCTGTGCCGGCAGCATCCTTAGTCAGGATTGAACCCGGGTCTCTGACGCTGTAAGGCAGCAACTCTACCACTGCCTTACACCTTTATCTTGTTGGTACTGTTTCTCAAGGTCACATTGAGATCTATAAAGCCATCTTTGATTATGCTTTCACCATGCTTCTTATTTCTTGTTTCTGTGGTCCCAGCACATCCCTCTCTTTCTCTCTGCCTCTCTAGCAAAGCAGTGCCCCTCCCACCCCCTGTCCCCCCACAGCTTGTTGGCATCTCATCTCAGCTGTTGGCAACTTGACGTCTCATCTCCTGCGACACCACCCATCTCATAGAGTCATACAGCATGGAAACATGCCCTTGGGCCCAATCTGTCCACACCGACCAACATTCCCCATCCACACTAGTCCAGGAGGAATGCTGCAAGACATTCAGCGAGTACGTCTGGTTTATTGGACTTTCCAATGCCTGATTTTAAATAATACATTGAGAAAGAAAAAAAGCACCTAAAGAAAGTCTCTTAGATGTCTCCAATTTAGAGACTTTTAGAGATTTTCCTGTAACCACAGCTGTGATGTGCTAACCTTGCAATATCTTTTTAACAGTGCGGGTGGAGTTTATTACTCAACTACAGATTGCTCAAGCATTTCCAAGCACAGAATGACATGACCATATGGCATGCTGCTGAAATGCTATGAAATTGGCATTAAAAAATGCACCAAAAATTCTGTCACTCAAAAGCTACATGCAGGAATTTAAAGGAAAATGTAATCATTATCTGCTGAAGCATTTATAATAAGAACATAAGCTATTACACTACCAGCATACCATATCAACCTGCTTCATCATTTAGTAAGATCGGGATTGATGTTGGGCTTTGTTCTTATTCCCGTCTGATCCTTGCCCCTCTCTTTACTATCATTATTTACTGAGTGGGCTATCTATGGGCCCCATTTCTTATCCACCAGCAGCCCCCTCCATAAGTAGTCCCAAACTTGCCAGTGATTTCCCCACTTTGCACTGAGACTGGATTCCTCATGAACAATACTAGTCCCTGCAATTCTCCAGCTGTTGCACTGGGGAATCTATACAAAGAACCTGTGCTCGGTCAGACCGGCCACAGGTTCAGTGACTCCATTCATTTGAAAGAGAAGCAACAAGCAGAAGTGAGAGGTAAGCAAAGTAATTTATATCTTGTTAAACTAACTGAGTTTGGACAAGAATATATAATGGTTCAACTAACGTTTTAACTTATTTTCTTTCCGAAAACTAATTTCAATATTTCCAAGACATTCTTCTAGGCTTTAGTTTAGAAATACGGCGCGGAAACAGGCCCTTCGGCCCATCAAGTCCGCACCGACCAGCGATCCCCCGCACATTAACACTACTCAACACACACTAGGGACAATTTTACATTTATACCAAGCCAATGAATCTACAAACCTGTACGTCTTTGGAGTATGGGAGGAAACCGAAGATCTCAGAGAAAAGTCACGCAGGTGACGGGGAGAACATACAAAGTCCATACAGGCAGCACTCGTAGTCAGGATCGAACTCGGGTGTTTGGCGCTGTAAGGTAGTAGCTCTACCGTTACGAAACTGTGTCATTCTTAACTAGTCTGATATGTTTTAATTATATTTTCATATTTCTGAGTGTCAGATATTCACAAGATATTCAATCTCTTTGAAAGGTTTGCAGCTGGCTAAGTTTAAGGATGTGGCATAGTTGGCTGTGGACAATTTTCTTTGCATTTCCCTGTGTTGGTGTTTGTTCACACTGCTTGCTTACGATGTGATGTTGTTTATGACAGGAAGCCCCTTCATGAAGCAGGACTTCACTCGGCAAGTTGGACCTGGTTTTGCCAATGAACTTGCTGATTGATAGTCCGCTCAGGATAAGAGTGGAATTAAAGGGAAAACAGGCAGTGAGAAATGGCAGCGTGCTCTACCCAAATTGCTGGGTATTCAGCTTTGCAGTCAAATCTCAAATGTACATGAATAACATTCAGTTCTGCCTCATTATTATCTCTCTCTGCCACACGATCTCTCATGCTTGACCATCGTATGCTGCTCAAGAGACTGAAGCCATTATCATCCTGGCTTAGAAAGCCACTGCTAATTCCACTCTTGGATGAAGCCACCCTTAAAGCGACATGTTCCTCATAAACACCAGCTCCAACTTGCTCAATGCGGCCTTGCGTAGTACAGGAACTTCCATTCATAACTGGCATCACACAACCAAATGATGGAACTTGGCTGCAAACCCCTTCCCTTTCCCAAGCCATGGCCGAGGCTGTCTGTACCATTGGTGTTTTATTTGACCCTGAGCCTAGCTAACACTAGCCTCCGCTCTCAGAGCCCAAACTGCTTCAAATCATGGCTGGTGTATTTGCTGCTCCTTATTGTGGTACATGTGCAAAAGTATAATGCAATAACCAAGTAAATGCAAGTCATGTAAGAGAATTGTAAGTGAATTGTAGAATGCTAGAGTGCCGCGCACATGGGCTAAAGCTCCCCAAGTGCCGTGGGTGTAGCCGCTGAGCCGGTTCCCTGCGGCCGAACGCAAAATCCGGCATACCACAGCCTACAGGAGGAGGCCGCCAAGCCGGCCCCTGCTCGGAGAACTGGCCTGGAAGAGGGAAGCCCACCGAGCCGAGCCGTACCCATCCACCGAGGACCAGAGGCCGGGACGATGGAGCCAGCGACGATGATGGGCTCTACCAGCGAGGAGTGAGACCACTAGGAGAGGAGAGGGAACTGAGGTCTGGGCTACTGCACCCTTGAGGTCTGCTGCAGGAGGCATCTCCGGGGAAAGGGATGTCGGTTCGCTGGTCAGCCTGCACGTCCAAGGGAAGGGGCCGGCTGGAGGCCCACAGTAGCCTGGGGCTCGCCTGGAACGGGCACTGCTCATAATATCTAGAGCGTGGACTGTACTCTGAAAATGGCACCAAAACATGCCGCCTCTTGCAGGCGGGATCAGTAGATAATTTCTGTACAATCTGCTAATCGAGGTGTGCTTTGGTATGGGAATACTCCACTGGACTGTTTGTAAGAAAATAAATTCACTGTGTGTCAGTACTTCGCACGTGTGACAATAAAAGTACCGTTGAACCATTGAAGCATGGAGATGGCCAGATATCTTAGTAACAACTGTGAATGATTTGTTACTCTATTGTGTGATGGGTCCATTTAAGATTACAAAGATCAAGAGAACCTTCGAGATGTTCAAAGCAATTTTGTTTTGTGACCTTTTTTAAAGTAATGGAAGGAAGATTATGCATTTTATTATATCTTTTCTGACCTCAACATCATAACTTCCTTGAATTGCTCCTCTTGAAATGAACGAGTATGCAGTCAATGGGAATAATCCAGAGGAACGGCAGATGCTTTGAGCAATGCTAGGTCTCATGAAACCAAGTAAAGGATAGCATAGCACAAAACACAGATAATAGAGCCACTGCCTCACAGTGCCAGAGACCTGGGTTCAATCTCCATCTCGGGTGCTGACTGTGTGAAGATTCTGAGTTCTCCCAGATTTCCGCTAGGTTCTCTGGTTTCCTCCCACACTCCAAAGACGTACAGGTTTGTAGGTTAAATGGCTTTGGTAAAGATTGTAAATTGTCCATCGTGTGTAGGATAGTGCTAGGGTACAGGGTGATCGCTGGTCGACACGGACTCGGTAGGCCGAAGGGCCTGTTTCCGCGCTGTATCTCTAAACTAAACTAAGTCGCAAAGACACACAAGTTACTAAGTTAATTAGCCACTGTAAATTGTGTGTAGGTTTTGTGGGAAAACATGGGCGGTGTTGATGAGAATGTGAGGATACTGACAAATTTGATCAATTCTAATTTTATGGTAATGGACAATTGGTGCCTACTTGGCAGGTTAGAAGGCCTGTTTCCATGCTGTATCTCACTATGACTCTGTGAAGAATTGATAAGATAATCAGTATCATATCATATCATATCATATCATATCATATATATACAGCGCGGAAACAGGCCTTTTCGGCCCACCAAGTCCACGCCGCCCAGCGATCCCCGCACATTAACACTATCCTACACCCACTAGGGACAATTTTTTACATTTACCCAGTCAATTAACCTACATACCTGTACGTCTTTGGAGTGTGGGAGGAAACCGAAGATCTCGGAGAAAACCCACGCAGGTCACGGGGAGGACGTACAAACTCCTTACAGTGCAGCACCCATAGTCAGGATCGAACCTGAGTCTCCGGCGCTGCATTCGCTGTAAAGCAGCAACTCTACCGCTCCGCTACCGTATCCTGGGATGTTTCTTGAGGAATCAATACTAGCCAGGGACAGCTCCCCCATTTTCTACATGTTATACAGTGCTACATTTTTACATCACGTTGATGGGATCTTGGTTTAATATCACTTTGAACAACAGTATTTTTAACAGCGCCACATCCTCTTGCACTGAAGATCAAGCGTTGGTAATGCAGTCAAACTTCTGGACCTACTTGGATACGAGTCAAAACCAATATCGCCAGTCCAAGACTGACTGCTGACAAGTCAGTAGATCTGCTGAAGCTTTTATAATAAGAACATGAGCCATTACACTATCCCCCATACCATATCAACCTGCTCCATCATTTAGTAAGATCAAGATTGATGTTGGGCTTTGTTCTTCTTCCCTTCTGATCCTTGACCCCTCTCTTTACTATTATTATTTACTGAGTGGGCTATCTATGGGCCCCATTCCTTATCCACCAGCGGTCCCCTCCATAAGTAGTCCCAAACTTGCCAGTGATTTCCCCACTTGGCACTGACATTGGATTTCTCATGGAGAAGACTAGTCCCTGCAATTCTCCAGCCTTTGAACTGGGGAATCTATACAAAGAACCTGAGCTCAATCGCACCGGCCACAGGTTCAGTGACTCCATTCATTGGAAAGAGAAGCAATGGACATAAGTGAGAGGTAAGCAAAGTAATTTATATCTTGTTAAACTTACTGAGTTTGGACAAGTTTATATAATGGTTCAACTAATGTTTTAACTTATTTTGTTTTTGAAAACTAATTTCAATTTTTTTTAAATTAATCTTTATGACCTCAGCTTGTTTCAAGGTGTTGATCTAATCGCAGAGTCTGTCAGTTTCTGTCAGCCTAGATCATGTCCTCAATCTCGGGAATGAGTGTTTAAACCCATAGGCTTCTGATTCAGATCCCAGAGTGCTGCTGTCAAGTACCGCCCACCACCTATCATTTAATATGACTCAATTAGTTTGTCAGTGGGAGCAGCCGAGGAAAGGTTTGGGCCGGATTCAACAAACTTTGCCTGAAGTTAAAGCTGCACAAATCACAGCCTCATTCAATTTGGGCAAGTCTGTGTGCATTTCCTCCAGAGCTTTAGCAGCATGGCAAAGTACTCCTCCGTTCCACATTGAAGCCCACTTCAAGAGTGCTTCATTTCATTTGACACGTGACCACCTCAGTTGTTGGTCCACAGACAGCACCCATAGTCAAGATCAAACCTGGGTCTCTGGCTCTTTAAGGCAGCAACTCTACCCGCTCTGCCATTGTGTCACCCACAATATATAATAAATTGTCAGTAATACTAAGTAAACCACACTATAATTGTATAAGCCAAAGTATGCAGTGCTTCAAGGTAGGGTTCAAGGTAGGGTTGTGCAGGGTGGTTCAAGTGCCTGATTGATTGATAGTAGAAGCAGTTCTTCAACCTGGAGCTAAAGCTTTTCAAGCTCCTGTACCTTCTTCCCGATGATAACAGTGAGAAGAGAGCGTGGCCAGAGTGCTGTGGGTCTTTGATGATATTAGCTGCCTTCTTGAGGCAGTGTTTGCTACAGATCTCTTTGCTGGTGAGGAGGTCAATACTCATGATGGACTGGACAATCGACACCATTTGCTGCAGTTCCTTCCGTTCTTGGTACTTTCAATGTGCATAATGGGGTCCGATACTGGTTGCTACCCTCACAATCCCATATCCACTCTCCCCATCATCACGCAGCCCATTAGGAACCTTGCACACTACACCCTTTAGCACTGAGTGGAGCAACCAGAAGTCCTTAAGAGGACAGTTGCAAGCTATCCCAAAACCATCTGCCTTCTAATCTTTGTTTTAAAGAGACTGTTGTATACAGCGAAAGTTATTAGTTTAATGTCCTGTCCGTCTTCACGTTTGACAGGTTCAGTGACTCCATTCATTGGAAAGAGAAGCAATGGACATAAGTGAGAGGTAAGCTAAGTAATTTATATCTTGTTAACCTAACTGAGTTTGGACAAGTTCATATAATGGTTCAACTAATGTTTTAAATTATTTTGTTTTCAAAAACTAATTTCAATATTTTTGAAATAAATCTTTATGTCCTCAGCTTGTTTCGAGGTGTTGATCGAGTAGCAGTCTCTCCGTTTGTGTCAGCCTAGATCATGTCCTCAATCTCGGGAATGAGTGTCTAAACCCACAGGCGTCTGACTCAGATCCCAGAGTGCTGCTGTCAAGTACTGCCCAGTATCTATCATTTAACATGACTCAAGTATTTTGTCAGTGGGAGCAGCAGAGGAAAAGTTCCACAAAGCTCCACCACAGTTGTAACGCTTAAGGAAATGCCACCTCAACATTCAATGCCTTTTAATGTCTTCACACCCCCTACCTCTCTTTTCCTATTACATCTCCAGAAACTTTAACTTCAGCATGTGACCAGACTCACTGATTGTTGCACAATTCTAAGGCCATTAGTTGTAGAGTGTTTTCCCCAATGAATTGCTGGAGACACTTGACTACAATGGGAAAGTGCCATTTCACCCTTTTACATCCTTGGGTTATCTTCAAACTCAATCCTGCTTGCCAGTGGAATACAATAGAAGGGACTGATAAAATCATTTGAAGCCTGAACTGACCTTCCTCTTCACGATTTCACTCAGTGCTTTTGAAGTCTCTCTCTATTCAGCCTTCTGTCATTTTTAATACATTTCTCTCGTCCGAGGTCAGGAGTGTTCCCATGAGACTGCACTGAGAAATGTCCTTGCTGCAAAAACATCTACCTGTGATATTCAGAGCCGTGTTACCCTGGTCACGTGGCATTTATTTCAGCCCCAGCTACATAAAAAATCTCTAGGTGGCGTAAGGCTGTGCTACATTTGGAGTAAGGCTCTCAGGGGTAGGGAAGAGCTGTTCTTGGCAAATTGCACCCACATGAGGATACATGCAGGATAATTGAAACGGGCTATATATATAACGTGGGTTTAAAATGTGTCCTTCACACTTTTCGCTTGCCAATTTTAGTGCCCCTGCTTAATAAATATATAAACCAACAGTCGTTTACAGCTAGCTTTCTCTAACTTCTAATTGATCCAAGTCTCTGCCCAAGGGCAAATAACCTCTAATTGATCTCAAGAAGGCACAATGACTTTGAAGGTGAGGCAGAATTTAATATAGAATCAAGACATTGCATCTGGTTTAAAACATCTCCTGGCATGGACCTAGCACCTTTCATTACCCAAGGGTGTCCTCGGTTTCGAACACCCAATGAAGAACATTTGAGGTGTAGGATAGGAGATAATGGGTGCAGAGTAAGATACCATACACAGCAATGGGATAGTGATCAGATATTCAGGTGAGGTGCTCTTGACTAAAGGATAAATATTAAACACAGCTGGAAAGAGCTTGTCAGTTTTCCTTAAAAATAGAGAAAGGTAAGCGAGGTTAAATGGCACTTTGTATTGAGAGAGCTTCGGTCTCTCAGTGGGGCGCAAAACTGTCTCTGGGCTCAAGCCTCTGCCATAGGCGAGAATCCACAACTTGGTAACACAGAGGCTAACGTTCTTCTGATGTCCTGTGGCTGAGACCTTACACTTTACACTTTGTGTAAAGTTCCTTACACTTTGTTTCCCGCAAGGAACCTCACTGTATGTGTAATAATTTTATTTGAGGGAAAAAAGTATTTTAAGACATTTGTCAGTTACACCTGGCACCAGGTGTATGCAAAACGATGCATTTCACTCTGCCTAGGTATACATGACAACAAAGTATCATTGACATCAGCAAACTGCATTTTGTTCCTGCTCTGTGGAGTGTACTGCTGCTGCCTTTCATGAACTGCATTGCTTGGTTCATAGCATCATCATAGCATGTGTCTTTTTCGGAAGCTTGCAAATGCATGAGCATTTGACCGCATTGTGTGCTGTTTCACCTGAAGCTCCCAGGTACATAATTTGGGATCCGTGTCCACCTCAGGGAGAACACAGGGGTTGAAAAAACAAAACCAAAATATCAGCCTATGTTCTTTTACTTCTGGCTTTCTCTGGAATATCATAGCGTCATACAATATGGAAATAGGCCCTTCGGCCCACCAAGTATGTGCTGACCATAAGCGTGTGCAGGAAGGAACTGCAGGTCAGCAACAGCACACTCCAGATCACCTCTTGCACAACCATGAAGTTGTTTCTATTGTGTTCTTGCATGAATGCTGTGTTATTGCACAGTCTTTTCCTTTTCACTGTCTGATATATTTTATGTACCCTTTATGTATATATGTTGTCTGAGTCTATGCGCCTGCAATGTTGCTGCACACATTCATTGTACCTGTACCTTACTGCACTTGTGCATATGATATATACCTTGACTTGGGTATGACTGATCCCCTTCAGTAAGCCAGGGCAACAAAAATTCCATCTTGGTGGTCAGCAGTCCAACATTTTGATAGCGGCCACCAAAGCTGTTGTACTTCGTGGTCCGGTACCTGTTGTACCTTTAGTGACTCTGGATGGACCACAAGTACACGTGTATAAAAGGTTACAATGCTGGAGCTCAACTCCAGGCTGTTTATTCCGTGGTCATCTGGATCCAGAGTGACCACTCAATCACACCAACCTCTTATATACGCATTCCTGCACATGCAAACAAAGTAGTCCTTGGGATACACAAAGTAGTCCCAACAATATCACAACATCCCCCTTGTCTTATAAAAGAAAAAAAGTAAATATATATATATATATATATATGTAACAACAAACTCTAAACACAAACGTTTTTTTGAAACACCATAAAACATTAACAAATATCAATGGTAACGTGCAGGTTTCTTACTGGCACGTCCCGAGCGTGTCACATAATCCCCATCATCATTACGGGCCGGTCGTTCCTCCGCTTCACATTGGGTCTCAGCCCTATCGCTGTCTGGGGGGACACAATGGGGACCAACCCCTGGCTTCTCCAGTGGAAGATCTCTCAACTGCACTCGATTCCTCCTGAACCGATTTCCATTCGGCGTCTCAATAATGTAAGACCTTGACTGGGGTTCGTCGCAGACCGATCTCACTTCTGCTGGAACCCAGACCTGATTCGCTTTATCCTGAACACGGACCTTCTGTCCAGCGTGCAATGGCAACAAGTCATGTCTCTTGACCGAACTGTCAAACTGTGCCTTCATATTCTGCTTACGCTCCGCAAGTCGCTCAAAGGTCCTCTGCCCTTCGTATGCCTTGTTCATGTCAAGGTTCGTGGGGAGAGGCGTCCGTAATCTGTCTTCCAAACATCATCTCCGCCGGTGATGGTAACTTGGAATCAATCGGTGTAGTACGCAAGTTGAGTAAAGCTGCTGCTACACTCTGTCCCGTTGCCAAAGACTTCTTGATAACAGACTTCACCGTTCGTACCATGCGCTCAACCAGCCCATTCGACTGAGGGTACCTAGGCGAGGACGTTGTATGGGTGATTCCCCATTGCTTGCACATGGACTGGAAAGCTTCACCCACAAATTGTGGACCATTGTCGGAGATGATCTCCGTCGGTGCTCCTAGCAGACCAAACATTGCAGTCACCATATGGGCAACCATGGCACTCGTGGTGCTAGTCAGTCGGTTCACCACCGGAAACTTGGAATGGTAACGCACCATGACAAGATATTGAACGTTGTCAAGTTCAAACATGTCCATTGCTATTTTGGTCCAAGGTGTGACTGGTATCTCATGTGGCATGAGTGTTTCCCTCATTTGCTCTGGCATGTGCATCTGGCACTGACTACACCTTCGGACAAGGTCATCAATGTGTTGGTTCATGTTGGGCCAATAGACCATTTGTCTCGCTAGAAGTCTCGTCTTCTCAATGCCTTGGTGGCCAACACGAAGTTGCTGCAAGACATCCTGTCTCATCGACTCAGGAATGACTACTTGTCGTCCTTTGAAAATGGCCCCATTTGACATGCCCAACTCATCTCGAAAAGGCCAGTAGGGCCGCAGGTCGGTAGGTACCTCCTGTAGGGTCGCCGGCCATCCGGAATGGACATACTGCATAACCCTATGCAGTATAGGGTCACGACAAGTTTCTGTCTGCAGCTCCACCCTTTTGAGTTGGCCGAAGTGTATCAAGTCGACATCTAGTGTGTCCTCGATGTTGTCGAAGAAGATGCTCTCTACATGTACATCGAGATCTATGCTCTCTGTCTTCTCCGGATTGGGCAGCCTGCTGAGAGTGTCAGCAATGATCATCTCAGCCCCAGGTCTGTGCTCTATGGTGAAGTTGTATCCTTGCACCTTGATGAGCAACCGCTGCAGTCGGGGTGGGGCACTTGTGAATGGTTTGCCGCAGATAGTGACAAGAGGCTTGTGATCAGTCAGCACCTTAAAATCCCGCCCAAATAGGTACGTATGAAACCTTGTGATGCCAAAAACCAAGGCAAGGGTCTCGCGTTCAATATTGGAGTAGTTGGACTGGCATGAAGACAGTGCCTTTGAAGCGTACACAACAGGCCGTCCTTCCTGCGAAAGGCATGCTCCCACTCCTTTCATTGACACATCTACCTCAAGGGTGACAGGAGCATCAGGGCGATTGTAATGGAGGACAGATTCCTCCTGTATGCAGCTCTTCAGGTTACAGAACGCCGTTTGGTGGTCTTCTTGCCACAAGAATGGGACATCTTTCTTCAGCAAATCCCTCAAAATGGCGACCAGGTCAGCATACTTTGGGATGTATGGCGATAAAAAATTCATCATCCCCAGGAACCGTTGTAAATCTTCCTTATCTTGTGGTGTTGGCATCTTATGAATGTCCTGCACCTTACCAAGATCTGGACGAATACCTGTGTCTGAATACATTGTCCCGAAGAAGTTGATGGAGTTAGCCTTCACTACGCACTTAGCACTGTTGAAAGCTAGTCCTTCCCGGGACGCTGCCTCTAACAGCTTCTTTAGATTATAATCATGTTCTTGCGCTGTGGATCCCACTATGACAATATCATCCGCAATGCAGACGCATCCAGGAACCTGTTCTATGATCATGTCCATACGCTGCTGGAATATATCCTGACTCACCGACAAACCGAAAGGCAACCTTTTGTAGCAATACCTGCCAAAAGGCGTGCGGAACGTGGTAAGTTCCTGGCTAGCCTCATCAAGTCGGACAGACCAATAACCCGCTTTAGCATCGAGTTTGGAGAACAATTTCCAATTGGCAAAAGCCGGATTGATCTCCTCAAGTGTCTGGATCTTGTGTGGGCAACGTTTGAGACTTGCATTCAAACGCTTCAGGTCTAGGCATACCCTGATTGACCCATCCTTCTTAACGGAGGTGGTTATTGAACTGCACCAGTCCGTATGGTGAGTCACCTTTCGGATGACTCCATCATCCTCCATCTTGCCCAACTCAGCCCGCAACTTGTCTTTGAGATGGATACTACATTTCCTTGGCGCATCAATGTGTGGTGTGGCCTCCTCCTTGAGATGAAGGGTGGCTGGCCCCTTGAAGTTGCCAATCCGATCAAACTGATTAGGCCATCTCTTCATTAGGTCCCCCACCGAGTTGAAACTGTCTTGCTCCTTCCGAGCGTCTGATGGGTGCTCCTCTGTTCCCATAGCATGTATCGTGACAACCTGAAGTTGCTTAATACCTGGGAGGCCTATGACAGCGGATCCTGCCACGTCTACCACAAAAAATTCCTGAGGACACCACATCGACCCCTGGTATCGGCACGAAACGGATATAGTTCCAACACACATGATTTCTGTCCCATTATATGCTGTCAGACGGACTTTGCATGGTCGTAGGTGCTGCTTGTATTTGTCTTTGGGATACATGTCTCGTATGATCCGAAGGGGAAGGGTATTTCCTCCAGCCCTGGTGTCTATCTTCACCTTCAGTCGATGTTGCCCCTTCATTGACGGGCATTTGATGTTCAACACCGCAAATGCCTCATCACCTATTGGAGGCATCCTGTTCATACCTGAAATGGTGATATTATGGAAATACATATCCGATCCTTCCTCTTGACTGTCACAGCACGATGCATCACCGTCATGGGACTGCTGCTGCACCCCGTCAACCCGCTTGTATTTGCCCCTGGACCATTTAGATGGGCGCACAGGATCCACTTTATACCTACAGCATTTTGCCCAATGCCCTTTCTTGCCACACTTCTTGCATGTGTCGCGATACGCCGGGCATTGCCTGGGCTTATGAAACGAATCACAGTAGCCACAAGGGTTTTGTCTCTCATCCTGCGACTTCTGTTTCGTCGACCCTCGTGTCTTGACAGCATCAATATGGCTAGACCCGGGCTCTAAATTCGCAATGCACTGTCTGCCCGCTGCAATGGCCTCATACTGCCTGCCTAACGTAAGCACCTCTGGAATGGTGTGACCTGCAGGCTTCTGTAGAAGCTCTCGCTGTAGACCTTCATGGGGCGTGGACGTGATTACCAACTCCATGACTCTGGCAGTGAGCTCATGCTCAGTGAAGTCACACTGGAGACTTTTTTCGCGACACCAGGTCACAAACTGAGCAAGCAACTCCCCCGGCTTCTGGCGATACCGCATCAACTCCAACCTGTGGACCCTGAAATTTACCTTCGTCCTCAGCTGGTCCTCAAAAAATGCCCATATGCACTCCGGTTTGCTCCGATCCTCCACACTCAGACCTGACGCATTCAAACGACGAAGTCCTTCCACTCCCAAAGCGATTTTTATCTTCGTGGCCTGCTTAGATTCCGATGCGATTTCTAAGTCTTCCAGGCACAGTTGCAACCTCTCCTTGAACAGGGAGAACTCATTGGGGATGTCCAGCACTTGCCAGTTCATTTCAGGTAACCGAGACATATAGTTATTTGCACTATATGGCGGAAACACGGTAACTTGAACAATTACAAACAAAACCGAAACAACCGTATCACAGGACCCCAACCCTTGCTATCAGCAAATCTATAGAACTATATGCACTCACAGAAATAAACATACATATACCATAGTATCAAATGCAAACAGTAATCTTTCAGTAATCACACAAAGCAATGTCCAAATCTTCCCTTCAAGAAGCAGACTGGCCGTGTAGATCAGCGTAGCGTAGGCTCTAGATGGGTGAAGGTCGCTGCTCCACCGCGATGATCTGCCTCGCAACGATGGGCTCCAACGATGGGCTCGCAACGATGGGCCCGCAACGATGGGCCCGCAACGATGGGCTCGCAACGATGGGCCCGCAACGATGCAGCTCCCAGCTGCTGTAACCGCGGTGCGATCGGGCCTCGGCTGCGGTGCGCGTTGGCCCCGCCCACAGGTGCTCCCGGCCGCTGCCGCTCAGTCGACGCGTGCTGCCGCTGCCTCGGGCCCAGGGCCTTCCTGACTCACCGGTCGCCCCGCCTGGGTAAGGATGCAGTGCCTCGGCCTTACCGGTCGTCGCGCCTCCGTGGGTGGTCGGTCCCTCCGGTCGCCGAACTCCCCCGCGATGTCGGGTCTCGCCGGTCCCTGTCGGTGACGGTGTCGTCGTCGGTGTGGTCCTTCACACACCTCCCTCAGCAGCTTGCAACGTCCCGTCGGCAGCTCAGCGCTGACTACAGATCAGGTAAGTGCACATACACGGTTGGCCCTGTCGAGAGGCAATCCAGCGTCCCGTACGAGCTGGAAACTACTTTTTGGTTCTGTTTCTTTCTCCTAGGGCACTAGTTTAATTATTTACGTAGTATAATTTTCACCAAAAAAAATCATCATTTAGAAAAAAATCTTGTTTATTTTTAATTTTTATGACTTGTGAACCTTTTCCGCTTGGGTTTCTCTTTACCTTTCTAGGCAAATCACCAAACCGCTGCCACCATGTTGTACTTCGTGGTCCGGTACCTGTTGTACCTTTAGTGACTCTGGACGGACCACAAGTACACGTGTATAAAAGGTTACAATGCTGGAGCTCAACTCCAGGCTGTTTATTCCGTGGTCATCTGGATCCAGAGTGACCACCCAATCACACCAACCTCTTATGCAAACAAAGTAGTCCTTGGGATACACAAAGTAGTCCCAGGCAATATCACAACAAAAGCCATCAAGGACCACAGCCGGCGAAAGCAAATGCTGAGTCTTCCAACCAACTGATGGTGGCACTGGAACCACCTGAGACAGGAGACCAACCTTCATCAAGAGTAGAGAACCCTGGACTCCAGGAGCCCAGTGAAGACATCTGTGACTGTCCCGAATGTGATGGATGGTGTTTGGGACACAGAACTGATAGCTGGAGTCCACTTAAAGTATTGCATGAGTATCCTACAGCTTCTATGCAAGTGTTTCTGCTGTTTGCATATCAATTCAATGAGGGAGGGATAGGCCCAAGACATTAAATTCTTTGTTGACTCGCTGAACAGTTTTGAACTTTCTCCTTCAGATTTGCATTTCGATCTATATGCAAACTGTTAAGGGGAGATTCCCGCACAGTGCAACCTTTAGCACTAACTAAGAAACCGTTTCTATTCTCCAATAAACGGATTAGTGTTAAATCGCTACTTGCAGCTATTAGCCTGAACTTAGTGTGACATGGGTTAGCATCTGTCCTGATATTGTTAAGACCTCTGTTGAATACAGAATGGCTTTGTGCGTTGTGCCATTGCAGCATTTTACAGCAATCGTGGCTTTTCCAAGTATCTGGGGAGTTTGTAAGAGATGCTTAGAAATGTGTTTTTCTTAAAATAAAGACAAGCCTTGTGGAAGATGCAGGCTATAGATCTACCACATCAGTAAGGCTTAATGCAGCGTTCCATGTTTCATTTAGTAACTAAGATTGATAACTGCTATATCGTACCAAAATGAGTTACTGGGAAATTTTGTACAAATATTCAACACGAAATGTCAAACATTCTGCTTTCACCATTTGTTAAAACATTTTTTTCACTTTTTAATCATCAAAATTCCAATGACAGCTCAGATACAGCTGCACCGAGAAATTTAGAAGCAGGGTCCTTTTCACCACATTTGACATGTTTTTCTTTCCAATCTTTTATTCAGTTCTCTGTGATTCACATCCCGATGTGGCAATGGATATGGTTACAGCTGCATAATCACATCAGGGACTCTGTGACAAAGGAGCAGCCATTTTGGCAGGGAAAGATTCCCTCACTTTGTTCATCTCATGCTCAGATGATAACATTATATTAAAAATGATAAAGTGAAGATTAGGTTTGAGCACTCAAGGCAGTATTGTTGCAGTCCATGAACCTCTGCCGGCATTTTCAAGACTATTGAGTGCTGCTGATAGTCACTTTGGAGGTTATCTGCGGGATTAAGCTTTGTCGGTTCAACCATCGGTGGAAGGGATAATGCGTGTATTTGTAAATGTAAGCGTGTGTGCGTGCACGTGCATATGTGTGCATGCTTATGTGCATCTCCCTGTATGTGTACATGTATGTGTAAGTGGCTGTGTGCTTGGGTGTGGGAGAAGTAATCAACCCCAGAAGCAACCTCACAACCTAAATGTAAGAGCAATTTGTAATTTAAAATCATTGGATGCTATTAGATTTCAGGATTTGCTGCAATTTCCTCATTGTGTAACAGCGTAGTATTGCAACATAATAAAATGTGTTATTTCCTTCAATAAACCTGCGTTGATATATACAGCATATCAAGTGTTTTGTGGTAGTGGAGAGCTGCACTGTTAAAACGTGTGAAAAACTATTCTTGTTTTATTCGTAAATTTAAAACAGCCACTCTAATGGAATCCTTTGAGGAACAAAAACTTACAGAAAGTGTTTTCTTCTTTCTCAATGTGGGCACAAAATCAGCTTGAAACACGCCAGTATTTTACATTTAAATTATGCTAAATATTCTAATAACTTTTGTTTTTCTTGGCTGCTGTATGGAAGGCTGGTTCAGCATGAACATTGGTGAGGATTCAGACAACAAGTAGTGGAAGTGTGTTATTCTGGCTGGAGGTCTCCCTGGAGAAGGCTTACAGAATGCTTGCCTTCATTGCCTGTGGCATTGAATACAAGGGTCAGGAAGTCATGTTGCAGCTTTATAGGACTTTGGTTCATAAGGGATAGGAGTAGAATTAGGCCATTCAGCCCATCAAGTCTGCCATTCAATCATGGCTGATGTATCTCTCCCTCCTAACCCATTTTCCTTGCCTTCTCCCCATAACCTCTGTCACCTGCACTAATCAAGAATCTATCTATCTCTGCCTTAAAAATATCCACTGATATTCACTGGTTAGGTGACATTAGGAGTATTGTGCAGTTGCAGTCACCACAAGCTTTGGAGGGGGTGCTGAAGTAGTTTAGCCGAATGCTGTCCAGATTGCAGTGTTTTAGCTACAAGGAGAGGTTGGACAAACTTGGATTATTTTCTCCAGAATCTCAGAGGTTAAGGGGAGACCTGACAGAAGTATATGAAATTATAAGAGGTATGTGGATCGATCTGTTAAATGGAGATGAGTTGGTAAATGTAGATTGGTGGCGAGTAGGTTTGCTGATGACACCAAAATTGGAGGAGTTGCAGACAGTTCCAGTGAGGAAAGCTCTCAGAAGATACAACAGGGTATCAATCAGTTGCAGAAATGGGCAGAGAAATGGCAGATGGAGTTTAACCCTTGCAAGTGTGAGGTGATGCACCTTGGGAGGTTGAATACAAGGGGAAAGTATACAGCTAGTAGCAAAACCTTCAACACCATTGATGTGCAGAGGGATCTTGGATTCCAAGTTCATAGCTCATGAAAGGTGGCAGCTCAAATAGATAGGGTGGTAAAGAAGGCATATGGGATACTTGCCTTCATTGCAAGGGGCATTGAATATAAGAGTTAGGAAGTCATGGTGCAACTCTATAGGATTTTGAAAAGGATGCATTTGGAGTATTGGGTGCAGTTGTAGTGGCCCCATTAAAGTCAAGACGTGGAGGCTTTGGAGAGTGTAGAGAGGAGGTTGACCAGAATGCTGTCTGGATTAGAGGGCTTCTGCTCAAGGGATAGAAATATAGAAAATTATGAGAAGCATAAATATGGTAGAACCTTTTTCCCCAGGGTGGAAATGTCCAACACTACAGCATAACTGAAGATAGACACAAAAAGCTGGAGTAACTCGGCAGGCAGCATCTCGGGGGAGAAGTTATTTTTTAGATAGAGAGCAGTGGGCATCTGGAATGCATTGCCAGCGTTAGTGCTGGATGTAGATTTGATCATGATGTGTAAAAGGATTTTAGATAGGTGCATAGAAGTGCAAGGAATAGAGGTATATGAATAATTTACAGACAAACATGGGCCGAAGGACCGTTCCTCTGCTGTACTGTTCTATGTTCCATGTTCTATGTATAGATAGGTTAAACATTCAAACCTCTTTTCCCCAGCCTGAAAATATCAATGACTGGAGGACACAGCTCTAAGGCCAGAACAGGGAAGTTTAAAGGAGATGTGTGAGGCTATTTATTTTTTCCTCGCACACAGTGTTAAGTGACTAGATTGTGCTGCCAGAGGTGTGGTGGAAGCAGATCCGATAGCAGCATTTAAGAGGCTTTTAGATAGGCACATGAATATGCAGCCCATGGTGATCTATGGATCACATGCAGGCAGAGAAAATTAGTTTCACACATGGCAACAAGTTGAGCACGGATGTTGTGGGCCGAAGGACCTGTTCCTATGCTGCACAGTTCTATGCTTGTACATGTTTGTCAAGCAGCACCTAATGAGTTAAGTACTGGTTGACTACATAAAGCATTGCCCTTGGAACTTAATATTCAGGTAGATTGATGTTTAAAGCAAAGTCGAGACATAAGGGCATGTCCTGAAATACCATATAGCCATGAATTGAAAAGTAAGGTTGGAATCCATTAATTTGAATTGATCACATGTCCACTGCAGTCCTATTTTATAGTCTGCTCTGGCGTTAAAAACAATTCAACGTCAAACTAAAGTCAGTCATTAACATCAAATAAAATATTTAGATCAGACTTCTGCCTCCAATGCAGTTACTGAAAATGAGTGTCTAAGTTGATCTTCATACTCAAAGGCATGACAGAAAGTTTCTATTCCTTCCCCAGAGAGCAGCTTCGGAGCCCAATCAGTGCTACAGCCTCACGCTTTCAGTGACCTGGGTACTTATATTTATTTACCTTACAGTAAAGGTCTTAGTGAAGAACCCTCGTGATAAAACAGATGAACGTATTTGGCACGCAACTGCAGCCGGTATTGGAACTCATTCTCTGTGGCAGAAATGCTCACCTCACGGTGTCACCTAAAGCCCAATGCTCACATTGGCTTATTTTCTTCATTAACCAACTATTTCCTTAAGCTTCCCTTTCCCTCCCTGCCCTGATGCCGTTACCCAATGGAAATGTACAGAGCAAAATTACTTTCAAAATAAATCGTCACCACAAGCATACAATCCACGCGTCCATTTAGGCCCAGAGCCTCTACTTCTTCTTTGAGTTCCCCTTCACCAACACATTCATCCAACAGACAATACATGTCCTTGCTCGGTTAACTTCTCCCTCACTACCATTCACTTTCACTAGATCGAAGGTGCAGCTCTGATCACTCGCATGGGCCCAGGCCAAGCCCATCGTATTGAGGGAACAGACTCAGTTTCAGTCACCTTCTGGGCTCTTTCACTCAACTTTTCTTCCAATACATTGTGGGCTGTATTGGCACTGCTTCTTGAACCCACACAGAACACAAACATGTCACCACTTTTACCGACATTCCCACTCTGCTCTCGCCTTCTCATGGTTTATCTCGGACTCTTCCTTTCCCATACTGGAGCTCTTTGTTTATGGCCCAGGGGATAGGTAGCCACAAACATCCTCCACATGCCTGAAAACTCTCATGCCTATACTTCCTCTCGCCCTGCTGCCTGTGGGGATTCCTTTTGTTCTCCTGGTTCCTCTTCATTACATGTGCTCCAATGAAGAAACTTTCCATGCAGACGGAACTGGGGTATTTTCCTTCTTCCTGGACCATGGCTCCCCCTCTCAAACATAGTAGATGGAGCCCTTAACACATCTCATATGTTTCTCATGCCTCTGATCTCTCCTCATCTTCACCTGGACAGAACAATGGAGTTCCCTTGATCCCCACCTTTCACCCCACCAGCCTCTGCATTCAACGCCTTCTCCAACAAGATTCTATCACCAGACACATTATCTCCTCCACTTCTTTTTCAACATTTCTTTGGGACCATTCCCTTTGTGACTCCCTGGTCCAAACCTCCATCCCCACCAACCCCCCCCCCCCTGGGATTGTATCTCTCTATGTGTAATAAACCTCGCTATGTGTAATATTTGTTGCTGATCAGTGGATTTGGTGATGGTCTCCACCAGGTATACAGATGGATCTAGAGATGACTCAGGTTTCCAACCTGGGGCCATAGAGTGGCATGTTAGTCTAATCTATCAAAAAGCCTGGGCTGGCCCGGTGCCACCACATCGAAGATGCCACTTTCCACATGAGATATCAAACCTGTAGCAGCTGTAAAAATCCCATTAAAATACTTGAAAGGATAGCAGGAGACTTCTCGCTCGGGCCAGTGTGAGGGCAATATCCCTCAATCAACATCATTAAAGAAAACATGAACTGGTCATTATCACACTGTTGTAAATGGGACTGCGCTGGGTGAAAATTGGCTGCTGCATTTTCAAGATTACAGCAGCGGTCACTTGCCGAAGCAAGTAGTCATTAGCTGAAAAGCTCTTCGGGATGTCTTAACAAATATCATTACCAAGGAAGTGTGGACTTTTTCTATGAATGCCACTGTCATTTTGGCATAACCCAGAGCTCAAGTGTGTCACTGTAATGCATGCTGAATGCAGCAGGAAAGCTTCAAGCTCCAAATGCTGCCTGGCCACAATGAGCAATGAAATCTGATGATGCATCCCAGAGGTGTGGCTGCTCAATTGCTGTAGTGGATATTCCTGCTGCAGG
This sequence comes from Rhinoraja longicauda, assembly GCF_053455715.1. NCBI lineage: Eukaryota > Metazoa > Chordata > Chondrichthyes > Rajiformes > Arhynchobatidae > Rhinoraja > Rhinoraja longicauda. The sequence continues at coordinate 14,179,155 of NC_135984.1, read as the reverse complement.
AATTCAGAGCAGTAGCTGGGAGACACTGACTTGCAGCCTCAGCCCAGCATATTCCATCAGTTACTGGTGTTCTTACAGCACAAAACTGCAGGGTGCATGCAGCACGGAGAGGCCGAGATTTAATAGTTTCAATCCTTAACTCTCCATTTGCACCCAAACCATTATGTGCCAATAAATACATTCATCTCCACTGATAGCAGCACACTGGAATAATATATTAATGTTCCAGAATTAAACACTAATTGAGGAATTTTGAAATCAGGCAGAGATTGGTTCCAAAGAAATACTGCATTCACTTCACTTCACAACCAGCTTGAAAACCACACAAAGCTTATTCAGGTTAATTACACCAAGGCCAATGTTTCTGAACACATAGGTCACAGGGACTGTGACATATTCTATGGTGCATCAGTATTACCTATTGCTATACAAAGTGCTTTCCAGACCAGAATTTTCCTGAACTTAACTTTCCTCCCATTTTTCCGGGCGGATTGTGTGAAAGCCAGTACCGGCCAAATCCTTTTGGTCCATCACGTCTATGCCAACCATGATGGCTATCTACGCTAATCCCATTTGACTGCATTTCTCTACACCATTCCTGTCCAAATGACCTGACCAAACATAACTTTGGCGGCACGGTGGCACAGCGGTAGAGTTGCTGCCTTACAGCGAATGCAGCGCCGGAGACTCAGGTTCGATCCTGACTACGGGCGCCGTCTGTACGGAGTTTGTACGTTCTCCCCGTGACCTGCGTGAGTTTTCTCCGAGATCTTCGGTTTCCTCCCACACTCCAAAGACGTACAGGTATGTAGGTTAATTGGCTGGGCAAATGTAAAAAATTGTCCCTAATGTGTGTAGGATAGTGTTAATGTGTGGGGATCGCTGGGCGGCGCGGACCCGGTGGGCCGAAGGGCCTGTTTCCGCGCTGTATCTCTAAATCTAAATCTAAAATCTAAACTTGTATGTTGCAATTCTATCTGCTTCCACCACTTCCTCTGGCAACCCATTTCACACAACCAATATCCTCTGTATTGAAAAACCCGCCCCTCATATTTTCTTTAAATCTCCTCCCTCTCTTCTTAAACCCATGTCCACTAGTTCTGGACCCACCTGCCCTGGGAGAAAGATTCTGACTATCTACCCTATCTGTTCCTTTCATAAATCTCTACACGGTCACACTCAGCCTCATACATTCCAGTGAAAATAAACCCAAACTAAAACCCTCCCCTCTACTTGCAGTCTAACTTTCCGACCCAAAACGTCACCCATCCTTTTTCTCCAGAGATGCTGCCCAACCCACTGAGTTACCTCAGCACTTTGTGCTTGTCTCCAGCCTATCTAATCTTTCATTGTTGCTGCCACATCTTTCCTGTAGTGTGGCGACCAGAACTGTGCACAATACTCCAAGCTCAGTAAGAGTAATGTCTTGTACAATTGAAACATCATGTCCCAACTCTTATGCTCAAAGCCTCAGCCAATGAAGGCAAGCATACCAAGTGCATTTTACATTACCCTACACACCAATGTCACCACTTTCAGATAACTACGGACTTGTATCTCAACATCTGTCTGTATATCAGCTCTCCCAAGGTCCTTGCTATTTACTCTGTATGTCCTACCAGAAATTGACTTCAAGTGCATGATCACACACTTATTTGGATTAAATTCCATCTGCCACCACTCTGCCCAACTTTCCCACTGATCTATGTCCCTTCCTTTCACTAGCTTGTAACTAGAAGGTTACAGCTCTTTGACCATCACCACCTAAAAATATCGCAACCTCTACTGGAGATAACAATCCAGTCACCATGCTACTTAAGGTTTTGAAGTCATCTCTGGTGCCCAAATCCCTGCTTCGTTCATCGTCATCTTTCTGCTGACATCACCCTCGCAAGCCATTATGCCGACAAACTAAATTTGAATTGGGAGCCCGGAGCAGGGAAATTTAAACATGGAACATTTTGAAAACCACTTCAGAACAAATTGCGTTTATTCAGAAGTGCAAATCAGAAGAACTGCAGCCTGCGCAATAATCAGAAATCATCGAGTGTGAATATTAAAAGTAATTTCAAAGCTAACTGTAAATGATCCAATCAGTCTTAATCAGAAACTTTTCTCTTGCAACACAAAACCTTGGACTACTAGTTTCTCCTACTTTCAACGTGTTATCATAAATATTACAAGCTGTATTTCCATAATTGTTAATAGCAATGGGTATGAAAAGATCATTTTAAGATAATAATTTTTAATGGTACCTTAAGAGTGATCTGTTAATCATTTCCTTAATTAAATCTGTAACTTTCATCATTAATTGGTATAATTTGTTTACCAGATGTGTTCCAATGCCATTTTTCAAGATGTCTAACATGAATGGATTTGATCAGATTAAGATTAATGATACAATAAATTATTCAAATTATTACCTTTCTAACAACTTTGTACTATCAAAGGAAAGGATATAATTCTAGAGACCTGTAATTATCTCAGTTTTCTCTTCACGATTCTAAGCTCAGCTCTCCCTTTTTTCCAATGAGGAGAGACCAATGTGAGAAGTGGCAATTTACCCGGTGATTGAGTCATACAGCGTGGAAACAGGTTCTTTGGCCCAACTCGCCCATGCCAAACAATATGTCCCATCTACACTAGTCCCACCTGCCTGCATTTGGTCCATATCCCTCCAAACCAATCCCATCCATATACCTGTCTGAACGGTTCTTAACATTTAGCCCCAATTCCCCAAATTCTTCCCCTGTCAACATGGCAAACATACATTCAGACTGCACTTGGTAGCACCAATGTATTTATCCCTGGTAAGATGTTCTCATTCCACTCTCCTCTTTCAGTTTTCAATGGTTTCCATTTGCTTTTACTGATCTGGGACGACCATTCAGTATTTGGTCTTGAGATCCCCCAGTTTGTCTGAAACAAGTTGCAATGAACCACTATTTAATTTAACAATGTAGAACAGTAAAAGACCAGACCCGTGCAACAGAGGAAGCCATTTTTCTCATAACACCTTTGTGAGTTATTTTAGTCTCACTCTCCAATGCTTTCTCACTTTTCCTCAGCAGGAATAGATCTAATTAACTTTGTATTGTAGTAAATTTGCTTCCTCCACTCTTTCAGGCATTGCATCTCCAATCACAACTTGAAAGTGACTCCCTTCATCGCTTTTTAGTCCTTTTATCAATTATCTGTGCGTTCGTGCTGTAGTAATTCAAAAGTGGATGATGATGGTTGTTACTGAGATGTGTAACTCTCTTCTGTGATAAAGTTCCATTTATTATTGCTCGTGGAACGTTGGGACTGCACAACCATACTTATCCATTCACATACTCGGTTTTCATTGCATTCATTGTTATGTACTTAGTCACCATCAATAGACACATGCTTGTGACACACATGTCAATTAGTACTTCTAGTGTCATGCTTTGAAATTTGAAAGCAAACATGAAGACCAGGTTTAGAGGCCGGCGACTCTCCCAAACGATGTTCTCACCTGCTGATTCTTACTGTGGGTCATTGTACAGGATATTCAGATAACACTGTTTACAGTACTCACTGCATCCATGACAAGCTGTGTCCAACATCACAAAAATTACAGTCTGCTTCACAAATCAAATATTGATAACTTCCTAATTCGGAGTCAAATGCTTCAGATCTGGACAGCGTGATACTCAATACCAAATCCTGCATTTCCTTTAAATAGTAGTATCAGAGAGTAGAAATGGAATGATTCAGTCAACCGTAAATTCCCTTCTGTGGCAAATTCTCTTGCATGCGATTTATCATATCGGATTTCCCTGATGCCGAAACCTTCATATTTAACCGCTTTCCTGCTTACTCTTTGTTCCTATGGTTTTATTGCATATTTGTAATATTTATAAGCTTCTGCTTTCTTCATGCACACGTAACTTCAGTACTCCTACTTCAGAATGATATTCCTTTCTTTCCTGGATTTTTTCTTACATTGTTCACCTTCTGTCACCTCTCCTGAAAGCCTTTGGCGAGGCTGACTCAGCACTGATCTTCCATGTAGCATATTGTAATATTCCGTGCCCACCCACATGTGAAGAGGCTATTCTGCTCAAAACAGACTGGGGTTGCTGCATCATCAGAGTCTCATGGACTGCATTTGTCTTTTGTCTGTTGTTCCGACAATTACACACTTTACAGCTGGATTGGTGAACCTTTCAGCTTGGGCTGTGATTAAATTGCTCGTTATCTACTTGGGAAGAATTAAAGAGTGATTTCTGCAGGTGTTCTGTCCGACGTTGATCCATGAACTACATAGCGGCTGTAAGAATCGTACATTTACAAGTTCAGTAGATGTGTAACTTCATTTGCATTTTGTAAGATAAGTATTCTTTCGTGATTTTGTTGAAATAAATAATGAATGTTGAATATAACAGCCATTGTGGGATTTCAGGTGATGAGCATTGGGCGGCACAGTGGCGCAGCAATAGAGTTGCTGCCCCACAGCACCAGAGACCTGGGTTCGATCCTGACAACAAGCATTGTCCGTACAGAGTTTGTACGTTCTCTCTGTGACTGTGGAGGTTTGATCCGGGTCCTCCGGCTTCCTCCTACACTCCAAAGACATGCATGTTTGTAGGTTAATTGGCTTCTGTAAATTGTCCCCAGTGTGTAGGTTAGTGGTCGTGTGTGGGGTGATTGTCAATCAACGTGGACCCAGTGGGCCAAAGCACCTATTTCCATGCTGTATCTCTAAAGTCTAAACCATTGAATGCATTCACAGAGACCATCAATGTGATCTCCCAATAAGCTTTTATCCTGCAGAGGCCATCTTCAAAGTTGTCCTCTCTTTCCTTCATCCCTCTGTGTAAGCAGAGTACCAAGAGGATTTTTGATTAGTACCGGTGTCAGAGGTTATGGGAAGAAGGCAGGAGAATGGGGTTAGGAGGGAGAGAGAGATCAGCCATGATTGAATGGCAGAGTAGACTTAATGGGCTGAATGGCCTAATTCTACTCCTATCCCTTATGACCTTATGTATGCACTCCGGACTGCTCAATGTCTGCCCCATGACCTGTTGACCAATTGTGGTTACTGGTATTTGCACAGTGGGGTCTGTCGAAACTAATCAACAAAACAGTGGATTGCACCATTTTTAAGGTTTGCCATTGAGAATGAAAAAAATCAACACACACAGCATTCCGATCTGGAAAAGACTGAACTGGAACTGTGTGTGTGAATGTTAGAGAGAAAAAGGCTCCATTTGTATGTGTATGCGCGCAAGCTGCAAATGAGTATTAACAAACAAAAATAAAAGAAACACCTTTCAAAAAAGTACGTACTACTTGGCCCACATACAGAATCGAATTGGACCAATACCAGTTAATTTCTGCAGAGCAGCTGTACTCCAAAATAGTCGTCTTAATTCACAGCTTGGTTCACAGGGGCTTAAAAAAAAAAAAATCAGAGATAGAAAATTTTATCAACTTCTTTCCCCATCCTCTGAAGTGGTGTTTATGGATTGCTGAAGATAGACACAAAATGCTGAAGTAACTCAGCAGGTCAGGCAGCATCTCTAGAAAAAAAAGAACCGGTGACAAAACAGGGCCGGTATTCCCTAGCTTCCAGTCTGATGACGTTTCCAACCTAAAACGTCACCTATTCCATTTCTCCAGAGATGCTGCCTGACCCGCTGAGTTACTGCAGCATAATGTGCCTATCTTCAGTGTAAACCACCACCTGCAGTTCCTTCCTACACTTTATGGAATGCTGAATGTTTTGGGGCCAACATCATATTCATGTTTCAGGCCGAATTAAAAGGCTGGATGAAGGGAATGATTTTACAATAATCTCTCCCTCTATCTTCTTTGTCAGGGAAGAAATTGAATTTAGTTGCACCTCCTTTACAGGTTTGACATGGCTACATCAAGGGAGGAATTTGGGGGTAATCATCTGCACCTGAAAGGTGTTCAACGTGGCACGAAAATGGGCAACATAGAGTGTCTTTGGGAGCTATCAACAAGAGGTTAGTATGTGTAACAGAGACATAAAGAGAGTGCAGGTGCGGGAATCTTGAGCAAAAACCATTGCTGCAGGTATTCGGTTAGTATCTGTGGTTGGACATGGACAGTCTCAGAACATAGTGAAAGAGCAATCGGAATCACAGCGCAGGAGTTAAGGGAGAGGGTCTCACAGAACTCCTGTCAGAGAGAGGAGGAGAACGTCTTCAAAGTAGAGGCACAGTGGCGCAGCGGTAGAATTGCTGCCTTACAGCGCCAGAGACCCGTCTTCGATCCTGACTACGGGTATTTGGCTGAACGGAGTTTGTACATTCTCCTGCCTTCCCCCCTCTATCCGAGATCTTCGGTTTCCGCCCACACTCCAAAGGCATACAGGCTTGTAGGTTAATTGGCTTGGTATGCATGTAAATTGGCCCTAGTGTGTGTAGGATAGTGTTCGTGTGGGGGGATCACTGGTCGGTGGGACTTGGTGGGCTGAAGAGCCTGTTTCAATGTGATATCACTAAACTAAACATGCAAGAAAAGTTTTTCACTGTACCTGGATACACGTGACAATAAACTAAGCTAAACTAAACACACTAATTGCGCTGTATCTCTAAACTAAACTACAGCTGCTTTGAGGAGGCTTTGCGGTGAAACTTTAAAATGGAGTCACAAGATTTTGCAGATGCAAAGAAAAAAAACAAAGTAATGGAGGAACTCAGCAGGTCAGGCAGCATCTGTGGAGGGGAATGAACTGCCTGACGCATTGAGTTCGTCCAACAGTTTTTATCTCGCTGACATGAACTCTGTACTCCATTGACCTTACGCAACTTTCACCCTTGGCTGCAACTGTATTTTCAACTCACTCGTAGTTCCCACTAACTCACTTAAAGACGACCCTTCTCATCTGTACAGGCAATTACAATGTCTGCACTTCCATCGTACATTTGCCATTTTAAATATTATTTACTTGTGCTGAGCTCTTTGATTCCAAAGGATTTTGAACAAAACGTATCCCAGTGATCACTGTATAGCAAGGTACAAATGATTAAACCAGTCCTCTGCTCTTCATAAGTCACTATCGTTTGCCCTGACCACTCTTTATTTTATCAGAGCAAAATATGCCCCATTTGATTATTGCAACATCCCAACCTTCCAGCAAATTGTTACCATCTGTTTGTCCCATCCTTATCCTGTTTGTTGTAAATCCATGAATTGGTCAAATGCCATTCTGTTTGTTGCTTGACTATTATTGCAACAAATAATAAGTTGTAATTAGATTAATTCTTGCCTAAACACTATTATAATGAACAGGTTTTATTCTTACATCAATTCTGATGTTTACCTTTGGAAGGAAGTTGAGAACAAATCCAGACATGGCAATCCATGGAATGAATGAACGAATAAATGAATGAATGAATGAATGAATGAATGAATAAATGAATGAATGAATGAATGAATGAGTGAATAAGTTTATTGGCCAAGTATGTGCATATACAAGGAATGTGCCTTGGTGCTCCGCTCACAAATGACAACACAAACATACAGTTAACAATTAAGAAAAAAGCATAAACACATCAAAACAATAAGGATACAACATTATGGTCTAAACATGTGGGTGAAAATAAACCGGAGCAAAAAAGAAACTACAGAGTTTGGTTATTGAGTAGAACTTTGACAGTCTGGAGTCGCCTTCCAGAGGGAAGTGCTTCAAAGAGTTTGTGGCCAGGGTGAGAGGGGTCAGAGATGATCTTGCCCGGTTGTTACGTGTGTCGATTGTCATACTTGTGTGTTACTTGTGTGTCGATGATCGATTTTGGGGGAATGAAAGAGTTAAATTCTGACTGCATCAAGTTTGTAACTATATGAACATCTTTAGCATTTTTTTTTCATCTCACAGTTTTAAAAGTTCATCACAGAATGTCTTAATTGTTCATAACAGGTTGAGGTAGAAATTGTCCATTTTTTGCCCATTAACGATTTCCCATGAGTTAAAGATAGGTTGAAACGCATGATGTTTGCACAGGGCTTCAACAGGGAGGACGAGCAATCTAGGCTCAAAATGAGTAGTAAGCCATTTAGGTCCAATACAAAAAGAAATCCCTCACCACTTCAATTTGGTGAACTTTTGAAACTTCTACCTTGGAGGGCAATGGAGGACTAGTCTTAGTACATTCAAAATAAAGAGATTTCTGGGAATCAAGGTGCATTGGGATTGTGCTGGAAAGCAGAGCCAAAGTCAAAGATCAGCAATGATCTTGATGAATGATGGACTAGGCTCAAAGGACCAGGTGGCCTATTCTTGCTACTATTCTTACATTCGTACCTGATGGAAGAGGCCCATGTGCCACACAAACACTGGCCTGGAATAATGGACTGCAGGGCTATTTTCTGTGCAATAGACAAGGTGTACGTTTGTGGCAAGTTCCACAATAACACCAGTCTAAAAACCCCAAAACAGAGTTAATTGAAGACATTTGCTCTTTAATGAGAACTTCAAGAGGCAACAGATATCCATAAAAAGACACAAAGTGCTGGAGTGCACTCCCCATTGCATATAATCTAGACGCGCTGGTTTGTTATACCGCTCCTCAGGTTTAGTGATCTTCAGACCAGAGCTGAGAGTTTGGGAACATGGAAATACAGCAGGGCATTATCATGCTTTTATTCAAGTGTGACTTTTTTTTGTTTACATCTATGCCATTGTGGCATAGGTACAAAACAAATGGGGTAAAATTGGCAGAAGGTGCATCCTATCTCCATGCACCGGTTCACAATGCAATTACTTTGTGCTCTCAAAGCAATACTCAGCATTTATACCGTAACTGGCTCGCTGTTCCACAACAAGATTACTCGTTTAATGTCTTTTATTGGCCACACATAGATCCAATAAGTTCACAAATAGCTCGTTGTCTTACAAAATGTTGATCTGGAATATGATTATTAAAAGCACAAGGGATTCATTTCTGCTGAAAAGATGACTCATGAATAGGTATGTCAGTTCAACGGTGAGTTCATGATACAAACATATTGAGAGGAGTTTTGTTGGATGCTGTTAAGTCTCTAAGTCTAAACCCCGGATGAGATTAGTCATTCAAATGAGGAACCGTATGACTGTGAAATGGCTTTTCACGATGCCCTAAACCAAAGACATTAAGAAATTATAACGGAGTTAGCCCAGGATGGAATAATGGAGGGCAATTTATTGATGCCAATCGCTATAAACTGCACAACTGTGTATGTGTGTGTGTGTGTGTGTGGGGGGTGGGGGGGGGGAACCTTTTTAAAAATCTCTTACCTCGACGGAGATGCGATTTCTTTGTATATCGTATCTCCGTCCGCACTGTGGCCTAACATCGAGGAGCTGGCGGCCTCTCACTGGAGATCAATTTGGGAGCTCCAACCGCGGGAGCCTGCAGGACTAACATCGTGGAGTTCCCGGTCCCTGGTTAGAGGCCGTCTTCGGGAGCTCCAAGCTGCAGGAGCTTCGATCGCCCCGACACGGGAGCTACGATCGCCTCAACTGTGCATCGTTCGACTGTCCCGACCGCGGGAGAATAAAGAGTAAGAAGATTAGACTTTATTGCCTTCCATCACAGTGAGGAATGTGGGGAATCTGCTGTGGTGGATGTTTATGGTAGCTTTTATGTAGTTGTGTGTGTTGTTGTGTTTTTTTTAGTATGGCTGTATGATAATTCGAATATCACTGTACCTTTATTGGTACACACGATAATAAAAAACCTTTGAGTTACTTCCTCCTGAGAGTATTGGGAACAGCTTTAAAAGCAACATCTAGCTCTTCTGACATTTGATATTTCATGTAAATGCCTGCATCAAGCTCTCCCCTCTTACAACACAGTGGCTAGCAATATATTCCAGCTATATATTTTCAAATGATTGCTTCAGATTTTTGTGACCCTTGCAATAATACAAGTAATTGCCTGTAACAGCAGATAATAAATCATAAATTTCAACTCAATTAATGCATCTGCTAAGGGCATTTTTATTTTCCACTGGAATGTATTATAGCTTTGAGAAGCAGAATAATGTTGCCATATTTTATTATCCTCTACTTTATTAAGGCAATTACATATGTTAAATATTTCTAGGTGAAATTATGTGGATAGGTTTTGTTTTAATTCATCGTCATTTCACATTGTTGAAACTGGACCAAACACTGGTTGTAGGTTCCAATAAATCTGAGCAACACAGCATTTGTGTTGAGGGATCTGTTCTGAATTTAATCCATTTCACACAGTCATACTGCTGCACAACAGAATAGAGAGTATCCTCAATGTAATGATAGAAATCGCCCTCCACAAAAAGGACTCAATAATGGTCTATTGTATTACTATTAAATTGGACAGGTGTGTCTTTGACAGGTGAATAGGGGAGGATTAAATCATTCTGTTGGCTCCCTTATCATCTGCCATAAACCTAAACCAGCAGCTGTGTCCTTCTGGTATTTGATATTAGGTCATTAATAACTATAAGGAAAAGATAGCTCCATTAGCAGCCCCATTGTTAGTGTTGGATCCCAGTTAACAGGAGCAACAAAAAAAATCCTAAAGCGTTCACAACTATTTTTGGCCATATGTGCTAAGTAAATCATTCTTCTTTGCCACTCCAAAAACCCTGCACACTATCAACAGGTTTAACTCAAAAGATAGACACAAAATGCGGGAATACCTCAGCAGGACAGGCAGCATCACTGGAGGAAAGGAATGGGTGACGTTTCGGGTCAAGAGCCTTCTTCAGACTGAGAGTCAGAGGAGAGGGAAACTGGAGGGTGACAAAGAGAATGTAAGGCTCAACTCAATTCAATTCAATTCAATTCATTACACGATACCATGAAACAACTGCATGCCCCAGCTACAGAAAAGGCAGTGGGCCCTGACAACATCCCTGCTTCTGATCCCAGAACTGGCCGCATCTCCGGTTCCAACCACTGCACCTGAGCAATGATTTGGAAAACAGGAATATGGTTTGGCCACGAAGGTAAAAGTAATCCAACTAGTAACATTCCATTCATTTTGCTTCAAATCATTAGCAAAGTGATGGAACAGGTTACTGATAACATTATCAAGCTGCACCTGCCCATTACCTACTTATTTTGAATTCTGTCAAAATCTCCTGGCTCCAGAACTCATTGCAGCCTCAGTCCAATCACAGATAAAAGGAACTGAATTCCTAAGGTGCGGCTAGAGGGTCTTGTTCTTGATCAACTGTAGTGCCAACGTCCATAGAAATCAGGGTGAAAACATTCCATTGACTGGAGCCTGTCTGGGACAGAAGAGGTTAATGAAGGTCAATCACTCATCTCGACGTCCATGAAAGGGTGCAAATCACAGACAGTTGCAGCTGCTTTATCAATGACCTTGTCGTAAAGTCTTGCTTTTCTTGCCAGTGCTCAATCGTACTTAATCCCATTCACAATATTCCCACATGCAGCAAACTGGACAACATTTAACCTGAGCTGATAACTGACAAGTGGCATTCTTGGGACATTTCCTGGTGATGTTCACCTGCAATAAGAGATGCTCTCAACACTTTCACTTGGTGTTCAATTGCATTACCAAGCCCTTAATCAGCATTATTGACATGCCAGATAAACTTAATTGAACCATCTGTACAGATACAAGAGCAGGTGCAACCAAAACCTTCTCCTGACTCTCCACAATCTTTCCACCATATTCCAGATTTTACAGCCTAATGGAACAATCTCCACTTGCCAGAATGAGCAGAACTCCAACAATAGTTAAGCCTGACATAAGGATAAAGCAGCTGCTTTTCCCCCATCAATCCCCCCCTCACTTTAAATGTTCTTCACTCTCTGCCATCGGGGCAACATGTTGGCAGTGAATTGTCCACAAAATGCATTCAGTAAACATTTGTCACACAGCACAGGGAGGAGAGACATGGAGCAGTGAGTCTTTATGACTTAGAATGCACAGTCTGAAGGTGCATAGTGGCTACACATTCACTTGTTGCAAGGAAAGACTTGCAGGAGAAACACTGGTAGAATGGGACTGAATTTTACTTCACTAACAACAGCTCCAATGTTGCTGTGATGATGAGACACTTCATTATGTTTCCTGTTGAAAACCTATGACCCTCTCAATGTAATCCTAAAGCCAAGGCCCAGTGTGCACAGAATTTCAACTTCACCCTTTTATTCCTGCTCCCACAACCCTACAAGGAGAGAGGACCCACTCTGTTGTGTCCTTTTCTTCTTTCTGGCAGAGCAGTGCCTTTGGTCTTCACCCAGTGGGTAATAGACAATAGACAATAGACAATAGGTGCAGGAGTAGGCCATTCAGCCCTTCGAGCCAGCACCGCCATTCAATGCGATCATGGCTGATCACTCTCAATCAGTACCCCGTTCCTGCCTTCTCCCCATACCCCCTCACTCCGCTATCCTTAAGAGCTCTATCCAGCTCTCTCTTGAAAGCATCCAACGAACTGGCCTCCACTGCCTTCTGAGGCAGAGAATTCCACACCTTCACCACCCTCTGACTGAAAAAGTTCTTCCTCATCTCCGTTCTAAATGGCCTACCCCTTATTCTTAAACTGTGGCCCCTTGTTCTGGACTCCCCCAACATTGGGAACATGTTATCTGCCTCTAATGTGTCCAATCCCCTAATTATCTTATATGTTTCAATAAGATCCCCCCTCATCCTTTGCAACCTGGAGAGTCATTTGGTGAATGGCTCTTATGACTTCCTTAGTTTCACCTCTCCACTTGCCAAGAGCTTCTCAGTTTTTCAAGTAAAGGGGCTCTAATATTTTTAACAACTCTGAACTTTTTGTAGAAATGTGGCGAGTTGTATACTGTCTCAGTGTAATCTGTTATCTTACACTCATATACATGTATTATTATGCCATGTATAGTGTAAAATTTTACTGAACTGTATGCAAAATATAAATTTCACTGAACGTGGCAATAAAGTACCATTGAGATCTGCTTCTACTAGCTTACAAATCTCTATTAATCCAGTTAGTTAGTCTATTACACCATTGTGACAGGAGAAACACTTTATTCACTTCTGATCTCCACTACATTCCTACCTCTACAACTAGTTTTTTTTAAAAACAAGACTTGGGTGCAAACCATCATTCCACGATTCCCTGGTGAACCTTGGCCCAGCATCACTGCCAGTTACCACGACTGATCATCTCCATTTAGCCACCCCTGGTACTATTCTGCTTGGAATTAACTTCCAGCAGCAACTTTGTGGAATAGGTGCATGTAATATTTCAAACCTTCCAAATTCATATCTGTCCTGAAACTGGAGTGTTAGAAGACCAACTCCTTTTCATCTCAAATCAGACTGGGCCTTCATACATGATCTGAACTTTTGTCTTTGAGTAGTTTCCAGCTTTGTCTTGATGTGCAGCTTGCAGAGTTGGGACATGCTGTTTTATGCATCGGAGCTGGTGTACAACAGTATTTTGCCATCCTATCATAAATGACAATTTTGGATTAGTTTGCCGGGGGTTGCTTCATGTCTGCTGATATGGAGTGGGTGACTGGAGGTAGAGTGGAATCCCATTAATCTAAATGGTAATTGGTATGTGGAAACTTGAAGAAACAGAAACAAAATCCCCAGACTAAATTGAGTCATCCACCAAGTTAGGAGGCAAGATAGAATGCATGTCTAGGCACACAGCAAACAATTGATTGTACAGCAAAGTCAATTTACTCAGAAAACAAAATCTAATTAAAGAACGGAGGCAGCAGAACTTATGGCAGACATTGCAGCACTTTCTCCCAGTAAAAGCAAGGGAACATCTCCAGAAAAACTCACTGATTAGTTGATGACTAAAGGCAGCCTGCATGCATAAAATCAGTCTCGGTTACTTAAAGTAATAAAATCACAACAAGTGACTGACAGGGAAATTATCCATTCAATGTAATTCTGACAGAAAATAGGTTTACTACCATATTCAGCCTGAAGATAAATTGCAATTGAATTCCCCAGAGGATGTTGTGTTCCAAATAATCCACTTTGTTTTATAATCACAACATTAATGATTTAACATAAAGGATTAAACCCCAAGTTATACTTATTCTGCTTCAGTTACAGAAATAATTATTTGTCCAATTTGGCAGTTTTAAGAATTTGGTGCACTAATCTCTAAAGGAAAGAGATTTACGATATTCCCAAGGCAATACATTCATTTTCTCACTGACCATGCCATTACTGATGTCATCCCAATTATTTTGACTAAAAGCTTTCCACTGCCATGCATCAATTACTAAACACCCAATGCAGCAGCAGCCACAGTAACAGAGGTGGATCCAGTTGTTGAATGGGTAGCTTTTCCATTATTAATATACAAGCTATGGCCTGGTAACTTAATGTTGGTCCTGTTTGGCATCCCCGATAAATGTGGGCAACTGGTAGATCCACTGCCTCACAGCGTCAGAGACCCTTATTCAATCCTGACTTCAGGTGCTGTCTGTGTGGAGTTTGCATGTTACCCCTGTAACCACATGGGTTTGCTCTGGTTTCCTCCCATATTCAAAGACATGTGGGTTTGTCGGTTAATTGCCCTCTGTAAATTTCCTTTAGCATGTAGGGAGTGGATGCGAAAGTGGGATAACATAGAATGAGTGTGAACAGGTGATCAATGGTTGGCATGTACACAGCAGTCTATGCTGCATCTCGAAACTAAAGGATTCTGTGGAATTCACTGCCTCAGAAGACAGTGGAGGCCAATTTTCTGAATGCATTCAAGAGCGAGCTAGATAGAGCTCTTAAGGATAGCAGAGTCAGGAGGTATGGGGAGAAGGCAGGAATGAGGTACTGATTGAGAATGATCAGCCATGATCACATTGAATGGCGGTTTTGGCTCGAAGGGCCGAATGGCCTCCTCCTGCACCTATTGTCTATTGTCTATTTTAGTTTCATACGAATTTTTGCTTGGCAACCTCCAACCACACCAATCCACCAGCAGAATCTGTCCCAATGCCAGTCCTTTGCTCAGCAAGAACCAGTGACTAAATCCCACTTTGTAATTAGCCTTTCAGGATTGCAGCAATGGTCATGCAAATCATGATTGGGAGGGTGATTCAATGATACTATATTCAGCTATAACCCTGTGCAAAGACCTCATTCATTTACACATTTGCTTTCTGCAGAGAGCCTATGATATGTGCTATGCATATTCTGAGCTTTATAAAGGGCATATATTCTTCGGAGATTAAACACATTGTCAAAGTTTATCTGCCTTTATTGCAACGACTGTTGTAACGAATTGCAAGATTCTTTTAATGCCTCTGCCAGCCCATTCATCCAGGCCTATGTTCTTGCTGATGCTTAGTGCTGTTCTTAGATCAGTACACTTTATTGTTCACATGTTGCAATGCCTGGCATCTCTTTCTTCTAAATATAAAAAAGCCATCTGTTGATTCTCAGAGTTCAGTGGTTGTTAATTTTCGACAGTGACAAGAATAACTGATAGTTGGGCATTGGAGACTGGGGTATAATCAATGGGATTCAATTAGGCCAAAGCTGTTTATCATCACACACTCTTCGTGACTTTTAATAGATAAAACTTTATACAATAGCTGCTTCCAATTCATCTAACCTTTAAAACCGTTGAAATAGTTGAATTAGTGTTCAATGGTTTTAATTAAGAATACTGCGGTTATAGTGCTAAAGTTACCCAAAACCAGCCTCGCAAAAGTATTTGATTCCAGAGCAGTGAGGCAAGATTCCCTGGCAGGGTGAAATAAATCATCGTGCTTTTCAGTTGGAGTCAGTTTGGACCTTCATCAAATCTACATTCAAAAGAGTTGTGGAAAAGTTGGTTTACCTCGAGAGACAAACTGTTAGGCTGAAGTTTCTGTAAACACAAGGAACTGCAGATTCTGGTTTACCAAAAAAGACACAAAGTGCTGGAGTAATACTATGGGTCAGGCAGCATTTCTGGAGAATGTGGATAGTGACATTTTGGGTTGCGACTCTTCTTCAGACCCAGGCTACAGTTTCTGTCAGACTGCTGCACAGGCAGAGAAAAATTAGGTGACTATATCTGTTCAGTCAAGATATACATCGTTGACATGTTTTCATCTCTAGACCGATCCCATCCTGTTGGTGAAATGCTGCCATTCATCTGAAGTACTGAGGTGAGCCAAGCACAATGCCACATGAGTGTAGGAAGGAAATGCAGATGTTGGCTTAGATCAAAGATAGACACAGAATGCTGGAGTAACTGAACAGGACAGGCAGCATCTCTGGAGAGAAGGAATGGATGACTTTTAGGGTCGAGACCCTTTTTCAAACAATGCCACAAGGTTTAATTATCATGGCGACTGAAGGAAACAGGCCAACAGTTGGCTGATGGAGAGGCATGGGTAGAATATTCAACTTCACTGAGAAAAAGCTGGAGGAATGGCTGGCAGTAGTGTGAAGAGAGATGAATGAGAATTGGGCTATTTAATCAATGGCTGCCCAGAGTGAAAGATGAGTGACATTGGCCATTCAGCCATTATTTTTTGGTGATGCAAGAAATGCAATGACCTGACAAGGAATTGCAAGTCCCAGTGACCATCAGGAGACGGTTGTACATTATTGTAAGTATTATTATTGATAGGAGTACAAAAAAAATCTTCATGATATTCACATACAATGTATCATCTGACTTTGCATATCGATGAGTCTTCATGGTATCAGTTCAATATATATAGAGGTAATTGCTGAAGAATTGCTGTTCTACAACATGTTTCTAATGTTTTATTTCTATGTTTCTAATAAAGGGGAGGCCATTTAAAACTGAGATGAGAAAAAAACCTTTTTCACGCAGAGTTGTTAATTTGCGGAATTCTCTGCCACAGAAGGCAGTAGAGGCCAATTCACTGGATGAATTTAAAAGAGAGTTAGGTAGAGCTCTAGGGGCTAGCGGAATCAAGGGATACGGGTAGAAGGCATGCACGGGTTATTGATTGTGGATGATCAGCCATGATCACAATGAATGGCGGTGTTGGCTCGAAGGCCCAAATGGCCTCCTATTTTCGATGTTTCTAAGATCAGTATGTCCACAACAGTCAATGCCTCTTTACTGATATACATTTTTTCAGCTGGCACATTGATTGCCTTTCGCGTTAGGTGAAGTTCATGGACTTTGGAAGAGAAAGGAAGGCGCCAGGGTATAGTCTTTCAATGGGCCTCACATCTCTCACTCGTTCTCAAGGGCAGTTAGACCTGCAATGCTGACTGGATGGTGGAAGGGTCTGTGTCAGCTGGACATTAGTCGACCTCTTTTTGAGGACTATCGAGCACTGTTTGAGCAATTCATCAAAACAACTAATTTTGCAGGAAATCCTGCATAGGATTCTGAACTGGTGCCAGACATGCAGGAAGAGCAATGAAGACTGGAGAAAGTGCCAACATCAAGGAACATACTAAAAAGGTCCCACCTACAAGTCAGATCCCTTAGATTTCATAGCAGTGGAATTGATAGGCTTGGACCCCTTCAATTCAAGATAATTAAAATTAATTTATGTCGCGCATACACCATACAACAACAATTTCCAGTCCCTCAAGTCACAACTGATTCTTCCAGAAGAGGTTGGTCTATTGTTGGGCAGTAATGTGTATTAACTGCAATGAGCTATTACATTAACTCCATTCTTGTGGTAGAATAGAAGCTTTGTTGTAATGACTGAAACAGCAATAATATTTCATTTATTAGAGCACAATGATATAGTATCCCTCACTTCCTTCTATTCATCCACAAATGAGGGGATATTAAATGAAACAATGCTTAACATTTGATATTTAAGATGCCTGACATTGTGCATTTCAATACTAATTGGGTTTTTTAAATGTTCTTGTAAAAGTAGCACAATGACTCAGATGCATCTCATCTGGGAAAAACATCCTCCAAGGCTTTCACTCTGGGTGAGAACTATTCATTGCGTAAGTCTGCCTTCTGACTACACACATTTTGTGCTGACTAAGACACACTTACAAATTAAAACCGCAGTGAATGACATGTGATAAAACTCACTCACTGGCTGCCAGTAATTTGTACTTTGGAGGAGTACAGGTGTAGGATGCACTTAATGTGCTCATGCCCAAATTGACATTTAAGGTTTGATAATGTGACAGATAAATGAATGCATAAATGAATCAGGAAATGCTGCCACTAAACGGAGGAGATTTTATTAGCTGTGCAAAAATTCCAAAATATCAAAAATTAAATTAGACAAGGTTTAAACTGATGTTTCTGCCAAAATTACACGATCTTACAAAAAATTGCTTGTGTGTGGGACCGTTTTAAGGAAATGAATAGTTTTCAGAAAAACAACCAGAATAAATTCGTACAACTGCAGCCTATCAGTAAAATTCAAGCTTAGTAGGGAGCAGGAACACAGCAAAGGGAATGACCCATGCTAAGCTCATGAGTAATTTCAGAGTGGAGCCCATCTCGAGATCCCAAGGGTAAACAAATGGTATTGGACAGAGGTTGCAAGAAATATTGGCACTGTTTACTACTGAATTACATCAGGTGCCTGGCAGAACAATATGCACTCCCACAATAATTTTCTTAAGAGCAACTTAAGCCTCAGACTGATGCAATTACTCTCAGCAGATAACGCTGACCATTTACACACATTAATCTCGCAGTGTGGCACTGGCCTGTCTCGAGTTGGAAGCATTTTGCCCAATAATCATCCATTTTCTCCATTGGACAAATGAAGAAACATACAAATATTGGAGCTGTGTCTTGACTAATCTCCCCTCCATCAAGTATCTCCTTCTTAAGGAAATAGTTCTCAGAAAATACCCACTCACTGTTAATGAAATTAATTACTAACTGATAGCACCATTACAATTTCTACATCCAGTATGATCTATAAGAGTTGACAAACACTCACTCCCAAGATGATGGTGACTCTCCATATCTCTGATTGATGTCAGCTCAGAATGACCAAAATGGTTCTGTTCTATGCACATCAAGATTACACTCCAACTTGGCCTGTAGTGCAAGATGCAATCATAACACTGTTTGTTGCACACAAAGCCAGACAACCTATGGACAACTTGACGTGCCGCTCTCTCCCCACTTTGATGGTCTCTCAGGATCAAGGACTTACTCCCACTGGGGTTTTGTGAGCTATCAGGTGGATGATGTGGGGCCCGCAGGCATGGCCATAGGTGGAGCAGAGAGTTCCTGACAGCGTGGGCAGGTAGTGCACGTCTTCTGCCCATTATGGCCGGCTTCCAATGAATGTCAATTCCATCTTAAATGCTCCTTCTCCATATTGAACAGTCATAGATCAGGAATTTCCAAGATTCAGTGGGGACACAATTTTCCAGGAGGCTTTGAGAAAATCCTCCAATATTTTGATCTGTCCTCCTGGTAATCTCAAGAATGGAACAACCTCTTCTGAAAGAATCAATTGTTACTTGAGGGACTGGAAATTGTTTTTGTACAGCGTATGCGCTACAGGTCCTTCAGAACATCTCCAGCATCTGCTTCAGGAGATTGGCATCTGGCTTGCAAACAATGTAACCTGCCTGATGAAGTTGAACAAGTACAATTAGGGGATGTTCGCTTGGTTGATAGCGTTTCACTTACCTTGCCAATGGATTGGGAGGATTTTGGAGAGGCAATGTTGGTGGCATCGCTCCAGTATCTTGAGGCGAGTGCTGTCTGTGGCCCATTACTCAAAGCATTCAGGAGGACAGGAATCATTGAGGCCCAATAGACTATCAACTTATACCAAGTCTGGGGCTCTGACCTTCAAATACTCTTCTCCTCAGATGTCTCAAGGCTGTGTCAATACACAAAACAGATGTCAAGTTCCATCAAGTCTTTCATTTGTTGAGAGACGGGTCCCAACACTTGCCGAACAATCTCTGCTGTCCAGAGACTCATTGTGGACCACTATTGTGTTGTACAGTAGTGGCAGGGTGGCAAAGGTCTCAGTGCAAAACCCGCTCACCTCTGTGCTTCAGTGAATGACATCAAACTCAGCACCCAAATATGCAGGTGTTCAGGTGGTATTGGCATGCTTGCACCTCAATGACAGACACAAGGGCAACTTTGGCTCTGGGGTGAAGGCGACATTGAAATATCCAACTCCATGGACTACAAGTTCAAATTTGCAGTGCTCCACTGGAAGTGTGAAGGGCCGTTTGATCTTATCCTTACCCATGAAGAATGCAGAATCACAAAGAAAAGGGAGCACATTCTTGTCTCATTGCTCCCATAGCTGTGACGCCACTTCTGAATCCAAGCCCATGCTCACAGCCCGTATGTAAACAGCTCCAATAAAAGATCTTTCTAGACCGTCGCAACGTCTTCATGGACCCATTCCTTTATGTACCCAAATAGAGCAGTGTCTAAACATGCTTTGGGCTGCTAATACCAAGAACCTGACTGAGGCCCAGAGGACTGATGGGAAGCAGCAGAAAATGGAAGGGAACTTTCTCAGAGGTTGCACTTTAGGCTCGAGGCCTTCCCACCGCAATGTAAAGACTTCAGCAGGCCTTGCTCATCAGGGACTGTGACGATCGACTATTCTGTAGCTCCACGGTCCAAGCAATTAAAGGCAGATCAAAGTTGGAATTGAGTTGTAATTGCTTATAGTTATTGCCGATACTTTACCATCACCACAGTCCCTGCAAAGGTTAATTTCATTCTTTAGAAGCTCCAGCATCACCACGAGGCAAAAGCCATCCTGTTTTTCCAGATGAAGGAGTCTCCACCATTTTCACTCAACACAATGATGCATTCAGCGATAGATCAGTCCTCCACTCAGTGGACCAAACATCCCTCATTTTAGAGATGAGCACATGGTTTCTCTTAGTGTCCTGTACAAGGAATGGAGAGGAAGCAGATATAAAAAGAATTAAAGTCAAAGATAGGAATCACATATAAAGACATCAGGAGATGGGAAACTGAAGAGCAAGCACAGGGGGTAAGTCCATGCAATGGGTTAGGATGCTAAAAACAATGTTTCAGGTAAGCTCAATTTAAAGCATAGTAACATTCAGAGAGTAAGCTCTTTTACAATAGAGAAACAGCATAGTCAGCTCAAAAAAGCAATGCTGACCAACTAGCATCCACTTAAAACTAACCCTGCGATCGCCCCTTCTTGTTCCCTCCACATCCCTATCAACTGGGGTGATGTAGTGGTACAATGATAGAGTTGCTGCCTTACAGGGTCAGAGATCCAGGTTGGATCCTGACTCTGGGTGCTGACTGTATGTGGGTTTTCTCCGGGTGCTCCATTTTTCTCCCACACGCCAAAGACGTACAGGTTTGTAGGTTAATTGGCTTCGGTAAAATTGTATATTGTCTCTAGTGTATAGGTTAGTTCTAATGAGGGGTACACTGGTCAGCGTGGACTCAGTGGGCCAAAGGGTCTGTTTCCGTGATGTATCTCCAAATTAAACCTCCCACAAGATTCTGCCACTTACCTGCATTCAATCTACAACAGCCATTTAATCTGTGTGTCTTTGGGATGTGGGAGGAAAGTGGAGCATCCAGGGGACTGGTGTATCACTGTCTCCCCAATACTGAACGGCACACCCATGCATGGCTTGTGAGAATGAGACAAAGGTAGGTGGCAAGGTGGGCACTTAAGAGGAAGAGAGGTCCGAGGAATGTGGAGGAGGTATCTGTGCATAGGTTTGCGTATGTGTTTGCGTGCATTCGGGGTGAATGGGGGTGAGTGTGTGCAGAAAATCCTGATTTCCAATTGTCTTGGACTCACTTTGTTATGACAATGTGAAGGTAGACACAAAATGTTGAAGTAACTCAGCGGGTCAGACAACATCTCTGGAGAGAAGGAATGGGTGACGTTTCGGGTCGAGACCCTTCTTCAGGGTCGATGTGAAAGTTGGTGTGTGATAAAATGCCACGGGTTAAAGGAGTCAGGCAGCTTCCACGTCTCAGAACAAAAAGTTCGAGAACTGCAACACAAGGACGCTTGGGGGCATTCAATGCTTCCCCTCTCCCACTCCTTCCCTGGTGAGATCATTGATATCTTTGGCCTTGTCATTTGCCGTGGCATTCTTCCACGAGGTGTCCAAGACCAGGTCAAAGATTTGACAAGGTCAGCACTAGAAGGAACTTCACAAAGGTTCAACAGCTGTTCAAGATGATACCAGTTGTCACCCTGACTGGTCATTGTTGCTGCATGTCACAGCTCTTCAGGCTGTGAAGGAGAGAGCAAGCTGAATAACTAAAGCAAACAGAATGTTATACTTAACCCAAGATTCACTGGCTGGCTGCCAAGGAGATCAACAATAGTTTTTACACCCGTGAAACAAGGCAATTATTTTCTTCCGGTGCCTTTGCAATGCATTCTCTCTCACGTTGAAGCTCAGAACTGTCCCAGGTCCTGTCCTAGACTATCGCTTGCCTGGCAGGCTGCATCACTTTGACCAAAGTGTAATCAGTACTGACTGTGTGGCTGCAAGTTTCAACCATTAAACAAGGGTCTCCTTTTGCTTCAAACTCTGGCCGTCACATTTACCCTTGTAAAGTGCACTGTTAGCGCTGGCTCATTAGTCGCAAATGTCAGTGTGCGCTACGCAGCTGTCCCGATCTGCAATTATAAACCAGTTATTTGGACTGTATGTTAATTCTAGATGTCATAGAATTTGCACTTCAACTTAATTCTTGCAGAAAGACCATGACACCAAGTACAGATTTCAAACTTGAAAAGGAGTTTTGTGAAGAATCACTCCAATAAGTGAGGCTTCAGAATCAGAAATCCTATTGCCCTCATCGCTGGGACTCTGCTGTGTGAGCTGTTCACAGGGGGGATGTGCGTACACACACACACTCACACCCAAATATCAGCTGCAGCTATATAACCATACACTGAGGAAAAATTCATCAGCCCGAGACTCATGAGTTTTCCAGTGTGGAGTTGTCCAAGATTAATGCCTACCCATGGGCTTGCTGAGTTGCAGGACCATATGGAGATGGGCACACTGAAATCTGGTGCAGTCACCACAAAGGCACAAAGAGGAAAGGCCACATTTAAAGGCCATACCACCTCAGCACAGCGAGAGGCTTAAACCCATTTAAAATACCTTTGGATTCCTTAAGGAATGCATGTGAAGGAAAATTAATGCCATATTCATGTAATGTAAATGAAATCACATGGTAGGTTTTAAAGTGTAGGAAAATAACAGCAGATGCTGGTTCAAATCGAAGATAGACACAAAATGCTGGAGTAACTCAGCGGGTCAGACTGAAGAAGGGTCTCGACCCGAAACGTCACCCATTCCTTCTCTCCTGAGATGCTGCCTGACCCGCTTAGTTACTCCAGCATTTTGTGTCTACCTCGGTAGGTATTAAAAACTTTTTCAGACAAATGTGTTATGTACTTGGATGTTTTATTAATAATGTAATATTTTCATAATTGAATTTCTCACCATTGCACAGAAAGGTTTGTATTTTAAGTTTGGATCATATTGAACAAGGTTGTCGAAGGCTTTATGTTGTGAATGGGATAGACACCAACATGCTAGTCACGCATGTTGGGCATTAATAGCTCCAGGACAGGTATGTGATCCCACATCTCCATGTGTTTTCTGCCAAGTACATGCCCCCTTGGACATTATCCAACTTCAAATGCATTTGAAGGGAAATCCTTTTGGCTGTATAAAACCAGCAGAGAGAGAGAAACACATTAACTCTCACCATTCACGCTGAATGCCAAATTTAGGCCACCTGATAATTATGATTGCTGCATACCATCAGCATTTACTACACTGTTCTTCAGTGAGAGGCCAATATCACAAATTATTTGCACGGTTAAAGCCGACTTGCTCTTGCCCTTAAATGGAGCAGCATCTTGTGGCTGGTGACAGGGCAGATGTAGAGGAAGGAGATGTTTTCACTAGTGAAACATGAACAAAGGATAAACTTACAAGATAAGAACGTGATCATTTACAACAAAGGTGTTGAAGTTTCTTCTCTTAGAGAAGAGTAAATTATTTTCCACAAAAGGTTGTAGAGGCCAAGGCAATGGATATTTTTAAGGCAGATGGATAGATTCTTGATTAGTATGGGTGTCAGGAGTTATGGGGAGAAGGCAGGAGAATGGGGTTAGGAGGGAGAGATAGATCAACCATGATTGAATGGCGGAGGAGACTTGATGGGCCGAATGGCCTAATTCTGCTCCTTTCACATGATCTTAAATGTCAAATTACCTTCGCCAGAGGGTGACGGCAGTCTAGATCATTAGAGTTGTTTAGTGTAAAGATGAACGAATTGAGAGATATCAAGAACCGGCACAGAAGCATTGATCAGCCACGATCATAACGAATGTCAGGACAGGTTAGAGGAGACCAGTGGCCGATTCTGGGTCCTTTTTTTGTGGGGGGGGGGGGTTTCGAACCGGAGTGCTGGGAGGAAGTAGACCAGCTGATCAAGGCAAAAATTTAATGGAGTGTTGCTCGATACTCATTGGTCTCAAAGGAGCAGTCAAAGTCAGCAAATGGACCTGAAAATAGTAGGAGATGACATTAGAGCAGCACTAGCCTCAGCTCCAACTCAATACACACTCCCTCACCAAGCACAATTACTCCAATCTTACAGGTGGAAATGATGGACATTTAACTCGTGTAAAAGTGCAAATTGATGTATTTTGGGAAGTTAAACCAGAGCAGAACAAACTGATTGGCAGGGCCTTGAGCGCTGTTGAACAGAGACACCTTGAGGTAGATGTACATAAACCCCTGAAAGTGGCAACCCAGGTAGGTAGTGTGAAGGTGTATGGTATGCTTGCCTTCAATGACTATGACATTGAATAAAGGAGTTGAACATGTATTACAATTATGCAA
The DNA here is from genome assembly GCF_053455715.1 of Rhinoraja longicauda. Classification (NCBI taxonomy): domain Eukaryota; kingdom Metazoa; phylum Chordata; class Chondrichthyes; order Rajiformes; family Arhynchobatidae; genus Rhinoraja; species Rhinoraja longicauda. The sequence goes on along the minus strand of NC_135984.1, from coordinate 14,154,355 downwards.
AACGTTGGTTAAACTGAACTAGGAGCATTGTGTGCAGTTCTGGTCACCACACTACATGAAGGATTGGATTAAGGTAGAAAAGGGTGAAGAAAAATGTTGGCTGGACAGGAGGGCTTAAGGTTGTAAGGAGAGATGGGATAGGCTGGGACTCTTTTCCCTGGAGCAAAAGGAAGCCAAGGAGTGACCTTAGAGGTTTCCAAATTTATTTTGGACTGTGGATAGAGTCGATGGTTTCTGTCCTTTTCCCCCCTGTTGTCGACAAGTCCAAAACAAGAGCAAAACAAGTTGGCCGAAGGAGGGGAAAGATTTTAAAGGGGTCTGGGGAATAGTTATTTTGATACCGAGGGCATATAGAACAGCGTGGCAGAGGAAATGATAGAGGCTGATACGTGGATAAGTACAAGGATAGGAAAGCTTTACGATATGGGCCCAATGCAGGAAAAAGGGTTTAAGCTCGGCATGGTTGGGCCAAAACGCCTGTTACTGTGCTGTACTATTATGAATCCATAAATTTATAGATTCATAGTAATACAGCACAGAAACAGGCCAAATATACAAAGCAAGCTGCTGGAGAAACAGCAATTACTAATCATTTCTTTAAGAGAGATGCTGGACACATGTATTTCTATTGTGTGTTATTTGCCTATTGCAACCAACAATGGCCCTTGTGTAGAATACTTAATCGCATCTTAAACCAGTGAAATAGTCGGTGAGCAGTTTGGATGGAATTTAAGGGAAAGGACACTGACATGCTCATCACTTAACTGCTTTTATCTTTCCCCAACATTTATTAATACTCATCTTATTGGGACCCCCACCCCCCAACAAGGTGTTTGGAAGAGTAGAACCTCACGTGTTGGGGCAGGGAGATGCTGTGTTGAGCAGGCTCACCCATACAAATGGCCGTTGCAAAGCCCAATGTACCATAGTGCTGCATCCTTTGATGGAAGTACTCCGGCAGCTCCAGTACAGCATGGTCTGGCAATCCAGTAGCAATGACGATCAAAGATAGACACAGAATGCTGAAGTAACTCAGCGGGACAGGCAGCATCTCTGGAGAGAAGGAATAGGCGACGTTTTGGGTCGAAACCCTTCTTCAGACTCCCTTCTCCGACTCAGCAATGATGATCAGCTACATTCTACAACTCGTCCAAAGTGTCTATGCAGTGTAACAATATACAAGCAGCACACATCCATTGTGTTCATTTAAATCTACTTCTTCTGGCTTAAACTGCTCCCAAAGGAAACTTTTAAACCAAAACTCGAAACAAAAATAATATATTTTCAATTATGCTATATATACCTGTCAATGAAGAGAATTTATTTTTAATCCCATTGTGTTTTATGGACATTTACTATGCAACCAGTAGATGCATTGAAAGAATTGCAAGATCTGACTGCTCTTAAATAATGCCTAACTATCTTAAATTCTAAAACACAATAGCTCATTGAATAAATTTACACACTGATTAAAATCAATAGCGTTGCTTTCAATTCCTTTCCTGCTACAGGAAAATAAGACTCATCAAGCAAATTGAAACGAATCAGTGATTTAAACGCATTGTCACTATTATTGGCACTTGGAATATCATCTCCTGGGTTTCACTGGCGAGCTGTGACAAGACTGCTTCTCATGAAAAGATGTTTTTCAGTCACAGTTGACTCAAATTGACACGACTCAGCTGCCTCCTTCCTTTTTCATTGAACAGCGTCAATGTGGCAGTTTTCATGTGCAATGTGTATGGGAGTGCTCAGAGAGGAGTAGCACCTCTGGTGGGGGACATGTCCTGCTCCTTTGAGGGTGGTTCATCCACCTTTGGTCCCCACCTGGCACCCAGCTCTCACCTGTGGCTCCAAGAAGCTGTTAGCATGTGGCAACGGGCACACCCTGGATATCTGGCTGGCTGGCTGGCTAAACCAGGTGAGGGTAGCCGATGGGTCACGAATCCTTGCCGAGTTTAGGGGCTTGCTCAGCCCAGCGTGCAGTCTGTTCCGGCAGATTTGGCAGAGGAAACCTACTGGAAGGCGGTTCGGCAGCACACTGGGGAGTGCAAAGGGCATGTCAAAGCAAAACATATAAGATAATTAGGGGATTGGACACATTAGAGGCAGGAAACATGTTCCCAATGTTGGGGGAGTCCAGAACAAGGGGCCACAGTTTAAGAATAAGGGGTAGGCCATTTAGAACGGAGATGAGGAAGAACTTTTTCAGTCAGAGAGTGGTGAAGGTGTGGAATTCTCTGCCTCAGAAGGCAGTGGAGGCCAGTTCGTTGGATGCTTTCAAGAGAGAGCTGGATAGAGCTCTTAAGGATAGCGGAGTGAGGGGGTATGGGGAGAAGGCAGGAACGGGGTACTGATTGAGAGTGATCAGCCATGATCGCATTGAATGGCGGTGCTGGCTCGAAGGGCTGAATGGCCTACTCCTGCACCTATTGTCTATTGTCTATTAAAAATGAAGACATGGGCATCCACTACAACAAAGAGAATTTCCAGCCGTAATGTCCAACTGGAATCCAGCTCATGCAGCCGAGAGGGTGAGGTTGCTCGTATGCAACAGCCTCTCCACCTCTCCCATGCACAGGTTTATGCTATCGTCGTCTACGAGGGGTCACCACCAATGTATGCAACTTTCTATCTGTGGAGTTGGCATGCCTACTCTGGATGTCATCACTGCTTTAGCTCCACATTCATTGTGCATCCTCAAAATACCATCATTAATGAATCCTGCGCACTCACCAAGGTTAAAAGATTAGCATCACACATATTTTTGGCTGAAAGGTCCATTAAGTATCTTGCTTTAGCATTTTCAATGAGGAGCGATCCTGACCAGAGGCATCGCCGGCACTTTTTCTCCAGAGATTCTGGCTGGCCCGCTGAGTTACTCCAGCACTTTGCGTCTATCTTTAGCATTTTCAATAGGCCTTTCTATGCTAAAGAAAATCTAACACAACACTTCTGCAGATCACATTATCCAATTAAAAAAATAAATTAAACTGCTAATTGAAAGATACTTTCAAGTATATTACAGATTTGTTTATAGGTTGCAAGTCAAAAGATGGGGAATAAGTCATTGAATCATTACTTTAGCATTTGGGCAATATTGTAGTTTTGTCTGATAATCACTTGGTAATGCTGCCAATCACCGTACACAGAAGCTAAAGTTAATGAGCAATGTGATTGTGAATCGGTGGAACACAGAACATTATGGTATTATTTTCAAATGGATGCAAGATTCGGGCTAAATAGAATACTTGAACTTCAAATTCAAAACACTTAAACAAAACAAAATTTAACCCAAGACCTAAAATTGTTTGTACTAATTTTGTATTCTTTAACCACAATTCTAGACAAATATAGATGATCAACATATTTTTCATCTCAAATACATCTCCAGGATTGCAAATAATTACAGGGTTATTTTTTCTCTTACCAGCTTTATTAAATTTAGTTTTGTGTATTATTGTCATTTGTACAGAGGTACAGTAAAAGGCTTTAAGGGCCTGTCCCACTTAGGCGATTTTAAGGCGACTGCCGGCGACTAGGCTGTCGCCGAACGTTCGCCGGGGTGTGGCGGGCATGATCGTGAGGAGTCTTCCAAAGATCGTAGTGGATCTCGGCGCGTCGCCGAGAAAGTAAACGGTTTGAAATCTCTCGGCGACAGCTGGCTTGTCGCCAGGTATCGTTGCTTATTGCGGGCGCTGTCGCCTGCTGTCCCCAGGTTTGATAGGTTCTCTTAAGATACATTTAGAAGCACATAATATTAAAATAAGTAAAGTTATTTCAAAATACCATAAAATGCTTGTGTTTAACCAATTTATTTACCGTCAGGACATTTGACAGGTAGATTGGAGGCGACAGTTTGACGGTCAGGTAAGCGTGGGAATTTTCGCGATGTTTATGGCCTCAGCCATTACATTTAAAGTGGGCTCCAAACCCAGATATTCGACCCAGAAACCAGATATGCATCTCCCCTACATTTTCAAAGAATGCCCACACACTTTTCACAAAACTCCACTGAACCACTTTTAAAATTATTATTTTAAATACAGCTATTAGTAAACTGGAAGTAAATCCAGTTTATTCCTTGTTACAGTGAAGCTTGGTTTTTAAGTAACCCATACAAGGTGTTATAGTTCAAAACTCTCAAGTACTTACCGACTTCTAAGTGATTTCAGCGAAAACCAAGACGCCGGAGAAGCATTGACAGCGTGGGGATTTTCGCGATGTTTCAGAAGACGCTGTAATCTCGACCTGACTCGGCATTGTCGTGGTCATTGTCGTCGGATAAAAGAAAAATTCGGCGATCTGCTACGACTTAGACAGTCGCCGGCAGTCGCCAAAAGGATCGCCTAAGTGGGACAGGCCCTTTAGTTTGTTATCCAATCAAAGAAAAGACCATATGTGATTATAATCAAGCCACCCACAGTGTACAGACAAAAAGCAACATTTCCCAGAAGACTGGGCAGCTGAATGTAAGGGTTTTGCTGAAATTCTCTCAGTATCCATGTGCATCCAAATTGAAAGCAATCGTCAGCCATTACTGTGGAGACTACAGCAACAGACTCCAAACAACACAAGAGAAATTTGCCCACGTCTTCCCATCAAGGAGCATGACCCCAAAATGTTCACAAAACACAAGCTGTGGGGTGGTCCAGGCCCAGAGGACATGCACACTGTGAAATTGGGGTGAACTTCCAGAGTTTGGTTAGCATAGTTGATAAGCCATTCACTCCTAGTCAAAATGAGAGCTAGCAAAGCAAAGGTGTGTTTGTTGCTTTGACATCAGCTGAGGGCATCCAGAAAAGCAAACCCAGCAGCCCGTTTTTCTTTGAAGCCCTATGTAGATGTATCATAGACCTTTGTTTAAAGTGTTGGCTTTAAACTAGCGTGTTTTTCCCTTTAAAACGGTGTCATTTAAGAACAGTGCAGAAACAATCCTGAAAATAATGACATTTTTTATTAAATAAAGACATAATTCCATCACATAATTTGATTCTAATATTTCAGGGAATGTGTAATTGAACGCAAGCATTAGTTTAATAAATGAGTTATGGACAAGGTTGGTTGACTGTTCTCCTTTTGAGTTGTTGATGGATTTGATGTACTAGTAATATTTTGGTTGTTAATAAGTGTTTACAACATCACAAGAGCATTAATTAAACAGGTGCTGCTTAAAATATTTTTAAGTGATCTTCGATATGAAGGACAGTATCAGAAATGACATGCTGAAATTCAGATACTTTTTCCAACATTTTGGCTGCTCATCACATTGTTCCCGCAAGATGGTCTGTGGTTTTCCTGCATCCAAACCCAAAAATGGGCTGGGTGAGCCGCCAACTGAAGCACCGTGACTGAAACACTCCAAAGCTTTGACAGCCACCCCTAGTTTTGCAACTGGTCAAAGCTGTACGAATCACATTCCGTATCTCGAGAACCACCTCTCAGCGAGGGAAGATGTCAAGAGGGGAAAATTCACCATCACCTCCAGTGGACCAACATGGCCTTCTGCTAACTGAGGGGAACATATCTGAAGACCAAAACCTGCAACCCTGACCCAGTGCCACAATCAGTACAACAGGCCTAAGGCCAAGTCAACACTCTACATTTTTAACAGCTCTGAGCTTGAAGGGTACAAGATGGTGTCAGAAATATGGTGACTCTTGTGTACTGCCTCAGTGCAATTTATTATTCCTACACTACTTGAATATCATTGTGCTTGCGTGTCGTGTGATTTTAACTGAACAGTATGCAAAACATTCACTGTACCTATGTGACGATGAAGTACCATTGATTGAATTCATGGTATGCCAAGACGTTGTCATCTCTGCCCTCTGATATACTTGAGACAACCTACTGCAGGCACTTCAAAGCACTGGTATCAAACCACAATAGAAACATAGAAACATAGAAAATAGGTGCAGGAGTAGGCCATTCGGCCCTTCGAGCCTGCACCGCCATTCAATATGATCATGGTTGATCATCCAGCTCAGTAGCCTGTACCTGCCTTCTCTCCATACCCCTTGATCCCTTTAGCAAAAAGGGCCACATCTAACTCCCTCTTAAATATAGCCGATGAACTGGCCTCAACTACCTTCTGTGGCAGAGAATTCCACAGACTCACCACTCTCTGTGTGAAGAAATTTTTTCTCATCTCGGTCCTAAAAGACTTCCCCCTTATCCTTAAGCTGTGACCCCTGGTTCTGAACTCCCCCAACATCGGGAACAATCTTCCCGCAACTAGCCTCTCCAACCCCTTAAGAATTTTATATGTTTCTATAAGATCCCCCCTCAGTCTTCTAAATTCCAGCGAGTACAAGCCAGTCTTTCCTCATATGAAAGTCCCGCCATCCCAGGGATCAATCTGGTGAACCTTCTCTGTACTCCCTCTAAGGCAAGAACGTCTTTCCTCAGGTTAGGAGACCAAAACTGCACACAATACTCCAGGTGCGGTCTCACCAAGGCCCTGTACAACTGCAGCAGAACCTCCCTGCTCCTAAACTCAAATCCTCTTGCTATGAATGCCAACATACCATTCGCTTTCTTCACTGCCTGCTGCACCTGCATGCTTGCTTTCAATGACTGGTGCACCATGACACCCAGGTCACATTGCATCTCCCCTTCTCCCAATCGGTCACCATTCAGGTAATACTCTGCTTTCCTGTTCTTGCCGCCAAAGTGGATAACCTCACATTTATCCACATTATATTGCATCTGCCATGCATTTGCCCACTCGCCTAATCTATCCAAGCACCCTGCAGCCTCCTAGCATCCTCCTCGCAGCTAACACTGCCACCCAGCTTCGTGTCATCCGCAAACTTAGAGATGTTGCATTCAATTCCCTCGTCCAAATCATTAATATACACTGTAAATAACTGGGGTCCCAGCACTGAGCCTTGCGGTACCCCACTAGTCCCTTCACAAAATAATCCAAACCCCGTCTCCCTTCAAACTGATAATCAGATAAACATTGAGGATCTTGGGGAAAACCAAAAGTGTTCTGAAGAAGGGTTCTGACCCAAAATGTCACATGTTCTTTTTCTTCAGAGATGCTGCCTGTCCCATTGAGTTACTCCAGCATTTTGTGTCTATCTTCAGTATAAACCAGTATCTGCAGTTCCTTCCTACACACTCAGTGCCTTCAGGAGTAGACTGCAAGCTGCCCAGTTGGCTCTTCTGTCAGTGGAGGAAACGTGGCCTGTGCATACCACAAATCCAGTGCCAATAAACCAGGTCAGACGGGAGGACATTCTTAGCAACTTATTTTTCAATAACAGAAGTAACCAGTACAGTCAGTGCTGGAGATAGACACAGCTCTTTGACCTCCTCCAAAAAAAAGTGGTGATATCTCTACCTCCAGTTAGATCGTCTCAAAGCAAGGACCATGATCTCAAGTAGGAATCCACTGTTCGGCATCGAGGCAATTGAGAGAAGAAATGTCTTTGCTCGCCGAGCGAGTGGAATCTTCAGGGTTCTCTATTCAAGGGGGGATTGGAGGGTCTGTTGCTTATATGCGAAACCTAGAAAGGGAGCGTTTTATATATTAAAGGAAATCTCACATTAGCGAGGTGAATGGTCAGTCCTGATATTATTGAATACTCAGGCAGACACGAAGAACTGAATGGTGAGCTGCCACTTTTATTTCACGTCTCCTCATTAATCGTTGGAACCTTCCTGTGCATTGATTATGAAGTCTGATTTTCTGTTAATTAGCAGCCAAAGGCTTACTGTCCCCATGTCAGCAGAACTGGTTGAGAATCCTTCCTTTCAGGGGCGAGTGAAGTGGAAGATTTGCATCTCATTTGTGGAATTGCTTATGTTCCAACAATTACCAGGTGCATTCATGAATAAAACTCTACTAAAAGGTTACGTAGTCTGGGTTTGTGATGAATGCCACCTCTCCTTCGATTTTCCACACAGTGATGTATCAATCCTCCGGTTTGTTTCTCACCCGAGCCAAGTTGAAACGAGCATACAGAGTTTTAATTGGATAGATTAAATGGCAATTAAGGCAATTTATTTATTTTACCAACTATTTGTAATGTTCCCCAAGAATCCTCAGATGGGAGGCAGAGACTAATAAGAACACACATGTCCATTTTTATGAGAGCATTTAAAATTTATGCTCAAGGAATACAACATAATTGAATATAATTAGTGTCCATCATAATTTTTTGAAACAGACTGGAGGCATTCTGTCTGTGTATTAATAATTGTTGAACACAGTGGATTAATGGCGATTTGAGTATAGAATTTTTTTTTGACTGGAGACAAAGTAAGCTGTCATGAATTGCAAAGCAGACCTGACAGCTGAAACTATTCACAGGAACCGTGATAGTTGATGGAAACCCAGCAGGTTTATCCAAGTTTAAGTCAAGTCAAGTTTATTTGTCACATACATATACAAGATGTGCAATGAAATGAAAGTGGCAACACCTGCGGATTGTGCTAAACTACAAAACAGAATAGAAAAAAAAAAAATTAACACCAAAAATAAATTAATACAGTAAATTAAATTAGTCCCTGGTGATATGAGAGTTAACAGTCCTGATGGCCTGTGGGAAGAAACTCCGTCTCATCCTCTCTGTTTTCACAGCGTGACAGCGGAGGCGTTTGCCTGACCATAGCAGCTGGAACAGTCCGTTGCTGGGGTGGTAGGGGTCCCCCATAATGTTGCTGGCTCTGGATCTGCACCTCCTGATCTATAGGTCCTGCAGGGGGGCGAGTGTAGTTCCCATAGTGCGTTCAGCCAAATGCACTACTCTCCGCAGAGCCTTCCTGTCCTGGGCAGAGCTGTTCCCAAACCAGATTGTGATGTTCCCGGACAAGATGCTTTCTACAGCCCCAGAGTAGAAGCACTGAAGGATCCTCAGAGAGACTCTGAATTTCCTCAAATGTCTGAGGTGGTAAAGGCACTGCCTTTCCTTACTCACCAGTACGGCAATGTGTGTTGTCCATGTCAGATCCTCTGTGATGTGGACACCCAGGTATTTAAAGCTGCTCACCCTATCCACAGTAATCAACATTTAACTCCAGTGGCGTGTACGTCCTCGGATGTCGAGCCCTTCTAAAGTCTACAATCAGCTCCTTAGTTTTTGTGACATTCAAGAGGAGGCTCTTCAATCTGTCCAGGACACATTACTTAGTGCACCACAGTAACAATTCTCAGACAGTGGACCAAGCAACATGGGCATTGCACAATGCAGCAGTTGCAAAAGACACAAACGCTGGAATCACGGACCATGAGAGAAGAGCACAATTAAAGTTAAGCTGCTCCACGGAAGAGGATGCAGTGTGCCGGTATATCAGAAGAGGGTACATTTTGTGACAGCAGTCATAAATTTAGGATATGAAGAATCTCCCACCACACTCTCTACCTTTAAGCTACAAGACCTGAAGGCCTTGATGAAGGTATTTCCATCTTCTCCAATCACAGGCAAAGTGCCAAATGACTGGAAAGTAGCCAATGCTGTTACAAGGAACTGCAGATGCCGCTTTACAAAAAAAGATACAAAGTACCGGAGTAACTCAGTGGGTCAGGCAATATCTCTAGAGAACATGGATAGGTGACATTTCAGGTCAGAACCCTTTTTCGTCACACACACATATATATACAAATGACTTAGACATGAATATATACAAATGACTTAGACATTAATATATACAAATGACTTAGACATTAAGAAAATAACTGCAGATGCTGGTACAAATTGAAGGTGTTTATTCACAAAATGCTGGAGTAACTCAGCAGTTCAGGCAGCATGTCAGGAGAGAAGGAATAGGTAACGTTTCGGGTCAAGACCCTTCTTCAGTTCTTCAGTCTGAAGAAGGGTCTCGACCCGAAACGTCACCCATTCCTTCTCTCCTGAGATGCTGCCTGACCTGCTGAGTTACTGCAGCATTTTGTGAATAGACATGAATGTGGATGAGTTTGTTAGCATGTTTGCTGATGACACCAAGGTTGTCTTCCGATACATCTCCAGTTTTATTAACTCTCAAGACAATTGTAGGTTCTCCTCCATGTAAAAGATGCCAGTGGATTTGCTACTGCTTCTAATAACCACATAGGCAAACAAACCCATAAATAAAGTGCAAATGTTAGCTCACTAGTAGGCATATACACATAATTTGTCCAATATCCCTAAAACAAGTACAGAATCATTGTTTCTGCATTATTTTGTTTTTGTGAGTACGCTCACAAAATTAAACTTGCGATTAATAATGTCTCATTAGTCTGTAAATCTGTGCCGTGTCAGCAGATGAAAGAGGCAATAATATTTTAATAGGTTTAGCAAACGAAAATGAGGAAAGCCTACAATTCAATTTCCAGATTTATACATGGGAATGTAGGTTCAGTCTAAAGGGAACTAGTGGCATTTAATAAGAAGCACTTATTGAAGAAAACATCATTCCAAGTGATTCCACTGCACTGTAAAACTAGTTTGAACTTGGAGTGTTGCATAGTATAGAGCATTCTTAGAATAGCTTTGACTCACCAAATGGTGCGTTAATGGATACCAGTGCATGAGACAAAACCAGGAGTTGCTGCTTTACAGCGAATGCAGCGCCGGAGACTCAGGTTCGATCCTGACTACGGGCGCCGTCTGTATGGAGTTTGTACGTTCTCCCCGTGACCTGCGTGGGTTTTCTCCGAGATCTTCGGTTTCCTCCCACACTCCAAAGACGTACAGGTATGTAGGTTAATTGGCTGGGTAAATGTAAAAATTGTCCCTAGTGGGTGTAGGATAGTGTTAATGTGCGGGGATCGCTGGGCGGCACGGACTTGGTGGGCCGAGGGGGCCTGTTTCCGGCTGTGTATATATATGATATGATATGATATGATATGAATCTAAATGTTAGAACTCATCTAAAAAGTAAATGAAGTGGGAGTGGCGCCTAACGGCTGCGGGCTCTCTGGCAGTCTGTTGTCTTTTTTCCCTTTTGGTTGTGTGTTGGTGTTGGGGTGGGTTTTTTTGTTTTTGTTTCTGGCTGTGTATGTGTGGGGGTTGTGGGGGTGTGGGGGTGGTGGGGTGGGGGAAACCTTTTTTTTTTAAGGTCGGGGCGAGGCTCGGCCGCAGGGCCTTCCAACGCCCGGCGCGGCTCGGCCGCGGGACTTAACATCGCCTGGCGCGGCTCGGCCGCGGGACTTAACATCGCCGGGGGCGGCTCGGCCGCGGGGCCTTCCATCGCCCGGTGCGGCTTGGCCGCGGGGCCCTTCCATCGCCCGGTGCGGCTTGGCCGCGGGGCCCTTCAATCGCCCGGTACGGCCGCGGGACGTTTCAGCGCTCGGTGCGGCTCGGCCGCAGAGACTTCCATCCCCTTGCGGGGGCTGTGCGGGTCGGTCGCCTCGGTAAGGGTCGAGCTGTCTGTCCGTGGGCATAGGGGTAGAGAGGGGAAGTTTTGTTGCCTTCCATCACAGTGAGGGGGTGTTTGGAGTCACTGTGATGGATGTTTGTCTTGTGGGGTTTTTTTTGCGTGTTCTGTGACTACTGGAAAATGTAATTTTGTTCGGTATCTCGGTATCGAATGACAATAAAAGAATACAATACAATACAAAATTACTAGCAGGCAAAGTAAGATCTCAGGTGAAGTGTCTTTTAAAAAAAAAAACAGAACAGAATCAGAGCAGAGCTATATATTTAGGCAGTGTATCCCTACACAACGAATGTTGATTATGAATACATAGTTCAATGTAGCTAAACATTGAGTAATCCAGGCACCACATTGTAACAGTCCCAGCTCAAAGCTTGACTTGCACATGTGATGAAAACAAGGAACTGCAGATGGTGGTTTATACCAAAGATAGACAAAGTGCTGGAATAACTCAGCGGGTTAGGCAGCATCTCTGGAGAACGTGGATAGGTGACATCACCCAAGACATCACCCATCTTTTTCACCAGAGATGCTGCCTGACCCACTGAGTTAATCCAGCATTTTGTGGCTATCTCTTGCACATGGGATGATCACTCAAACTGGAGATGTTGTTTGTTTGAGTACAAGTGGAATGCAGTATTACATATCCCATCCCAATAAAAAATAGTCAAATAACAAGTACAACTACATAGAATAATGCTTTTTGCAGAAAAGAAGGAACACAGGAAAATCTGATACAGCAAGTCAGACTGTCAAATGGCACTCACATTGAAGAATTATCACTTCATGCAACAGATACTTTTTGACTGTGTATAATATAACTGTGGCTCACTTTCAAATTACATTATGAAGAAAGCATTATCACAGTGCCATCAATACATAAAACATGCAGTTAATGTTTTGACAGCATTACAGCTGAGTAATGGCTGGGATGTCTCAGTAAGCCAAAACCTTGGGCTTCTGGTGTGACCTTACTGCTATTACAGAATGTAAAATCATTCTAGTTTTTGCAACCATGGGTTATTTATCTTATTCCAAGCAGAAATCTTTTCATCCAAGATGTCATGACGCTTTGTGGCAGCGCTTTGTTTCAGAGCCATATTGATGAGAGGGTGCAAAACAAGAGTGTTTTGCAGCACCCATGAAGCAAGCAATTACCCCAAAGATTTTAGCTGATATCTTCTCCAGTACAATACAATACAATATATCTTTATTGTCATTGTACAGGGGTATAACGAGATTGGGAATGCGCCTCCCATACGATGCAATAAATGAATTGGCTAATCAGTATTAATTTAAACAACCCAATGAAACAAATTAGAACGTTTTAAAACAGAATAAAGTGCAAGTAGGTCTGTGCCGGTTCACTGTGCGATGTGACAAAGAAGCAAACTGAAATGATGTGCGTTACCAAAGCTTATGGTATATTCCACAATGTTAAACGGTTATTGTGACCCAGAAAAGGAGAGAACTGGATAGAATTGACAATAGAAGCAGAGAAAAATAAAAACCCTGCAATTGCTGCAAATCTGAAAATAGAAAATGTTGGAAACACTCAGCAGGTTAGGCAACTTCCGAGGAAAGAGGAACAGTTAATATTTTGGATCAGGCAACTTTTATCAATCCTGGATATGAAACATTAACTGTTGCTCTTTCAATTGAAGTACATGGTGAAAATATAGCAAAACATTTATTTTATGTGGTTGCAAACTAGAAACCTGTTGTCTATTGTTATCTATTAATTCACAAGTTAAATTTTGGACACATGGCAAGTTAGAATGGACTAATCTATTCTATTCCCCACATTTGATTTTTGAACCATCTGTAATTATTTCCTGGGTCCATTTCAATAGCCAAGTGATGTTCGTCAGTACTCTCAGGAGAGAAAAATCAAGTACAACTTGTGATGGATGTAGATTATTACACTCATAATCTTGGTTAGAATGTAATTGTCCAAATATTTCTTTAGGCTGCAGTAAAATTAGTCCCAAACAATAGATCACGTTCATCTGCACAATTTAAAAAAGTTAAAATGTATTGTTCCTTTTTTTGTCCCACTCCAGACAAAAACATAGGACGCGTTGCAGTATAAAATTGACTATGCTGCCTGTGTCTCCATCACCAACTGGAAGTATTCCTGCAAGCAAATAATATTCAAATAGGGTGATAATCTCCATTGAATGGCCTCAGAATGAACAGTATCTCCCCAGATTGCATTTTGTTTGAAAACATTTTGAAAGGGGTCAAAAAGAGCCACTCATTTATCGTTAAAAAGTCAATAGTAACAGTAAATTAACAGAGAAAGAAAGAGTGAAACTCATTTAAAGTTTATACAAAAGGTTTGTCGAAAAGTCAATATACTGCTATATATTTCAGCGAAATGTTGTCCATTCAAAATGAAGCATCAGATAACAATGTCCAATCAGTCTCATGTTTTTTTTATTTTTTAATGAAGATTTTTGCTCAACAAAAAATATACAGATTACAGAAGGACTTGCACCAGATCAAATTATATACAGATTATTAAATTTGTGGTTGGTGGTCCCCATATTGGACTTTATTAACCAAGGCTTCACATTACATGGCCATTGAAATATATTGCAATGCATTAACTTTTCCACAAACCCTTGAATAAACTTTAAATGAGGTTCAGTCTTTCCCTCCTCTGATAAATTACTGTCACTATTGACCATTTAACTTTTAATGAGCAGTCCTCTCACAGATCATCACAGCCTTGTTTATGCCCAGACGACCCTGGAGATAACGGCCTCTGCTCACAACATGCTGGCAATCATCCCAATCAATGAGTACCACAAGGTCAGACGATGCAGTGAACAACACAAATAACATTAGCTCAGAAGCTTCCATCGGCTCTCCTTAGGTTCTCTATCGGGCTCCAAGAAGAAACCAGTTCCATTGTATGACACCAGGGTAACCCAAAATCTCCTTCCAGGTTTTAAGAAAGGATATTCGGACTCTTTTGCACAGAGTCTTTCACTCAGAGTAAGGGAATTAAGAACCAGAGGACATGAGATTAAAATAGACAAAGATCAATAATCTTCGTGAAGCTTGAAGGAGGCAAGAAAAGGAACTTCAGATGCTGGTTCATACCGAAGATAGACACAAAATGCTGGAGTAACTCAGTGGGTCAGGCAGCATCTCTGTAGTTTAGATTTTGAACCGAGGTGCTCTGACATGAAACGTCACCTCTTCTTTATCTCCAGAGGTGAGCTACTCAAGCATGTTGTGTCTATGTTTGGTATAAACCAGCATGTGCAGTTCCTTCCTGCTCCACTGTGAAAGCTCCCCAAGGTATGCCTACGTTGAAGAAGTTCCCCTCTCCAACAGGAGTTCTGCAACACCCTCACTTACTGCACATCCTCTGATTCCTATAGGAAGAACAGTTCCATTCCATCTATTCCTTTTCTCGAGATGCTGCCTGACCTCAGTTACTCCAGCATTTTGTGTCTATCTAAGAGGCAAGAGAGGTTTTACAAAGATGTTGCCAGGACGAGGGCCTGAGCTAAAGGGAGAGGCTGGGCAGGCTTGGAGCGCAGGAGGATGAGGGGTGATTTTATACGTGTATAAGAAGTGTAAGAAAATAACTGCAGATGCTGGTACAAATCGAAGGTATTTATTCACAAAATGCTGGAGTAACTCAGCAGGTCAGGCAGCATCTCAGGAGAGAAGGAATGGGTGACTTTTCGGGTCGAGACCCTTCTTCAGACTGATACGTGTATAAGATCATGAGTGGAATAGATAAGGTGAAGCCTTTTACCCAGGGTCGGGGAATCAAGAGCCAGAGGGCATAGGTTTAAGGCTCCAGGGGAAATATTTTTTAGAAACCCGAGGGGGCAACTTTTTCCACAGAGGGTTGTGCATATATGGAACAAGCTGCCAGAAGACGTGGTTGAGGCAGGTACTATCACAACATTTAAAAAGGCACTTGGACAGGTACATGGAGAGGAAAGGTGCAGAGGGATATGGGTCAAACACAAGCAGGTGGGACCCTACACCTCACCTATCCATGTTCGCCAGAGATGCTGCTTGATCTGCTGAGTTACTCCAGCACTTTGCGTCTGTCCTTTGTAAACCAGCATCTGTGGTTCATCATTTCTACATAAATTAATGGGTAGTGTGCTTTGATCCCATGTAAATAATTGTGGGATCAAGTTGCACTCCAGATAGATGTAGCCTAAGCTGTCTTAACCTAGAAGATACAAGCTCAGCACCTGTCTCCATCATGAATGTAAGTGACGACATGACGGTGCTTTGAATTGTAAGTGTGCCATCCCTACATGTGGCCAACATTTATCCCTGGATCAGTATCGCTCAGGGAAAAAAATGGATTATCTGATCATGATCATTATTGCATTGGTGTTCGCTGAAGCTTTCTGTTGGCAAACCCATCTCCCGAGATTTGCGCCTGGCATCAGGGAAGAGAGAACTTCATTAGCTGCAAAGTGTTTGAACATGCAGAGATCATGAAAAGGTTTCGTATAATAAATATATAATTTTTTCTTCGTATAATCTTTGGTGAGATTAATTGCAATATTAACATTTCCCATAATAAGAGAGGCCCAATGAATTTGACATAGTGTGGGGAATTGTTCACAATTTTTCCTTACCTTGTAGTTTAAGTTTTGAGGTTAATCTGGTCATTAAACATTGTTTAGAGCTTTATCTCCACAACATGGGGAAAAAAATAAGTTTCAGAAAAAGACACACTGATTAAGTTCCAGTTGACAATTTTTCTCAGCTGCCGACATTTCTTAAATTGTAAGGTTTCAGATAAGTTGAAAGCATAACATCATTTGGCAGTCAACTTTCTATTGGCTGGGCTTGTGCAAGCCACGACACACTGGGAATTAAAGCTTTCTGATCAGATATGATCCACCCTAACTGATACCTATATTCCATTTCTTTCAAAATTATTATCCTCCCAAAATTAAAAGCCACATTAGACTTTAGCTGCAGCACAGATATATAATGATTCAGAGCACGTTTGCTGCCAGCAAGAAATGAACAGAATCCTTAAGTTCATGTACTGTAAAGAACAGCCATTAACAGAAAACGTGCTGGCAATAGGTAGCATTCCTTTGTCAGCCACTTTATTCATTTGATCACATTTCATCTGCGTTCCCAATTTATGTAATTAATAGCGAGAGATTGTCAAGGGATTGCTAATTCTTTTGGTTTCCTAGTCAAACATTCCGTAAGCTGCTCATGACAATTTACTTAACCTGCTTGTTTTTGCGACTAGTTGAAATTCATGGGCAAAAAATGCAGAAATAAAGGTGTGAAATAAAATTTCAGGATATCAGTGATGCCAAAACCACCTAGAATATATCCTGCAAATTCCAATCAAATTGCATTTCTAATATGTTCTAAGTATTTCTCTTTTGGGTTTTATATCATTATTATTTTCTGTGATAGAGGAAGTTTTTACAGCGATATAGAATGAGGCTACCATTTGGCCCATCAAGCAATGCTCACTTGCCAAACATAGACTCAGCAACTGTTTCGCCAAATACGCGTTTGATCTGCCAAGGCCTATTTGATCTCGCGGTTGCTAACTATTTTAACTCCTCGTCCCAATTCTGATATTTCTGTCCTTGACTTCCTCTGCTGTCAGAGTGAGGCCACAAGCAAACCAGGGGAACAGCACCTCATATTCCTCTTGGGCAGCTTACAATCCAATGGTATCAATGTTGAAATCTCCAATTTTAGGTGCAATTAACCTACCACCCCTTCTGCCTGCATTCCTGCCACAAGCTTCACAATTTGTATCTCTTCAGTCCCTTTGTATCACACCTAGTCTTTTCATCTCTGGACTTAGTTCAACCATCTGCCTATCAAACCCACCCCTCATCTGTATCCACCTATTACTTGCCGGGCTTTGCTCTGCCCCTCCTCTCTTCCAGCTTTATCTCCCCACCACAATCAGTCTGAAAAAGGATCCCAACCAAAAACAGCACCTATTGTGTTCTTCAAAGACATTGCCTGACCAGCCGAGTCACTCCAACACTTTGTATCTTTTTTGTTAAACAGCATCCTTGTTCCCAATTTCAGAATAATCTACTTCCTCTCCCTGCAACCCATTCTCTCTCATTTGCCCATCAATTCCACCCGATTTTCCTCACACACATCCCCATTAAGAGTATTTTACATTTCATTAAGACCAATTAACCAACCAGCTAGGTTGTTGGATGTGGAAGGAAACTGAAGTACCTAAAGGAGGATGTGCAAACTCCACACAGACAGCACCTCGAGGTCAAGGATTAAACCGGGTCGCAAACACCACTGCTATTGAGTATCTCCTCTGTGGATCCTGCAGGCCGAGAATAACAAATATACTCCTCTGGTGTAGGTACAGGTTCCACTATGAACATGCCATGTTCTTAGCAGTGAGTTCATCATGCTAGATCTGTTTTTCGACAGGTCAGGAACCAGAGCTATTTACAGCAAGTTGTTGCTGCAAACACAGCTCTCAATAAAGGTGAATGATTAGGATAAAAGCAAGAATAACTCCAGAACAGATTATATCATGCCTGAGATGTGAAGATCAACATCAACCAATCCACCGAATGATTTAGGTGATCTGAGACGACATTTGGAAATGCAGTAGAGAAATAGTTGTCATGTGCAACTACCGACCCAAGTAGAGATAAAATATCCATGCCAAATTTTGTCCTATTATAGAACAATATTGCTTCAGCCACAATGTTTGTGCCAAACGTGATACCTAGTTAACCTGATCTTATTTGCCTGTACATAATCGATATTCTCCTGTTCCTTGAAAGCCTTTTAAACGCCTCTGCCAAATCTGCCTCCACCACCATTCCTGGCAGTGTGTTCCAGGTCCCCGTTCTCTAAAATTAAACTTCACATCTCCATTAAACGTTCCCCCTCTCACCTTATAACTATGTCCTCTAGTGTTGAACATTTCCACTCTGAGTAAAATGTTCTGACCGTCTATCTGATCTATGCTTCTCAAATATTTATATACTTCTATCATTTCCCCTTAACTTCCGACATTCCAGAGAAAACAATCCAAGTTTATCCAACCTCTCCTTGTAGCTGAAACCCTCTAATCCAGACAGCATTCTGGCAACATGGATCTTTTTAAATTGAGAATTTTGGACATTGATAAACAAATTCTACCTCAATGATTCTGTTGACAAAAAAGTTCAACCTCTAAAAGGGTAACTTATAAACAATTGGCTCAGTGTTAGAATGACATTTCCATTCAACTCACTTATAGAAAGTCTGCACTCGGACAACGTTATTTACAAATTAAAGGCAACACAAAATTACTTAATCCACATGTATATTTGTTATAATTAGAAAAACCAGCAGCCAAAGATTACAATGTGCCAAGTTCCCAGATGCAGCAAAATGAAAGGGATCCATTCTGAGACGTCTGTTTTGTGCATTTGTTCGGGCAAGTTACACTGTGCAATCGATTGCATCTGGGTAGAGAGAAAATTAGGATGGGATCTCATCATCTGAAACAAGCTACAACAACCTACCACCTAGTCGACGTCAAGCTACGGCAAGCTACTGAAAACCGTCGACTCAATCGTCGCAAGTAGAACGTCCACCTACGACCGTACCTACAACAACCTACCACCACAGAGGGGACAACCTACGACAACCGAAGTCAACCTACGTCCACCTGCTACAAGCTACGACCCTGAAGACTGAAGACAACTGAAGACAATTCATATTTCACCAACTTTCCCTATAAAAGGGGGTGTACAGCAGGGTTTCCAATCACTCTGCATCATGACTATTTGAAAGTGATGCCATGAGAAACTACTCTGAAATACAATAACTTCATACATCAATTTTTTGTCAAAATGTCATGAATTTCCTTTATTGATATTCAAACAACTTTTTTTAAAAGGTTGATAAGAACATACAGCAGCGCATACAAAAATATTGTAATAAACTTCAATAAACTTCAAAATTCAAATTTTAAACAGAATATAAGTGCAAAAACATACAAAACCTAACATAATTTATGGACACATTACACGGATGGATGATCAGATCAAGTCCGCACTTGGAATTCGCCAAAGTCAGCACCGGCGACAACCTACGTCACCTTGCGCCAACCTGGCGACAACCTACGACAGCGCCCATGTCAGGAGACGTCAAGCTGTGCTCAATGGCGTCAAACCAGCGGTTGACAAAAATGTTTAAGCCTTCGCAAAATCCAGCGGTGACCAGAAAATTGCTACGTCTCTTTGGAGACTACTCACGACCATGCTACTTGCGAACGTGTGGCGACAGCCTAGTCGCCTGTAGTCGCCTAAAAAAAAAAAATCGCTGAACTGGGAGAGGGGGTTAACACTCTCAATGTAAAAAAGCTTGTGCCGCACATTTCCTTTAAACATGCCCCTCTGACCTTAAAACTATGCCCTCTAGTGTTGGAAAGAAAACTGCAGATGCTGGTTTAAATCGAAGGTAGACACAAAATGCTGGAGTAACTCAGCAGGTGAGGCAGCATCTCTGGAGAGAAGGAATGGGTTGCGTTTCGGGTCGAGACCCTCCTTCAGACCGATGTCGGGGAGGGGGCGGGACAAAGATAGGATACAGTAGGACGAGTGGGAGAACTGGGAGGGGGAGGGGAAAGAGAGGGGCAGAGGAACTATCTGAAGTTAGAGAAGTCAATGTTCATACCGCTGGGGTGTAGACTGCCCAAGCGAAACATGAGATGCTGTTCCTCCAATTTACACTGGGCCTCACTATGACAATGGAGGAGACCCAGGACAGAAAGGTCTGATTGGGAATGGGAGGGGGTGTTGAAGTGCTGAGCCACCAGGAGATCAGCCTTTACTTTAGACGAGATACAGTGCGTCAGCCCACCGAGTCTGTGCCAACAAACGTTCATGCTGTACACTAGCACTATCCTACACATTAGGAACAATTTATAATTTTTACCAAAGCCAATTAAGCTGCACGTCTTTGGAATGTGGGAGGTAACTGGAGCACCCGGAGAAAACCCATGCAGTCACAGGGAGAACGCACAAACTCTGCACAGGCAGCACCCAGTCAGGATCGAACCTGGGTCCGTGACGCTGGAAGGGACCAAATCTACCCCTGCGCCACCGTGCCACCCCTGAAAATGGAAAATGCAGAAGGAAGATGAGCATCACAGCAAAACCGAGATTTTCCATAATGCTAATTCCATGATGCTAGATAATCCCATTTTTAAGTCTCTCTTATAAACAAGAGAGACCACTGAACTAAAACCTGCTCAATATTTAGAATTTACATAACTATCTATACTTAAATTGAGAGACTAAACATAAATCAAGAGAAATAAATGATACGGAATGCAAAACCCTACTTAATCCTAGAAATTATATTTCCTAAACATGTAGCAGTTACGCACCAATAATCACTTTATTAAATTTAGTTTCAAAAGAGTATTTGCTTTACAGAGACACATTAATTTTTGGAATGAATAATGATTATTTGCACTGAGATGCATTTCTTAGTGTTAGATGATGCTATTTATGTAAAATATGAGAAAAGTAATCACAAGAGGAAAATGAACATTGTTCAGTTAATGTTTTGGCTCATATATCATTTCTCTGGAGACAGATTAGTTGTAGTTCTTTAAAAAGCTGAATATCTCCAAAGGCAAAAGCATTGATAAAAGAGGATTCAGATTATCATAATCAGTAACAAATTTACCCCCTTCGACCAGGGGTAGAGGAAGGGATAAATTGTGATCACCGAGGATGCTGACAGTGTTGCCGATAATGATAATCTCTGGCCAAGGATCTGGGGAGTTAAGGTCAATAATGATTATTCAACAAACTCTAACGTTTTATGATAACATGAGACTTGAAGGGGAACCTAGAAGTGGTGGTGTTCCCATTGGTTTGCTGCATTTGTTCTCCTGGGTAAAGTCAGTGCTTTGTTCAGTTTAGAGATACAGCATGGAAACAGGCCTTGCAACCCACCGATCACCCTTTCACATTAGTTCAATGTTATCCCACTTCCTACATATTTGGGGCAATTTATAGAGGCCAATTCACCTACAAACCCACACATCTTTGGGATGTAGGGGGAAACCCATGTGGTCACAGGAGGAACGTGCAAATTCCACATGGAAAACACCCAAGGTCAGGTTTCTGGTGATGTGAGATAGCTACTCTATCAGCTGTGCCACCCTGTTTTGGAGATGATGCCAGTGTAGCATCTTAGATGGAAGACTTCAAATTCCAAGAATAACCTAGTAACATAACCTAATAACATGACCGACCTGCCCAAATCCCAAATAACATGGCTGTTAGACTTCGATAAAACAGGTTACATTTATGCAATCTCATCCTGGGCATCTCTCGGCAGCTAACGTGAATGGCTATTCCCGCTACTGCTTAAAATATTGACAAGATGCAGTGGAGAAATTAGCCCAAAAAAGCCTGTGATCCTTACCACAATAGGACATGGGGCAATAGGCACAGTTGGGGATCTGCAGATGGCAGTGTTCTCCCAAGTAACTCACCACCTTGACATGGAAGTGTATCATGGCTGCTTTTGCTTTACCATCACTGGATCCAAATACAGATTCTCCTTCATTGGTTTGTGGAGTACCTTCACCACTAGTTGAAAAAATCAAGCTTTCTCAAGGACTTTTGGGCATGGGTAATAAAGCTTAGCCCAGGCAATCTTCCCCCCAAGTGCTGTTAGTGAAATAATTATTTTTAGATATAGTTCCATGACACCTTTGATTAAGAAGTCATTATTTTTCCAACTTTAATCTAGGTTGTTCACGAACGTTGTTCGATTTCAATTTTATATACAGTAAGTGTCTCAGGTGTCTCAGTCCATTGGAATTATTCTCATTTCTGGTGACATTTTATACAACAAACTGATACCAAACATCTTTTAATATGTGACTGTGCAATCTACCCCAAACAGAGAGCATGACCCTGCAGTTTTGATTACTTAGTCAAATCGTCACCACTGTCTGATTTTAGATTTCTTTTTTTAATTGTCATATTCACTATTAATTTGATAGTAAATGCTGAGGCAAAGAAATTATTCATACACAATAAGTGCTGGGGCTCCAGGGATTATTGAGGAACAGAGGGACCATGGGGTAGGTCTAAGAATCCCTGCAGATGGCAGAATAGGTCAATAAAAGATGGATATGAAAACACACAGCATATTTGCATTGATCCTGCACAGAGTTATGGGATGACTTGGCTGCATCAACCAGTGACCACCCACACATTGACATTATCGAACACACACAAAGAACAACTTACATTTCTACCAAGCCAATTAACCCACAAACCTGTATGTCTTTAGAATGTGGGAGGAAACCGGAGAAAATCCATGCGGTCACAGAGAGAACTTACAAATTCTGTACAGACAGCACCCATAATCGGGATCGAACCCAGTGTTGTAAAGCAGCAACTCTACCACTGCGCCACCATGCTGCCCCTTTGCTGGTCACTGTATGGTTGTTTAGGACATAATTTCACTGAAGAGGATAATCACCTGGATATTACTTAGAATGGACCTTTTCTGTTGTTGAGTTGCACAGCACTGAAACAAGCCATTTGGTCCAACTCATCCACACCAACCAATAACCACCCTTCTATGTTAATCACATCACCCAGCACTTCATCCTAAGCCATTCATGCCAAAATACTCATCTAAACGCTTCTTAAATCCTGCTTCAGCCACCCTCTCAAGCAGTGCATTCCAGGTATTTACTGCTCTCAGGGCAAAGACCCCCCTCATATCCGCTCCAAATCTTTCCCCCTTACCCCAAATCCAGGTCCCTTAGTTTAATGCAGTTCTGATCAGAGGTAACAAAGCTTCATGCAGTCTAACCATATCTATAGCAATCAACTTCAATCAGATCACCTCTTAACCTTCTCCACTCCCACAGAAGGGAGAAAAGATCTACCTTCTCCACCCTCTCTTCTATAGTGAACGGTGTCCCAGCCAATATTGTGTTGAATACCTTCTGCATCGCCTCCATCTCCATCACATCCTTCATATACCTTGCTGATCAGATCTGCATGCAGTAATCCAGATGAAGTCTGACCAAGATTTTATAAAGTTGGACAAGAACCTCCTTGCTTCTGTGCTCAATGTCCTGACTAATGAAGGCTGGTCTCCTGTGTTTGGGCCCAACTATGGTATCTCCCCCTGCTGCCACTCTCAAAGATCAATGGATTTGTACACCAATATTACTCGGTTTATGCAATATTCCCCTGCCATTCATGATGCGTGTCTCAGCCTTATTTTGAATCCCATTGACTAATTCATGCTGGTTCCAACGTGATCTAACCTTCTGGAATAGCTTACCTGACAGTGCCCTTCCAAAGGCACGTTTGTCAAAGACATCGCTAAAACCCATGTAGACAATAGCCACCATTCTGCCCTCATCCATTCTATTGCTGGTCTCTTTAATAAAAAGTTCATAAAACATGATTTTCCCACATGTAAAACCATGTTGACTATTTTCTATGATAATTCTACTCCATATTCACTCCGTGCCATCCTTCTCTTGCACAAGGACATTTTTAAAACATTTTCTCTACTTGTTGTATTTCTGACTTTTTAAAATTGTATCGGTTTCTTTTCAGAGAGGGTTTTGCCCTTCTTTATTCATCCGTGGAGTCATTGCTCGCTAATCTGTAACAAGTGAACAAACTGGTTGTCACATTTCCTCTATTGCAGCAGCAAGTGCAAGCCAAAAATATTTCATTCCTCTTGAAAGACATTATAAATGCAACTGCCTTCTCCCCCGAATGTTAGTACAGGCGACTTCTGCTGCAAGACTGTGGTAGTCTGCATTCAAACACATCAGCATTTCAAAGATGATACATTCCTGCTTTGAGCATACCCATTACAACAATGATGCGATTATCTGTCCTCAGGCTCAACTCATTTTGCCTCCAAGTGACATTGTTAAACATTTTCCTCCTCTCCGCAGCACATGTTATTTTCACAGCAATTGGAGATGAGAGAAAAATATAAATCAGAGCAATACAGCACAAAAAACAAGCCCTTTGGCATAACAAGTCCATGACAACCAAGCACATACTTATACAAATCCAATTTTTTTTGCTCATGCCCACATTCCTTATCAATTCCCATAAGATACTGCCCTTCATCTACACTCTAGGGCAATTTACACTGGTCAACTTACCTTAACAACCCACATATCTTTGTGATAGGAGAGGAAACTAGAGCAAACCCAGGTGGTCACCTGGATGAAGTGCTTGTTAACACAGACGGCACTGAAGATCCAGATTGAACCAGAAAATCTGGAGCTGTGAGGCAGCAAATCTACCCACTGAACCATTCAAAATGGCGTACTATGGCGAGTCCGGAAACTTGTTGGTTGTAGAAGACTTTTATTGCAGCCGCAATATTCGAATACAGAGTTAAACAACAAGGTAAAGGACAACCATCAAAAACTTACTGTCTTCTTCGAAGACTTCGCCGAACTACTTATTTCGGGCGCCAAACGCGCACATGACATCGCTGGCCAATCAGCGATGTCGCTCCCTGGACCAATCCCCATGGTCGCGTTCACACGTGACCTCGCTGGCCAATCCGAGGGTTCGACGACCTGGACCATTCTCTATGGTCGCTACAGTACCCCGATTTTACCCTCAATGCCTCATGCCAAAATTCCAGAAATTTACTTATCTAAACACTGCATCAAAACATTACGAGTTACATTAAAATTACATTAAAACATTACATTAAGCACAGCGGAGGCAAGATAAAAGGAATTTGAATATCAAGTCCTCTATTGCAGAACATTAAAAACACATAATTAATAACGGTGGCATGGGTTTTATTAGTTCTGTACAGTCGTACTACTGCTAGAACTCTGCTGTGACCTCCAAATTGTTATCCCTCACTGGGCTTCCTGTGGAGCTTGCCAAGATGTCACCGTATTTAGGCAGATGAATCTGCCTCAGGTTAGATATAGTGGAAGGCCCACGACCCATGCAGATTGAAAGGACGCAGGAAAGAAAAATAAGTTGCATTATTTCCATATTCTGTGTTGTGTTTACTAGTTATAATTATTTAAATATTTAATCTTATTTAATATTTCTTTAAAAAGGACATTTCCGAATTTCAGACATTCAAATACAACTGACAAAACAGTGGGTGGGAGCTTGCTAGCTTTTTAAAGAAAAACAGCATGGAAACAGGCCCTTCAGCCCATCGAGTCCACGCTAACCACGAGCACTTGTGCACTAGCTCTAACCTACAGACTGCAGACAATTTACAGCAGCCAATTAACCTACAAACCTGCATGTCTTTGGAAAGTGGGATGAAACCAGAGAAAACCTACACGGTCACATGGAGAACGTATGAACTCCATACAGGCAGCACCTATAGTTAGGATTGAACATGGGTCTCTGGCACTGTAAGTCAGCAACTCTACTGCGGTGCCACTGTTCAGCCCTGCTGTCTATCAAAGGTCTCCAGAGGGCTTGGGGCAGGGCTTCAGGGCTGACCAGGACCTTACCATATAGTTCCAGGAGGAACAGTTTTTGGATTCTGGATCAGGAATATCAACCACATGAAAAACCCATGCCGATTTAAAAAAAATGCCTGAGCTACACATCAGATTTATTTTCTCTTTGTTGTATCAGCCTGATACAGGACAACTGAGGACATAGCTTTGAGGAAGCATCACTCACTTTGAAACGTGCTTTACTGATGGGCTGATCACGTGATCCTAGCTCCAAGGTCTCCAGGTTTCTCCGTCGCAGTCACTTGACCTTTCTTTCTATTGTTTGAAATGCCAGCATGTCACTTCAGTGGAGATACATCTAGCTGAAGCACATCCA
Source organism: Rhinoraja longicauda (assembly GCF_053455715.1). Lineage (NCBI taxonomy): Eukaryota > Metazoa > Chordata > Chondrichthyes > Rajiformes > Arhynchobatidae > Rhinoraja > Rhinoraja longicauda. The sequence continues at coordinate 14,128,127 of NC_135984.1, read as the reverse complement.
AGATGATTCGGCTTTGCAGAGCTGATGTTGCCTTCCAGAACGTTGTGTTCGGTAGCTGCCTGCATGGTCCCAATATTAACGAAGCTTCTCAAAACAGAAATAATTGGGAGCAATTTCCACACAGAACTGGCAGCTCAATTTCATCTGTTAGAATGAGTTCCAATAAGTCAGGTAAGTTTTTGAAGCAGCACTTCACTTCTTGACCAACGTTTCCAGTGTGCATTTTTAAAAAAAATTTAAACTGATACTTTCATGAAGTGTTAGTTGGGTTGTAGAAATTAGGGTCGTATTCCCTAGAAATCAAATATTTAAAGTTTAGTGGCAATCTTGTACAGTTTGAAGATACTGGGGATGACCAAGACGATGGATTGAGAGAATCTGTCTCCACTGAGTGGGGGTCATTACCTGAGATAGACTGGGCAATGCCTACCATTCTCAGTCGTCTTTCTTCTCTTCTGTTACTGTGCGTGCGAGTTGTCAAACCAGGCTGTGATGCAACCAGTCAGTACGCTCTCTACAGTACACCTACAGAAATTTTTTTTTTTTTTTTTTTATTTTTTTTTTTTTTTTTTGAAAAGCATATGTACAAATCGAAATAAGAAAAAACACATTTGTTACAAAGTTCTTACATAGCTTCAATTTTTAAATTTTTGAAGAGAGAAAGTAAAAATAAAAATATAAAACTATAAACTTGGGGAGAAAGAGAGTAAGAGGGTTAAAAAAAAAAAGAAAAAAGGATCTAACAATAAAAATTAACGGGAGTAGATCCGGGAGACAAAAACCACAGCTGTACATCCAACCCCCAACTCAAGTTTCAACTTTTTATTTAAATTTTTTTTTTTAAATTTTAGTCCTGTGCCAAGCCCATTTACTTTTCTAAAAATTCAATAAATGGAGACCATATTTTTAAAAATAACTCAGGTTTGTCGATTAAGGCAAACCTTATTTTTTCCAAATGCAGGGTCTCTGTCATTTCCATAGTCCACATTTTAATTGTGGGGGTTATTGGTTTTTTCCAAAATTTAAGTATTAGTTTTTTCGCAGTTATTAGACTGTAATCAAGAAAATGTACCTGACTTACTGTAAAATTTGTAGTATGTTCTGATAATCCTAATATAATTAATTTTGGGTCCATATCTAATTTTTTATTAATAACTTTAGAAACTATTTTAAAAATCTCCAACCAGAAGTTTTGCATTTTTATACAAGTTACGAAAATATGAGTTAAATTAGCTTCTTGAAATTGACATTTATCACACATAGGAGAGATACTAGGAAAAATCCTATTTAATTTCGTCTTCGAATAATGTAATCTATGTATTATTTTAAATTGTATTAGGGAATGTCTAGTATTCAATGAACATTGATGTATATGTTGTAAACTTTCATCCCATATATCTTGCATTATAACTTGATTCAATTCGTCCTCCCATGCTCGTCTATAAGATTCTGATGACGGAATGTCAATGTCAAGGAGAATATTGTAAATAAAAGATATTAATTTATTTGAGTTATAATGTCGATTCAGGCATACATCAAGTATTTCTGGACCTCTAAACTTATATTCTTGCATGTGTGATTTTACATAATCTCTAAGTTGTAAATATCTAAAATAATTATTAACATGTAATCCGTACTTCTGCTGTAACTCCTGAAACGAAAGAAAAGTTCCCTTATGATAAAGATCTCCCACCCTTTTGATTCCATAACTTTTCCATTGAGCAAAGCCTCTATCTAAGACAGACGGTTTAAAAGAAGGATTATTCGCAATAGGAAGGAAAACAGATAATTTACTCAATTTTAACGTAAGCTTTAATTGTTTCCAGGTACGGATAACACTATGTATAATGGAATTACCTCCATATGTTTTTTTATTTAAATTTATTGGAGCTAAGAGGATCGCACCAATATCGAATGGTAAACAATCCTCTTTCTCCATCTTTAACCAATCCGGTTGTTGATCAGAATCATCCAACCAGCAGGTTATATTTTTAATATTAACCGCCCAATAATAAAATAAAAAGTTAGGTAAAGCAATTCCTCCATTAATTTTAGACTTACATAAGTGTCTTTTATTTATTCTATGAGTCTTGTAGTCCCAAATAAAATTAGTAACAATTGAATCAATTTTAAAAAAAAACTTTTTTGGAAGGTAGATCGGAATTGCTTGAAATAAGTATAGTAGCTGTGGCAGAAAGATCATCTTTATAGCATTACTACGACCAACTAATGATATAGGAAGTGTTTTCCAAAATTGGATATTTCTGTGTAATTTAACAAGTAAAGGAGGAAAATTTGATTTAAATAAAGAAGTATATTTCCTAGTCACGTAAATTCCAAGATATTTAAACTTTTCATAGGCAATTTTGAAAGGAAATTGTTGAAGTATGGCCGGATTATGCTCCATTATTGGCATAATTTCACTTTTATACCAGTTAATTCTATAACCTGAAAATGAACCAAATTGAGTTATGAGATTTAATAAATTCGGAATGCTAATTTCTGGCTTTGTAATATATATTAATACATCATCCGCATATAAAGAAATTTTATTGGTTGTATGTTTAGTGTTGTAGCCATAAATATGTGAATTTGATCTAATACTCTCAGCAAGTGGTTCTATAATTAGGGCAAATAAAAGTGGTGATAGTGGACATCCTTGTCTACAACCCCTAGCTAAATGAAATTTAGATGACAGCATTTGATTAGTTAATATTCTAGCTGTTGGGGATGTATATAAAAGTTTCACCCATGCACAAAAATTTTCACCTAGTTGAAATTTTTCCATCACTGAGAAAAGATAAGGCCATTCTACTTGATCAAATGCTTTTTCAGCATCTAGCGAGATGATTGCTAAATCTTCATTTAATAGTCTATTTGAATAAATTATATTAAACAAGCGTCTCAAATTGAAAAATGAATATCGTTTGGCTATAAAGCCTGATTGATCGGGGTGTATCAATTTGTCTATAACTAGACTTAATCTCTGAGCTAAGATTTTCGCTAATATCTTCTGATCAGTATTTAAAAGAGCTATCGCCCTATACGAACCAGGGTCTTCAGAATCCTTATCTTTTTTAGGAATGAGGATTATTGTTGATTCAGTCAGAGTTTGTGGCAATCTCTGTTGTTTAAAGGCGTGACTATATACAGTTTGCAAACGTGGAGAGATCAAACCACTGAATTTTTTATAAAACTCATTATTTAAGCCATCAGGGCCAGGAGTCTTCCCATTTTTCATGGATTTAATAGTCTCTTCAACATCTTTCATAGTTATTTCTGCGCCCAGTAAATTTCTATCACTCACATTCAAACCAGGAAGGTTACATTCCTGCAAAAACTTTTGCATCTGCGCAGAAGTATCTGTTATTTTTGATGAATATAATGACTGATAAAATTGCAAAAATCTCTGATTAATATCCTTAGGTAGTTTAAGCAAATCTCCATTTTCTGATCTAATTTTATGAATTGTAGAATCATCTTCTAATTTACGGAGTTGACGTGCTAGCAATTTCTGTGGTTTATCTCCAAATTCAAAATGTTTTTGTTTAGTATATTGAAAAAGCCTTAAAATATGAGCTGAAAGGATATAATTTAACTTATATTTGAGAACTGCAATTTTATTATGTATTTCAATAGAGGGAGCGATGGCATTTGTTATGTCTAACTGTCTTATCTGACTTTCCAGGTCATTCTGTTCAGCTCGGTTCTTCTTGTTTTGAGACGCTTGAAAAGCAATAATACATCCTCTCACAAACGCTTTAAATGTTTCCCAAAGCAGGGACGCAGGTGTTTCAGGAAGGTCATTTGCGTTAAAAAAAATCTCAAATTGCGATTTAAGATAGTCATAACATGCTTTTTCATTTAAGATTTGCGGGTTAAATCTCCAATTAGTCTGTTTCCCCGTTGCTCCTTGGAGTTTTACCCTAAATGTTAAAGGGGCATGATCGGATATAATAATATTATGATATTTTGAATTATACGTATAAGGAATAAGTTTGGAGTCCACCAAGAAATAATCAATTCTTGAATAAGTTTTATGCACTGGTGAATAAAATGAATACTCTCGGCCTGAAGGATTATCAATCCTCCAAACATCTTTTATATTTGCATTATTTATATAAGAGTTTAATAATTCACACGACTTGGATTTTGTTTTCCTTTGAGTTGAAGATCTATCCAAATAAGGATCTAATGTACAATTTAAATCTCCTCCAATTATCAAATTATATTGTCCAAATTCTGGAATGGTATTAAATATTTTTTTTTTAAATAACGGATTATCAAAATTTGGTGCGTAGACATTCACCAATATCAATTTTGTAGAATATAGTTCTCCCACTAATATAACATATCTACCTTCAGTGTCGACTATAGAGGAAGTATTTATAAATGGTATACCCTTACGAATTAAAATAGCAACACCTCTTGATTTAAAGGGAAACGATGAGTGAAATACTTTATCAATCCATTTGCCTTTCAGTCTATTATGTGCTACATTTTTTAGATGAGTTTCCTGAAGGAACATTATGTCTGCATCAATAGATTTTAAATGTGAAAGTACTTTACCTCTTTTAATTGGTTCATTAACACCCTTGACATTCCAACTACAAAATGTAATACCTTTAACCCCTGTTTTCCTAATAGAATCTTGCATCTTAACCAATGAATGGTCTATAATAAAGCAAATGGTCTGGCACCCGGACTACAACATTTTTCTTGAATGAAGGGTGGATGATTTTTTGTACAGCGTAGAGTGCCTCCCGGAAATATCTCCCAAAAGTATATAATTTCTGAAAAAAAACATGATAATAAAAGTTAAATCTAAAAAAAAAATCAATATCTAAAAGGTTAAAAGAGTGCAGGAAAAAAGAAGAGACAACTAAAGCTACAACTACAATTAGTGCAGTTAGTGTTAGCCACCCTAAGGTGGCAAAAAATCTAAGGACTTCCGTAAGATGTAAAAAAAAATTAATACTAGCTCCGTTTGACACAGAAATTTGATCGAGTATTCGGTGGTATCCTAAATTTCCTCAGCCTGAAAGTCAGAACAATCATTGGATGCTTTCAAAGGGGCGGCACGGTGGCACAGCAGTAGAGTTGCTGCCTGACAGCGAATGCAGTGCCGATGACCCGGGTTCGAGCCAAGTCAAGTCAAGTCAAGTCAAGTCAAATTTATTTGTCACATACACATACTCGATGTGCAGTGAAATGAAAGTGGCAATGCCTGCGGGTTGTGCACAAAAATAATTACAGTTACAGCATATAAATAAAGTTAATAAGTTACTAAACATAGCACAAAAAGTGTCGACAAAAATTTAGTCTCTGGGGTTATCAAAGTTGACAGTCCTGATGGCCTGTGGGAAGAAGCTCCGTCTCATCCTCTCCGTTTTCACAGCGTGACAGCGGAGGCGTTTGCCTGACCGTAGCATCTGGAACAGTCCGTTACTGGGGTGGCAGGGGTCCCTCATGATCTTGCTTGCTCTGGATCTGCACCTCCTGATGTATAGGTCCTGCAGGGGGACGAGTGTAGTTCCCATGGTGCGTTCTGCCGAACGCACTATTCTCTGCAGGGCCATCCTGTCCTGGGCAGAGCTGTTCCCAAACCAGACTGTAATGTTGCCGGACAGGATGCTCTCTACAGCCCCAGAGTAGAAGCAATGGAGGATCCTCAGCGACACTCTGAATTTCCTCAGTTGTCTAAGGTGGTAAAGGCGCTGCTTAGCCTTATCCACCAGTGCGGCAATGTGCGTTGCCCACGTCAGATCCTCTGAGATGCGGACTCCCAAGTATTTGAAATTGCTCACCCTATCCACAATAGACCCATTTATCTCCAGTGGCGTGTACGTCCTTGGATGTTTAGCCCTTCTGAAGTCCACAATCAGCTCCTTTGTTTTAGTGACATTCAAGAGGAGGCTATTGTCCTGACACCAGAGTGCCAGATCAGCCACCTCCTCCCGGTAGGCCTTCTCATCGTTGTTGGAGATCCGGCCCACCACCACAGTGTCATCAGCAAACTTGATGATGGAGTTTGAGCTGAACCTGGCCCTACAGTCATGTGTGTACAGGGAGTACAGTAGGGGGCTAAGGACACAGCCCTGGGGGGATCCTATGTTCAGGGTGAGGGAGCTAGATGTGTGTTCCCCCATCCTGACCACTTGGGGCCTGGCAGTGAGAAAGTCCAGGACCCAGGCACACAGAGGGGTGCTAAGCCCCAGTTCCAGCAGCTTCTCAACCAGTCTGCTGGGGACTATTGTGTTGAATGCTGAACTAAAGTCAATGAACAGCATCCTCACATAGCCCCCCTGGCTGTCCAGATGAGAGAGAGCGGTGTGTAGAACCTGGGAGACCGCATCATCCGTGGACCTGTTCGGACGGTATGCGAACTGTAGTGGGTCCATGTTGCGAGGAAGGAGGGCGCAGATGTGCTTCTTGACTAGCCTCTCCAAGCATTTCATGACAACCGAGGTGAGGGCCACCGGTCGGTAGTCATTTAAACACGCTGGAGAGGCATTCTTTGGCACCGGTACAATGATGGATCTTTTGAAGCATGCAGGGACCACGGACTTTGCCAAGGAGAGGTTGAATATTGTGGTGAGCACTGGAGCAAGCTGAGTAGCACAAGACTTTAGTACTCGCCCAGATATACCATCTGGGCCTCCAGCTTTCCTCGTGTTCACACGCGTCAGTTTGTATGTTCTACCCGTGACCTGCGTGGGTTTTCTCAGAGATCTTCGGTTTCCTCCCACACTCCAAAGACGTACAGGTTTGTAGGTTAATTGGCTTGGGAAATGTAAAATTTGTCCCTAGTGGGTGTAGGATAGTGTTAATATGCAGGTAGGAAAGAAAACTGCAGATGCTGGTATAAATCGATGGTAGACACAAAATGCTGGAGTATTTCAGCGGGTCAGGCAGCATCTCTGGAGAGAAGGAATGGGTGATGTTTCGGGTCGAGACCCTTCTTCAGACCTGTTAATATGCGGGGATCACTGGTCAGCACAGACCCGGTGGGCCGAAGGACCCGTTTCCACGCTTTATCTCCAAATTAAACTAAACTAAATCTGAAAACATTTTAAGGAAGCCCTACTTGGTTGGGTGGGATTCATTGCTCACATTGGGGAAGCTGATTGCTCGCATATGGTGGCTAGTTATCCAGATAATAAACTACGGTCACTCGTAGGGAATAGACAATCTTCCACACCCACATCCTGTGGAAAACCACTAGGAGCCGTGACAGTTCCAGATGCAGCAGTGAGCTTTGAAAACTGTTTATTTTTACAGTCGAGATAAATTTGATACATTAATCTTTAAATGATATAAAAGTTGACCTTTAATGAAGTGTTATCTGTGAAATAAGATGAAGTGAAGGTTGAAGTGAACCTTCATTTTCACAAAGTTTGAATGTCAGCATTTTCTATGGCGAGATTTTAACATTACACACGTCAAAAATATACTCTGACAGTAACAATGACATAGAATAAACACAGTTCAAACAAAAAAATAATTGCATCCAGTTTAGTAATTCACGAATATTAAACATGAATATTGTTGTTAGTATTTGGAAGAGGAAGCTTGGGCTTTGTAACATTCCTCTTCAAATAATGAGGAAAAATTAAAATAAGCTACACATCGAAATAAAAGCAAGTTTTACCAAATGTGTATTTTCACTAAATCAGCCACAGAAACAAGCCAAATACTTAGACTTCAGTGAATCGTCAACAACTCCACAGCAAGGCTCAACATTTCAAATCCTTTTATATGCAAGGTGGATTTTAAAACTGCTATCAAAACCTATAATATGTATTACACACAACACTACAATTAAAAACTGAATCTCAACGGGACAGGCAGCATCTCTGGAGAGAAGGAATGGGAGCAGGAGCAACGAAGTTCACTTTGAAAATTCCTTGTATTTGCCCCTGGTTTACTAATTACACTCGATGCAGAATCTTTACGCCAACAATATTAGAGAGTAAACAATATTTCTTATAGCATTTTCTCCTTATTTTGTCACAAACTTAAAATCAGATTGTTTTAAAATAGATTTGAAATAATCTCAGTTATGTTTGTGCCTGACTTTGTAGGACATTAACCAAAAATTTAAAAAAAGGAATGGACTATCTTGGATTAGTTGTTTTTGCTTCAGGGAACCACAAGTGGTGGAATGTCTTGCCACTTATCAGTTTAGACAGCCTTCTTAGAAAGCATTTCCACAACTTACTGATATTAATCTTAATGTTTTTCAGCTGTTTATTGTTGCGACAATCCTTACTGCTTCAGCTACTGATCTTTCATTGTTGTGCTCATCATCCACTTGGAGTTGAACCGTTAGTATCAGCAGCAGGGATTTAAATTTGTTGTATTTGTTCATTTATCCCATTTCCTTTCGTTTAGATAAGAGTTAGATTATGTAACATTAGAGAAGGTGACAACTTTCCATAGACATCCCAATCCAGTGCTACAGTTATATTTCACACAGATTTATGCATTCCCCTGAATATTGCATAGTTTGCAACAGAATGCTTCTTTAGAATTCCTCTTTTGTTATTTCAGGAGCCTCACCGAAAGGCAAATCTTTCGTTTTGTAGCAGAAGTGCCAGGACTCAAATGCAATACATGATAGTTCAGTGTTGGTAAATGGCATCAAGTTTGGATTTAGAAATGCACATTTCCAGCACAAACATTGCACACCACTCTGAAAATATCACTCTTACCCGGTCCCAGTCACTAAACTGAACTCCAACTTCTGATCAAATTAGTCTCCCTGGAAGATTTTCCATTAACTTCCCCTGTCTGCAGCCCATTGAGGCAGCTTACTTTTTTTTGTCACCACCATCCTGTGCAACTCATAGTTCTCCTATTTATTCCAAAAATGCTGGAGTAACTCAGCAGGTCAGGCAGCATCTCGGGAGAGAAGGAATGGGTGACGTTTCGGGTCGAGACCCTTCTTCAGTCTGAAGAAGGGTCCAGTCTGAAGAAGGGTCTCGACCCGAAACGTCACCCATTCCTTCTCTCCCGAGATGCTGCCTGACCTGCTGAGTTACTCCAGCATTTTGTGAATAAATTGATTTGTACCAGCATCTGCAGTTATTTTCTTATGCTCACAGTTCTCCTACCCTGTTCTTCAAGGAGGCAGAGGAATTCCACATTTTAGAGTCCTACAAAGTAGGGAGCAAACACAGAAATGCTGCTGACTTGGTCCTTAACTAAATGACGTGACTGGAGTTCTGTTGAATTGGCACAAATTCCCAAAAACTGCAGAAAAACTGAACAGACTGCATTTGTTTCTTGTCAGTGCTAGCTGTGGTGCAGTGAGCAGCTCTTCTTTACACAAATACCACAGAGATACTAAGAGGATTCGGAGCATTTGACAAGATGTTACATTACCGAAGACATTGCATTTCAATGAAGACGAGATCTTGCTTATCCCTGGGATGGAAATGAAGCTGCCATGGAACATGCAACAGAGCTATCCCTGGTATCATGGTCAATATTTATCCCTCAAATCAACATTGCAAAAAAGATTACCTTACTGCTATCACAATGCTGTCTGAGACAGCCTTCTCTGTATTAACTTTAATTTATATGCTGTAACTGTAATTCTTTTTTTTGCACAATCCGCAGGCATTGCCACTTTCATTTCACTGCACATCGTGTATGTGACAAATAAACTTGACTTGACAAACAGGCTGCTATGTTACTTTACAACAGTGACTCTGCTGTACATGTTTACTTTGGGATATTCCAAAAGAAATGTGAAAGTACTATACGGTATTTTTTTTAATTATGAGAAAAATCACGTTAAATTATCGACTAGCCTGGTAGGTACTTTTAGTGACTGGGGACTCAAAATAAGCACTGCAGATTCAGTCTCAAATGATCAGAATCATCAAATCCTGTGTTCAAATCTTCAGCCCTCCAAAATCAGCAAAGGATCAGAGCATCACGCACCAGTGAAAACATTTCTCAACACTTTGCATACTTCCCGAGCCAAAAACACCTTAGAGTGTTGGAAGTGATGCTGGAACTCTGAACGTCTTGACAATCTCAGGCTAGCCAAACACCAAAGAACAGACGACAAAACGAAATCACAAAGAAACAAAAAGAACAAGGGATCTGTGTGACAAACCCCAATTTCAATGCAGAGTTGGAATAAAGACAGGGAAATGTATTGGGGCAATGATCATACCAGTAGCAATGCAATAGGAAAAGATAAAGCCTGCAGGAATATAATCAAAAATGTTGCTGCATATCATCTAACTCGTGTTTTGTTTTAAAGTTGGAGATGAAGGCATTTTTGTACAGAACCCAATCTTAATACTGAGCAAGTTTGCAAAGATGGCCTCACATCATTTCTGATGCCTGTGGCATGGAATTTGACAATGTAAAATGTGGGAGATGAGCCAACTTTACCTTGGAAATCGAAGTATTGGTACAAGTAAGAAACAGCAGATGATGCATCAAAAGCCTTTTTTTAATTAATTTGAATTCACCACAATTCATGCAAAAAGATGATTCTCCAAGTCAATACAGTGGAGTTCCAGAAGGAACAACTGTGAATTGAAGTTCAATTAATAAAGGTCGAGAGTTGAAACATCCAAAAACGCGTTACAAATGAACTCAACAATATGTATTGTTGTTGAACTCGACTGCATCTTGTTGAATAATGCAAACAGGGGAAAATAAGATGGACATGTGTTCTTCTACTATCACACAATACAGTGGAGTTGAGCTCTTAGTTCTTTATCATTACCATCAGATCCTTCGCATGCCCTTTACTAGATTAAAATGAGAAAATTAAAAACAAACATTTAAGTCTATTACAAATGTCCAGCAGCAAGTCCTGAACAATTCTTCCATCAAGGTTCTGCGGCTGCTCATAAACTATTTAAGCTTCGCTCTCATGGTTTATAATACCATCAGAATCTGTCAATTGAATTATTGCCTTGTAACTTACTGCCAGCTATCTATTATCCTTTATATAATTTCACTCCTGGTTGGGTTTTACAGATGGCACCTTAGTATAACAGCCAGCCATTACATAGAACAAATTACAGAATTTATATAAAATCAATGTTACACGACAACAAAGTAACAAGCTTGGTTTCAGTAGATGGTAGTGAAATTAGTTTGGCACTGCCCTCCCTACTCACATGGTGGCTATTAAGTCAGAAATTATGCCCATATGTTTATCTTATGATCAGAATGGCGAATAGTGTGCATTAGTGTCATTAGAGTAGAGATCGTTAATAGAACAACATGGACATTTTCCCAAAATTCCTCAAAAATTCTCGAGAGGTGTAAATTCGTCCCTAGTCATTAGAGTTAAATTGGCACCTTGACATTGCTCAACAACTGTAACGGCTAACATGCTGTTCAATTGACTTCAACTGTTTCTCAAAAAGGCTGCAGCTATTACCTCCAAGTTAGACTGAAGTTCCATCAGCCATCAAACATAAACATCTACTGACAAAGTGCTACATGGCATCTTTCAGATGCAACAGCAAATTTGCTTGCTCTCATGCGGTTACAAGAGATACAACTGGACTAATTTTGATAAAGAATAGGAAAGGGTTTCCTTCCTTTTAGCCAGTGTTAATCTTTCAATTATCCTCAAGTTTCTAAAATTTGTGATATCACGTTTCTGAAATTTGACCCCTTTGCCAATGTGATATACCAAAGGTAGACACAACGTGCTGGAGTAACTCAGCAGGTCAGGCAGCATCTTTGGAGAAAAGGGATGGGTGACCTGGTCCGAAGAAGGGTCCCGACCCAACACGTCTCAAAGGATGAGACCCATCCTTTTTCCTCAGATGTTGTCTGACAAACTGGGTTACTCCAGCATTTTGTCCCCTTTGTGAATGGCTACGTTTCCAGCATTTTAAAAATGTCTTGTCTTCAGAAGTATTTAATTGTTCATAGTGTTTTGAGATGTTCTGAATAGTATTTGAAAGGTACTAATTGAGCCCAAAAGAGAAATCAATGCAAGTGGTCAATGCTGGAATGAGATTTCTTATGAACCTTTGCTGAAAGCAGAAACACTCAAGAACACTAGCATTCCCAAATTAAATTTCTGAGCATTGTTCAAGATATCCTAGGTATAAACCATCAGAAATTTTGATTAGGAAAGAACTGCAGATGCTGGTTTAAATCAAAGGTAGGCACAAAATACTAGAGTAACTCAGCGGGACAGGCAGCATCTCTGGAGAGAAGGAATGTCTGAAGGGACTCAACCCAAAATGTCACCCATTCCTTCTCTCCAGAGATGCTGCCTGTTCTGCTGGGCTACTCCAGCATTTTGTGTCTTCCAGAAATTTTGATTAGTTCTGCTGAAGGTGAAGTTCTCCACCAGCTGGCCAGACCTGTATAATCACCTAAATAGACAATGATTACATTACCCAAGTATTAGTAAACCATTCCTGTTGTGCACAAAATGACTCGACTGCAATTATTCCCAGTGCAATCCAAAGTAATTCATGATGCGAAAAGCTTCATCAAAAGCATGAAAAGGAATCGTTTAAGTCTAAAAGTTTTCTCTTTCTTATAAAAGGCCTCGAGAAAATTAAAATGCCTTCACGTCTTCACCAAAATAAAATGCAGTCTTGTAAAACCAATGAAAAAATAATCTACTTTGCTGAGTGCACACACGGTCAACTAGTCTCAAGGCTCTATCAAAGGTACTTCATAAGAAAGTTAGCAAAAGCTGAAGCTTTCAATTGATGATAAATCATTGACCTGTAAAAGGACATTTGTACAGTGGCAAGATGCTGGACAAATGGGATGCAGTGATAATGTGCATATTGTTTTAACTAGCAGACTAGCAATGAGCTGCAAGCAACAGGGTTGGACAACAACCTTTTACTCCAATTATTAATGACCCGGGTAATGGAATTGATGGCCACATATCCAAATGTGCCACCAAAGATACAGGTAACATCTGTACAAGCAGTACAGATGAAAGATTACATTTGCACATATTAAATGATACCAAAATTAAATGGTACCTAAAGTAAATTAAATGATACTAAAATTACAACAAATGCAGCTCAATTTTGGGCATCCATTTTGGAACAAAGAAATTATAGAGATTTGAAAGAGTGGAAATGCAGTAAAACTTAGAAATCTACATGGAAACAATCAGCATGCAAACAAACATATCCAGAAGTTCAATGAAATATTACAATTTTAATGTTTTCAAGACTGGAAGCAAGATGTTCAATGGCATGTTGCAGTCATACAAAAATCTGACTAAGACCACATTTAAAACACGGTGTAGGAAAGAACTGGTTTAAATCAAAGGTAGACACAAAATACTGGAGTAACTCAGCGAGACAGGCAGCATCTCTGGAGAGAAGGAATGGGTGACGTTTCAGGTCGAAACCTTCGGACTGAAGAAGGGTCTCAACCCGAAACGTCACCCATTTAAAACACTATGTATCACTATTGAGGAAGAGTATACAGCCCTCAGGAAAGAGAGAGTCCACAATGAAACCTGCACTCCAATGGTTGAACTATGGGAGCATTATTTCCCTGTGTTGTGGTGACCGGTTGAGGAGAAATGATATGATGTATGGAGAGGAACAACTTCAGTGGGTTAGGTTCCAAGTTAACTGAAGTGGGGGCACTTCAAGAATGGGGAGTACAAGAAAATAACTGCAGATGCTGGTACAAATCGAAGGTATTTATTCACAAAATGCTGGAGTAACTCAACAGGTCAGGCAGCATCTCAGGAGAGAAGGAATGGGTGACGTTTCGGGTCAAGACCCTTCTTCAGACTGATGTCAGAGGGGGCGGGACAAAGGAAGGATATAGGTATATCCTTCCCAGATCTCCCTCTATCTTCCTGTCTCCACCTATATCCTTCCTTTGTCCCGCCCCCCTGACATCAGTCTGAAGAAGGGTCTCGACCCGAAACGTCACCCATTCCTTCTCTCCTGAGATGCTGCCTGACCTGCTGAGTTACTCCAGCATTTTGTGAATAAATACCTTCAAGAATGGGGAAATCTTTTGTCGAAATCTTATTATCTTCAACATCCTCTAGTGGATGAATGCAGAATTTTCTTTTAAAGCGGTCTTTGAATTAGTGCCGTTTTGATAACTAACAATGCAACCGAGCAATGATTTGAATATCTTTGGAAGTGTTGCACATTTTTATGGATTTCTTTCATCTGTAGTTTGGAGCAGCATGGTTTACTGAGAGGGAGCCAAGTTTCAATGATTTAGGCTTCTGTGTTTGCAAGATTTGTTTGTTGCATTGTGAGTTCAAGACAGGCAACTTTAAATTCTTTCCATTGTTAAATAAGTCATGGATTACACATATGAAAATAACACACCACTTTTTCAATGTAAATAATACCACACACGGAAAACGGTCATCCATTTTTCATTTACTGCATAGGACAAGGCATAAAAGTGAACTTTAAAATGTTGCTTGCTCTAACCAAAGCAATGGATAAAACATTTGAAGAGTTGATTTACCTAGCTGAGCAACATGAAAGCTCCACCCAGCTCCAAGATACAATGGTACAAGTTTAACAGCCAGAATTAACATCTAGATGAAACTGATACAACCACTGTGTCTGAAGAAGGGTCTCGACCCGAAACGTAACCCATTCCTTCTCTCCCGAGATGCTGCCTGACCTGCTGAGTTACTCCAGCATTTAGTGAATAAATACCTTCGATTTGTACCAGCATCTGCAGTTATTTTCTTATACTACTGTGGTAGATTCTTCAATGCCCATCTGGGCTCGTCATGAATGCCGTCAAGAGGTTAATGTTTAAATAAAGTCACTTTCTAGTGGGTCCTTGCTGAGCAAGGAGGAAAAAAAGACTTAAAATCAGACTTGCTCCCTAGTCCCACACCTCTCTGAATATCTGTGCCATTATCTCCAAACATACAACTTTTGTTTTGTTCCATGTATCTTTCTGGGAAATTAGCATAGATTTTCCTCTGGTCTATCCTTTCAAGGTAGGGCTGCCAAAACCACTTTACAATTCCTTTGCATCACTGTAGTCCTATAAGATTAAACTGTAGGTTCTGAACGATTCCTAGTTGATGTTCTTTTTCGTGCACTCCAACACTTTAGTTGGAATAATTTTCTATTTACAATAAGGCCAGGATTTGTGGTATTATGACAAGTTATAGAATTTGCTCTGTAAAATACTTTTCATATGTGGACTTTCTCCAGATTGGATCCCGCTTACATTAGTGGCAGCGATTATTGTCCTCTCAAATTATATTCCCTTGGAATTATTATATTGCTCTACAACTGCATCTACCTTACCCAACATACCCACTTTTCCTTACACTTGTCTCCAGTTCATTGGAACTACCAGTTTACCATTACCCGAAAACGAAGGCACAAGTGATGGTCATTTGTACGAAACTGAGAAATGGGCAATATAGACGGTACTAAAATGTACTGACAAAACTAAAATGTGCTAGATCAATGGTGTGAGAACGTGTGGGTGTAATTGATTAATTAAACCCAGACTTTTCATGACTGGAAAAAATGATCTTACCAAAGATGCCTCCATAATCTTAGATCTCGCTTCAATAATGCAACCATAACAGAAAGGGGTTCAGGCACGAGAAGGGTGGAGATCCAAACCTCATTAACTAGTTGTGTGACAGTATTGCTGTATATTCCAGATGAGCAAAGAACACAAACTGCACTGCACTGTTTAAAAGCATGTTTCAGTGCAGCCAGCAGGCTCAACATAATATGGAAGAGGGATTTGGCTTCAACCTGATTAAAAGGGAATGCTCCCAAGTCATGCCAAAGAATACATCATCGGGGGGGGACGACTTTTTTTTCAATCTCTTACCTCGACTGAGATGTGATTTTTTTCCGAATCGTATCTCCGTGCCCACTGCAGCCTAACAGCGAGGAGTTGGTGGCCTTTCCTGGAGACCGGCCTGGTGCTTCATGTCATGGGTGCTGCGCAGACCTTAACATCGCGGAGCTTGCGATCCTTTGCCAAGGATCGACTGTGGAGAGCTCCAACTGCAGGGACTGTGGACTTTAACATCATGATGCCCGCAGTCTCTGGCAAGAAGAGGCCAACTCGGGAGCTCCATGCCGCGGAGAGTTTTCAACCGTCCCGACACAGGAGTTTCGATCACCCCGACGCGAGGGCTTCGGACCATCGGCTGCGGATGTTCAACAGCCCCGACCGCGGGTGAACAAAGAGGAAGACGAGTGAACCTTAATCCCTTCCATCACAATGCAGAATGTGGAATCCACTGTGGTGGATGTTTATGTTAACTTTTATTTTATGTGGCTGTGTGGCTTGTTGCTTTTCACTTAGTATGGCAACTCAAATTTCACTGTACCTTAATTGGTACATGTGAGAATAAATTGATCTTGAAGTCTTGAACCAACTAAGCCAATTTGTTCTAATATTGGTTTGCTTCACCAACAGTGGGAAAAGTTTCAGATCATGATAAGAATAATTATGAGGTTGACCACATATTGTAACCAAAATTCTGAAATGACCATACAGTGCTTTCAGAAGAGGTATTCAGTTCCTCCGCAGAGTGGCCCCATGAAAGTGGAGTCTGCATGAAAATAAGTGCACCGGATTGAATTTGCGAAGCAGCCACAAACAGTAGGGCCAGTTGAACGGGCAGTATGGACTTCTCCAACTTATTTTGGCCTTTGGTTCTTATGGTAAAATAAATGACATTGTAACCTGTTCCCAGCTGTCCACATCTTGTGGATTAGAGAGAAGTAAAAGGAATACAGATACATCGGAACATAACGTTGCAATAAAATAGGAAATTCAATTCCTGGTACAACCCAGGGCCGTTTTTACCGCATTATGGGCCCCCGGGAAAAGCAGTGTACTGGGGCCCCTACCGTTACTCTCCCCCACCCCCCTTTCCCTACCAGCCCCCCCCTGTCGTGCCGGCGAAAAGCACTTACCGAAAAGCACTTAGCGATGGACTTAGGGTGCTACATTGTTGCGAAAAGCACTTAGTGACCGAAAATGTTGCGAAAAAAGCACTTATTGAACCTACATTTTTAAAGTGGTATTTATTTATTGCAAGTCACTTAACATACACAGATCAGCATGGGGCCCCTATGCTCGTGGGCCCCCGGGCAAGTGCCCATCAGGCCCATGCGTTAAGACGGCCCTGGTACAACCAACTCCACAACAGAAAGCAGATAAAGCAAACTATTGCTGATATATACCTGCCCTGCATAGCAAGAGATAACTCCAAGGTGTAGCGATTTTTCTAAATCTGCCAATTATACCATATCACCAAATCAATTATTTATGGAGTTTTTTGAGTTATAGCATAAGATGTGTCCCAAATCAGACACTCGTTTTGCATCTTCACCATTATATAAATTCCACAATTTAGTTTGCTCAGTCACATTTTAACTACAGTATTACATATCCATCTCAAAATATTAATCATACGACTCGAGGCACAGAACCTCATCCACTCTGACCTGCTCTGTACAGCATCCAGCAGCAGCAGCTAATACATATTCTGTTATTGTTAATTAAAAACTGGGCAAGAAATTAGTGCAACAATTCCAGAACATTGCCTGTTGTTCATTCTGGTTTTTCCGCAGGGTCAAATGGAATATTAGAATTGGAGTGCAAATTATTATCTGTTAATCTGATGCGTCTGTATCAGATTACATATTGCACTGATAAATCATGTCTTGACAATCATCACAAGAAAAATTATTACAATCGTATAACTAATTGCTGAATATATCAACATTGTCTAATCAATTATCTCAATATGCAAGATTTCCAATTAATGAAACAATATTATGCTCCAAGGAAAATCATTTCACTTGTGATATGTGCAGTTGCAATATTTATTTCAATGCAAAAGATACACAAACGAACATCTCACTACATGGCCATTGTTAATTTTGAATAAACCAATTTGCATTCATACCTTGCTCTGTATCCATCTTCTTTTGTGACCATTGCAGTCACGAGGACAGGAATCACCTTCAGGTTCCAACCAAACCAATACTTGACTTTTGCAGACAGACAATGATTTTGGCATCTGGCCAAGCATGCACTCTTATCTGCACCTGTTTAAGATTAAGGCTAATTAACTTTAAATTAAAGCATTAAAGGATTACCCCTTAAGCACTGGCCAATCTAATTGGTGTGAACTAGCGAGCAAAACTAATATATAGTCATACAAAATTAAACACTTGCCATGTGACAACAGGAAGAAGGAATTGTCAATTTGACCGTAATTCAAGGTTGGTTAGAAATTAATCTCATTAATTGAACTTTAGATAAAGATAAATATTTGTTCATTGGTTTCTCAATATAGGGAATCATATTTAATATTTTAATTCCGTCATTTACAAATAAATGTGAGCACTGGAGAGTGAGTGGGTGAAAGATTAGCATGTCAATTAACATTTGGTTTGTGCACCTGACTTACCCTAGTTATCCATTGGAAATTCGTGCTACCTTATGCATGACATGATTGCTTACAGCTGGCTCACCAAGAGGGTGATCAAGAAGCAATTGAATTGCATCTATAGACATTGCTTCCACTCTCTGGATCATTCTCAACATTAAGTTGAGTGAGAATCCATGTATTGCATTCCTATACATTATTATCAGTCCTTTTTAATAGTCAAATTGTCTCTCGTGAAGAATAAAGATGTGTTTGCTCCTTCTCAACAGGAATCAATCTCACTCTTATTTAAAACATTTGACGCAGAATGAATTTGAATTTTGGGAGGAGTTTTATTCAGCAGGTCTACTACTCATAAGAACAAATACTCACTATAGTAAATTTAATGTTTTAGACCATAACACACAGAAGCAAAATTAGGCCGTTCAGCCAATTGAGTTATGGCTGATCTATTTTTTTCCCTTTCAACCCCATTCTCCTGCCTTCTGACTGTTGCCATTGATGCCCATACTAATCAAAAACTCAACAATCAAAACAATACCCAAAGACTGCAAGTGGCAATGATTCCACAGATTCGCCATGCTCTGGCTAAAGAAATTCCTCCTCATTTCCATTCTACAGGTATGTCCTTTTATTCTGAGGCTGTGCCCTCTGGTCCTGGACTCTCCAATTAAACATCCTCTGCACATCCACTCTATCCAGGCCTTTCATTATTCGGTAGGTTTCAATGATATCCTCCCTCATCTTTCTAAACATTTATCATCTAACCCAATGCTCTCTTTGGTGAAGAATAGTGGTACTCTTCAAACACCAGAAAAAGTACAACTGTAGTTATTGCCTTTAGTGTCCAGGAGAATATTTAGCAAGAAAAAAAAGCAATTATCCTTTAAAATGGATGGAGCAATAGTCCTGTCTATTGAAAGATATGAACATAAGGGTAATTGAATCCATAAAGACAATTAAAAAAGTTGCTGGAGCCTCCAGCCAAATATAATTACTTTTGATACCCTCTTCTTGTCTCAAGCAAGTTCTTGGATGAAAGGCGCCATCTTAGTTTTTCTGCACCTCGTCATCATTTGAGTCTGGGCAACTTCCTGGGAAACGACATTGTGGCGGCTCCCAAGGGTCAGGCCACTCCCACATGGAACCTTCCAGCACGGTGATGGACAGGTCCGGGGGCGGCTCCCAGCTGCAGAGATAATCCGGGGGCGGCTCCCAGCTACACAGATAAGTAACAAGGATTTTGGCGTGAGCCCAGTCTTCAGTCTCTCACTGGAGCAGAGAGTAGTGTGCTGTGCTCATTAAAGCCTCTACAGAATTTGCCTGGCTCCTCGCCTTCATTCCGGGCTTTCTCACTACAACATGATCTATTTAATTAGCAGATCCTAAACATAAAATTACTGTCTTAATCATACATAAATCTGAATTTTCTTTTCCAAGTCTGAATTCAATTAGTACTTTTGTAATAGAAACTGCAGATGAGGGGATATTTCTCCATGTTGCTTCAAATTCATCATAAAAATGAAACTGCTATTTATAATGGTATTGATTTGTTATTATGACCAGTACTATGATACAGTGAAATGTTTTTATTTCCGTGCAATCCAGTCAAATCATGCCATACATGAGTACAAACATTCACAAGTGGAGCAGTTAGTGTAAAGAGGAAAATAACCAGAGTGCACAACATAGTGGTACAGGGTCACAATGTTACAGAGAACATTGCTGGAGGAACTCAGTGGGTCAAATGTAGAAAGGTGCCAGTCCAAAGCACCATCTGTCTATTAATATGTTTGACATGCTGAGTTCTTGCAGCAGTTTGTTTTTTTATCCAAGATTCCAGCATCTGCAGTCTCATGTCTCTCCATAAAATTATCCGTTTAGTTGCATTCTCTTCATAAAATTTAACTGTATTCCGACAGTAATGAACTCAAAATGCTGTACAGCAAGAAACAGGGGCCTCAGCCATCCTGTCCATGCTGATCATCAACTGCCCATCTGCACTGATCCCATTTCATATCACTTGATCCATAGTCTTCTATGCCTTGGCAATTCAACTGCTCATAACAGTATAACAGTATAACAGAGCTTTATTTGTCGTTCGGTACCGAAGTACCGAACGAAACTACATAGCAGTCATAGAAAAAAAAAAGAACACAAGACACATAGCCCCAACACAAACGTCCATCACAGTGACTCCAAACACCCCCTCACTATGATGGAGGCAACAAAACTTCCACTCTCTTCCCCACGCCCACGGACAGACAGCTCGTCCCCGACCGACCCGCACAGTCCCCGCAAGGGGATGGAAGTCCCCCCGGCCGAATCGCACCGGGCGCTGAAACGTCTCGCGGCCGAGCCGGGCGATGAAAGGCCCTGCGACCAAGCCTTGCGCAGCTACGTCCCGTGGTCGAGCCGCACCAGCGATGTAAAGTCCCGCAGCCGAGCCGCACCAGCGATGAAAAGTCCCGCAGCCAAGCCGCACCGGGCGATGTAAAGTCCCGTGGTCGAGCCACACCGGGCGATGTTAAGTCCCGCAGCCGAGCCGCACCAGCGATGAAAAGTCCCGTGGTCGAGCCGCACCAGCGATGTAAAGTCCCGCAGCCGAGCCGCACCGGGCGATGTTAAGTCCCGCGGCTGAGCTGCACCGGGCACTGTTAAGTCCAGCAGCCAAGCCGCACCAGCGATGTAAAGTCCAGCGGCCGAGCCACACCGGGCGATGTTAGGCCCCGCAGCCGAGCCGCACCCCGCGCCGTGAGGAAGAGAAAAGTTTCCCCCACCCACACCACCACCCCCCACACATACACAACCAAAAAAAAAAAAAAAAACCATCCCAACACCGACACACAACAAAAAAAAAAGGAAAAAAGACGAACAGACTGCTAGCGAGCCGCTGCCGTTAGGCGCCGCCACTTCCGCCAGAGGTATGTAGTTGTGTAGTTCATCTAGATACTACATAAACATGGATACCTCCAGATACCTCTTAAATGGCTACATCTAAATACTTCTGAACTTCTTCCTGCTGGCTTTCTCTATCACCTTATCTGGGGCTTCAATTTCTATCACTGACTTCTAAGACTGAAACTGTACACCAGAATTCCAGTGGGAATCTAACTGCTAATTCTTGGTCAAAACTCCACTCAATTTCCATTTAGCTGCTTCACCTTCTTCTGTGAACCTGTAATGACGGTAACTTATTACCCACAGATCGCTCTGTGCTGTGTTATTATCACAGTCAAGGACAAAAATAAAATGGTGGAAATCTGAAATGAAGTCCATTTGAGTTCGATCCTGAACTTGAGCTGAACTGTGACCATGTGGGATTTCTAGGTTGCTCTGGTTTCCTATCACATCCCAAGGACGTGCTGATTTGTAAATTGGACTTTCTAAATTGCAATGTAATAAGAAGTGGATGGCAAATTGGGATAACATAAAGCGAGTGAAAATGGGTGATCAATGGTTGGCATGGATTCGGTTGGCCAAGGGTCCTGTTTCCATGCTGTATCTAAACTAAACATGATTTGTGATGTCTGGCCTGGCATAACATTCCTGCCTTCTCCCCGTAACCCCTTGACGCCCTTACTAATTAAGTTCACATCAAATAGTTTCTGACATTATCAATTAGGAGTTTAAATTTAATCTCGTAATTGCCAATCCAAGCATCTATCTTTTACATCAATGGGAACTTTAACAATGGTATTATCGATAAATTTTAAAGAATGTTAACAGAAATAGTGAACTCTTTTAATAACTGAACATTTCTATTTAGGCAATTCTGATCTGTTTTGCTATTTTTCCCACAAAATCATTTTTTCAGTCCTCCATGCCACACTATTATAATCTTTATTCAGCCTGAAATGTTAGCTGTTTCTCATTTCAGATGCTACCTGACCTGCTGAGTATTTCTCATATTTTCTGTTTTTATTTGTCATTACTTATCATCTTCACAGGATTTTTACATTTGCTGTCCAGCTATTTTATCAAAGAAATCAGCCCATCGCAAAAAAGCAGATATTTCACCTCATGTATCTGAGCAAACGACTGATGCTAACTTTAGGAACACCTGCAAGATCTATGATGCATAACATCTGGCCTGAGGCACTGTTCCGTCTGGCCTACTTCATTCCCACTGCTCCAAACTTTTTGGACGAGTGAGCATCCAAAAGTCCCAGCATGGTTACTTTTTGATGACCTTCATGATGGTCTCAATCTTAGATAACAACCAGTATAAGAAAATAACTGCAGATGCAGGTACAAATCGATTTATTCACAAAATGCTGGAGTAACTCAGCAGGTCAGGCAGCATCTCGGGAGAGAAGGAATGGGTGACGTTTCGGGTCGAGACCCTTCTTCAGTCTGAAGAAGGGTCTCGACCCGAAACGTCACCCATTCCTTCTCTCCCGAGATGCTGCCTGACCTGCTGAGTTACTCCAGCATTTTGTGAATAATTAGATAACAACCAGGTTCCCCAAGTCAGACCCTATTCAATGAAGTTCTGTAAAACTTTCACAACTATTTGACCCGTGTCCCCAGTTAGAACTTACTGTTGATAACATTCACAAATATTCAAAAAGAATTAAAAGAATTAAAAACTAAAGGTATAATTAGAATACCAGATTTTAAGAAAACTCAGTGAATTGAAATCATTTGGTATTTTAATTAACTCAGAAGATACAAATCATTTGAAACTTGCTCTTTCCCCCAGAGGTTTTATCATCCTTTGAAACAAATAAACTAGCCTTGGGCATAAGTTCTAAGATTTACCAGTTTAATTACTAAGAGTCACAGATTCATGAGATACACAACAGAAAAGTGTGCCCTTCGGCCCATCGAATCCACACCAACCATTAACTAATTCTATAATTAACCCATTTTTTCTTCTCTCTTTATTTGCTTCAATTCTCTCAATATTCTACCATTCATCTACACACTTGGGGCAATTAACAGTGGCCAATTAATTTACCAACCCACTTGACTATGGGGTGTGGAAGGAAATGAGAGCACCCGAAAAATGCCCATGCAGTTATGGGGAGAACATGGAAACTACACAGACAGCATCTGAGGTCACGATCAAACTAGGGTCTCTGGTGTTGTAAGGCTGTGAGGTCTCACTGTGATCAGAAGAGTTTCAGAGTGTCAACCTGGTTCTCTCCATGAAAAAAATTGTTTAGTTTCTCCTTTTGGAAAAAAAGGTAATGTATTAAGCTCACCAACTTATATGTTCAAAGATAGACACAAAAAGCTGGAGTAACTCAGCGGGACAGGCAGCATCTCTGGAGAGAAAGAATGGGTGACGTTACGAGTCGAGACCCTTCTTCAGACTGATGTCAGGGGAGTGGGCAGTACAAAGATAAAATGTAGTCGGGACAGTAAGACTGGTCGGATAACTGGGAAGGGGAGGGGATGGAGAGAGAGGGAAAGCAAGGGCTACTTGAAGTTAGAGAAGTCAATGTTCATACCGCTGGGGTGAAAGCTCTACACAAGCAAAATATGAAGTGCTCTTCCTCCAATTTGCGCTGGGCCTCAATCTGACAATGGAGGAGGACAATGTTCAAACAATATGTTCAAAGTATCCAATGCTCCACCATCATTCAATTGGGTTCCAGAGCTGCTTTTGCTATCCTTCTATTTAAATATATAAAAAATTGCCAATTGGAACCGGAGGTAAGAGTATATTTAAATTCCCAATGAGTACGCATCAATTTGTATCATGATAGTTAAGTTGTTTTCTCTTTACTTTTGGCTTATGACCTAAAAAAATGACATGGCAAAAAGGTGATTGTTTTATTTTGCAAGCTTAATCTTGTACAAATCAATTGCCATCACCTGAGGAAAACACACATTTGTTGAAACCTGTCAAATCTCTTACGAAACATGGAAAGATGAATCTTGTTCAGGTGAAATTATTGTTGTAAAGCTGGTGCAGTGAGTATTCTGGGCCCTTTTGAAATGGGTCAAGGTGCCAACATAACTCTGAGAATGTAATGTTTCTATCTTAATAGAAGTTGCAGCTGGCCTCTGACAGTACGTACTCAGTAATTCCTTCTAATGAAGGACTAAGCACAGGAAACAACGCTCCATCTGACCAAGTTAATCAATATCTTGGCTAAACATGACAGAAAAATAATCATCATAAAATGGAAGGGAATATTGAAATGAATTTCCAGATGTCTATAATAAGCAAGGCAGTGGTTTCCTAGATGACACAATTCACTATTCAAACATTTACTGATGTTAATTTTTCCCCCCTAACTTAACTTAATTCAAGGCATTTGTAGGATCCATGATATTGTGGATATATAGTGATGCCCAAATACCATAATTATCTTTAAGGCCCTTCCAGACACAATATCTAGTTGAGCATACAGGAACTGTAATGAGCAGACTACTATTTATCCAGGCCCAGGAGCAAACGCAACACACAAAGGGACAAGAAGCCATCTTTAGGTAATCAAATCTCAATTAATTCATCCTCATAATTTGAATTACAACTGTGAATATAAATAAACATTATTTTTATCGCGCTGAATAGATTATTATACCACTGTACATTAAAAACAAAATCACTAATGTCGAACCCTAGGCTAAATCAGGGAAATTTTCCGCACACCAACAAAACAACTTGCATTGTTGTTTAAGGCTATAGGCTGTCACACCAGTAATGAGGGAGTGGAGTTACACACAGTCAAAGACACTGCATCTAAAGGGAATCTTAATGGCAACTGAAACATAATGAAGGCTTCATCAAAAAGCTATGCAATAATCATGGAGAGGGTTTTAATATACATAATGGTACATGTAGCTTATAGATCCCGACCTATGTGCAGCCCATACATATGAACGAGCATTTGGGAGACCCGTGGAATGGAGTTGGTGTCATCTTCTGCCATGTGAGAAGTCCATTCACATCCACAATTCCGCTTGTGAACTGTTCGGGTCACAGGAGTGTAACCCTGCCATAACCCAGGGAAGACCTTTATACACCAAAAAAATCACACAAGCAAAGCTAGCCTAGATGAAGAATTTCTTACGAGTGTTTTGGAAATAACTTCTTAAGTCAGCACGTTCTAGAGCCAGCCAAAGTGTAGGCAAGCAAAATGATCTAGCAAATTCGTTTAAGTTGTTGAGGTCTTTAGTTGAGATGTAGTGGCAAATATTTAAGGTAATTATATATTCCAATGCCACAGCAAAAAAAATCAAAGAAGAGGAGCCACTACTGATAAATACAAACCTTAAACACAATGTAAAACTTAAAGGAAGAGAGATGACAGGTCAGAAAAATACAGAGTATATAAAAAAGCAACAAATAATCAAATAGGGAAAATCAGATAAGATAAAGCCATCCAGAAATACAAAAACAGACAGTATGAATTTCTAGAGATACTTTGAAAGGAGAATAGTGAACCATGCAAGCATTGGACTGAAAGAAAGATAATCTTCACAATCAATAATTGAAAGTAAGGCAATTAATTAAACAGGTATTTTCCACTTGTCTCCACAGTAGATGATGATCGTTATATACCATAAATAGCTGTAAATCAAGAATTAGAACGAAGGTAGGTACAAGGAAAATTTTCAATCACAAGGACAATGGATTCTTGGAGCTGTTGGGTGAAAGTATTTGGGTCCTAATGGATCTTCATTCTTAATATCAGGGTCCTAATCTTAATCAGATTCTTAATTTCGATATCAGGGTTTTTTTAAATGCCTTGAGATAACTGTTACACTAGTTTTGATTTTCCAAAATTCTCTGTATTTTGGGAAGATTTCATTCGATTGTAGAATAGCAAATATAATTTATTTAGTTAAAAAAGGATGCAATAAACAGTAAATAACTGTCCACTTAACTTCATATCCAACATAGGGAAAAAGTCAGAGACTATTACAAATGTGTTATAGCAGTGAATTTATTTTTAAAAATGGCAAGATAGTCAGGCAAAATCCACAAAGAGTCCTGACCTAAAAATGAAAGGTCTGGACCTGCACCTATTCATGTTCTCCAGAGATGCTGCCTGACCCGCTGAGTTACTCCAGCACTTTGTGTCATTTTCAGGCCAAGTCAATGTTGTTTTGTGGAAGAGGAATCATGAAATATATGGGAAATATGAGTTGTTTGTCTTGGCAGGTAATGTAAATGTTATTAGAATGATGAGAGAATGCAGAACAATAAGATGTTTTGGATGCAAAATCTCAGTGCTGGTCACACATTGCTAACATGTAGGTTCAGAAAATATTTAGGGAAGCCGATGGAGTATTGGTGTTTATTGTGAATGGAACTGAATTTTTTTACAAGTAGGGAGGTAGGTTATTCTATGGTATTCTAGGCGGCACGGTAGCGCAGCGGTAGAGTTGCTGCTTTACAGCGAATGCAGCGCCGGAGACTCAGGTTCGATCCTGACTACGGGTGCTGCACTGTAAGGAGTTTGTACGTTCTCCCCGTGACCTGCGTGGGTTTTCTCCGAGATCTTCGGTTTCCTCCCACACTCCAAAGACGTACAGGTATGTAGGTTAATTGGCTGGGTAAATGTAAAATGTAAAAATTGTCCCTAGTGGATGTAGGATAGTGTTAATGTACGGGGATCGCTGGGCGGCACGGACTTGGAGGGCCGAAAAGGCCTGTTTCCGGCTGTATATATATGATATATGATATATAATTCAGAGCATTGACTACTGTATTTGGAGTACTCTACTCAGAATTATTCTTATTTAAGGAGGGATGTTAATGCATTGGAAGCAGTTTGATGCAAGATTATGAGACTAATGCCTGATATAAGCAAATTGTCTTGCATGGAAAGATTGAACAGCCTAGCTTGTGCTTGCTGGAGTTTAGAAGTGTCGGAGAAATGTTTAATGAAACATATAAATTCTGAGAGCTCTTGGCAGGATGAATGTGGTGAAGGTGTTTCCTCTTGTGGGGCAATCTGGAACTAGAGGACATTGGTTAAAATTAAGGGGTCGCCATTCAAACAGGGATCAAATGATCATTTTTCCTTCTCTGAGGTTTATGTGTTTTTGGAATTCTCTTACTCAAGGGGCAATGGAAGCAGGGTCTTTGAATAATATTAAGGGAGATGTAAATGGATAATTACTAAGCAAGCTGGTAAAAGGTTACCATAGGTAGTTAGAAATGCAGATTTGAGGATACAATTAGATAGGCCATGATCTTAGTAAATGGTGGATAAGGTTTTGAAGGACTAAGTGCTCTACTGCTGGTCCTAATACCTTGTGGCTGACAAAATGCATATATGTGTGTGTGTGTGTGTGTGCGCATGCATTTCGTCAGCTACAGGGTACTTTGGAACATGATGAAAGAACTAAGTGCAACCAAGTATTCCTATTTTTATTTATTTGAAAGCAGCCCAAGTATGTCATGTCTGATATGTCTTTGAACAATTAAAATTAAAAGCTCTTTACATTTTCAATTAATTTAGCTTTAGATTTCAATAAAATGTTAAGATTTCTATCATGCTGCCAAGGTGCTTGACAAGTTAAAAATAAGATAGAAATGAAGACCTATATTAAACAGTAGAAGTCAGCAATTCATTTGGGGTGATTGTAAATTCTGGATGATGTGTGGGAATAGAGGTGGAGAAAGCTGGGAATGGAATACACTGCAACAATGATTCTGAAATGAAAACTGTTTTCAACATGGTTTTGTCTTACAGGAACAAAGGCTTGGCGCTATTGCTTGTAAAATAAAGAAGAAAATAATCAAAGTTGTTTTAAATTGCTTTAAAATGGAAGTGTTGCTTCCACAAACATATCCTCGATATAGAATAGATGAAAAAAGTACAGATTCAATTCCAAGTCTGTGCTGAGTTAACTGCCCTTCTTGAGTCCAATTGCTTTTGTTTCAATTGGATTCAGCGTCATCTCATCTGGTTGTGGAAAATTGATTGAAGTTCCCACTCAGCATCGGGCAATCCATCCAGACAAGCTCATTTGAGGATGCTCATGGATGATGCACATCACAAGAGCATTGCTGGCTGCAAGGGCACCATATTCCAAAGAAACAGTTACATCACCCGAGTCTTGTTTGATGGGAAGGCTGGTTTAATTTAGTTTAGAAATACAGCGTGGAAACAGGCCCTTCGGCCCGCCGAGTCCGCGCTGACCAGCGATCCCCACACATTAACACTATCCTACACACACTAAGGACAATTTACACATACGCCAAGCCAATTGACCTACATACCTGTACGTCTTTGGAGTGTGGGAGAAAACCGAAGATCTCGGAGAAAATCCACGCAGTCACGGGATGAACATACAAACGCCATCGAACCCGGGTCTCCAGTGCTGCAAGGGCTGTAAGGCAGCAACTAGACCGCTGAGTTGAGATAGGAAAAAAATGAGCAAGCAAAATGAAAGATGAAATTTTATAACAAAGCACTTTCTCAGAAGAAAACAAGAAAAATCTAAGTTTAACCAGCATAAAGTAACACTCACCCCATTATGTTCTGGTGTGGAGACACAAAGAACTGAAGATGCTGGATACCTGTGTAGAACACAAAGTGTTAGAGTAACTCAGCAGGTCAGGTAGCATCTCTGGAGGATATGGATTGGTAACTTTTTGGGTCGAGAACCTTTTAGAGACTCTGGGGTGAGCTAATTTCATGTAGGGAGTGCTGACAATTTCTAACCATAATAATATTAACAGAGCACTAGGAACCTCTGATGGCAAGATATTCCAACATGCAGTACTTATTTCACAAGCATCATTATGTTCTACACCCATATGTTTTGCTCATATGTTAAATATGAATATATCACATTGCTTTCTCTCTTCGAAAACAAATGTGTTGAACATTCTTCACATGAAAATACAGTCACCAAGATTCAATCTATTGATTGGGTTCCGAAATCAATTCTAACGTGACACAGTGGCGCAGCTGATAGAGTTGCTGCCTCAAAGTGCCAGAAACCTGGGTGCAATCCTGACCTCGGGTGCTCTCTGTGTGGATGTTGCATGTTCTTCCTATGACCGCATGGGTTTCCTTCAGGTGCTCCGGTTTCCTCCCACATCCGAATGATATGCAGGTTAATTGGTCTCCGCAAATTATCCCTAGTGTTTAAGGAGTGAATGAGAAAGTGGGATAACATAGAACTAGTATGAACGGGTAATCGATGATCGACGTGGATGTGGTGGGCTGAAGGGCCTGTTTCCATGCTGCCTCTCAATAAAAAAAAATCAACCTCCTCAGCTGGGTACTTGTTTCTGACATTGTATCTAATCCTTGGGTTAGGATTAACCCAAGGATTAGATACCCTTGGTACCCTTGGTATCTAAAGGTTGGGCAGAACTGGCAACTTCCTGGGTTAACTCATTGTTGTGTGGCTCTCAAACTGTTAATGCAAAACTGTTGATCTATGTAAATGATGAATATATCTTTGCAATTTCCTCCTATATTTTGTGCAGTTCTGGTCACCCCACTATAGGAATTATGTGAAGGCTTTGGAGAGGGTGAAGAAAGTGTTAGCGTAAATTTGATTAGGGTGTATTAGCCTTGAGAAGAAATTGAACAAACTTGGATTGATTTCTCTGCAGCATCGGAGGCTGAGAGGCATCATGAAAGAAGTATATTAAATGATGAGAGACACAGACAGGGTAGATACAGTCTTTTTCCCAAGGTGGATATGGCAGACATTAGACAGAACAGATTTAAGGTGAGGGGGGAAAATCTCAAAGGAGATTTGTGGTGTAAGTATTTTTACAGAGGGAATGTTAGGTGCCTGCCTTCCCATGGGAGGTGGTAGAAGCAGATACATTAGCATGTTTAAGAGGCATTTAGACGGATGAACAGGCAGAGCATAGAGGGATATAGACCACAAGCAAGCATATGAATTTAATTTAGATTGCCAAAATGGTCGGCGCAGACATGATGAGCAAAAGGGCCTGTTCCTGTGCTGTATTTTCTATGTTCAATGTTCCAACATCACCATCCAATCTTTAACCAACAGAGTCAGTGTACAGTGAGGTTCAGCACAGCTACTGGTAATGCCTGACAATGCTGTAGCACTGAATCTGCCCCCATGCTTTCAAAACCTTCCCAAACTAAATCTTCAGATCAATTGATTTTATTCTGATCTCATAGAAACCACACCAGCTCAAGATGCTTACTTATACTTACGGTGAAGTAATTACTTGCTGTACTCTTTAAATTTATCTTCACATTGTACACAAGTAGAGAACACAAAGCCCAGCTAAAACCTGAAAAGTTCTGATTGGGAGAAGATTAATACGCAAATGAAAAGTGCTTGCATGTGACAGATTTTGAAGAACTGGAATGTTCTTTGAAGGTTAATATCTTTTCACCTCATCATTTGGACTACAGACAGAGCATGGAGATTTATTTGTGCTGATGCACATAACATTATCCATTAAACTTTCCTTGTGAACCAGTATTCCGTTCAATTGATAATTTGCTAAACCAGGAACTGAAAATGTCTCTTCTTGAGATATACAATAATGGCTTATGAAAGGTTAATTAGCCTGTGGTGTGCTCTTAAATGCTCGCGCTCAGCAAGAGAACAAAACAACTTGCAGCCAAATGAGGAGGAAATTGAGACAGTTGAAGAAATGTGGTGCACACATCCTGAGTTGAACAGTTCCCTGCAGGATGTCACTTCCCCAAACAATGTTGACTTCAGGGAATCACAGAGAAAGTGAGGCTGCCTGGCACACCACAAAATCCTCTCTGACACCATCCTCATAGGCTGCAGGTTTATTGAGTAGCCATCTGATGGACTAAGACTGGTACGTCAACAGATTGACCCCATCATCTGGGAAGTGAAGGCAGATCAATTCCAATGTTATGCTGACATAAAAAGGTACAGTTACAACAAACGTGGAACCTGTTAACAGACTGTTTAAAGGGTGGCACAGTGGCATAGCGGTAGAGCTGTTGCCTTACAGTGCCAGAAAACCAGATTCAATCCTGACTGCGGGTGCTGTCTGTACAGAGTTTGAATGTTTTCCCTGTGACCGCTTAGGTTTTCTCCGGGAGCTCCGGTTTCCACCCACATTTCAAAGACGTACAGGTTTATAGGTTAATTAGCTTCAGTTAAAAAAAAAGTAAATTGCTCCTAATGTGCAGGATAGTATTAGTGTACGGGGTGATCACTGGTCGGCGCAGAGTCGGTGGGCCAAAGGGCCTGTTTCTACGCTGTACCGATAAAGTCTAAAGGTTTAAGAGACTGAGAAAAGAGCTGTGCACAAATATCTCAATACCAGGCCTAGACATTTATAAGACAAACACCACATTTGTACAGGATCTGTAACAATCTACGCAACAAAAACATCAATTTGAGCTCAGTCAACAATGCTGTAATTTGATTAGTTGTTCTCAGCACCCGAGGAGAATGTACAGGAAAGAACTGATCTTTCTCACTACGCCTCCTTAATTATTCACACACATTGGTAAATTCTCCAATTAACAATAATTGTACACTAGTTGAGGTACAGCCATATTTAATCCAGTGGACATCTTGGATGCTGCCTTCCATCAGTGCAGGATCTCAAATCCACAGCAATGCAGGGCATGCAAGTTAATCAGTTCAACTGTGCTTTGGTGGTGGACTGAAGCAGAAGGCAGAATGAGCCTGTTTTATTAACATTTGAAGGTAATAGAAGTAAATGAAATTTAATTTACTTTGACAGATGAGAGTGCGGATAATGACTTTAACAGAATAGCACCATTGCTGAGCAGACACAATCCACCTTAATATTCTCGCCTTTAAATTGCTGAGTTCAAAGCAAAGAGAGGAATCGGAGAAGCCATTTTCGCAGAGACATTAAAATAATAATTAAGTGGTACCGGGATCATCTGATCATTCAAACATGAAAGATGGGCTAATGTAACGTGAGAGGCATAATTACAAGGAGATTTTTCAGCAAAGTTGCTGCTTGCTTGAAGATAGCGTAAAATAGATGCAACATTGGTCCAAAAGAAAACTTTTCAATGTTCCAGAGGAACTGTTCTGTTGAACCACAACATATTAGCACTTTGTGACCAGCTGTGATTTGGGAATTAAAATCTGTGCATAACCTAATCCTTTATCTCAGCAGATTGTGTGATGTTTATCTCCATTTGCTCAGGTCATGACCACAGATGCCCATGAGAAATACCAATGGGTAAAACTGAGAACATTTTCCACCACTTTCTCTATCACAAATAAAAGCAGGAATTGGGAGGCCACCGCTTCTAAGTGCCCCTTTTTTACAGAGGAGTTTTAATTAGGTGCAATTAGCACAGAATCAGTACTTTTTTTACTCAGTATTCTGATTGTAAAGACTAACAAGAATGCTAATCTATGTTGAATGAAAAGCAATTGGGATTTTAACAGTGTACTAAAATGTAATATCGGCTGAACTAGTTTTCTTTCTCTGAAACTTAGTGTGGGTGGTTATAACTTCCAAAACATGACCATTTTCAAAATAATATGTTTTTGAAGAACATTTCTGTCATCTACTTTTATTCATTTACTCATTTCATCTACTTTTATTTATGAATGTCCAAACCTCCAGTGTTCTGCTCAAGATTTAAAACAATAAATACAAACAACATCTTGTTTTGCTCCCTGGTTTGTCGTCTGTGATTGTCTCCTGCATCAATTTAACAATTCACTATCTCTGATACCACAGATCCCCTTTAGTTACCATAGGATCAAAACCCAGGTCAGAATAAAGGAAACTGAAGTGCTCTCCAGTTGCCACTCAATACAATAGGCAGCCCATTATAGCTCTTCCTGACTACCTTTTAGTTTAGTTGAGTTTAGTTGAGTTTAGTTTAGTTTAGTTTAGTTTAATTTAGTTTAGTTCAGTTTAGAGATACAGCATGGAAACAGGCTCTTCGGCCCACTGAGTCCACACCGACCAGTGATCCTCATACGCAAACACTATCTTACACACACTAGGCACAATTTACAATTATACCATGCCAATTAACCCTCAAACTTGTACGTCTTTGGAGTGTGGGAGGAAACCACAGATCCCGAAGAAAACCCACGCAGGTCACGGGGAGAACGTACAAACTCTGTACAGACAGCGCCCATATTCAGGATCGGAGCCAGATACCTGACGCTGTAAGGCAGTAACTCAACCGCAGCGCCACCGTGCCGCACTTTTGTCGATATGGCAAGCAGCTTGCAAATGCTGACAAGATGTAAGATGAATATTGGGGTAAACACAAGGACTCAAAATTATTTTTAGAGTCAACCTTGCCAAAATTTATTTGAAGGTAGAGTTTTTGGTCAAAATGTATTGAAAAAACAAAAATCATAAATAACTTTCAGCGGTGTTTGGATGAGCAGTTAGTTTTTCCTAGATAATAAGCCTGAATCAGCAATAACACACAAATTAGGAAGAACTATAATATTTCATAAGCCCAATTTGCTAAATTGGACTATTAGATCTGAGCATCTAATTCACAAATAACCAAATTCAGCAAACTGCAAATTCGTCTACTAGGCAAACAGGAACATCATTAGAAAGCCAGATTAAATTGGTTCTATATCAAAAGTGATCCATAATGGCTGTAGAATATATCATGCATCTGTAACCATATTGTTTGCTCCATGAACGCAAATTGGTCAAAATTATAACTACTGGGCTTTTTTTCCCTCTTCATTCAATTATACCTTCATTATTGTTGATACATGTCTCGATGCTGCTGTTTACAGCACCATTTGTCCTCATAGCCCTGTTACTAGTAGAATGTTACCTTCAAAGCAACAACTAATGTTCATCTGAGGGTTTGCAATGCGTTCCCAATGGCAGGTCTCAAACAGAACGGGGACGAGGAGATCAGATGGAATAAAGAAAGAGAACTTCCCTTGTACTTCAGGTATGAAGCAGCCTTTAACCTCATCCAAAAACCATCTTCAGAATTATTTGCACCAGCAGTAGCACCGTGGGACAGCGGTAGAGTTGCTGCTTTTCAGCGCTGGAGACCAGGGTTTGATCCCGACTACGGGTGCCGTCTCTACGGAGTTTTTCTCCCTGTGACCGCATGGGTTTTCCCCAGGTGCTTTGGTTTCCTCCTACACTCCAAAGACGTATAGGTTTGTAGGTTAATTAGCTTTGGTAAAAAATGGAACTTTGACAGTGTGTAGGATAGTGCTAATGTATGGGGATCGCTGGTTGGCGCGGACTCAGTGGGTTGAAGGGCCTGCTTTTGTGCTGTATCTCTAAACTAAACTAAATAGTTCAACAAGGAACTTGTTTAAGAGTCACGTTGCCTCTTAAAGCTCAACCACAGAAATGTTGTTCCAACTGAGCCAGTTCTGTAAATATCAATTACTTAGCGGACTTATATAGCCAGATCCATCTAAGCAAGCACTGGGAAGCATTTGCCAAATCACTCATCAGTTTACCAGTGCATGAAACAATTGGAAAGAAAAATGTTTAGAGAGGTAGCACGTCATTCGTGGATTTAGTGATAACCAACCGATTGTTTGAATAATCAAATGCATCAGATTGATGTACACAGGATATTTACTGCAGCACCATTGAATCGTGAAATTGTTAGACAGGCAAAAATCAAACAACTAATCTCAGGCTCCCACTGTAGTTATCAGCATTGCCTTTAAAGTTACACTTCTCTCATAGTTTTTTTTGGGGGGATGAAGGCATTACTGGCAAGGTGAGCATTTATACCTGTTCCAT
Source organism: Rhinoraja longicauda (assembly GCF_053455715.1). Lineage (NCBI taxonomy): Eukaryota > Metazoa > Chordata > Chondrichthyes > Rajiformes > Arhynchobatidae > Rhinoraja > Rhinoraja longicauda. Next base: position 14,093,052 of record NC_135984.1, on the reverse strand, counting down.
ATGCCCTTGAGAAGGTGGAGGAGACCCATCCCCTTGAACCATTGCTGTCCTTTTGGTGAAGGCTTTCTCATTGTGCTAATAATACTTGAAAACACTGGAAAAACTCACCAGATTGGCCAGCACCTGTGGAAGGAGATAACATTTCAGGTTGAAGAACTTTGTCAGAAGGAAGAATCCCCGAGCTGAAACATTAATTCAGGTTTGCTTTCCACAGACCTGTCTGACCTGCTGGATGTTTCTGACATACTCTGTTTATATTTCACATTTCCAGCATCTGCAGTTTTTTGCTTTTATCCACTAGCGTGTTATATAACAAGCCCATTATTGTCTTAATTTTACATGATTCCTACAAATGAAATGGAGATATGAGAAAAAATCATGCATTTGTCAAACGTTATGATAAGGTGAAGTATCAAACTATTAGGCTGCCTTACATTGATGTGATAAAAAGGAAAAGCAGATGCTGGCTTATACCAAAGATAGACACAAAATGCTGGATTAACTCAGCGAGTCAGGCAGCAGCTTTGCAGAAAATTGATAGGTAACATTTTCGGTTAGGACCCTTCTTCAGACTGATCACATTATATTGATGTTCTTTGATTATACCTGATAATTTATTTATCAACTGCATCCTGAGATGTGGTAATCACATCTTTCCAAGCTCTCTGTTTTGTGCCATGTTGGAAGGGAAGAAGAAACTGTACCTCAAAATCACCTCAAAAGCTGCTAAAATCACTGCCTCTCAACTCCTGCTAACTGGCTTCAAACCTGACCTCCAGCGCCGTCTGTGTGGAGTTTACATGTTCTCGCTCCTGCAAGGGTTTCCTCCCACATCCCAACAATGTGTTGTTGATTGATTATTTGGCCACTGTAAATTGTCCCTAATGCAGGTGAGTGGTAGAATCTGGCTGGTGGCAGAGGTAGTTGATGGGAGTAAGGGGAGAATGAAATGGGTTGAATTGGGGCAGCATTAAATGGTATTTGACAGTCGGCGTGGATGCTGTGGGTTACAGGGCCTGTTTCCTCCTGTGTCATCTATGACTCTCTATGTCAGTGTTCAAACCCATTCAAAGTAACATTTGGCCTTATTTCCTGCTGATTGTTGTTAAAGTCTAAATACTGCCAAAATAACCAGCTATTACAAATAAAAAAGCACAACACTTTAAGAACTAATATAGGACATAGATTTAAGGTGAGGGGGGGAATTTAATAGGAACCTGTGGGGCAACTTTTTTTAAAACAAATGGAGATGGGTATATCGAATGAGCTGACGGAGGAGGTAGTTAAGGCACAATGTTTAAGAAAAAATTGGACTGGTATATGGATAATCTAGGTTGAGAGGAATATGGGCCAAACGTGGGCAGGCAGGACCAGTGTAGATGGGGATGTTGGTCGGCGTGGGCAAGTTGAGCTGATGGACCTGTTTCCATGCTGTATGACATTATGATTGTAATATTATAACAACTTATCCCACTCATCCATTGCACCCTCTGCACTTACTGATGGAGCTCAAATAATGAATCACTGAGCTTGCTCCATCCGGCAAAGTCAGCATCCCTCTCTGGTGCTCAAGTGGATTGCAAAGGCATAGTAATATCATCTCAATGTTGCCAGCATCAGTGACCAGTCCAACAATTAGCACTTAATAAGATTAGAAAGATCAGTCCTAGTATTTTATACTTTGTAAGTTTAAAGGGCATTTTAAGAAGCCTTAGAAAAATAATGAATAATGGAAAGAATGCATCCATACATCCAAAAAGACTTTGTCACTAAATGTTTTAGATTCAAAATTCTAAACTTCAATCTAAATCTGAAAGAAATTAATGTCTTGCAAGTTTAAATTTCCTTCATTGGCATCGACTGAAAGAATTGTGTTCACAAAGTACACAAACAATGTTTCTCCTGAAAATAGGAGAGTAATTTTTTATGGCGCAAAAAAAAACATAAAGGGGATTTGATCAAAATGGTATGATGGTGCTCTGAAACATATCACCATTGAACTGTGAACTTTTGCTCAGAATGATGAATTGGACAGAGAGGGGTTGGTTTGAAGCTCAATGAACCTTCTCTAATGGCCTGAAACACTTTGTGTTCAAGCAGTATCAAAGTTGCTGAGAGTAATATTATCTTGTAGGGCTGCACAATTCTGCTGCAACATATTCAATGCAAGATCCAAAAAACTGTACAGAATATTGATGACACATGGCACAAAACTGCTTAGCTTGGGATTTGTTTCATATTTACCTTGACTCGTTCACTTAATATTCTGAGACCCTGGAGAAAGCGCCATGGGAATATTAACGGAAACAAAATGTATCACTGTAATAGATAATACCAGAGATATAGCATTACGAATGAAAAAATTGCCATTTCAAAATCACAAAAAGACATGATGTATGGCAAATATATTTCAAATATGTAGGATACAATCACAGTTGAACCAAACCAAAACATATTGTTGGGATGAAACTATTAGCTCTGTAATGAATATGAAATGCTATGTGAAGAGAAAAGACAATCTAGAGAACGTGAAATGGATAAAAAGGCGAATCTATCATTATTTCGCTTCAACTCTGTAACCTTATGATATTTCTCCGTGAGATAGTGACTGACCATATTTGAACACCATTCTGTCATGAAAGTTCAAGCAGGTATACAAGCAAATATGTGAAATTAAATTGCAAAAATGTTAATGTGACTGTTAGCAACAATGAACAGTCCCCTGTCAGTCTTTTATATCAGGTGCTTTCTCTTGGAGTTTAGTCAATAGTCAATAGTCAATAGTCGTTTATTTGTTACATACACATAAATGTGTAGTAAAATGAAACATTACCCGCAGTTGAACAATAAGACCAATAAGATTAATCAATAAAAATGCAATAACACATACAATCACAACTAACACCAAACAAAAAGAAACATCCATCACAGTGAGTCTCCTCCAGTCCCTCCTCACTGTGATGGAAGGCCAGAATGTCTTTTTCTCTTCCCTGCCGTCTTGTCCCGCGGTCAGGCTGTTCGAGTTGCCACGTCGGGGTGGTCGGGGCTCCCGATATTGAAGCCCCCGCTGGGCGGTGAAAAAAAAATCCCGCGGCCTATTTCAGGCCGCGCCGGATGGTGAAAGGTCCGCGGCGGGCCGACCCAAGCCCCGCGATTCGGGGCGGGCGAACACGCTGCCTCTGCCGCTGCCGGAGCTCCCGATGTCGGCCCCCATCCAGGGGCCTGCGGGCTTCCGACGTCCACGCGGCCCGCGCCGGAGCCTCCGGAGACGAGTCGCAGCCGTTCCCGCAGCATTCGCAGGCAGCCAGCGCCGCAGGTGGTGAGTCCGGACCGCGGGCTCTGCGAACCAGAGCCCCAGGTGGTCCCAGGTGCATGGCCGGTGGTAGGCCGCAACGGGAACGGAGACACGGCACAGAACAAAGGTCGCGTCTCCGTTCTGGAGAGAGAATGTTACAGTTACAGTTTCAGTTCCCGTTCCCTCCCACACCCCCCCCCCCCCCCCCCCCAAAACATAACATACAACACTACATCATATTAACACTACAATTGAGACAAAAACAACAAAAAACACAAAAGACAGACGGACTGCAGGCAAGCCGCAGCTGCGACGGCAGCGCTGGCTCCTCCCTAGTAACCACACATTCCACGCTAGCTATATCTCTATCATGGCAAAGGATAAAATCTTAAAAGAACTTGTCTGCTAATCTAATGGCTCAAATATTTACTTCCTCTTCATGTTACATTACTTTATGCATTTTTTAAAATGTATGCATAACTAGTGGTTACAATTAAAACTGACAATGTGCTATCAAACTCTCCAGTGCATGGGTGATCGTGAACGGAGATTCCACAGCATTTCGAAGATCATGTTGGTTGTTATGTTGAGTATTAAAACATTAGCTGGCCTTTTAAAATTTAATCCAAGAACTATAACAATCCAAAGAAAATAATAATGCTAGAAATCTGAAATAAAACGGAAATCACTGGAAATATTCTGCAGGTCAGGCAGCATCTACACAGAGAGAAACAGGGTTAATATTTCAGATTGAAGAACTGGCTCTCATGATAAAAATGTCATTTATGAATTGAATTTGTATCAATTCTGCATGTTTAAATATTCCAACCAAATTCATTTTTCTTGAATAATCTGTAAAAGCGCCAGTACTCAATCCTATTCCCTTATTGGCCTGACTCTGGCTGATCCCAAAAAATAGATTTGTTGTGAAAAGTGGGTTAACAGAATATAAGAGATGGAAAAAGGCAAAGAAATGGATATAGAAACCCATGTCACAAAAATAAAATATATTCCAGATGATGGAATTCTGAAATACAAAGAGAAAATATAAAGAGGGGAACACTCAGTTCAGGCAGCATTTATAGTGAGTAAAACAGAATTAATGTTCCATTAGAAAAGTCACTGACTGCACAAATGTTGCCTGGATTGTGATTTTCAATATTACCTATTTCTTTATTATATTAATAGTTGTATCTATTTATTGCATTAAACCAGAAACTGGATATATTGTAAAAGGCACTAGTTTATTCAAACAGGCAAATTCTCAATTTCATTTTCCTTTCAATGTAAAATAGTAAAATCTCTACCAGCTCTTTAAGATACTTGATAAGAAAAGCAATGGAAATAAGCACATTGCTTTTTGTGCTCCTGTATTTCAATGACAGTGAACCACTGCTCTGGATCTCGTAGATGCAGCAAAACCTTCCTTCGGAAGGAAAAAAGAGGGCAGAGAATATACTTTAAAATCATTTTGCTACTAGGTTGTGCTGTGTGTTTTAGATTACAGGCAAGAGTACTCAAGTAGAAAGTCATCATATTAAACAAGTAGCTAGGTGCATTAAGTCCAGAAATAATTTTGTACATCAGGCAGTGACCAGTGGGGTACCGCAAGGTTCGGTGCTGGGACCCCAGCTATTTATGATATACATTAATGACTTAGACGAAGGGATTAAAAGTACCATTAGCAAATTTGCAGATGATACTAAGCTGGGGGGTAGTGTGAATTGTGAGGAAGATGCAATAAGGCTGCAGGGTGACTTGGACAGGTTGTGTGAGTGGGCGGATACATGGCAGATGCAGTTTAATGTAGATAAGTGTGAGGTTATTCACTTTGGAAGTAAGAATAGAAAGGCAGATTATTATCTGAATGGTGTCAAGTTAGGAGGAGGGGGAGTTCAACGAGATCTGGGTGTCCTAGTGCATCAGTCAATGAAAGGAAGCATGCAGGTACAGCAGGCAGTGAAGAAAGCCAATGGAATGTTGGCCTTCGTAACAAGAGGAGTTGAGTATAGGAGCAAAGAGGTCCTTCTACAGTTGTACCGGGCCCTGGTGAGACCGCACCTGGAGTACTGTGTGCAGTTTTGGTCTCCAAATTTGAGGAAGGATATTCTTGCTATGGAGGGCGTGCAGCGTAGGTTCACTAGGTTAATTCCAGGAATGGCGGGACTGTCGTATGTTGAAAGGCTGGAGCGATTGGACTTGTATACACTGGAATTTAGAAGGATGAGGGGGGATCTTATTGAAACATATAAGATAATTAGGGGATTGGACACATTAGAGGCAGGAAACATGTTCCCAATGTTGGGGGAGTCCAGAACAAGGGGCCACAGTTTAAGAATAAGGGGTAGGCCATTTAGAACGGAGATGAGGAAGAACTTTTTCAGTCAGAGAGTGGTGAAGGTGTGGAATTCTCTGCCTCAGAAGGCAGTGGAGGCCAGTTCGTTGGATGCTTTCAAGAGAGAGCTGGATAGAGCTCTTAAGGATAGCGGAGTGAGGGGGTATGGGGAGAAGGCAGGAACGGGGTACTGATTGAGAGTGATCAGCCATGATCGCATTGAATGGCGGTGCTGGCTCGAAGGGCTGAATGGCCTACTCCTGCACCTATTGTCTATTGTCTATTGTCTATTGTCTATTTGCAGCATTAATTAGGCACAATTTGGGAAAATAACAACCTGCGGAAGTCAGCCATTTGGTTCCTCAAGCCAAGTGATCAAGTGGTTTAGTTTTAGTTGTTTTTAGCTTAGATATACAGCGTGGAAACAGGCCCTTTGACCCATCGAGTCTGCATCAACCAGCGATCTCTGTACACTAACACTATCCTACACACACTAGGGACAATTTACAATTCTACCAAGCCAATTAGCCTGTGTCTTTGAAGTACGGGAGGAAATAGGAGCTCCCGGAGAAAAACCATTCAGGTCACGAGGAGAACTTTCAAACCACGTACAGACAGCTCCCATAGTCAGGATTAAACCCAGGTCTCTAGTGCTGCAAGACAGCAATTCCACCGCTGCACCACCGTGCAGGTCTACCGTTCCATAAGATCGCAGCTGATTCTTAGTTTCATTTCTCCTTTCCAGTGATCTTGGTATCCCTTGATTCCTTTAATGCTCAAAAGTGTGCTAATTTGAGTCTTGAATCTATACAAATAATTATTGATAATTCTGGACAAAGTCTATCAGTCAGAGTCCTGATCTTGAAACTCACCATAGCTATACTTTCCAGTCTATTTTATTGAATTTGTTTTTATTTTGGCTCAAATGAAACATTATATTTGCAAATCCACTTTCAATCCCACAAAGAATCTTATGATTTCTCAATGATTCTTTGGCTCTGTGACAATGGACAGTTTTCACAGTCAACTACCAAAGAGTGAGAGATGATAGAATTGTTGAGTCAGAGAAGGTAACCATTCAGCCCATTGAATCCCTGTTGGCTTCTATTCCCCTGCATTTATCCTATTCCCCTGCATTCTCCACAACGCCCTGGAACCATTCTCTCTCAAATGTCTGGCCAATCTCTGGATAAGTTTAATTGTAATTTCTGTGTCATGATTCATAAAGACTTCAGCAATACAAAGCAAAAGCTAAGAGAAATTACTCAAAATAGGTTAAAAAAAAACCAGCACAAGTTAAGATTTTTTTTTAAATGGGACTACATAGTGGTGTTTCAGAGACCCGGGTTCGATCCTGACTACAGAGTTCGTATGTTCTCCCTGTGACCGTGTGGGTTTTCTCTGGGTGCTCCAGTTTCCTCCCACACTCCGAAGACATACAGGTTTGTAGATTAATGTAGTAAAGTGTAAATTGTCCCTAGTGTGTAGAATAGTGCTAGTGTATGGAGTGATCGCTGGTTTGCACGGACTCGGTAGACCGAAAGTCTAAAGTTATAGTTTCCATGACGCAGGAAGCAACCCAAAATATAATCCTTTATCAGTTCATTTATTTTAATTCTGCAAACTTTGCAGGTGTAACAGAGTCCCAGGATGAGTAGTCAAGATCTTGACAGCTCCATTTCACTTCATTACAAGGATTGTCATTAATCTCTACAAGACTAAGTAGCTCCAATTAATTCTTACACTCTTTACATTTAGTAGTTTTAATTCTCAACAGAATTATGTACATTTCATGTATAATCCATTAAACAATTTCCCAGAAACATTTTAACATGTTTCGCAGAAGAAGCCACACATTAAGAGAAAACAAATCTAAAGGGAGACAGTGCTGTTGGGAAAGAAGTCAGCTTTCATTGTGCCCAAGAGCAAGAATGGATTCAGGAGCATTGTGCCTTCAAAAATTGGAACAGCCCCTTCTTCGCAAGTCATTAGAAGGAGACCAAAACTGACAGCAGGACTTTTCTGCATGCAACTATTGGGCCTGATGTCTATCTTGGATATCTTGTGGCGGTTGCATGAGGGTTGTTCCCTGGACTGTTCAGGGGAAAAAACACTCTCCTGAATGATCTTTTAAGCCAAAATGTTTGTGTGTGATGAAATGTCACCACAATCCATCCAATCAGTAGTGCTGAACTACTATCTACCTCTTTGGTACCTTCGGACTATCCTTAATTGGACTTTGCTGGCTTTGCTTTGCACTAAAAAAAAATCCCTTATCATCTATCTATACACTGCAAACGGATAGATTGTAACCATGTATTGTCTTTCTGCTGACTGGTTAGCACGCAAGAAAAAGCTTTTTGCTGTACTTCAGTACATATGACAATAAACTGGAATGAAACTGTCTGGAACCTAATTAAAATTTGTTGCAGTTTACATTGTTACTTCCATCTTTGGATCAGAACCAGTATCACTGCCTTTGCGTTAATGGTTTTGAGCCTCATTGTAGAAAGTTGAGCATAAATCTCAAGCAGATACCCCCCTCCACACCCCTTCCCTTCCCCTTCCCCTCTCCCCTCTTCCCCTCCCCCATACTGAAGAGGCCTGAAGTGCTTGAACCATCAGTCCTCAGAAGCGACAGTAAACTCAAGTTGTCATTGGGAAATAGAAAACATTGCCCATCGCGACCTGACAAAGAAAAATCATGACTAATATTTATCCTTGAACCAACATCACATTGCTGCTATGTATGGCTTGTTAAGTGCAAATTGTCCACTGCCTTTCCTACATTACACAGTGGTTTTGCTCCTTTAGTGAGTCATTTTTGCCATTCACATCCACAGATTAAATCGGATTCTCCAGCATTTTCGATCATTAAGTTAAAATAAAATACCTTGAAGGAATTTAGAATGTGGAATGGTTTGTGCAGTTCATCCATGCCTTGTCTCAATTTAGTTTATTAGAACTAATAATTACAATTCCTTCTCAGAGTACAGGTATTCCACATGCTGACTAAAAAATAACCATTTACACCATGGTATTTAACATTCAGAATCTATACTTTGTTCACTTTTCCTGGTTAAGAATAACTTTCCACAGTCTGAACCATGAGCTATGTCTCACTGTGCTTTATGGATCAAAATCAATACAGTGCATCTATTTATCACTCCTGACCCCATTGTGCCCCTTGCCTCTTCAACCTCAGATTCATGCTTTACTTAGCTTTGATCTTTGCCAAGATTTATACAAAACTATTCTCATCTTTATGATGAATAAGGACACATACATCAGTGGCTGCTGCCATTTGCTTGAAAGTTATCTCTTCCACTGATCTGTTGCTAATCATTCAATCCCACGAACCATAAAATAGGTTTCTATGTTAATATTTCAGAACATTATTTAACCTGTTATCTTTATCTTCGATTTTTTGTACTAGGTCTCGGCCATTTCTCTGTTTCGGAATCAGGTAAGGAACACCTTATGAAAATGTAACGTAAATGTAAAAGCAACCTAATATATGGATTTGTAAAAGTAACCCAATGGTTTCTCATTCTAACAGATTAGCCCTAAACCTGACTCAAGAGAGATACATTTCTAAACCTTTCTCTCCCATGCCCCATACACGGAATTTTCCCTGTACTGTACAGTTCAGATTATAACGGGTGAAAAAGTCGAATTTTATCTCCAAGATAAGATGGCAATCTGAGTATGCTTGTTCCCCAAGATGGCCACTAATGACCCCATGGAACTATTTGCTGAATACCAAGTGTCCCCGGCTAAGATTTATCCTTCAGTTTCCATCGCTAAAATGGATTATCTGGTCATTAATAAAAAGACGATTAGTTGAAACTTGCTGTGTAGAAATGAGTTGCCAAGTTTTATATTATAGCAGTAACTACACTCAAGGTATTTCAATTGATATAAGGTTCTCTGGGATGTCTTAAAGCCAAAACAGGTGCAATATGAATGCAAATCTTTGGTTAACACTGTGATTTGAATTTTAAACCGTCTAACTGGCAGCTGCCTATTGGCGTATTCGTTAATAGATGGACCTGCAAAATTTCAATGAGACCAGTCTTTGGATCTTTGGAATTGTACATTGTCAGTTAGAATAGTGCTGAACAATCTTCACAATTTGGATTAAAATCCAGCCAGAACCAAGTTATAGGAGACCCTCCTCATTCTGCTGCCTTAATATGAAGTAAATCTTAACAGACCAAAACTAATTTGCACAATTTAAATAATGTGATAAAATCATGTTCAATTTTGCTATTAATTTGAGAAGGTAAGTATCAAGTCTGTGTGCATAATAATTGAAATTGAGCTGGTAATTCAAGAAAAGCCCAATTTGAAATCTTCAAATTTAACAAGTCTTCCTTTGATAAAGATGAAAGGCATTGGTTGCAGTGACTTGAACTACTTCTCATTTCTAGGTTCCACAGCTGCTGGCTATTGGCAGCTGGGAGTCACCAGAGATGCTTTTATTCTGCTGAATACATTTCAGCCAAAAGTTTAATTCCAGCCTCTACTACTATACTGCATTTCAAATCCACTTTACAAATGGATAGGCCTTAAATTAATGTGCCTGGATTCATTCTACATTACTCATTATGTCTGGCTGAAGCAGTTCACCATTTTTTACACAGAACAGCAGAGTTTCTGCACCCACCACGTAGGTTTTCCTGACCTTTAATTGCTTAAATTTGTTTTCCTCCATCAAAAGCAATGCTGAAAAACAGGGACAAATGGCCATCACAATCACTTCACGTTGAAGAAGGGAGTACAGAGATTAACGAGAATATCACCAGGCTAGTGGGCCTGAGCTGTCGGGGGAGATTGGACAAGCTAGGAGTTTATTCCTTGGAAGCTAAAGTGTGATCTTATAGAGGTGTATAAAATCGTGAAGGGAATTGACAGGGTCAATGCACAGAGTCTTTTACCCAGGGTAGAAGAATCAAAATCAAAGGACATAGGTTAAAGGTGAGAAGGGAGAGATTTAATATGGACCTGAGGGGCAACCTTTTCACTCAGAGGGTGCTGGGTATATGGAATGAGTTACCAGAGATGGGTGTTGTGGCAGGTACAATAACAACATTTAAAAGACACTTGATAGGTGAATGGATAGGAAATGTTTGGATGGATATGGTCCAAATGCAGGCAAATAGGACTCAATTAGATGGGGCACCTTGGTGGGCATGGGCGAGCTGGGCTGTTTCCTTGCTGTATGACTATGACTATGTCTCTAATACTAAAGTGATGAGCTTTGACAGTCAAATTAGCCTGTATTTGCCCTTCCCTTTTCTTATTTTCTTCACCATGACTACTTTGAAATAAAAATGTGTCTTTCCCATCTGTGTACAAATTTGAACATTAAATTTTGTGACTGGAATCGAAGAAAAGGTCAGCTTGGAACAGTTACCCTGACTGCTGATTTCTCTTTTATCTTTTGAAACTCACTTTTTCCCTTTCAAACATATCTTTTATCGGAATGTCAGACTTCCCCTGAATTTTAAATACTGCATTTTGAAGATTTCATTTTCAGTCAGTGCAAACTAAATATTTTTTAAAGATGTCAGTCGGTTCAATTTACCCAAGCCTATTTTTGCTGCTAATAAATCTGTAGCAAGGACTTTACTTCAGATGTGTTTTGTCAAAGAAGACAACACAGGCAGGTTGTTTTTGACGATAACACACACTGTGTGATAGTTTGACCGTAAAGAGCTGCCTTATATGACAACTGCATTGTCATTGACAGTTCTGCAGATGAAGCATACCTTCATATCAAAGGCATCATTGCTTTGGCAAAGGTTTTCCGCCTGTGGTCGACAGCATACATAAGAGCAGCAGGTGACAATAATAGGTCAGATACAGTTTTGTGGACTGCTTTCCCGCACAGCTTTTATGCGGCCGTGTGCTTGTGGCATGCTGACCTTTGATGACTGGAGTCGCTCTGCTTAGTTTATAGCGCTGTCAACGATGGCACTCTAGACATCTCTGACAGCTCCAAAGATTCATTGGAGTATAAATATTTTACAAGACAGAAACACAACTAGTCTGGAGATGACTCTGCCAGACCAGTAAAATCACAAATCTCATTTGAAGCCAACTGGTTTTACAAAGGACAGTTGTTTAACATATGCGTTTGCAACTTGATGATGAATCCTTCATGCACAGTTATCCATTGTTACTGGATCTGAAATGTAACATAAAAGATGGTAAACTTGGAAATGATGGAATCCAGTGATAAAATTGGGTTGTCACTCTATAACCCATCGTTGTGTATAATGCATGCAGGAAGGCTGAAAAGGCACCAGCGTTACTGTGTCGATAATTATTGTTGCTGCATTACCTTCATTGTTTCAATGCAAACAAAGGCAGTGTTGTAAATGAAGATAGGCACAAAGGAATAGGCGACCTATTCCTTTTCTGCAGAGATGCTGCCTGACCCGCTGAGTTACTCCAGCTTTTTGTGCCTATCTCTGGTGCAAACCAACATCTGCAGTTCCTTCCTGCACAGTAGTTGTAAATGCTGTGCTAAAACAGAAAGTGGATCTTTCCCTGTGGTCAACGTGGCTGATTTAGATTGAAACTTGATAAATTATGAATGTGACTCTATTTCACTGTGACTTCTTATACCCCAACAAGCTTCAGTTGGACACACGTCTCCCTTGTCTAGAGGGTGAAAGACCCTGTAAAAGGAGCTCTCTACATGCTCATCTGCACCATCGTTTGTTTGCACTGTCGAGATGTTATGATTTGGAAAGCCTTCAAAAGGATATACCTTGTCCAGAGGACAACTTGCAACTTTAGCTCTCACTCTGCTCCTGATTTTCACAATCTGGTATTTCTCACTTTCAAACGTAAGCGTTAAAATCATAAATCATTAAAAAATATATAATTTCTGTTTCTCCACTGGCTGCCCTGGTGCTTCTTTGGCTTTTAACTAAATTAATTTGAAGCAATATTTAGTACTTTTCAAGTTCTAGGCATTCTCAGCTGAATACACGGTCACGAGCAAAAAAGTTTAATTAAGCTTGACATCATATATTAATATTTACTCAGGAAAAGAAAAATCAATATTCGTGAATAAAAAAAATTATTCACAACTTCCCATTACAATTATGGCATTATGTTTCTGCATTTCTGCAAATCTTTGCCTGAAAACAGATCAACAATGATGGAGGGGGAGTTTACTAGCTGAACTTACAGAACACCCTGAAATTCGTAAGTACAAAAAGCTTGCATGCACGTTGACAAATTTGTATAATTGATGTACATTTAATGTCCGCTTCTAGAAGCAATCAACTGTGAATTCGTTCACACACTGTAAATCTGCTATTACTGTAATTCAGAGAAATTAGATTGGGAACATTATTTCAAGAGCCATCTCCTATCCTCGCCTTTACATCATTTTTACACCACTACCACTGCGGATTCCTGTTGTAAGATACAAATAAACTGACAGATTGATAAGTGTAGGCATGAGGCCCTGGGTAGGTCAATCAATCATTTCTTGTTCAATCCCACATCAACTTTCCACACTGTTGAAAAAAACATAAAAGAATATGAAATTGGATATTGCAATGAGTTGGAATACTTCCTCTTTCATCAAAAGTATTTGTATTTAATTGAAATTAAATTGATAGAATAAAGTGTTACTTTGTCTTCTTGCAATGGACAAATTGAACTCAATCAATTTTATTCTCATTTACAAAGAGAACAGGTCCCAACCACAAAACTGGATCGAACTCACAATTAATTGCATCATATTGGCCTGTTCCGGGATCAGACAGTTATCTCAGGATATCCGAATGTCTTTCAAAGGCAAATAAGTATTTTTGAAATGTAAGCGCCATTGGGGATGAATGGAACCAAGTTGTATGCAGTAGGTTCCACCATCAATGAATGAAAGGATTCAATAAGGTGACTGTGTGCGAAGCTGCATCACTGCCTATTAACCTGAAACTGTGTAATAATTATGTAGAAACAAGGAACCGTAGATGCTGGTTTACAAAAATAGATGCAAAGTGCTAGAGTAACTCAGTGGGTCAGGCAGCATATCTGGATAGGTGACGTTTCAGGTTGGGACTCCTCTTCGGATTGTGGTGTTGGGAGGCGGTGGGGGGGGGGGGGGTGGACAATGCTGGAAGAGAGGAGGGGCAGGACAGAGCCTAGCAGGTAATAGGTTGATACAGGTGAGGGGGAGCTTTTGGTAGGCAGATGGTTGGACAAAGGTCATAGATGAAAAGACAGAAGGTATGAGGACCCAAACAGTCTTTCCAGGTGAAGCAGAGGTTCACCTGCACCTCTTCCAACCTCATCTATTGTATCCGCTGTTCCAGATGTCAACCTCTCTACATCGGCGAGACCAAACGCAGGCTCGGCGATTGTTTCACTCAACACCTTCGCTCAGTCCGCCTTAACCAACCTGATCTCCCGGTGGCTAAGCACTTCAACTCCCCCTCCCACTCCCAGTCTGACCTTTCTGTCATGGGCCTCCTCCATTGTCATAGTGAGGCACAGTGCAAATTGGAGGAACAGCACCTCATATTTCACTTGGGCAGCTTACACCCCAGCAGTATGACCATTGATTTCTCTAATTTTAGATAGCTCCTCTGTCCCTCTCTTTCCCTCCCCCTTCCCAGTTCTCCCACTGTCTTCCTGTCTCCAACTACATCCTTTCTTTGTCCCGCCCCCTCCCCTGACATCAGTCTGAAAAAGGGTCTCGACCTGAAACGTCACCCATTCCTTCTCTCCTGAGATGCTGCCTGACCCGCTGAGTTACTCCAGCTTTTTGTGATACCTTCGAAGTTATGAGAAAAATGATTGAAGATATCGTTCAACATCACCTATCCATGTAATAATTACATTCTTGTTCAAACGTCAAACGTATGGTGTTCCTAACAATATCCTGCTCACAGCTTATTCACTTTAACCTCTCAAAAACAATAACTTATATTTATTTAGAAACTTTGATGCAGCAAGATATCACAAGTCATTTCTCAGGAACATTCTCAAACAACATTTGACATTAATTAGGAGGGTGTTAGGACATCTGGCCAAAACCTCAGTCAAAATGATATGTTTTACTGTTATTTTAAAAGAGTGAGTGAGGAGAAATAGAGGAGTGTAGAGGGCTAGAGAGGAACTTTCAGATTTTAGGATCTTGGCAACTAAAGGCATGGTTGGCAATGGTAGAGCAATTAATACTGGTATTGACAAGAACTGGTGGAGTGCAGAATTCATAAGGGTTATAGATCTGGAAGAATCTATGGAATTTGTAAGGGATGAGACCATGGATTCATGTGATAGCAAAGGTGAGAAATTTGTATATTATGGGGTTGCGAAACTGGAACCCAGTGTGGATCATAAACCACAGATGAAATAACTATGCAACACATGATGAACAATGGTAATTGTGATGTTTGGTGGACCGTGTGGGGTGGGAGGACCCGTTGCTCCTCCCGTGCAGCAGGTGGCGCTGCACAGGACAAAGGGAGATGTTTTGTACATGGTTATCTCTGTCTGTGCACAGTGTGTGAGTTTACTGACAGATCGTGTGGTTGCAGCCATTTTTAGTTGTCTTGCTGCCAGCATTGAGTTAATGTAATAAAGACTTCGGTTGTACTTTGAAAACTCTCAAGTTTTATACAGACATAGAACAAGAACACGAAAGTAATCCGGACCAGATACATCAAGTAAAGATGAATCAACTTGATAGCGATTCCAGAATGTAGATCTATCTAGATGAATAAACATCTGATGCATTGAAAGTGTTAACTTTCAATTTCTGGCTTCACATGAAGACCAAGGCCTTGATGAATCACAACTTACATTGCCTCAAACATTCAAATGTTTGATCATCAATTGTTATTCATTTTTACAACAAATATATTCTTCAGTTGCTGGAACTTCCCAAACACTTTTGGCTTCTTTACCAATAAGTGGAAAGTACTTCACTGAACTTTACTTTGCAGCTCACTCAGGAACCAAGAGATCAAAAAATAACCAAGAGCAATTTAGATGAATCATGAAGATCATTTTCTAATCAAACTATGCTGCAGATTTCTACTGAGTTCATATGTGCACATTTAAGACAATCAATCTGGCCAAGAGTACACAGGATCAGTGTTATTTCAACCCTTTACAAACTCTTAAACTCTGATTATGTAGAAGTTTGTAGGTTATTAAGCTCTGGTAAAAATTGTAAATTGTCCTTATTGTGTAGGATAGTGCTAGTGTACGGGATGATCGCTGTTCAGGGCAGACTCAGTGGGCCGAAGGGCCTGTTTCTGTGCTGTATCTCTCAAGTCTAAAGGAGATATAGGCTATTGTGTTCCTTCATAAAGGCTGCTTTACCATCCATACCTAAAATACATAATTAATATATTGTAAAACACAAATTAAATTATTTATAATTATTGAATAAATCTATCCTAGGTCATTGGATAGATCCCCTAAAAATATATAATAGATTCTATAAACTGCAACATTTCCATGGAAATTATTGTTACTGATAGGATAATACATTGAAATTTATAAATAGAGGAATATATTATGAATATATCATGTTTGGTTGCTATTACTGCATGGGAACAATTAGCCTTAAAATTTGACTATGTAGCATGGACAACAAGGGGTAAATATTTCAATGGTCGGCATCTAACCTTAGTTGGCTATGATTGTTGAAGGTCAATTATTCCAGATCAAGATATCTATATACTAAAACTGGTTTGTTTCTTTGTTCCTGAACTACAGCCAAAACGGTACACGATAGCGCAACAATTTTAGGCCCACCTTACTCACCGTTATCCCTTTGGTGCTAATGGAAGAAGTTTCATTGAAATCGGTGCAGGAAAATAACTGCAGATGCTGGTACAAATCGAAGGTATCACAAAATGCTGGAGTAACTCAGCGGGTCAGGCAACATCTCTGGAGATAAGGAATAGGTGACGTTTCGGGTTGAGACCCTTCTTCAGACTGCTGGGGTTATATTTTTAAAGTTATTCACATTTTAAAGTTTAAATCTATCTCCTAGGGAGGGAGGGAGGGAGGGAGGGAGGGGGGTTGGGGACGGAGAGGGGAGGGGGGAGGGGGGAGAGGGGAGGATAAGGGGGGTTGAGGGGGGTGGAGTGGGGGGAGAGGGGTTGGGGAGGGGAGGTGGAGGGGGGAGGGGGGAGAGGGGAGGGAGGGGGAGGGGGAAGGGGGGAGGGTGGAGAGAGGATGGGGAGGGGGAGGGAGGGGAGGAGGGGATGGGAGAGAGGGGGAGTGGGGGTAGGAGAGGGGGAGGGGGAGAGGGGAGGGGGAAGGGGGAAAGGAGGGGGAAGGGGGAAAGGAGGGGGGAGGGGAGTGTGGGAGGAGGGGGGAGGGGGTGAGAGGGGAGGGGGAAGTGGGGGGGGGGAGAGGGTACTGCACCAATGCAGGAGAGGTTTGGGCCCAATGGGTCCACTTGTTCTAGTCTCTTTATAAATCCCTCAGGGCAATGTTCAAGGCCTTATCATGTTCATCTGCTTCATCCGTGATCTTTCTTCCATCATGACATAGGGATTTTTGCTAATGATGTCAGCCTTGCCAACATTCAGGTGTGGATTGAGAAGAGGCGTGTAACATTCCTGCCACAAAAGGACAAAACACTGCCTGGAACCACCAGTCGTAACCACCTATCCTTAATACTCAATGGCAATACCATTCACAAATCCCCCCCCCCCCCCACCGTGAACATCCTGGAGATCACCACAGATTAGGAAGTCAACTGGATCAGACACTAAATACTGTGGTGACAAGAGCGGGTTAGAGTCCGGGAAACACAGCAAGAGACTCACCTTTCAACACAATAAACTTTTTTCACTACGTAAAGCACATCAGGCATGTGGTTAGTCTGCCTGAATACTGTTCCAACACTCAAGAAGCTCAACACCTTCCAGAAAAATGATAACGTTTAGACATTAAACTTTTGGACAGGTTCATAGATAGAAAAGGTTTAGAGGGATTCGGGCCAAATGTAGGTCAATGGGACTAGCTCAGATAAACATCCCGGTCAGCATGGAAATGTAGGGTCGAAGTGCTTTATTGTTTATGACTCAATAACAAAACGGTCTGATTAATTGGCATCCCATCCACCACTCTAAAAATGCATTCTCTCCACCTTCAGTACACCACACTACATTTGCACCGTCTGCAGAAGGCACTGCACTGCATTTAATCTAGGCTACTCCTTCAACACATTGCTCACCTATGAGCTCCAGCATAAAGTCAGACTGCACAAGGTGCAAGGAAACACCACAGGTTCTCCTCATTTTAAACCATTCCAAGAGTTCAGGACCAGCATAGACACAAAAAGCTGGAGTAATTCAGCGGGACAGGCAGCAGCTCTGGAGAGATGGGTGGTGTTCCGGGTTGAGACCCTTCTTCAGACTGGTTAGGGATAAGGGAAATGAGAAATGTAGACAATGATGTGGAGAGATAAAGAACAATGAATAAAAGATATGCAAAAAAGTAACGATGATAAAGGAAACAGGCCATTGTCAGCTGTCTGTAGTGTGAACACGAGAAGCTGGTGCAACTTGGGTGGGAGAGGGATGGAGAGAGAGGGAATGCCAGGGCTACCTGAAGTGAGAGAAATCAATATTCATACCACTGGGCTGCAAGCTGCCCAAGTGAAATATGAGATGCAGGATCAGCATGTTTCAGTAAGGAGGAGGAGTAAGGCACATGGATGTGCAGGGGAGGGAGGGATATGGATCACATGTAGGTACAGGAGACCAACATGGCATCACATGCGGCACAGAAATAGTGGGCTGAAGGGTCTGTTCCTGTGCTGTACCATTCTACATTACATGTAACATCTGCTATGGTTCAAGAACACAACATGCCATCACCTTCTCAAGGTCATCGGCATTGTCACCAATGCCCCAACACCGAAAACTGAGTAAATAAAAAAACACAAATTTGGAACAGTATTTTTTTCATCTTTAGACGGAGCGGGTAACCTGGAAAACGCTGCAAAGGTTTTCTAAAAGAAATACTGATATGCAGATTCATTTTGGGGCAGTCGATGTTTTAAAGGTTTTCATGCGACTGCCTGTGTGCACTACAAATACCAAATAGCTTAGCCCAGTCAAATACTCAGCCATGAGGAACGGCAGATGCTGGTTTACAAAAAAAGTCACAAAGCGTTGCAGTTAGCTCAGCGCATTCAGCAGCATCTCCAGAGAACGTGGATAGACGATGTTTTGGGTCGACACTCTTCTTCAGACCCTAGAGAAGGGTCCCAAACCAAAATGTCTCCTATACATGTTTTCCAGGCATGCTGCCTGACCCACTGAGTTGCACCAGCACTTTGTGTCTTTTTTCTTCCAGTCAAATAGTCCCTGTGAATATACTATTGCCAAATTAGTCATTAAGTGCAGGAATCAAAGAATTTATATGAAGGCAATTTTGAATGGTGAGGTTGAAATTCAATTTACACATTGAGTACTCACACACTCTTGGTGTGAAATATAATTTGTTCTTATTAAAAATTAACAACATGAAGAGTTTAAGTGGTATGAAATCTGAAATCATGTCTTTCCTCTAATAATCTGAGGTTAGTTAGAGTCTGAGGGAAGTAATCATCGTGATCCTTATATTGACGGTTGTTCTAACTCTTAAAAAGCAAGTACTGCTAATGTAACCGCCGACCCCAATGAGTATTACTCCACAGTAAAGAATGTGTCTTAGCTCAGCACTTCAGCATTAACAGGGTTAGGCTCAATACATTAAGAGTACATGAATGCCTCATGCTGCAGCGAAGAGCATTGAATCAGACCTGGAAATGGAAGCTTCAAGGAATTCTTGAATGCTTCACACACAATACTCCCTTGAAACAAGGTGTGCAGTAATGAACTACAGAAGGTATCAGGCGTTCAGGAAAAACAGAGGGGAAGACAAGCAATCTGAAACAGAGTTTCTCAGTGTGGTTGTTTAAGAATAATGTGAAACTCTGCATGGAACAAGATTGAAAATTTAATCACCGTTTTTCTCTATAGCCCAATAAAACTACCATTAGTGTACCACTGTGAAAGGGCTGGGTCTTTATTCCCTGGAGGCTGAGGATTGGTGATATATAAATCAAGAGGGGCATAGATGAGGTGTAAAGCCACAGTCTTTTCACGATGGTAGAGGAGTCTCAAACCAGAGGGCATAGGTTTAAGGTGAGAGAGGAAAGATTTAAAAAGAACCTGAGAAGCAACTTTTTCCCACGGAAGGCAGTGCATTCATAATAAGAGCAGCTGGATGAATTGGTGGAAGCAAGCTCAAATAATACATTTAAAAGACTCGAGAAAGAAAGGTTTGGAGAAATATGGATCTCATGGGCAAGTAGACCCAGTGGACAAGTGGGACTATCTCTGTTAAGCAATTTGGTCAGCATGAATGAGTTGGGCCAAAGAGCTTGTTTCCATGATGTATTGATCTACGACTATGACTCTAGGTCTTTGTACTTAAACAGCCTATATCCTATTAATAACTGGAATGTATTAAACGTTCATTTTGTAAGAAAAGCCCACCTGATTGTTTGAAGAAAGAAATGTACAGTAAATCCGTAATGAACCAAATGTAACAACTTCCCATTAAATTCAATCTTGATGTTGAAAATACTCAGAATTTAACAGCTCTCTCTTTCTCTGTCACATTGTAGAGTAAATGTGGGAAATTTGAGTGAATTATAAATTATTTCATGTTAAAACAACATCAAGTATAGTTGGAACATTTTAAAATTTTACCATGGTGTAAATTGAAAAATCCCCATGAAAGACAACTTGATGGCAGATTCAAGAGATGAAAAGTCCATTAGAATTCAAAGCTTGAAAATGGATAGAAGCTTCTTCTTTCTCAAGCTCTTAAACTTTGAGGTGAATTACTACCTCATGTGAATTTCACATTCATACAAATACATAAAATAAAACCATCAGCATAATTTGAACATGAAGGAACCAATTTTCAGTTTGCCTGCTCAGCATTAACAAGCCCATTACCATTTCAAGTGAAACTACTGGGCTCATCACCCTCTTAATAGAAACTGTTGCAATTTCTAAAGAGGCTTTCCAGTGGCCAGAGCAGTCACCTGGCTTCGGAAAGGGGGAGGTGCAATGAGACCTGGGTGTACTTGTAGATCAGTCACTGAAAGTAAGCATGCAGGTACAGCAGGTGGTGAAGAAAGCTAATGGCATGTTGGCCTTCATTGCGAGAGGATTTGAGTTTTGGAGCAAGGAGGTCCAACTGCAGTTGTACAGGGCCCTGGTGAGACTGCACCTGAAGTATTGTTTGCAATTTTGGTCTCCTGATTTGAGGAAGAACATTATTGCTATTGAGGGAGTTCACCAGGTTAATTCCTAGGATAGTGGGACTGACATATGATGAAAAAATGGGTCGACTGGGCTTGTATTCACTGGAATTTAGAAGGATGAGAGGGAATCTTATAGAAATATATAAAATTCTTAAAGGAATGGACAGGCTAGATGCAGGAAAATGTTTCACGATGTTGGGAGGGTCCAGAACCAGGGGTCACCGTTTCAGAATAAGGGGAAGGCCATTTAGGACTGAAATGAGGAAAAACCTTTTCACCCAGAGAGTTGTGAATCTGTGGAATTCTCTGCCACAGAAGGCATTGGAGGCCAATTCACTGGATGTTTTCAAGAGAAAGTTAGATTTAGCTCTCAGGGCCAAAGGAATCAAGGGATATGGAGAAAAAAACAGGAACGGAGAACTCATTTTAGATGATCAGCCACAATCAAGCTGGCTTGAAGCCCCGAATGGCCTACTCCTGCACCTATTTTTCTATGTTTCTAAAGCACTCTTCATCAGGGTGAAGCTTAGGGTTACAGTAATTATTTGGTATTCAGCAAAGTAACTAAGATAGAAGAGCTGGTGCTGGCATTACACAAAATGACTCCGAAAGTTACAGATCGACACTATGTCTTGCAAAGTAGGATTCCTCCTAATAAACAGCATTGTAATACTGGCTGAATGGGCTCACCAAACCTTTGTGTAGGAAGGAACTACAGATGCTGGTTTACACCAAAGATAGACACAAAATGCTGGAGTAACTCAGCGGGTCAGGCAGCATCTCTGGAGAAAAGGAATACGTCGCCTATTCCTTTGTGCCTATCTTCATTTACAACACTGCCTTTGTTTGCATTGAAACAGTGAAACAGAATTATTGACAACAATAATTATCGACACAGTAACGCTGGTGAAGGGTCTCGACCCAAAACGTCACCCATTCCTTCTCTCCAGACTTGCTTCCTGGCCCGCTGAGTTACTCCAGCATTTTGTGTCTACCTTCACCAAACATTTGTGTTTATTTCCCCAGCTAGTGTATGCTTGTGGTTTGATTCGATATCTGATAATGTGCTCATCTGATACCGATGCTTGCTTATGAGAAGGCCATGGACCTCACTAGCAATGTGTAGGTAAGAACTGCAGATGCGGGTTTTATTCTAAGGTAGACACAAAATGCTGGAGTAACTCAACGGGACGGGCAGCATCTCTGGAGAGAAAGAATGGGTGACGTTTTGGGTCGAGACCCTTCTTCGGACCCAAAACATCACCCATTCCTTCTCTCCAGAGATGCTGCCTGTTCGGCTATCGACCTCATCAGCAACACTGGTATCGGTCCTGAGTGCATGATCGCTCAGATCTGCTCAACCACTCTACAGGCGAGCACTGCTCTTTGCCGGTTGACAAACCAAACATGACTATGGTGCAGTTAGTAGACCAAAAATAAAACCATAAAGAACAAACTCCAGTTCTATTGGAGTTTGCCCAAAAGTTGGTGAACCCTTGCACATAATCAGCTGTGACATGACACAGTAAGCTTCAATTCATAATTTAAGTTTTGTGAATTTTTCATCCCTTTCATTTATAAGTGAAAGTTCCATGCTGGCAAAAGAAATGTACCTCTGGGTAAGATTGATCAAAGAGTCATTTGGTAGTAAGTTAATGTAAAGCCCCAGAGGTGTTTGATAGATTTGCTCAAAAGTACTGATAAATATGTTATTAATAATTTAATTTAATTTTAATTAATTAATCTGTTACACCCAAAGACAGCTACATATTGATGACTTTTCTTGTTTTGAAAAACCTCAAGGTCCTTCAAGATTGATGGTGATACCTGCAGAAACCTTGAGCCTTTCCCACCAATGATGGTGGACTATCTGGGGAAAGAAAACACACATCCTTATTGCAGTTTTAATAATTATAGAATATATTTAACTTATTCTGTTTAATTTCCTTTCCATCACACCAGTCAGTCGGAAATGGGGGAGACGTGAGCAAATACATGAAGCAATAAAAAATGCATTTCAGTGCGCAGGGATAATTGAACTGGGAACGCAGAGGCCATGGGATGATAAATGGGTAAAGAGATTCAATGTAGCATGGAATAGATGAATATATTGTGGCTTTTTTTTGTCTATAAAGGCACAACGCTGTTTATTCTAATAAAAAATTGAAATCTTTATCTTTTACAATTGCACTTATGCATATCCAAAAGGAACAATGATCTTCAAATCGTAATTCAGCACATAAAATATACACATTTCTCCTCTCCTATTATACGCCTCAATGAGGTGCAAACTGATAGCAATGGTTTGGTTTGTGGCTGCTGATCTCAGAATTATAGACAGCCATTTCCACACGCTTATTTCTTTTCGTTCTTTAGACATCAGACTAAAGACATCAAAACCTTCAGCATCTCCTGTTGCGAAAATGTAAAAATGAATGACCACTGCACCTAATTGCTATAAATTACTAGCCAGCGTCTTGCAGGCTGCGCGAGTGAATACCATTCATCAAGGAACCCGCAATGAATTATTACAGAAACCTTAGCAGTGTGTACGTTTCAGTGGGGGGGTTTTCTGTGACTGTGTAACTGAAGAACAACAACAAGTGTCAAATCTATGAAACCTCAATAGTGCAGCCCATCATAAACTTTGAAATTAGAGAATATAATCATCCCCTTTCACCTCACGCTTTGCACTATTCCAGTAGTTTACCCACCTCCTGCAATATTTATGTAAGACCCCTGACGCAATGGCAAACCTCGTTGCTACATTTTTCTACTGCCTCTAATTTTGCAGGATTCCCTCTGCAGAGAATTGTCCGATTCGGCCACGTTGGCACGCAACTTTCAACCGGTCTGTCTGGTTGTCTCTCATTGGCAGCTTGTAGAATATTCCTGCAAAGGTGCAAAATAATCCTAAAGCTGGGAAAGCTCTGATGTGAAAAGGAGTGAGAACGAGGGCAGCATAGTGGCACAGTGGTAGAGCTGCTGCCCACCACTGATCCTGAGTACAAGTGCTGTCCGTGTGGAGGTTTACGTTCTCACTGTGACCGCGTGGGTTTTCTCCGGGTGCTCCGGTTTCCTCCCACATTCCAAAGACGTGCAGGTTGGTAGATTAAGTGGCATCTGTAAATTGCCCCTAATGTATAGAATACAAAAGTGGAATAACATAGAACTTGAGTACGGGTGGACTCTAAAAAGTGAACCAGTGATCCCTGCACTCTTACACTATCCTGAACACTAGGGGGGGATTTACAATTTTATCAAGCCAATTAGCCTACAATCCTGTACATCTTTGGAGTGTGGGAGGAAACCACAGCTCCCGGAGAAAACCCACACAGGTCACCCAGAGGACGTACAAATTCCATACGTACAGCACCCGTAGTCAGGATCAAACCTGGGTCTCTGGCGCTGTAGGGAAGCAACTCTGCTGCTGCGTCACTGTGCTGCTTCTCCTTCATTGCTGGTGAGAATCCCCATTCAAAAGAATGGAGCGGCACCCAGATGTGTCAGATGTGGGTGCACTGGTATCTGGCCGCTTAGCATACAAATACATTCTATCACCAGCAACCCTGCTTTCAAAGAGGAAGAAACAGCCATCATTCAGTCAGTTTATTTGGATTGACAATAGACAATAGACAATAGACAATAGGTGTAGGAGTAGGCCATTCAGCCCTTCGAGCCAGCACTGCCATTCAATGCGATCATGGCTGGTCACTCTCAATCAGTACCCCGTTCCTGCCTTCTCCCCATACCCCCTGACTCCGCTATCCTTAAGAGCTCTATCCAGCTCTCTCTTGAAAGCATCCAACGAACTGGCCTCCACTGCCTTCTGAGGCAGAGAATTCCACACCTTCACCACTCTCTGACTGAAAAAGTTCTTCCTCATCTCCGTTCTAAATGGCCTACCCCTTGACCATGGATATTGAGCTGTATACTTCCCTTCGGAGAATCACTGATTTTCACACGCTTGGTGAAACCAACAGATTCAAGGTAATGCTGGAACTATTTTCACGTCAAATAAAAAAAATTACATTATAACAATTCTATGCTGAAGCGTCAAGGCTGCAATATCTATTTTCATAACTTGCCTTGTTGCTTTGGAAATAACCTGTCACTGGAACTCCATGTGCATTGAGAGTAGCCTGAATTTCAACATATTCAATTCCTTTCAGAAAATCTTTACTTTGACAATTCATCAACCAGTTTTTCTGCCTTGAAACCACTGAGCTCTGGATCAGAATGTCACTCTGTAGGTCTAATTAATGTGTGGGGTGCAACCTTTACCACATCTGACTTTCAAGGATGTTGAGATTATGATGAATACATCATGTTTAATCTGTTCAATACTGTGAAGAATGTAACTTTAACGAAGGGAAATCTGTTTCACTCGTTGCACATTCACACTCAAGTAAGATGTTGGTGGCTTCAAGGAAATTGATCCAGTTCCTGGAATGGGATTTAGAAACATAGAAACCTAGAAAATAGGTGCAGGAGTAGGCCATTCGGCCCTTCAAGCCAACACCGCCATTCAATATGTGTAGGAAAATAACTGCAGATGCTGGTAGAAATCGAAGGTATCAGAAAAAGCTGGAGTAACTCAGCGGGTCAGGCAGCATCTCAGGAGAGAAGGAATGGGTGACGTTTCGTGTCGAGACCCTTCTTCAGACCTTAAGGTCGAAGAAGGGTCTCGATCCGAAACGTCACCCATTCCTTCTCTCCTGAGATGCTGCCTGACCCGCTGAGTTACTCCAGCTTTTTCTGATACCGCCATTCAATATGATCATGGCTGATCATCCAAAATCAGTACCCCGTTCTTGCTTTCTCCCCCTATCCCTTGATTCTGTTAGCCCCAAGAGCTATATCTAACTCTCACTTGACTACATCCAGTAAATTGGACTCCACTGCCTTCTGAGGTAGAGAATTCCACTGATTTACAACTCTCTGGGTGAAAAGGTATTTTCTCACCTCAGTCTTAAATGGCCTACCCCTTTCTCTTGAACTTGAACCCATGGCTATCAGTTCAGGGACAAGAGTCCGGACAAGGGCCTATATTCATCACAGTACAAGAGTCAGCAAATCTACTGTAATTTTACCATTTGGCTCAATGCAATGTTGTATTTCATAGGGTGACATTGACAGATAACCAGAACAAAAGCCATCAACTAATGCCATAGAACAGTCCCTGAGTTCTAAGAACACAGGACATTGAACAGTATGGCATAGAAATGGGCCCTTCGGCCCACAATTTGTGCAAAACATGATGCCATTAAGCTGATCTCATTTGCCTGCACATGATCCACATCCCTTTATTCCCTGCACTTCCATGTGCTCATCTAAAAGCATTTTAAATGGCACTATCATAATTGCCACCACCACCACCCCTGGCAATGCGTTCCAGGCCTCCGCCACTCTGTGTAAAAAAACATGCTCTGCCCATGCGGCCTCGATGGCGCAGCGGTAAAGTTACTGCCTTAGAGCGCTTGCAGCGACCCAGGTTCGATCCTGACTACGGGTGCTGTCTGTAGAGAGTTTGTACGTTCTCCCCTTGACCACGTGGGCTTTCTCCAAGATCCTCAGTTTCCTCCCACACTCCAAAGACGTACAGGTGTGTAGGTTAATTGGCTTGGTGTATGTGTAAATTGTTCCCAGTATGTGTGGGATAGTGTTAGTGTGCGGGGATCGCTGGTCGGTACGGACTCGGTGGGCCGAAGGGCCTGTCTCCTCGCTGTATTTCTAAACTAAACTAAACTAAACATTCCCATTTTTTCTGCTCTCACCATTAGCTAATGGCTCTGCCGTTGGGCATTTCCACCCTTGGAGAAAGGTTCTGACCGTTAGCCCTGTCTATGCCTTTCATAATTTTATATAGTTCTATCAAATCTGACGCTTGCAGCGACCCAAGTCTATCCAAGTCTATCTAACCTCTCCTTGTGGCTAAAAGTCTCTAATCCAGGTAACCATCCTCCACACCCACTACAAAGTCTCCACATCTTTCCGGTAATGGGGTTGCCACAGAAGGCTGTGGAGGCTGTCCATTGATATTTTTAAGGCAGAGATAGATTAGTACGGGTGTCAGGGGTTATGGGAGAAGGCAGGAGAATGGAGGTTTCGGAGGGAGAGATAGATCAGCCATGATTGAATGGCGGAGTAGACTAAATGGGCCGAATGGTCTAATTCTGCTCCTATGACCTTATATTCTCTTATAATCTTATGCGAGAACTGCACGCAATACTCCAAATAGAGGTCTTAATGTGACAGTCCCAATGACCTTGCCTTAATCACCTGCACAGAGCCTGACATAGATTCCTGAATTGGGGGGAACTATCTATACAGCAGGTGGATACTAGTCCGATTTTGGCATGTTCCCGGTGTCTGCCTAGCCTTAACCCTGGTGTCTGTTAGCGGGTAGTCCTGGTCCATCCCTACCTTAGTGCACCCTGCATGGCCCTCTCCCAAAGCCCACACTTGCAATCTCATTCAGTCTCCGAACCAATTGTAAAGTTAAGACACAAACATGAGGCCACCTTTAACCAAACAGACCTTCCAGTCTGAAGAGGTGTTGCAATCCAAAACGTCACCTATTCCTTTTCTCCAGAGATGCTGCCTGGCCCGCATTACTCCAGCATTTTGTGTAGATCTTTGGTGTAAACCTTCCAGTAAATTCAATTGCATAAGATGCAATTGCCATTCAATGCAGCCCAGTGAGTTCAAATTCTCCACCTGATAAGAGTCGTGGGCCAAAGCTAGTTGTGTATTCTTTGTGCTGTGAGTTCAGAGGAGCAGATGAACCGGTTTCACCGCGGTGTGGATTTGTGCTAAATATTTCCGATCCCCCATTCCTGTTGAGTGAGAAGTTTCACTGAAAAAGGATGGGATTGTAGAACTATGTTGGCTGAAGATGGACACAAAATGCTGGAGTAACTCAGCGTGTCAGACAGCATCTCTGGAGAAAAGGAGTAGGTGACGTTTCAGGTCGAGACACTTTTTTAGACTGAGAGTCAGGGGAGAGGGAAACTAGAGGTGTGAAAATGTCTAATTTCCCTCTCCCCTGACTCTCAGTCTGAGGAAGGGTCTCGACCTGAAACGTCACCTATTCCTTTTCTCCAGAGATGCTGCCTGACATGCTGAGCTACTCCAGCATTTTGTGTCTATCTTCGGTATAAACCAGCATCTGCAGTTCCTTCCTACATATGTTGGCTGGACATCTGCCATTGTGATGGGAGATGTGAAAGAGATTGTACACGGAGTGTTCCCAGTATTAGCTATTTTTATTTGTGCTGTAACACAAAAAGAAATTGCACTCTGCTGAATTGTGACGTATTTCCACTTACTGCAGCAGAGCTTTGTGTTCTCTCATCTAATCTGCAAAAGTGTCTGTTTCAATTTAGCTTTATAGTTGGGAAGGATAGACCTGTCAAAAGCTGAGAATATATTTACAATTTGTCCCTATTTTTGCTAAAGTGCACAGCTTTACAGTGAAGGAGTGTAAGAAAATAACTGCAGATGCTGGTACAAATCAAAGGTATTTATTCACAAAATGCTGGAGTAACTCAGCAGGTCAGGCAGCATCTCAGGAGAGAAGGAATGGGCGACGTTTCGGGTCGAGCAGGAAGGAGTCTCAGCCCCCAAGTCATCTCCAGTAATGTGTCAGCCACACAGCATGGAAACAGGCCCATGAACCCACCAAGTCCACACTGACCATCCCGTGCCCATTTACACAAATCCTACACTAATCCTATTCATTCTCCACACATTCCTACCAGTTCCTCACAGAATCTACCACTCAGAATACACGAGGAGGAATCTACAGTGGGCAATTAACTTACCATCTGCATGCCTTTGACATGTGGGAGGAAACCAGAGCACTCAGGGGAAACACGCACGGTCACGGGGAGAACATGCAAACTCTACACTGGCAGCACCAGAGGTTAGGATTAAACTTGGATCACTGGAGGTTTGATGCTGCAGCTATAGTAGCTAAGAAAGACACAAAAAGGCCAGAGTAACTCAGCGGATCAGGCAGCATCCCTGGAGAACATGGATAGGAGACAGTTTGGGTCGGGACCCTTCTTCAGACTTGAGCAGTCTGAAGAAGGGTCCAACTGAAACGTCATTTATCCATGTTCTCCAAGGACGCTGCCAATATCCATTGAGTTACTCCAGCCTTTTGTGTCTTTCCTTGGTAAACAGCATCTGCAATTCCTCGTTTTTTCAGCTATACCAGCAATGTGAAAACAAGGAACTGCTGATGCTGTTTTTTTTAAAAGGCGCAAAGTGCTGGAGTAACACAGTAGGTCAGGCAGCATCTCTGGAGAACATGGATAGGTGACGTTTTGGGTCGGCAACCTCCTTCACACTGATTGTAGGGACGGGAATAAAAAGGTAGAAGAGGGGAGTGGCAGGACAAGGTCATAGAGACAAAGAGTGTAACAGTGTGGAAACAGGCCCCTTGGCCCCACTTGCCCATGCCGACCAACATGCCCCGTCTTCATCAGTGCCACCTGCCTGTGTTTGGTCCATATCCCTCTAAACATGTCCTATCCATGTATGTCTAAATGTTACTTAAAGGTTGTGATACGTGTGGCAAAGCCTGGTGTACTCGCTATGAAATGCTGTTGCCTTTGTTTGGTGTTGATGTTTTCTGTTTAACCTTTCTTGCTCTGTGGGCTGCATTATGCAGCTCCCTGCTGCACCATGATGGATGGAAACGACAACGTGCAAATAGGCTTCATCTTCCTCATCAGGTCCTCTCTGGTACTCCACACAAAACAAAACAGGTGGCCCAACGTACGTTGGGGAAGGTCAAAATGGCTGCAGTCACTAATATACACTTTGGCGCACCATTCCCATTGAAGGATTAAGAACTTTGCCTTGTATCAAGACCTGGATTTAAGCCCTGGGCAAAGACTTTTTTGATCAAGATATGAATGTTGCTCACTTAGTCACCAATTATTTTCACTCTAAGTGCCCCTGGACTGAGAAGGGAGTCAATGAGTCAGTCAAATTTTAGGCCTGGAGACACACAAAGGCCAGACATGGTAAGTCTGCTGGGCTCCCTCACCTCCATCCAGAGACCCCACTAGTCCATCCAGGTGGGTGAGAAGCTCACATGCACCTTTTCTAACATCTATTGCATCTGGTGTTCCAGATGTAGCCTCCTTTGCATTGGCGAGATCAAACGTAGACATACCAACCATTTCACTGAACACTTGCATTCAGTCTGTCAAGGCCAACTACATCTCTTGGGTCGCTAACCATTTTAGCTCCTCTTCCATACTGTAGTATACTGCTACTTGCTTTCCCCATGCTTTGCAATCCACAACTCTTCAAACCTGTCTCACATCTATTGTTTTTATCTCTGGTCTTTGTTCCAACCATCTGCCTGTCAAAAAATCCCTCACACCTGTGTCGACCTATTACCTGCCACGCTTTGGCCTGCCTCTCTCCTTTTCCAGCAAATTATACTGTATCCATTTCCCCTTTCTTCTCCTCCCTACAATCAATCAGAAGAGGGATCTCGACCTGAAACATCATCTATCCGTTTTACTCCAGAAATGCTGCCTGACCCGCTGAGTTACTCCAGCACTCCGTGTCCATTCGTGTAATAACCAGCATCTGCAGTTCTATGATTCCCGAAAACATGCAGATTTTGCAAAATCAATTTCAAACCTAAGCCTAATATGTTTGGGATTCACCCATTTTGGTTTGATTGAAAGTATAATATGGGGTGTGGCTAACTGACAGCAGTAGCAAAAGGAGGGGGGGTTGGAGGGGAGAAATAGGTGGGAGTTGAGGTGGGGCCCAGGGGAAGGAAGAGGGGAAAAGGGAGGGGGGGCAGTAAGAGAATTCAATCTTCATACCATTGAACTTGGGTAGCTTACAACCCAACGGTATGAATGGTGAATTCTCCAAATTTAAATCACCTCTAACTACCCCCAGCAGCGTTCCTGGGACACAGAGAACAATTTTGGTTTTGGCTGGTTGATTCACTGCCAGATTTCTGGAGATGTGCAGGAGCTGGCTCAGAGGGAGCTGCTGAGAAGATGTATTTAAACAATTTTCTGCAAAAAAATGATTGAGAATCTATCTAACCCAAGTAGATAAAAATAACCAATTACATAACACATCACATCCAACTGAGATACAGAAGCAAAACTTTCTTTATGTTTAGAAAAGTACCTGATATTTGACCGAATCAATTTATCAATATTCTTTGCAAATTCATGTTTTAATATTGCTTGATTCGTGTACAATTTACATTATTAATAAATCCTGTTGTTCAACTACATTACATCTGCCCTGAATTAAAATAGTTTCATTTACACAAAGCCCAAAGTTTCCTTCAAAGTCAATATGAATAAAAATTACAATTAAATTGTGCTTTTGCAAATTTCATCAACAGAAGTTCTCATTAATCTATCAATTAAGTTCAAGGTAGATACAAAATGCTGGAGTAACTCAGCGGGTCAGGCAGCATCTCAGGAGAGAAGGAATGGGTGACGTTTCGGGTCGAGACCCTTCTTCAGATCTATTAAGTTTCTTCAGTTAGAATTTCTGAATGATCCTATTTGAGCTATCCTTCTTGATTAAATTAAATTCCCAGGAATTTAAGTGGGGGGGGGGGAATATAAATTTATCCTTTTTATTAATTGATGATTGACTTATTGGATTTTTGTTATTCCCAAAAGGTTCCAAGAATGATCCCAGGAATGAGTAGGTTAACCTATGATGAGCTTTTGTCAGAACTGGGCCTGTACTCGCTGGAGTTTAGAAGAGTGAGAGGGGACCTCATTGAAACAAAGAGAATAATGAAAGGCTTGGGTAGAGTGGATGTGGAGAGGATGTTTCCACTAGTGGGAGAGTCTAGGACTAGAGGTCATAAACTCAGAATTAAAGGATGTTCTTTTAGGAAGGAGACGAGGAGAAATTTCTTTAGTCAGAGGTGAATCTGTGGCCACAGAAGGCTGTGGAGGCCAAGTCAGTGGATATTTTTAAGGCAGACATAGATAGATTCTTGATTAGTACAGAGGTTATGGGGAGAAGGCAGAAGAATGGGGTTAGGAGGGAAAGATAGATCAGCCATGATTGAATGGCAGAGGAGACTTGTTGGGCCGAATGGCCTAATTCTGCTCCTGTCACTTATGACCTTATGTCCTTAATGGAGGCTAAAATGGGCACCTCGGGAAATGGATCATTGTCAAACCAGTGCAGGAAACACCCTCCATGATGTTCATGATTTAAGTGTGCGGTCATGACTGACTGTGCTGCTGACTATCCTAGCACATCGTCACCGGATCAATTGATGGCAGCAGTTCAAGACAGTTGAAGATTCACAATGAAGTTCCACTATCCTTCATGTGATGAGGAACTTCACTCACACATCCACAGTCTCATTGTCCATTTCCGGGGCAGTGAATGAAAAATGAGCACACCGAAAGAGATGCCATAATTGTGACCATCTTTGAGTGGGGAGAGAAGTCTGATTGTAGCAAGTACTGAGGAATCCCCTTGCTGACCACACAGGGAGGGTCATTACCACGATCTTCCTCACCCACATCCTCCCGCTAACCGAAGAGTGTCTCTCTGAATCACTATGCAGATTCCATCCATAGAGGCACCTTGGACATCAACTTCACCAAGTGACAACTCCAAGAAAAATTCAGTGCGCGGCACTGCACATTGTACATGGTCTTTTTTCAATCTCATTAAAATCTTTAACTCCATCACTTGGAAGGGATAGTGGAACGCCCTTGAATTTTGGCTGCCGTAGAAATTTGACGCCATTCTCTGGTTGCTTCATGGCACCAAGCAAGCCATGATCCTGGCTAATTGGTTTACAACAGACCTAAGGTGTCAAGTGAGGTCCTTTGTCAAACAAAGCTGTGTTACTGCCCTGTATTTCTGACCACAATTTTGCACCTCACCACCAACGGATTTCTTGCCAAAGTAGAGCTAACATTTAAAACCAACTGGAAACGTTTAACCTAAGGCACTCACACCCCAGAACCAAGGTCTCCCAAGCCTCAATAGTTGACTACAGTATGCAGAAGAAACTTGTATCTGCATGCACTAGGTCAAGTTCCATGTCTCCATAGACTCATTCAAAGAAGCACTTGAGAGGAAGATATGTATACTCAACATACATGTCAAACGTCCTCTACCAACCTGCCTCACTGCACAACATTGGCACTTTTAGGGGAAGATAGGCCTTGTGAATGGTAGGGACTTCTGTAATTCTGTAACTCTGTACCTGCCCCAGAACTGAGCATTAGGAATCACTGCCTCAATTATTGTTGAATTTGGATCCAAAGGACCTCCTGATGATGGGTTTGTTGTGTCTCAGATGTCATCTCTATTCTGCCTCGTCCTTAATTCCTGTGAGAGGGAGTGGATGAATATGAATATGATAAAAATGAACCCCCTACCTTGCCTCTGGACATCAGGAATTTTTTTAAAAAATCAGTTCCTGGCAGTAATTTCCACAGGCAAGGATTTGGCCCGACTAACATTATAAAAAATAACAAATTTCACACCTAGCTTTCTAATGCAGTAAAATCATAGACTCAGCCATTTACAATCTTTTGGCTTTGTTATCAATGTGAGCCAGCACCAAACACGGTAAGAACAGGAGTGGAGCATAAAATTCAGGAACTTCCAAGATGCCTGTGTTTTCCCACTCAATATCCAATTGCAATTCAAGTGAATTTCTGCAAAATGTTGAATGGCAAATAGAACAGTGAATGTACGATATCGCACATTAGAGTTGTCAATCAGCCAAGGAAATCTACCATCTGCACTCTGACAACAGCCTACACAATGTCTGCTTGGGTAACTCTAAATAGCACTGGGCCTCTACACGCTGGAGTTTAGAAGATTGAGGGGGGACCTCCATGAAACTTACTAAAATAATGAAAGGCATAGATAGGGTGGACGTGAAAAGGATATTTCCACGGGTGGGAGAGTCTTGGAACCAGAGGACATAGCCTCAGAATTAAAGGGCACTCTTTTAGAAAGGAGGTGAGGAGGGACATCTTTAGTCTGTGGAATTAATTGTCGCAGAAGGCTGTGGAGGCCAAGTCAGTGGTTATTTTTAAGGCAGAGATAGACAAATTCATGATTAGAACAGTGTCATGGCTTATGGGGAGAAGGCAGGAAAATGGGATTAGGAGGCAGAGATCAGCCATGATTGAATGGCGGAGTGGATTCGATGGGCCGAATGGCCTAACTCTATTCCTTGTGTCTTGGGAACTTGTGAAATAGCGATAAGGCTGAATCTGTGACAACCAGGCAGACAAGATGGGGAAGCTTCTGCAATATGCAGTATCAATATTGCCATGGCAACAATTAGGCTGGAGTTTCGAACACAGAGGACGATTTGGTCTGGGATAAACACTGGCAAGGCAACATCTCCATTCGTGTGAAGTTTGCCTTTCACATGAGGGGCTGTCGTTGAGGTTTCCAGCAGCTGTCCTGCCATGCCTTCAGTGCTGGTCAGTTCCGAGGAGGTGGTGGTAAATGTAACATGAAACGTCTGCTCCCTCCTTGCTCCCATATTCCTTATGGGTCAGGGTGCATGAAGACAGTGAGTGTAATCTAAGTGCAAATGAACGGTGAAATGGGGTTTGGATTCCAATTGTCTTGTGTGGCGGTCCCTCAGGATCAAGGTTGACTTGCTTGCACTTCATTCCGAGGCAGTGGAAGATGCCTGCTTGTGAAAGATAGGCACAAAATGGTGGAGTAACTCAGCAGGTCAGGCAGCACCTCTGTGGAAAATGGATAGGTGACGTTTCAAGCTGGGACCCAAGAGTCCCAACCAAAAATGTCAACCATCCATTTTTCTCCAGAGATGCTGCCTGACCCGTTGAGTACTCCAGCATTTTGTGTCTGTCTTTGGTATAAAGGGTGGCACGGTGGCGCAGTGGTAGAGTTGCTCCCTTACAGCGAATGCAGTGCTGGAGACTCAGGTTCGATCCTGACTACGGGCGCCGTCTGTACGGAGTTTGTACGTTCTCCCCGTGACCTGCGTGGGTTTTCTCCGAGATCTTCGGTTTCCTCCCACACTCCAAAGACGTACAGGTATGTAGGTTAATTGACTGGGTAAATGTAAAGGAAAAAAAAATTGTCCCTAGTGTGTGTAGGATAGTGTTAATGTGCGGGGATCGCTGGGCGGCGCGGACTCGGTGGGCCGAAGGGCCTGTTTCCGCGCTGTATCTCTAAATCTAAAAATCTAAAATCTAAATCTAAACCAGCACCTGCAGTTCATTTTCATCACATATATGCCTGTGTGTGAATCCAATTCTGCTGCACATCAATAGGGAGATGATATGAAATCTTCCGGGATGTTGAAAACATTCTACAGCCAGAAAGATAGATGATATTGTCGTCACTGTTGCAAGGAAGGATACACAGTCGCTATTTCACACTCAAGATCCCACGATCTGTGGCACGAACCAGATAATATGGGGTGTTCTGACTGAATAAGTGATAAATGCAGTGCTCCTCTCACTGTTCCTCCTCAAAGTAGTATCAAGGAACATTTCACAAGTGTCTATTTCATCCATTGCCTTGCACAGCTCCCCTTCAATGCCTGGAATTCTGTGCTGCGGTCTTTACAGCAGATCTTGGACCTCCTGATTCCATAGTCAGGATGAGCCACAGCCAACCTGCAACAGGATTACATCCCACTCTATTACCCACCGATCTATTACCACTGTCATAGTGAACTGACTCGGCTCTCCTGCGACAATGTGTCGTCAAAGTAGGAGACCTGCAAGGTAAACAAAATGCCGAGGGAGGAGGAAGGGGACAAGGAGAGAGGGGGAAGGGAATGGGAGTATGAGAATGGTTACTTAAAATGAGAGAATTCATGTTCATACCGCTGGATTGTAAACCACCCAAGTGAAATATGTTGCATATTTCACTTGGGTGACTTACAATCCAGTGGTATGAACAAGAATTCTCTCATTTTAAGTAACTTCATCTCATATTCCCCTCCCCTCCCCCCCTTCTTCCATGTCCCTTTTCTCCTCCCTAGTCATTTTACCAGTTCCACAGTCCTCCACATTGTTTTTCTTGAGATCACACCTTCCCTGGCCAGCAATGGACCTGGCAGGGTACGCCCTGCCTGAGATCATTTGTGGCTGGCCCTGATTGCTCCTGGTCTTTTCTCGCCTCCAGCTCTTCACCTCCCCCCCCCCCCCCTCACCTCCTACTTTTAGTCTGAAGAAGGGTCCCAACCCAAAACGTCACCCACCCTTTTTCTCCAGAGATGCTGCCTGACCCACTGAGTTACTCCAGCTTTTTGTGTCTATCTTCGTTTTAAACCAGTTCCTTCCAACACGCTAGAGAAGAAGCAGGGAGCAGGTTTCATGTGAAAATGCTCACGATCCAATCTGCCAGCGACTTCTTGTGCCTGGCATCTGTGCCACTAGTACACCCTAAGGGATATAGTAGAATTTGTCAGCAACTCTGCTACAACTGGAAAGTGTTGTGAAAATGTTCACTGCAACAGAACTTCGCAGCAGAAAAGCCAGTGACAATACTGGTTGTAGATGGTCCTGATTAAAGTCCCACCTCTGTATCTTCCTTCCATTCTTATCCGGTATTTAAATCAATTTATCATCATATTTCAGTAGATCTTGCTCTTTGATTCCAGCTTTTGATATCTCTCTGTACAGTTTGAATTTTCTTGGCACAATAGCAGAGCCAAGTGACATTGAACACATTGCTATTCATTATGGGCCATGAGTTTTGTCTGACCATGAAGAATCCAGGAAAAAAAGTAACAATGATAAAGGAAACAGGCCATTGTCAGCTGTTTTCTAGGTAAGAATGAAAAGCTGGTGTGACTTGGGCGGGGGAGAGGTGGAGGGAGAGGGAATGCGGGGGTTACTTGAAGTTAGATATATTATAAGAAAATAACTGCAGATGCTGGTACAAATCAAAGGTATTTATTCACAAAATGCTGGAGTAACTCAGCAGGTCAGGCAGCATCTCAGGAGAGAAGGAATGGGCGACACTTCTAGATAAATCAATATTCATACCCCTGGGCTGTAAGCTGCCCAAGCGAAATATGAGGTGCTGTTCCTCCAATTTATGTTGGGCCTCACTCTGGCAATGAAGGAGTCCGAGGACAGAAAGGTCAGTGTGAGAATGAGAAGGGGAATTAAAGTGTTTAGCAACTGGGAGATCAGGTAAGTCCTGGCAGACTGAGCAAAGGTGTTCAGCGAAACGATCGCCCGGTCGACGTTTGGTCTCGCCGATGTAATGCCAATGACTAATTACTCCAGCATTTTGTGTATATCTTCAGTTTAAACCAGCATCTGCAGTTCCTTGCTACACTTTTCCTCTCTGGTGTTGCATGCAACAGAAACTAATTGTTACCCCTCTGCTCAGATGTATTCATGCGTAATGCACACAGACTGCCAGTGATATTGAACAATGTAGCAATATTTTATATCTCAGCCACACATCAGCAGGTGAGATTATCTGCAATTTTGACTGAGTTGAGCCATGATTTCTATTCTATTCATGGCAGGAGTTAAGACGATAAGATAGTGGCTTGCAGTCAGAGATTACCTTGCTCTTCTATCAAATCTTGCATCTTCCTTCCAAACAATATATATATATCTTGTTTATGGCCGCATCAACACTTCAATGTCACTATTTGACAAATCGTAGTCAGTGAGATAGGAAAAGATTCAGGGTGTGATTGGTATTCTTAGTGGTTCAGCTGTATTGATTGTTTTACCTGCCCTTCGCAACACTCGATATCCTGATCCATAATACCCATCATCAGGTTTTTTTATAACTGTTTTAACCTGCTGAACACTGCGATGCCCCTGTGTTGATACATCCATGGTATCAATTTCAAGCTATTCTTGTTTTTCCTGTAAGCGACGTATAATGTAAACATCCTTCCATTCACATTGACCAATAGAAACGTAACTGGTTGGGAGCAGTCAAAGCAACAGGAATATTGGTTTGAATCATCTTGGCTGATAACCAGTGGTTCTGAAAAGAATTGTCAAACTCTGCACATCTTGGAATTCTTTGCTTTGAAACCAAACATGGACATCCAAGAGGTGGAGCAGCAAGCCCCTGAAGTGAGGGTCAGGATGCACTTCGCACCTGTCCCTTCACTGCATATCTGGATGGGTCAGCGTAAAAGCAGCAGAACCAAAGATACTAGAGGGACAAGATGGACCACTCCGTTGAAATCGCCTATACTGAAGTGTAGTACACAAAGGAGCCATTTTAGTAGGCAAAACCCACCATTCATTATGCCTCTTGCAGTGTAATCAGTGTTTTGGGGGAACAGTATGTGTGATTATACCATTAAAATGCAGAATATATCTCATCTATCAATTCACAGACTTTTGTTATTTTTCTTTTAAAATGTTTCTGCAAGTTTCTGCCTACTAAAATGGCGCCTTGTCGTACTATGGCTTTTAGGGCCGAGTGGTCTATCTTGTTCCTCTCGTATCTTTGAGCAGAACCATTCATGTGAAAGAGGTCTTTGCTTTACTATACTATAATGCACATATTTTTTGTCAGTGTTTTAATTTTATATTTTTTTATTTTGTTTCATAATGATTTGACCAATTTGTTCATATATTGGAATAGTTTTTCAATGTCACTGACTGCCAACGATATTTAGTATGGGCATACTGGAGGTCAGGATATGTGTTTAGTTTAGTTTAGAGATATAGCACAGAAACAGGCCCATCAGCCCACCGAGTCTGTGCCGACCAGCGACAGTACAGTGGATACATTGAGTGATGAGCTTTCAAACCAGACATATTATGTTTCCATGCGTAACTATCTCCCATCATACTCTTTAGACTCATCCTCCAATTTTTGATTAAAGAATTCTACTTTACATGCTTATTCTTACAATCTTTCTCACTATTCAGTCAGGTATGTTTTACATTCTTTTACAATATTGCAATAGTTCTCCATATTTTTACTTCATTAGTCGTGTTAGGTTGCTTTACAAAGGAGTAACTGACTGGTGAAATGGTAGATCATTGAACAGACACTAAATATTCAATGAATTTCCTTCAATGTATTAGCAGGTCATATGTTCTGTGAAATTTCACCAGAATTAAGCTAACAATCATCTTGGAATCACCCTTTGTGTACTTTAACAAGGAATTGATTAGTATTAGCAGTAGCACATTGTATCCACAGCATGTACAATTATCACAAGAATCAGATGCTCCAGATTGGATGCACCACAGCTCAGCATTAAACACCCTTTAAGCTCATTCAGTAACAAGTTTCCTACAATAGCTCAAAAATTCATTCAAAATGATGTTTGTTGCAAAATCAAGATGAACCTCCACCTACTGTCAGATTTACAGCACAAATGAATTATTGTATCATGTGATGCGCTGATCTGTTTGTCAACAGCACAGAAGAATTAAAATATAATACCTTTAGCTGCTGTGTGGTACATTAAGCATTGAAGGGAATACTGAAGGGCATATAACCATGAATTAACCCAACACGTAGCATAATTCATGAATCATAAGATTTCATGAAAACCTGAGAACTAATAGGCTCGGTGGCGCAGCGGGAGAGTTGCTGCCTTACAGCGCCAGAAACCCGGGTTCGATCCTGACTACGGGTGCTGCCTGTACGGAGTTTGCACGTTCTCCCCGTGACCTGCATGGGTTTTCTCTGGGAACTGCGGTTTCCTCCCACACTCCAAAGACGCATAGCTTTGTCGGTTAATTGGCTTGGTATAATTGTAAATTGTCCCTAGTATGTGTGGGAGAGTGTTAGTGTGTGGCGATCACTGATTGGCAAGGACAGTATGTGTAGGATAGTGTTAGTGTGCGGGGATCGCTGATCGGCGCGGACTCGGTGGGCCGAAGGGCCTATTTCCGTGCTGAATCTCTAAACTAAACTAAAACTAAACTAATCTAGCAGCACCCATGTAAACTCAACTCCAGTTGGTGTGTTTTGTTTAAAATATTCCCCTGGAATATTAAAATATTACGCTGGAACCTGCTGTTATCACTATGAGGCCTCCAATGCTAACTCTGTAACATGTGGTACAGAGCAAATTCTGTGCAGGTCTGTCTGCAAACAGGTTCTTTGTCACTGGAAGATAAGGCCAGGAGTATGTACTGAGGACATGGTGACTGTAGATCTCGATCTGAATGCAAGATCTCTTCCTACAATGTGGTGAAACTGGAAATAACCCATTTGTCAAAGTCAAAGTTGTCAATAAACCTGCTGAATCACAGCTATTAATTACTGCTGCTGCTCGCTGCTATTATGTTAAGTCAATAGCAGTGAACCCTGTATTTAGGTTGATAACAGCAGAGTACATTTACTTCAAACCTATTTCACATGAGTCAGTGGAAAGTTGAATATAAATTACCTCAAACATTACTGTGGCTGGACTTAGGAATACTTTCCAGCATGAAAACAGGAACTGTTGGACTTACTCAGTAGTTCAGGCAGATTCTATGGAGGGATGACCTGACGGAAGGACATTGACAGGAATTAAGTTTAGTTTCAGAGATACAACATGGATACAGGCCCTTCGACCCACTGAACGCACACCGACCATCGATCACCCATTCACACTAGTTCAATCTTATCCCGCTTTCTCATTCACTCCCTATATTTGAGGGCAACTTTTTCGGATGCCAATTAACCAACAAATCCACGCGTCTTTGGGATGTGGGAGGAAACCGGAGAATTGTTCATTCTGTTTCTTTCCACACATTTCCAGCATGAATATTTCCAGTATCTGCAGCATCTTCAGATATTTGCGTGGATTAGGTGGAGATTTCCTCTAATCTCGTTCAATGAATAGCAAATGTCCTTGCAGTCATCAAAACTAAATAAATGCATTCCATTGGGAAGAAGAAAGCCCCTTGAAAACAAGTTGACTTGGATGTATTCTTTTGAATGTGCTGAAAATGTTTTCTTCGTATTTTCCAACAAATTAACAGCAAGGAAGATGCCTGATGATTCACAGTTATGAGTTGATGCATCATAACCTGGTTTACAACCATAGTTTATTACATACTGTCAAACACACTGCAGGATCTCCCCGCACTGAAAAGTGGAAAGTAATTTGTGCGTCCAAAAATCATACTGCTCTGTTTGGGGACCAATGGCATCTTGACATTTGGAGTCAATTGATATATTTCTTGAAGTAAAAATTGACTCAAGCACTCGTGTCAATGTAATAAAAAATGACAAATACAACAAAATTGAATCAACGCACAGAATTAAAATGATTTGGGTTTTCTGTCTCATTCTTATTTTTGGGGTTTTATTTTGAAGTTGTGACATTATAAATCTAAACCTTTATAGAGTGCTTCAACTAATAGTCCAGGAGTAGGTTGATTTTCTTTAAAGAATAAAATCACATCTACTGTTCTCCGTGTCTCTTTAACTCGAGCAAGTAACAAGGTACATAATTAATTCATTCACACAATCAACCCCTGACGCTACCAACTCCGCAGACTAGAAATAGTTCTCAGCAGGGATTCATCTGATATTAAATCATACTTGAAAAAGGGAATGGATTCAGCATCTAAGGTGTTTTATCTCCCAATGGTGGGGGGGGGGGGGGGGGGGGGAGGGTGGTGGAATAGTAATGCAATCAAAACTAAATGTATTAATTGTGACTTCCCACTGCACTAAGTTCAATAGCAAACCTGCTATGGTGCAAATACCATCACTAGGCTCCTCGTCTTTGCATGATGGGCTCATCTTTGCAGCAAAGTCTCAAGCATATACGCACTTATTTTAGTCAGCATTAAATGCGCCAAGCACATGCATAATAATATCAGTGTCCTGGCCTACACGCATGGTGTGTGGAATCAAGAGCCTCTGTAAAGAACTTCTAAAGTACAACCCATCAGCTGAAGGAAATGAAGGACGAACTGACACGCATTTGGCAAAGTACCCATTTTCTTACCCGAACCCCTTTGATCAGGTAACAATAAGATTTACAAGCCAATGCACAATGAACACCCATGGTTCCACCAAGCTTGGAATTAAGCCTATGAAAATGGTTCTGTTGTGATAATGGTTGAACATAAAGCAGAATGACAGTTCCCGAAGGCCAGTGGCATGGTTCACTAAATCATCTAATTCCTGAACCTCAAAGAGACAAACAGGATAAAGTTGGTTGTATGCACAAAGGGCAGCACAGTGGCGCGAGCTCGTAGTGCCGCTGCCTCACAGCGCCAGGGATCCAGGTTCGATCCTGATTACGGCTGCTGACTGGACGAAGTTTGTACGTTCTCCCTGTGAACGGGTGGGTTTCCTCCGGGAACTGGTTTCCTCCCACATTCCAAAGACGTACAAGCGTTAAATTGTAAATTGTAAATTGTCCCTAGTGTGTGTAGGATAGTGTTTTAATGTATGGGGACCCAGTGGCCTGAAGGGCCTGTTTCCGCACTGTATCTCTCAACTAAATTTTGTGGAGAGTTCTTTGTCCCTTGGTCATCAGAAGCCTTTTCCTTCCACCAACATATCAAGGACAGAGTCCACAAATCTGCTCTTGTACCTCAGCTGCCAATACATGCGTTAAGCTTTCCAAGGATATTCAATGATATGCAGTAAGGATTGTAGACAATGCACCCTGGC
Organism: Rhinoraja longicauda; assembly: GCF_053455715.1. NCBI lineage: Eukaryota > Metazoa > Chordata > Chondrichthyes > Rajiformes > Arhynchobatidae > Rhinoraja > Rhinoraja longicauda. The sequence continues at coordinate 14,050,473 of NC_135984.1, read as the reverse complement.
ATTAAAAAGGACAGGAATGGTGCGAACCTGCACCAGTTAGATCCAGCTGGCACTGGGGGCTCCAAACAGCGCACCCTGTCGATGAGCAAGTACTGTATGCTGAATTCATGAGGTACGCAGCAACATTTCAGATGTAAAGTAAAAAGAGAAAATACTCGAGAAACTCAGTAAAGTAGGTGGCATCAGTAGAGAGAGAAGCAGAGCTAGTGCAGATCAAAACTAGTTTTTCTCACTTTTCCAGTTCTAAGGGTTGCAACCTGAGCCATTAGACTCTTTCCACAGACGCTGTCTGACCTGCCGTTTCTAGCAATTTCTATTTTATTTTTAAATTGCAGATTTGCACCATCCGGAGATTTTTGAATTTTTCTTCCAAGTGTGAGTTGCACTGAGTGAAGTCATGAGTGTGAGTTTATGGAACATAATAATTGGAGTGCGGTGGAATTTCTGGGCTGGATTTTAAACACCGCTGAATCTCTTTGACTGTCCAGGAATAGAATGTTGATGAGATATGGGGGAAGTGTCAAAATACATCTGCTTGTGCAAGGTGCACAACAAAAGTGATCTTTTTTGCTGTCATCGATGGAACAGTTGTAAGCAGTGTATATTTTAAGCTGTCGGGCATCGAAGAGACCAAAATCCTAACACCTTACAATAAACAACACTGCAATCTTTTCTGTGACTGTGAATATATTGAAATCTGTCTCCCAGAAAAATAAATGCCTCAAGAAAGTTGTTGGAAAATACCACGATTGAAAGTAAGCATTATCATCCTGTATCGTGTTCTTTGCAAGGTTTTGCCAATCTTTTCTCTTTTAACCTGTCACCTCCATGTAGCTAAACAGAGCTGTGAGCATCACTAAGGAGTCTGTCTCACCCTTCACACATTCATTTCAACCGAATCAAGTGAGAAATGTTTGCCTCTCTGTGTAAGATGTACAGGTGGGAGTGAATACCTAGAACTAGGTAGGTGAGAAGGCATAGAGGACCTCTGTAGCTCTGGTAGTGAACAATGCTGATTTATAACCAGTGACAATAAAACAATGGCAATATATTAGCTCCTCTGTCCCTCCCTTCCCCTCCTCCTTCCCAGATCTCCCTCTATCTTCCTGTCTCCACCTATATCCTTCCTTTGTCCCACCCCCGACATCAGTCTGAAGAAGGGTCTCGACCCAAAACGTCATCCATTCCTTCTCTCCCGAGATGCTGCCTGAACTGCTGAGTTACTCCAGCATTTTGTGAATAAATCAAGACATATGTGAGTTGGATGGAAACATTCTGGCGATGGTATTCCCATGGGACTGCTGACTTTGTCTGCCAGGAGGCAAAGTTTACAATACCTCAGAAGAAGACGATGGATTACTGCAGGGTGCTTTGTGGATGGTACTTACTGCAGTCACAGTGTCCCACCAGTAGAGGGAGTGAGTTGTGAAAGGGATGTCAGTCAGGCAAGCTACTTTTTAAGTAATTGGAGCAGAATTAGGCCACTCGGTTATCAAGTCTGCTCTGCTATTCAATCATGGCGGATCTAACTCTCCCTCCTAACCCCATTCTTCCACCTTCTCCCCATAACCCCTGACACCCGTACTAATGAAGAACCTATCTATCTCATCCATTGACTTGGCCTCCAGATCCATTGACTTTCTTCCGGATACCGGCTAGTCTCTTGGGAGCTTCAATTCCACCACTTGGGCTATTTTCCACTGCACTCCTGGTGTGTTTCCCCTGCACCCTCTTCCACGAACTTTCACCCTTGTCGATACGGTACCTGACACTAACCCATTTTAAGAGTGTGCATGGGCCAACTAAATGCCAGCTTGGAGCTGAAGCAATACCCCCACTGGCTGAAAAATACTTTGTGTGAATCCAAGTCTCACACCTATCAGAGCAATTTTAAAATGATGCTAAGAGAGTGGGAGATGACGCGTCAAGTCAATGTGTAAAAAGCATCTCTGCTGTGATAGCTGTGACGATACAGGAACCCCTCAGCGAAAAAAAATAGATCAATTTTATAAAGTTGCCTCTTCCAAACTGCTTGTCCTCGACGTGATTCTGCGAATGCCTGTGGGGATAATAGCTTTGAATCCTTTAGCTCCTCATCAAACACTTATAAAATAAGGTTGATTAAAGGGCACTGGATCGCATCGCTAAGTGCAGCAAAGTGCTGGTAAAACGGAACTATTAGTTGATGACGTCGTCATTTGATCGAGATTGTTCCAACGCAGCCATGATGAGTCGGACACCACAGGTGGCCATTGGACTGAAACTGCGTATCCATTATGGAGCAATCTGACCGTGGCTTTGGGAATCTTTAGCATTTTACCCATACAAAAAAAAGAAATTTTTTGGCAGTCAACTCCGTCAAGTCCTGTTTTGAACTTCTCATCCTCATTTCTGCTACATTTAAGGAGACTTTTACCTTTGTTCTCCATATTTCACTGCTCTATGCCTTACCTAAACCTCACCCTCGATGTCAACTCTCTTTCTTTTCTTTACAAGTTGAATTTCCCAGATCCCATCGCCTCCACAGTATTATCATATCATATTATATATATACAGCCGGAAACAGGCCTTTTCGGCCCTCCAAGTCTGTGCCGCCCAGCGATCCCCGTACATTAACACTATCCTACACCCACTAGGGACAATTTTATTTATTTTTTTACATTTACCCAGCCAATTAACCTACATACCTGTACGTCTTTGGAGTGTGGGAGGAAACCGAAGATCTCGGAGAAAACCCACGCAGGTCACGGGGAGAACGTACAAACTCCTTACAGTGCTGCACCCGTAGTCAGGATCGAGCCTGAGTCTCTGGCGCTGCATTCGCTGTAAAGCAGCAACTCTACCGCTGCGCTACCAGCATTAATAATGTCATAATGATTACCAAACTGTTTTTCTCAGGACTCTCTCACACATTCCTTCTCGAACTTTACTTCCTTCTGCACCTCTTGTTAGAAAGGACTCTCAGGTCATTTACGATCGCATTTTCAAGCTATCAATTGGCCCACCTTTGATCTTTCATCCCCCTTCAGACGTCTGCAGTGTGAATTGTTGAATTGTTCTCCACAAGCTTTGATACCTCCCCAAATCGCTTCAATTCCACAATTGGCACTTGAACAAGTAAAGCATCGAAGGATGCAGTCCTAATGTGGACAAATGGGATCAGTGTAAATAGACAAAACAGCCAGCGTGAACGTGGTGAGCCAAGGGGCCCATTTGAATGCTGCACTGTGATTCTTTCTTCATCTCAGCTGAACTCTTTGGAGTGACCCCGTCGTGTTGCATCTTCAAGCCTCAGGGACCCAGCTTTATTTGCCAATGGCTTCACAACCACTTTAGTTGTTTATTGGCATCAATTTCCTAGCCATCCATATCACCAACAACGTAACCTGCTCCCTTCACACTGATGAGGTGATTAAGAAAGGACATTGGCGTATTTATTTTCTTCAGCATCTGAGAAGATTCAGCATGTCCATGAGAATTCCCTCCAACTTCAGCAGGTGCACGATTGAAAGTATTCTGATAGAATGCATCCGCCTGAACCGACAGGGACTGTGAACACAGCCCAGTCCATCACAGGCCCATCACTCCCTTTCATCCACTCAATCTTCTCAGGGTAGACACAAAATGCTGAGTGATTCAGCGGGACAGGCAGCATCTCAGGAGGGTGTTGAATCAGGAAGTCTGGAAATATCATCAAGGTTTCCTGTCTCCCTGCCATTCACTTTTCCCTCCTCTACCTTCTGGGCGCTTGAAAGCCCGGACATTCAAACTTAAAAACAGCTACTTCCCCCACCGTTGAAAATGGTGCTTGATCAATGTAGGCTGCTTTCCCGAGGCAGTGAAGTGTAGTTGGAGTCTAAACTAATGAGTTTTCTAACTTTTCAGCACTGAAGACGGGTTATCTCCCTCAAATGTTAACTCTGTTGCATTTTCCACAGACAATGCCAAGCGTTGCTGAGTATTTTCAGGTGTTTACTGCATTTCACAATATTTTGATTAAATCCACTTTTGGCTTTTGTGGGACTTCTCTGAGCCTCACATCCCTTCCAAAACTGATCTTTCTTCTTCTTTCGCATTTGTCTCCACCACCTATTTCACCCGACCACTTCCAGCTAACTGCCCTGCTTCCTGCTTTACATCCTTGACTTATCTTGAAGTACTTTTGGGAAGCATTTTGGCATGACCTGACAATGTGAAATGTACAAGTATTTCTGAGTTTGATGGAAAGAATCCAATGTTTCTTATTAATCATCTTGTGAAGTGCACCATGGAAATATCCCAATATAATACACCAGGCTATGAGAGCCATTGAGGCTTACAATAGACCAGAGCAATTTGTCATATTGCCCTGGATATTATCTTAGATGAGGGAAGAGAAACAGGGCTGCTTTGAAACTGCACTGAAATCCTGAAAAACATGTTTCCCCACAGGTACTTCCAAATATAACAACAGCACTCGATTCACACTTTTTATCTCTGCTTTTCAGATATTCCCTCACCGAAAGTCAGACATGATACTGAATCTAGATCTTTTAAGGTTGCCAACTCTCCCTTTTATAAAATATTTCACAGTGGCACAGCAACAGAGCGTCAGAGACCCTGGTTCAATTCAGACTACAGGTGCTGTCTGTACGGTGTTCGTACGTTCTCCCTGTAACCACGTGGGTTTTCTCCCGGTGCTCCAGTTTCTTCCTACATTCCAAAGACATGCAGGTTTGCAGGTTAATTGGCTTCTGTAAAATGTTCTGGTGTGTCGGATGGATCTAGTGTTACCGTTGATCGTGCGGACTCGGCGAGCATGCTGGATCTCATGCTGTATCTCAAAACTAAACTAAACTAAAATTAGACCTGAGTGTTGTCACCAGCGCTGATGATGGAGTCAGGAACACCAGCTCAGATTTTCTTGTATTTAAGAGTTTGCTACAATTCCAGGTAACACAGCTTGAGAAACACAAGTTAGGCGCAAGAAACGAATTCACAGTCTGAATCATCTCACTTGCCAAAAGCTGTCTCTGTGAAATTTCTTCCAAATACTCCTTGATATTAAAAAAAACAAGCAGACTTGCAAAGCAACATCTCAAAGCTATCTTCCAAATATAATGGGAGATTAACAACCCTTTATATGAAAGTTAATTTGCTGCTGTCGTTTGTACGGTCCAAAGAGGCCGAAATGATTACTTAAAGTAATCAAATAAGCTCTGTTATTTTTTCAAAACCAACTCAAAATAAGATTGTACATTTAAAAATAGTAAAGCACTATAGTCTAGATACAGAATTTAATGCATCATCATGAACCCAACAATAAGGTAAAATCTATATATCACTGTTTGCAACATTGTGGAGGAAGACATTTAGTAGATTAGATAACACCAGGAGAAGGAAAATCAGAGTTAATGTGTCATTTGGATGACCTTTCATTAAAATGGATGAGAGGTCACGCACTCCACATATGCTGTCTGACCCGCTGATAATCCCAGCATCCTCTCTTTTTCAATTTCCAGGGTATTTTTAACATTTACTTTTAAACCAGGTGATTTATCCAATTAAATACAGTTAGCCTTTCCTCTAACTTCTCTTTTTTACTTTTTAGGAATGCATAATCTCAACTGTACCTTCCCTTGTTGATCTTAAGTGGCATCTTCTGGTGAAAACTGATGCAAAACAAAACACAAAGTGCTGTAGGAACCCAGCAGGTCAGGCAGCATAGAAACCTAGAAACATAGAAAATAGGTGCAGGAGTAGACCATTCGGCCCTTCGAGCCTGCACCGCCATTCAATATGATCATCCAACTCAGTATCCCGTACCTGCCTTCTCTCCATACCCCCTGATCCCTTTAGCCACATCTAACTCCCTCTTAAATATAGCCAATGAACTGGCCTCAACTACCTTCTGTGGTAGAGAATTCCACAGATTCACCACTCTCTGTGTGAACACACAGTGTTTGAGAGTCTGAAGCAGGGTCCCGAGCCAAAACATCATCTATCCATTTCCTCCACAGATGCTGCCTGACCCACTGAGTTTCTCCAGCACTATGCATTTTGCTCATGATTCCAACGTCTATAGTTTCCTGTGTCTCTACTGATGTAAAGCAATTACTTTGTCCCTGTGCCACGCCCTCCTTCTCCATGTGTAGAACTCCTTTCAGATCTCTGATCAACTCCTCTTACAACACTCTTCCTCTACGCATGTCTGGCGATATATCAGCGACACCCAGCGCAGACTGGGCGATCTTTTCGCTGAACACTTACACTCAGTACGCCTTGGCCGATGCGATCTCCCGTTTTCCAAACAATAGACAATAGACAACAGGTGCAGGAGTAGGCCATTCAGCCCTTCGAGCCGGCACCGCCATTCAATGTGATCATGTGATCATAAACATTTTACCTCTCCTTCCCATTCCCATACTGAACTTTCTGTCCTGGCCCTCTCCACTGTCAGAGTGAGCCCACATGCAAATTGGAGGAGAGCACCTCATACTTTGCTTGTGCAGCTTATAACTCAGCGGTATGAACGTTCACTTCTCTCATTTTAAGTAACCCTTGCTTTCTCTCTCTCCCTCCCTTCCCCCCTCCCCCACCCTAGTCATCCTACTAGTTCCACTGTTCGCAGCCTTGTACCCCTTCTTTATCACCTCTTCCTCAGCCAACAATGGGCCATTATGGACTCCGCCCTTCCTCGGTCATCTGTTGCCAGCCCTGCTTTGTTCTGGCCTTTTCTTACCTCCATTTCCCGACCCCTACTTGCCACCCATCGATTGCCACCCATCGATTTTCTCTAGAGACGCTGCCTGACCCGCTGAGTTATTCCAGTATTTTGTGACTATCTTCTTGGGAATATTGTTGAATATTGTTGGATTCCCTTGTACATCTTCTGCCTGTCTTTTCTCTTGGTCTTCAATTACCTTTCTTAAGTACTTCTTCTCTGGACTATTTGTAATCAGCCTGGCTTCCTAATGTCATCTGTTGCCAGCCCTGCTTTGTTCTGGCCTTTTCTTCCCTCCATTTCCCTACCCCTAATTGCCACCCATCGATTTTCTCTAGAGATGCTGCCTGACCCGCTGAGTTATTCCAGTATTTTGTGACTATCTTCTGGGGAATATTGTTGGATTCCCTTGTACATCTTCTGCCTGTCTTTTCTCTTGGTCTTCTATTACCTTTCTTAAGTACTTCTTCTCTGGACTGTTTGTAATCAGCCTGGCTTCCTAATGTAAGTCTGCAAATCTGTCAAAATAAAATCTGCCCTACTTCATTCCCCATCTTTTTAATAATTCCCAAAGACCTAAGTCCAGAAATGCTGCCTGACTCATTGGACCAGAAACGTATTGATCAATAAGGGTTTCCAGAACACCCTTCGCAAAGCCTTTCAACTTTGCCCTTTAGGTTTTCACTGTCCCAGTCTATATTTTGAAAGATGGCCTTGCTCATTCTCACAAATCATTGGCTTTTTTTAAATGGCTGCAATTTCCCTGCAAATTTTCCCTTTGGCGTTTTTCCCACTAATTGCCAGCCTTTAAAGTAATCCCAGTTGTGCAATTGCACCACTGTTATTTCTTAATTAAAACAGATAGATTCTGTACTTTACTGTTGCAGGATATTCTCTCTCCCCAGCACTGCAATACAATTCTTCATCAATATCGTCAGGCTTTATTTTCCATACATCCATTCACCATTTGTCCTGAAGATATTGCATGCAAGTATTTTGGAATCCATCCCCACGTTTTTAGACAGCTCTCTGTTGTCACCACAGCACTATAATCACACTCGGTTATCTGTACCTCTCGATCATTCGTCCTATTTAACAGGATAAAACAGCCAACTAGCCTGATAATAGCAGAAGGAGAAATGTTGGAACATCTAATAAAGGATGTAGTCATGGGCACCGGGAAAAATACTGATGAAGTTTGGCAGGGTCAACATGGATTTATAAAAGGGAAATCATTTTTCCTGAAGATATTGCGGTGCTGGTTCGAAGGGCCGAATGGCCTACTCCTACACCTATTGTCTATTGCATACAAGTATAAGACGTTGGTGAGGCCGCTTTTAGAGTATTGTGTTCAGTTCTGGACACCATGTTATAGAAAATATGTTGTCAAGCTGGAAAGGGTACAGAGATGATTTACGAGGATGTTGCCTGGGCTAGAGGGTCTGAGCTTAGGGGAGAGGTTGAGTAGGCTGGGACTCTATTCCTTGCAGCACAGGAGGATGAAGGGTGGTCTTATTGAGGTGTATGAAATCATGAGAGGAATAGATCAGGTAGATGCACAGGGTCCCTTGCCCAGTCTAGGTGAATGGAGGACCAGAGGACATAGGTTTAAGGTGAAGGGGAAAAGGTTTAATAGTAATCTGGGGGGGTAACGTTTTCACACAAAGGGTGGGGAGTGTATGGAACAAGCTGCCAGAGGAGGTAGTTGAGGCTGGGACTATCCCAACATTTAAGAAACAGTTAGACAGGTACATGGATAGGACAGGTTTGGAGGGATATGGACCAAATGCGGGCAGTTAGGATTAGTGGAGCTGGGACATGTTGGCCGTTGTAGGTAAGTTGGGCCAAAGGGCCTGTTTCCACACTGTATATATGTATATTTTTAAATATTAAATATTTCTCTGGAATATGGTGCAAGTAGCAGAAATAGATCACAGGTTTAAAGGCGTATTTGAAATAGACACAAAACGTCACCCTTTCATGTTCTCCAAGATGTTAGTGCTGGGGGACTTGGTGATGGTAATATGATTGAATAGCAAGGATAAGCAGTTGGACTCCCTCTATGGAAGAGGCCCATCGTTTGACATTTCTGTGGTGTGAAAGTTATTCGCCAAATGATGGAAAAATTACCTATAGACATTTTCCAGTTTGATTTAATAAAAGTTCTGACCAACTACTCCTTCTCCGAAGAAAATAATTAGACAAAGATGAATAACTAGGTGGATAAAGTGGTAGCTTTGAATAAATCCTTTTAATTTCCAGCAAATTTGAAAAAATAGGAATATCATATTACAACAACCGTACACTTACAATGATTGATTAACCATCATTGTTGGTGTACAGTTGTTGTAAACTTTCACACCACAGAAATGTCAGACGATGAACCTCTTCAGACCAAAAATAATCTTGTAGAATGGAAGAAAGTCTTTCAAACTGGTCCATTCAGTGCTCACATATGATTGACCTGTCATGGAATTCCATCCCAAATCAGATAATGATCATTCTCCTCTGTCATCTAAAAACATAAAGAACTGTTAAGTGTCTTTAAAACCCTCATAGTACATGTTAAGCCGACATTTCTTTCTCCGGGAAAATTACTTTCGCTTGGATTCAAGCCCATGGCTCTTATCCTGTGAGTACATTCAAATTTTAGTTTAGTTTAGTTTACTGTCACATGTACTGAGGTACAGTGAAAAGCTTTTGTTGTGTGCTAACCAGTCAGCGGAAAGACAATACATGATTACAATCGAGCAGTCCACAGTGTACAGATACACCATAACAGGTTTGTGAATGTTGACTTTGTGTTATTACACTTCTCTGCCCGCTTCTTGGGTACTTGGTATGCCTTCCTCTTGCACGCTTGTTTCTTTTATTGAAACAAAAAATTGCAAATGCCATGTATCTGAAAGCAAAACAGAAAAAGCTGGAAGCACCCATCAGGCTAAACAAACAGCATCAGTAGAAGGAGAAGCGAAGGATCAGTGTTTCGGGACACGGAGCTTCAACAGAACTGGACAGGTCAGCAAACAGACCTGTTGCAGAGTGGGAAGGGGCAGAGGGAATGACTGTGATAGGGCACAGGCTAAAGTTGCCAAGCAAACAATTACTTTATGACCAAGAAATGTGTTTAAAAAAAAATCCAAATTGGCAAATCGAGCCACATCTGTGGGGACAGAAAAAAAAGAAAAGGGGTTGTGGTCCAATAATGAGTCCAATAAGGGTTGCAATGGACCAGACAAAATATGAGGTATATAAGCTTATGTTGGGCATTGTTGGAGAATTACAGGAGGCCAAAAACAGTGAGCCAGTGTCAGAGAGACGGAAAATTAAAGAGACAGACAGCTGTAAGCTCAGGGTGGCCTTGCGGGGGTAATAGGCAAAGTGATCACCTAGTCTGCTTTTGAAGAGAACTCCATATTATGATGCTGTAAACCAATGGGGTTTTTTTGTGGACAAAATGGTGCTACAATGCACCTTTAATTAAACCTATGTGTTGCACATCGAGAAACCGAAATAACTTCTTAGAGTTGTTGGTACGTTGTATCAGCGGGTACTATCACTAAAAAAAGCATTGTTGTAAACTAATTTGGAACAAAGGTAGGAGAATTACTGCTTCAACTGGAAGGACTGTTTAGATCCCTGGAAAGAGTTAAAGGGGTTTCTGGTTGACCAGCTCCTACGAAGGGTCCTTGATCTGAAAAGTTAACACAGCTTCCATTCCCCTGGAAGCTGTATCACCCGCTGTGTGCCACCAGCACTTTCTATTTTTATTCCTTTCATTTTTTGGAAGACCTTCATCAAGCTTTGAATCACTTCTCCTCAAAATATACGTTAATCAGTTGAGCATTCTATCAACGTTGTATCAGGAAGAGGCCATTTGGTCCATCGGCACTATACTGGCTTAGTTTAGTTTAGTTTAGAGATACAGCGCAGACACAGGCCCTTCAGCCCGCTGAGTCCGCACCGACCGGCGATCCTCACTCACTAGCATTATCCTACACACTAGGGTCAATTTAGAATTTTACTGAGGCCAATTAACCTACAAAGCTGTAGTTCTTTGGAATGTGGTAGGAAACCAGAGCTCCCGGAGAAAACTCACGCTGTCACAGGGAGAACATACAAACTGAACAGATCACACCCATAATCAGGATGGAACCCGGGTCTCTGGCGTTGTAAAGCAGCAACTCTACCACGGTACCACTGTGCCTCCACTTCAAGGATTTATCCAGTTCATCTCCCTCACTTGCTCTCGAATCATTTTCTTTACAGCCATTATTAAATTCCCCTTATTTCTTCCATTTTAGCAGTGCATTTTGTGCTGCAACAACTCACTGTATGAAATGCATACCCATCCATCTTCTAATTCTTTTGTAAATTACCTCACAGAAGTACTTAACTCTTTTTTTCCAAAAGAGTGGTAAACGGTTTAAAATGATTAGAATTATCCTTGTTCGAATAGATTTTGTTGGGAGGTATTGTGTACTCAAGCTATACTCTACTTTTATCTCTTCCAAGCTGATTCCTTTAACTGCTGGGACATCCAAAGGCAATGAAAATATAATATGGAACACAATTGAAAAGAGGTTTCTGTATCTGCTCCTCCTTGCAGACAATGAACTGCAATTTCATTCTTGTGGTGTCTCTGACTCATAATCTCCTCCAAGGCCAAGGATAATCTTGCTCAATCTCTTCTACACAGCCTCTAACGCATCAACAATTTTTTGAAGAAAGAGAGATTAAAACTCCACACCATTCTCTGAGAAAAAAAAATGCCATTATTCCTCATTTCAAGCAATCACAATTTTAAATCCTTTAATGTCCTGTGACCATTGATTAAGAAAGTATATTTATGATGTAGTTAGTGGTTTCTCTTCTACATTAATTTTTCCCATTAAAATGTCTCAAAAAATTAATCTCTATCACAGTAGAAAATGTTTAACTCCATCTTCTAATTAACATAATTCCAATGAAGACAAGCATAACAATGAGATTTGTTATTGTTACTGTTTTAGAACGTAGAACATAGTAAAGTACAGCACAGGAACAGGCCCTTCAGCCCACAATGTCTGTGCCGAACTTGATGTCAAGATAAACCAATCTCATCTGCCTCCACATGATTCATGTCCCTCCATTTCTACACACGCATGTGCCTATCTAACAGCCTCTTAAACACCACTATTGTATCTGCTTGCACATCACCGCTGGTTGTACATTTCCAGCATCATCGACTCCCTATGTGTGTAAAGCAAAAATGCCCTGCACATCTATTTTATACTCCCCCTCTCACTTTAAAGCCACACTCTTTAGTATTTGACTAAATAGTGTATCAGCAGGTACTATCACTAAAAAAAAGCATTGCTGTAAACTAATTTGGAACAAAGGTAAGAGTGGAAGGACTGTTTAGATCCCTGAATGGTGGGAAGGAAATAGTTAAAAAGGGTTTCTGGTTTTCCAGCTCTGATGAAGGGTCCTTGACCTGAAAAACCAACACCGTTTCTCTCCCCCTGGATAAAGTGGGGTCTGCTGGACTGTCTATCCGATCTGTGCCTCTCATAATTTTAACAATTTCTATCAGGTCTCCCGTAAGCCTTCGATACTCCAGAGAAAACAATCCAAGTTCGTCCAAAATCTCCATGTGGTGAATACTCTCTAGTCCAGGCAGCATCCTGGTAAACTTTTTCTAAAAGTAAGTCAAACACTACTATCACTTCTATCTCTACCACCATCCCTGGCTGGGTGTTCCAGACACCCACCATCCTCTGTGTAAAAAAACTGCCCCTCACAAGCTTTAAACTGTACCTCTCCATCTTAAAGCTATGCCCTCTAGTCTTTGGCATTTCCACCCTCGGAAAAAGATTCTGACTGTCTACCCTATCTATGCCTCTCATCTATATACCAAAACTCTCGTTTGTTTGTTTGTTTGTTCCTGAACTACAGCCAAAACGCTACTCGATAGCCCAACAATTTTAGGCCCGCCTAACTCACCGTCGTCTTTTTGGTGCTAATGGAAGAAGTTTCATTGAAATCGGTGTTATATTTTTTAAGTCATTCACATTTTTAAGTTTAAATCTATCTCCTAGGGAGGGAGGGAGTGGGGGAGGGAGGGAGGGGGAGAGAGGGAGGATGGGGGGGAGGGGAAGGGGGAGGGGGAGGGTGAGTGGGGGTGGAGGGAGGATAAGGGGGATGGGGTGGGGGAGGGAAGTGGGGGAGGGGAGTAGAGGGGGATGGGGGGAAGGGGGGAAGGGGGGAGGGGGAAGGGGGGGAGGGGGGGGGGAAGGGGGGGAGGGGAGGGTGCTGCACCAATGCAGGAGAAGTTTGGGCCCAACGGGTTCACTTGGTCTAGTAATTTTATAAACTTCTATCAGGTCTCCTCGCAACTCCAGCATTCTAGAGAAAACAATCCAGGCTTGTCCAACAAACTTGCATTTTAAACAAATAAAAAAGTTTTACACGATAAAAATTCTGTAAATATCAGGAGTGCGCTAATATTATTGATATGATGGATTTTAGTATGCAATGTCATGAAAAAGATTTAATTGATCATAACTCTGGATGCAATAAGCAATAAAATAAACTCACTGATAACATGTACCTTATTGTTTCTTATTCACAAGTGTATACCTGATATAATCACAATCTGAGTTTATCAGCAGCCTACACATCTTGGGAAAAGTATTGTTTTGTCACCAACTGCAAATAACCACCCTGGGTTTGTGTAATAAACCTGATAAATGAGATACTATCTGCAAAGCACAATAAATCAAAAGCTCTGTGACTGAGTATTGATCAACTAAGATTTATGTTAAATTAATAAACTGGCGAGAGTTCTCTCAATAACAGAAGTTCAAGATCACTAATCAGAGATCAGCACTGCAACTGACCATTATCATCACTTACTGCAAGTTTAAGACTGTGGTTATACTTAAACAAGCACTTAATCGCTCTACAAACAAAGAACTGTAGATGCTGGCTAACACACAAAAGGACACAAAGTGCTGGAGTAACTTTGCAGGTCAGGCAGAGAACATGGACAAGCGGTGTTTCGGGTCGTTTCGTTATCACCTTCCTCTCAGCTAACAATAAAGCATTCTACATTCTACATTTTCTTGATCATCGTCGGCTTTGATCTGAAATTTTCACACCTTAGCCTTCCATATCTCTCGCCTCCCTCTCCCCTGACTCTCAGTCTGAAGAAGGGCCTCGACCCAAAAGATCAGCCATTCCTTCTCTCCAGAGATGCTGCGTGTCCCATCGAGTTTCTCCAGCATTTTATGTCTATCTTCAGTGTAAACCAGCATCTGCAATTCCTTCCTTCACTTCTACCAAGATATCAGGTGATTATGGCCCATGTAAAACATAGCTGCTTTCCCATGTACTTTCCCATGCGATGGTCCGAAGGGTATGTTATCCACAAAATGACACCATCAAGCACATTGATCACACAATCACTGTAACAGTGAAATGTAATCGGAAATACCCAGCTCAATCCCCGGGATGGTGCTGAACATGACAAAATATTGCAGCTGCCATTTTGTCACTCACCGATCCAGGCTGAATCCCACTGTGGTGAATAAATAAACATAACAAATTCAAATCTGGAACTCTGAGTCTTATGGAACTGTCATAAAATAAATTATATCATAAAATAAATACCCTCAGATATAATGAATGCTCTTTTGGTATGGGGAAAGTCTGATTCAGGAAAGTAATTAAGATTAACAAATAGCCCGAACCAGACTGAAATAAAACATATTACTAATGTATTGGCCTTTTTATTTTCTTTGCAAGATAAAACGATCTTTCCAATGACTTCTATGCCTCCTTGGCTGATTATAAGAATAACCTTTTTATTTCACAAAATGCTGGGGTAACTCAGCAGGTCAGGCAGCATTTCAGGAGAGAAGGAATGGGTGACGTTTCGGGTCGAGACCCTTCTTCAGACATAAGAATAACCTTAATTTTTTCAGTCCGAGCATGGTACACAAAACTAATCGTGTTTTGGTTTGTGACTGCAACATGGAATAAGATGTGAATCCACAAGTTATTTCCACTTGTTTTCTGAAATAATTAGGGCATTTATCTCCATCGCGATCCATGCCAAGTCTGTCATCAGTCACTGCTGCAGAAAATATATCGGCCCTTTGCAGAGTGAATGAGGTAATAAAACGTGAAATATTCTCGGGTCTCCGTTTGTTCTCGTCTCTCGGGAAAATAAAAGCCTCTGTCCATCAAATACTAATTTTGCTTATTTGTTAGTTTATTCCTAATGTATAACAAATGATGAAACTTTGTGCAGTAAATTGCTGCATGTTCCAATTCCAAATAAACAGTCAATAATTGTTGACTTAATTGGGATCCCCTCAGCACCATTAACATACTTTTCATAATTAGTATCATTCAAAATATGAATAGTATAACATCAGGGCACAGTGCTCTTAAGCACACATTGCATTTTAAAGATCTTCATCGGCACTAATTTCTATATAATTCTGTTAATTATATTGCAAGTGTATTTTAATTATAATTATAAATAATCTGAAAGATCATTCTGAATTTTAATGTACTTTCACACTCATTTGAGGTCATTTCATGGACCATGAGAAATAAATTGAGCTAAATTGGTGTGTTTGCTGGCATTACTCGGACAAAAATGTACAAAATCATGAGAGGAATAGATTGGGTAAAAAAGCACAGTCTTTTACCCAGCGTAGGGTAATCAAGAAACAGAGGACATAGGCTTAAGGTAAGGGGGAAAAGATTTAATGGGAACCTAAGGCGTAACTAGTTTTTTACACAAAGGGTGGTGGGAGTATGGAACAAGCTGCCAGAGGAGGTGGGTGAGGCAGGAACTATTGCAATATTTCAGAACCACTTGGGCAGGTACATGGATAGGATAGGTTTAGAGGGATTTGGGCCAAACACAGTCAGATGGGACTAGTGTAGATGAGGCAAGCTGGGCCGAAGGGACTGTTTCCACGCAGTATGACTCTTTGATTCTGAGGTGACGCAGAAAATGGGGTTCAACTTGCAGATGCATTTTCTGAAGGAAGTCATCAAAATACTGCCTTCGTGAAAGGATTTGCATTGTGTGGGGCTGAATCACCACCAGTAATGAGCTGGGTGGCAAAACATGACCGACGTAGTACTGAAGCTCTTTGAAGCTGTTGCTGCTATTTTGTAACTGCAGCCTTTGTCTCCTGTCAACCTTGGCTGCACACACTATTGAAACAGAATGAGTGACGCTCCTCCCACCAACCAGTGCTGCTGAGTGGAGTCACAAAGAACCAGCACAGTTTGTATCCTCTTTGTAATTGTACATAGTCCACAGCTTGATTGGAGTTTTAGCACTCCGCAGCGAAACAGCCGGGTGATTTTAATTTGATTTTCATGTTAAAAAATGTATGTAGCCTGCAAGGACGTCCACTGTGAATTGAATAAGAGTGAGTAAGGGGAGCCCCCACAGATAAGGGCAGGTTGCTAGAAGGCTAAGGAGGGAGGAAGAAGGCTCTCAGTGTGAAACCATCCATTTAAGGTCTTCAGTGAACATCAATGCCTTCTGATTTTGAATGCACATGGAGTTTGCGGATGGACCACGGCTCTTTGCCTTCATACGCCTGCTTCCTCCAAGGCTGCTGCAGGAGAGATGCAGCTTGCAGTTTGTATTGCTATTCAATGCAAGCAAGGTCCTTGGACTTCAGTGTACAAAGTAGCGTCGGCCGCCTGTACAAAGTGCACACTGACAAGCCCGTTCCTCGGCAAAAGATAACCATTTTTAATCGGCCAGAAAAACACTTCCCCTCCCCTGGCGCGTGGTCACAGGCAGTGATTCCTATCACTCAATGGACCTGAACCTGGTGGCAGTAACGATCCTTTTATTCTACAACCATCCTCTGTTCCGCAGCGGGTCAAAGATTGGCCACTGGGCAACAAGGCCAAAAAGGTGCATGACTGTAGTCCTAAGCCTGTACACTTGAGTTCAATGGGCCATTGACAGATGTTGCTCTCGCTACTGCAAGACACGGTATAAAGTTACCATCTTTCCATGTAGTTTTACACTCATTTGAGGTGATTTCATGGAGCATGAGGACTAAACTAGATCGTGTGTGGTCTGTGAGTGTATAGACTGGTGCACAGACAGCAGTTCTGCTGACGATTACTCTGGAGGAGCCCAGCCCCCTCATCTGAATGAGATGAAGATTTGTGGCGGTCTGCTACACAGCACGGTCATTGAGTGAACTGTCCCTGCCACCACCATTCGGTCCACGTGCTGGAGAACAGGGACTCTAGGAAAAGGTGGAAGGGGGGAGGAGGAATGAAGGGAAAAGGGTTGAGCTGAAAAGTAAAAAGAAAAGGGAAGAAAAGGAAGAAGGGAAGGGCAGGGTAGAGTGAACACACAGATAAAGGGAAGGGAGGAGCATGTAGGGAAGGAAGAACGTTTAGGGTAGGTTAGTGACACAGGAGGGAAAGGAAAAGAATTGAAGTACAGGAAAATCTAACAGCTTCTGCCCAGGTGCACCAAACAATGGCAGAGGAAATAGCATGACATAGTTTGAAGACTCGGTTGAAGAGATTCAAGGAGTGAGATGCTCGATGAGTGCAGGGATGGATGTCCAGCTACAACATTTGCTGAAACTCAAAGGCTAACAGAGCCAATACCAATACAGTGGCAAAGGTTCAAGAGTTTAGTTTAGTTTAGTTCAGTTTAGAGATACAGCGTGGAAACAGGCCCTTCGGCCCACGGAGTCTGCACCGACCAGCGATCCCTGCACATTGACACTATCCTATACAGACTAGGGACAATTTTCACTTATACCAAGTCAACTTACCTACATACCTGTACGTCTTTGGAGCTTGGGGGAAAACCGAAGATCTCGGAGAAAACCCACCCAAGTCACGGGGAGAACGTACAAACTCCATACAGACAGCACCCGTAGTCGGGATCGAATCCGGGTCTCCAGTGCTGCAAACGCTGTAAGGCAGCAACTCTACCGCTGTGCCACTATGCCGCCCTGTTTAGTCATAATCTATATACTTAGACTCTTGTTTGTTTGTTTGTTTGTTCCTGAACTACAGCCAAAACGGTACATGATAGCGCAACAATTTTAGGCCCAACTTACTCACCGCCATCCCTTTGGTGGTAATGGAAGAAGTTTCATTGAAATCGGTGTTATATTTTTTAAGTTATTCACATTTAATGTGTAAATCTATCTCTTAGGGAAGGGGGGGGACAGAGGGAGGGGTTGGAGGGAAGATAAGGGGGGTTGAGGGGGATGGACTGGGGGGGAGGGGAAGGGGGGGAGGTGAGAGGGGGAGGGGAGGGAGGGGGAGGGGAACGAGGGGGGGGGAGGTGAGGGGAGGGGGTGGGGAGAGGGTACTGCACCAATACAGGAGAGGTTTGGGCCCAACGGGTCCACTTGGTCTGGTAAAAGTATAAAAGTATAAGAGTAGACAAAACCCAGTGAATGATGTAAATTTGGAAACGTATAACCATTGTTACCTATTTCCACCGTTTATTTTCTTTTAAAGTAAATAAATATGACATCATTATATCAAGCATTTGATCTGCTGTATGACTGCGCATGTGTGCAGTCTGAGTAGAACCTTGCATGAACCAAAAACACCTTTCATTTTTGTTTTTCCCCTGCATTACATTCACATTCTGTGTGTTCCTGCACCCAAGACTAGGAACTTATAGAGGGGGACACAGAATGGCTGGAGTAGCTCAGCTGGACAAACAGCATCTCAGGAGAAAGAATAGGGATAGGCAACATTTTGGGTCAGAACCCTCCTTCTGACTGAATGCCTGAATAGTTATCCCTGTTCTCCAGAGACACTGCCTGACCCACTGAACTACCCCAGCACTCTGTCAGTGTCTTCTTTTGTGAACCAGCATCTGCAATTCCTTGTTCCTTCAACTCATGGGCTGGGGGTGGGGGGGGGGGGGGGGAGGTGGGGGGGGGGAGGGGATATGTACGTTATATATATCTCAGTTATTTATTCACAAAATGCTGGAGTAACTCAGCAGGTCAGGCAGCATCTCGGGAGAGAAGGAATGGGTGACGTTTCGGGTCGAGACCCTTCTTCAGACTGGTCTGCAGTTATTTTCTTATATATATCTCAGGTTGTTTTACAAAAACATCTGGTGTACTTGCGCTGAAAGATGGGATTTCAACAAAGTTTCAATTGCCATTGCCTCTTGAATATATGTCCTCCTGAGAGCCATGAAAAGCAATGAAAGAATTGTAAGACTGTGTGAAGATTTGGCCTGAAGGAGCGTTAAATGTGGAACTAGTTGATGGGAACACTTTGCGGTAAGCAATCTCAGGGTGTCTGTGAGATAGATGTTAGTGCCGGGTCATCAACCCTAGCCTGAGCCCATGAAGCACGTTGCGTCCTCATAGATCTGTTCCTGTATCCTGGGGCTGAAGCAAAAAAACTTGACGCCTTGTTATTTTCAACTGGCAAGAACAGCACATTTATTCCACTGCCTATTGCTTCATCACATCACTTTTTCAAAGAAAACATCTTGCACTTCCTCACTGAAGTACTTTTCATATATTTATCCTTGCCACTATTCGCCTCCTTCTGCCTTCAAGGTTTGGAGGTTTTGATACTTGGTAGAACAAATTTCACCCTCACAAGCAATCACTTACATTGGTGTACACATCCTTTTATTATTGCTAAGCAAGCCAGATTTCCTGTTTCCTTCATTAAACTTGCAATGCCAACTGTGAATAATGATTTTAAAGTTTTTTCAAAAACTGCTGACGCTGGATCTCTGAAAGGAGAACAGAAAATGTAGGAAATAGGGTTGATGTTTCGGGTCGATGATCTTTGACCAGGACAGTTTTTTGACTGAAACGAAGATAGACACAAAAAGCTGGAGGAACTCAGCGGGACAGTCAACATCTCTGGAGGGAAGGAATGCGTGACGTTTTACTGAAACGTCAGCTCTGATGCTCTCCATAGATGCTGCCTGACATGCTGGGCCTTTCCACCATTTTCTGTCCATGTTATGCACAAGGGTTTCAGGGGAAACTGGGAGAGTCAGTTCACGATGCCGCTGGCTGTCTTTGATGCTACAAGATGAAAAAAATAGAGAAACCGATATCCCTAAAATATTTATAAATGGAGAGGGAGATCTGGAACCATCAACTCTTTGGTTTCCAAAGGGAATGTTACCATTTTCAGCCAGGACCAAATTATTTGTAGTTTGTTGCCCAGTCACCAGAAGACCCACGTCTGTCACGGCTTGATTAATAAACCCTCTTGATCTCCGTGGATTAGCATACAGAGGTTTCATGTGAGTCAGCACAGTCAGCAGAAGTTAGTGAAAAGTGCAGAAGTTGCAAAAATGTACAAGACAGGACGTGCATTTAGATAGCACTCCAAAGAATCTTGAAGCATCTTCTGAAGTTCAATCATTGTATTTGCAGAAAAGTGAGCAGCTTTTCTATTTAAAAAAAGAATAATTATTTTTGTAATTATTGAAATGTTTTTCAGCTGTTTCTGTACGATTCAGGTCCTTAATGGTTGAGCAACAAAGAAACTTTTTTTTCCGTCAGCACAGTCAAACGTCCGTGCTGGATACAAGAGGAACTATAAATGCTGAAATCTTGTGTAGAACATGAAGGGCTGAAATAACCCTCAGCTCAGGCACGGTGAGCCTGAGCTGGGCGGCACGGTGGCACAGCGGTAAAGTTGCTGCTTTACAACGCTTGCAGCGCCAGAGACCCAGGTTCAATCCTGACTACGGGTGCTGTCGAAACGGAGTTTGTACATTCTCCACATGACCACATGGGTTTTCTCCAAGATCTTTGTTTTCCTCCCACACTCCAAAGACATACGTGTATGTGGGTTAATTGGCTTGGTATAAATGTAAATTGTCCCTAGTGTGTGTAGGATAGTGTTAATGTATGGGGATCGCTGGTCGGTGCGAACTCGGTGGGCTGAAGAGCCTGTTTCCGCGCTGTATCTCTAAACTAAACTAAACTAAACCAAAATCTCTGGAGGACATGGAAAGGTGATGTTTTGGGTCGGGACACTTTTTCAGACTCTTCAGACTCTGCAGTCTGAAGAAGGGTCCCGACCCGAAACGTCACCTATCCATGTCCTCCAGAGATGCTGCCTGACCCACTGAGTCACGCCAGTACTTTGTGTTCTACACAAGTCTGTGCTGCCTGGAGCAACACCTCAGGTTATAATGCCCAAGGCCTTGTTGCTATTCACAGAGCAGTCCACCTTGGAGGACAGACATGGCAATATCTCTACCACTTTGGGAGCTATGCTGACTGGATTGAATAATATTTGAGGTGGAGGTATTCTGGTGGAGTACAACTTGAGTGGAGATTGAGTGGAGATTATTTGGCATCGCAGGTCTATTGTACATTTGCAATAAAATTCAGTTTTACTCACAAATTGTCAGGTTATTGAACATGAAAAGTATTGAACAAGATGCAGGTGTTTGATAATTTATCAAGGGCCTCCCAATATTCTGTTTCATCCAATAGACCTATACATTATCATTAGTTGGCGGGATAACTCACGGTAAAAAAAATCTGGTTTTAGATGATAAGGAAACGTTTGTCACTCGTATGTTTTACAATTAAGTTACCTGTACAGGTGGAACA